>NC_090922.1:1183864042-1184476718 GCF_040938575.1 Ambystoma mexicanum
AACTCCACCACTAGAGGACAGCCAGTAGACAATGTGTAGTTTCCTTTTTGCCCCAAGTATCTCCCACATCTTTGTCATCACTTCGCTAGTGAAGTGGCTACCTCGGTCTGACTCAATCCTTTGGGGTAGTCCAAAATGCGAGAAGATGTGATTGATCAACAGGGCATCTGCTGTTTCTGCCCTGTAATTTGGGGCGGGAGACATTCCACCCATTTAGTAAACAAGCATGTTACGGTCAACATGTACTTGTTCCGCCTAGAGGAGCGAATCACGGGCCCGATAAAGTCTACTTGTAAATCTGACCAAAACAGTGTCATCCCCCTCTTTTGGAGTGGAGCACGCTGTGTGAGTGATGTTGGCTGAAATTGTGCACACACAAGACAACCCTTCAAGTATTGGTCGAGGTCCTGCCCCATGTGTGGACAGTATGCAACCTCTTGCAAGATTTCTAATGTCATATGAAACCCCCGATGTCCGGCTGTGGCTGCATCATGGGTGTGATTTAGCATCAGGCTTCGGAATGAGGTAGGGACCACCCACTGGTCATGCCAGATATGGATCTCCTCACCAGCAAACCATCTTGGATTCGGAACATTTTTGGACATTTCATCAACACTCTGAGGTCCTCTTCCCCAATGTAATCGGTATTCGTCAGGGGAAAATTCTCAGGATCCTCAATGTGTTGATAAAACTTACCAATTATTGGATCCCCTTTTTGAGCTGTAATCAAATCAGCATCTGGGGTCTCCTTACTCCATTGTGCAGTTGAGAGTTCATTATGAGCATTTGTCTGGGACCTGGGATCAAGTAGATCCCTTTGGATGGCTCCGGTTTTGGCCAGCTGATCAGCTAGGTCATTTGCAGTTTTGTTTGGTCCCTCTACTTTAGAAAGACCCTTGATATTTCTCCAGTAGATGGTCATCCCATTCGAGGTGACCAGATCATCAATATTTTGTATTAACTTTCCGTGTTTTAAAGGTTTATTATTAGCACATAGAATGCCTCTGGTTTTCCAGTCAACCAGGTGCTCCACGAACCCGTTCCGTACATAATCTGAATCAGTGATTATGACCAGTTCGTGGAGTTGGTGTTGGACAGCAATGAGGGTGGCTTGATGCACAGCCATCAGCTCTGCCACTTCACTACTTCGGGGACCGATTTTGTACCCAGCGGAGGGTTCTGGGGCTTCATTCACCCATGCATTCCCCACGCCGGCCACAAGTTCCTTTTCCCCATTGTTGTCAACATGGTAGGAGCACCCATCCACATAGACAGTGGGAATTCCCTCACACTTGTATTCTTCATAGACTTTGTGTGGGGAATTAAGGTATGCCTCCATGTTGTCCTTGATTTTAAGACTTTCGTCCTCGAGACAGTTTGCACAATCATGCAAGTCAGCCAGACCTTTCGCGAGGGGACTCTTCTTGTTTTGGCCACATCTGACCTCCACAGGAAAGCCTTCCATTGACAGAATCCAGGAAGTAATTCGGGAATTACTCACACTCACATTTCCATCCTGGATTCTGTCACTTTGAAGATATTGCAAAGGTTGGTGTGGAGTCTCCACTGTGATATGTTCCCCCTGGATAAACGGGCGGTAACTCTTCAATGCCCACACCGTGCCTTCTCACAATTGTTGAATTTTTCCTCCACAGAGGATAACGTCTTACTCGCATAGGAGATTACTTTATTGACCTTGTCATGCTTTTGAAATAATACTGCAGTCAAGCATGTATTTGAGAATCTTGTCTCCAAGAAGAACTCCTTGTTTTTGACAGGGTAAGCTAGAAAAGGTGCTTGTGAGAGGCTTCGTTTGAGTTGTCTTACTGCCTCTGCTTGTTCTGGACCCCACTCCCACTTGACCCCCCCTTCAGCTGATAGATCAGGGGTCTCGTGATCGCTGCATAATCCTCAATGAACTTTCTGCTGAGTCAGTCTAAGGAGGCTCCTTAGTTCCCGCAGAGTTGTGGGGTCTTTTATTTTCTGGAGCACTTCTACTTTCTTTTCCTGGGGACAGAGACCCTGAGGAGTTATCTCATGCCCCAAGAAATGTACACGGGTCCTGCACCACTGTGCCTTTTGGAAAGAGAGTTTTGCTCTGGCAGCCCTCGACTGTGTCAGAACATAATGGATCTCTGCTATGTGTTCCTCCACAGTTGAGCTTTTGATTAGAACATCATCTACATAGGCCAGGTTACCCCTTTCACCCAAATCGGGCATTGCCTTATGCAGAAAGATGTTAAATTCATTGCCGGATTTGATGTATCCGAAGGGAGTCTGGGTCCAAGTGTACTGCTGCCCCCCCAAGGGAAAGGCCAGCTTGTATTGGTCCTCCCTACTGACAGGTAAAGTCCAGTACCCATTGGTCAGGTCAATGGCAGTGTATACCTTGGACCCCTGTATCTGGGCCAGCCCTTGGTCAATGTAGGGAAGAGGCCATCAGGAAGTATGGACCCGTTTGTTGAGCTCCCTTAGGTTAGCACAGAGTCTCCACTGGCCGTTTGGTTTCAAATCCCCCAGCACTGGATTATTGAAGGTGCTGTGGACTGGACGAATTATCCCACGGGACTCAAGGTTCTTAATTATTTCAGTAAGGGACTCCATTGATGTGAGAGGCAAGCGATATTGCTTCACTAACACTGGAGTCATGCCAGGGTCCGTGGGATTTGTTGTTGTGTGGATGTCGGTGTGACCACAGTCATATGAGTCCACTGCAAAGAGATCATGAAAATCTAAAAAAACTTGTTTCAATTTTTGCTCTTGCTCCAGAGTCTCACATGCATCAGCTAGGTTGACTCTATGTTCAATCATCTGCCTGAAGCCTGGAAAGACTTCTTGTATGGCTATCTCAGCGGCCTCCTCCAGCTGTGTGGAGATGTCCCTGGTCAAAGTACTGACTTGGACTGATGGCTTCAGGTGGGGAAGGCAGTTCTGGTGGACATGAAATATCATGTCATCCCTCCTGAAGTCACAGGTCACATCTTCCTTACCATAAGGGCAGGAAGGGTACACTAGGAAATTCCCCCCATGCCGGGTGAAGATCCTGTCTGGTGTTGTGTCATTGTCGGTATTACTGTCAAAACAGTCATTGGGGATCGGTCCTATCAGTTAGTTACCTAAATCTATGGAAAAATGTCGGTCATCAACCGCCATTCCAATAATGGTGCCTGCGCCCAGAGGCATACTCTTTAGGTCGCTGTTATCCACCTCTATTGGAATGGTGTCATTTTCTGTATTTACTAGTGGTGTTGGGTTTACCCCCAACCCTTGCTGTTGGAAATGAGCATTGAGATAAACACAGGCATCAGGATTTTTCAGTTTCTGTCCTCTTTTAATTTTTACTTCCAGTGAGAATTGTCGGATTCGTTCTGGGATGGTGACTTCCTCTCCAATCTGAATTTCAACTGCATATGGCAGCAGTTGAACTGACCAAAATGCTTTCTCTGGGTCATCAAAGTTCATGGGATTACCCACTAATCAGGACCAGGCTTTGAAGTTTATTAAGTCCAAACTAATGGCAAAGCGATTGAGAGGGTCACTAAATAAAATGCAGCAGGGACATATCGCACGACCCAACAATTATGGACTATGCTCTTGTTGCCTATGGAAATTTTGAGCATACACCTGCTAGGCAGGAGATGTTTGGAATTGGGTGTTTCCAGGTCCATTTCCCATTTGTTTGTCTATCTATCAATTTAAATGAGGGAATGGCTGGATCTTTTGGGAGTTTTCCAAACATGGCCTCGCTGATGAAGCTCTTACCATTGTTCACGCACGCTCAGGCGAGAACAGAGTTCTTCCCCTCATTTAACTGAATAGGGAAACACACCTGCTCTACAATTTTCTGAATGTCATCCATGCTTTGAGCTGGTTTCTCATCATTTTGGACTATAGTGAATTTGTATAGAATTTCAGAGTATTCCCTTCCAGGGTGGAATGCCACTTAAAACTGGAAGGAAGGTTGATTTTCAGAAATAGAGAGGACTTCCCATCACCAGTTTGTTGTCCTACTGAAATTACTGTCACGTCAGGGATTTGGTTATTTTGGAAATGGAATTCAATTTGGTCAGGTTTTTGTTCAACCTTGTGGCATTTCCATTTAAACTAACATGGTTGATACTATGTTTTAATTTTATTGTTTGGTTAGTCTGGGTCCAGAGGACCTTGTTTACACAGTCTATGAGGGGAGACAATCTATGCAGGATGTCATTCCCTAGTAAACATGGTGTGCCCTCTGGAGTCCTGGAGTCTCAACTATGACTGGGTGCTTCACCTTATGTCGCCCAGTTTAAATGTCTAAATCCGCAGTCCCCTAGACAGGAATTTCATTCCCATCAAAGTTCTGAAGTTGTCCAGGAAGAGGGGTGAGAGGGATTTGGTATTTCTCCCCCTTCCCAAATTCAGCTGATCAAGGGCCCTTTGGTGGCTTGGTATCCAGTGTCACCAGTACCAAAAATTTACATTGCCCCTGTATTTGAACCGGGGCATAAAATCTCCCCTCCTTCTCCTCAAGGGGGAAAAGATAATGCACATTTTTGGCCAATTGGTGGGTTCATTTCTTTGCTCTGGATTATGACAGACGGGTGATTTGGGCGGGATTTTGTTTGGGATCTTGGGATCCTGTAAGATAAAGGTGGCGATTGGATATGCAGGGAGTTTTGGGCTCCCCTGCTTCTCATTCTGGGTCCCCCCCTTTTTGGAGGTAGTCACCAGGATTGGCTTGAACAAGGTGATTTTCTTTGCTGGTCATTCTGGGGTTCAATTTTGGGCGGTTCTAACTCGGTCCCCACATCTACCAAGTCTTGATCAGGAATTCTTGGGACCCATTTTTCTTTGGGAGGAGTTCCCCCATCCCTGAAGGAGAAGATCCTTTTCCCAGAATCCTCTGAGGACCCCTCTCCTTCAAATTGGAAGATTCAAACCTCCTCCACAAAATGGGTCTTTTTAGGCTCTTTATTTCTCCCACCCGCCCTCTGTTCCTTAGGTTGCAGATCTTCGGGGGCAGGAGATTCTGGTTCTGGTTCCTGGGTTTCCAGGGGCTTTTCACAAGTGGAGAAGGAAGCTTCCTCTATGGCCTTACACCCTCCTTCCCCCTATGCCTCCTCCCTGGGAACCGGTGGGTTGTCGGGGTTCTCTCCCTGTCATTGCTCTGGAGCACCAGACCCTTCATTTGAGTAGTTGTGAGTTGCCATGCTCATCTGAGGGTTCTGTTGAGCCCTCAGCATGCGACCCAAATCCTGTGTCAAGCTCTGGACCTGGCGCTCCAGTTGTGACACCCGCTCTGGCTGGTATGGGGTCCTCTGGTCTACCCTGGGTTGATCACGGGAAGGGGAACTGTCCCTTCTTCCATAATACCCTTGGTTGGGATAGTTTTGGTACCCCTCCACCCTTGGCCTCCCCTCTCCCGGATTGGGCTGTCTGGGCTCAGGAAAGTGGGGAAAGAAAGAAGGGTTGTTTTGGGGGTTGGTGTTCGGCGGTTACCGGGGAAAAAAATTCAACTCGGCATTTGGGGGATTACTGCCCTCCTGGGGAAGGTGAGGAAGGAAGTTTCCTGGGTTGGCAGCTGCCTGGTTGGATCCCCCCTTGGGCTGGGGGAGTCCACACATAGCCCAGGATGGGTCTTTTGCCCTTGTAACAGGGGCTGAATTAGTCAGGGGAGTTAGGTGTCCCATATGTGGGGTTACCTCCCTGACTCCCTGTTTGGAATTGGCCCGAGGGCCTTCTGGGTGTTCAATTTTGTGCAGGAATGTTTTTAGGCCCCCCCATCTCCAGATCTAAAATGGGGCAACCTTCACCTCCGCCACCTTAGCAGCAGCAGGGGTATTGGTTGGTTTTGGACTTTTATTGGCACTTTTATTTTCTACTGGTTTCTGCACTTCATAGATGCAAGTTGCTTGTTCAATGACCCAGTCTAGTGATCTTTTCTCATCAAAGTCCCTCACCAGCTGGGTCATAATGTATTTAGGGAGGGCATGAAAGAAGGTATTGATAAATTCCCTACTGTCTGTGCGCTCCCTCCTGGTGGTCTGCGCAAAGGCCCGTTTCAGTTCTTGGACAAATTCTTGCGGGACCTCATCTTTCCCACATTGCAGGTTTTAGCCCGCCTTGCGGGCCTCTTGATTGTTTCTGTATATTGAAAAATGCTTTGAGATGGCCACCCTATAGGTGGACCATCTTGAATGGTTCTGATCCTCCAGCCCCGCAAAGAAGCTGTAGTATTCAGGTGAAAATGACCACTTGACATACTGAATACAGCTTTGGCTGAACTTAAGGTGGAAAGTCTCCATCATTTGCTCAAACAATTCGAGTTGCTCCCAAACGGAATATTTGGCATTTTTATGGTAGGGCGTTATGACACTCTCAATAGCCTTGACTTGCTTCAGAGGATCTTCCAGTATGGCCCTCTTCATTTTGTTGGCCTTTTTAGTTCTGGTCACCATGGTCCACTCATCCTCTGACTCAGAGGCACTGCTACCTGAGGTGGCTATCTGATCCTCTAGGCTCTCCCTGATTCTGCAAGCTTGGGAATGGATGGCAGAATGTGGGGGCCTAGTCTCCTGACACCTGTGGCGCTCAGAAGAGTCTTCTGACTCTCCCTTGCTCCCAGGATTGGCTGAGTACACCCCCCCGTCCTAGCTGGGAATAGGTTTTTAAAATTCTCATTGTGGGCCTAGTCTCATGGAATTCCCCACCAAATTTGACTGACTGATCTCTTGGTAGGTCATATTTTTGAGGATCCAGTTCTCAAGGCGATCTGTTACAACAGTAGAAAAAAATGTGTTTTTGCTGGACTTTTTAATTTCTGAGTTCATTGAATGTGTTTTAAACTTGTGATGTGTCTTGTGGAAAGCACCCACCATGTTCTTTTGTGTTACTAAATTGATGTGATTAAAAATGTATTTTGTAATCTGCAAACAACATTTGTTCTATGTGTCTCTCAGATAGATGAAATAAATAATCTATCCTTATCTCCTTTTCCCAGACCCAAGTCTGAGGTGGACTAAAAGAAGGGTAATTGAGCTTGTTTTTTTGCGTGTTTGACACTCCATAACCAGTCCCTACTCTAGCTCAATCCTCCTGTAACAAAAAATTGGGACTCACCCTTTGCTTACGCCTAATATTTGGGAACCTGTACATAGATGCCCACCCATCCTATTTTGGGAGGCATTGATCTGTCAGTCCCATATTTCCCATTGTGTTGAATTCTACCTTCTACCATCCCCGTGACCCTTGGTTCATATGAGGCAGTGAACATGAGGGCGGCAGAGTCCAAGGAACTGAAGGGATTAAAGTCCCTGATGCCAGGGGTCCTGAGGTTATGCTCAGGGGTTTCTCTTTCCCATCTTACCTCATTTCTTTCAGCCCCTATTCCCTGATGACATGTCAAAATATGACCCTTTTGTTCCTCTATTAAGGCCTTACAGGTCTCTATGATTTGTTCTTGCATGGCTATCTGAGGAGCCTGTCATTTTTTTCACAGAGAGCCTCATTGTCTCTCTGTGATTCCTGCCTGCATTGGGAGCATTGGGCCAATTTGTCCTACAGGAGACTCACCTCCTGAGTTTGGTTCTTATTAGTCTGATTATTCTTTGCCAAAGCATCCTCCATCCGCCTGGTGTGCTCTAACAGCTTTCCATAATCAGTTTTTATTTCCCAAAATACCTGAAGGGCCAGCTTAGTTTCATCCAACTTTGTTTTTAAATGGCTGACTTCCTGGCCTAAGGCGTCCCTCTCCAGAGTTAGAGTGCCCCTCTGTGCAGCCAGGTTGTCCCTCTGCTTTTTAAGTGCACCAGCTTTCTGGCGCTCCTCATCAAACTCTGCGTGGGATTCTATGTCTTTAATAATGAATTTATTGTTTCCTTTTACAAGGATTCTAGGTGGTTCTCTAAAGTGACTATCTGTTCTGTGCATGCTCTGTTAAAAGCTACTTGTTGTGCCAGCTTTTGTTGACTCTGTTTTAAAGAGTCCAACCTTTCTTGACACTCTTTTTGCAGTGTCTGTACCTGGGCATCTTGCTCTGCATTCTTTTGCAGTAAGAGAGCCAGTTCTTCTTAGAGTTTGGTGGCATACTGCCTAGCCTCTGTTTCAGATTCTTTGCTATCTTGGAGCCTTTGCTCTGCAGTGTCCAGATTTCTCTGGATTTCCTGCAATGCTTCCCATTGCCTCTTTGTTAAATCTACATGATCTGCATACTTTTCCTGTATGACTCCTATGTGGAGGTACAGGTAGGCCGCTATTTTGGCAATTTTGCACTGCTCCTCTTTTATTTTTGGGGCCATGACCAGCCTGCTAAGTGCTTGATGTAATGGACCCTTGTCCTGCCAAGTATTAAGGTTGATTTCAGTGATTTCTTGTTTTATTCCCTGCAGCCATACCTGTTCATCCTGTTCTGGCCATTCACCCCTGACAAACAATTTGTGCAGTGGGTGTCCCCTTGCAATATTAAGTTCCACTGGGAACGCCATTCCGGAAATATTAATTTCCTTCTGACTTAACTCAGGGTTACTTTACGTTTGCAAACAGGCCCATCTCCTTTGAGTATTTCTTTTGAGCGGTGCTTGTACAGTGTAGCACAGTATGGTAACCCAACAAGGTGTATGTACCCCGTGGGCTAGCACGCTGTGTTAGACTGTCATGAGTGGTAAGTCAAATTCAGGATCCCGCGACGAGCCCCCAAACTGTAAGTGATTTCAATCCTGCACACACCCAAGTCAAGCCCAGCATGTAGTGCACAATTGAAAACCTTATTTATTTGTGTCTATAAGTTCAATATTCTGAACGATATACCGCTCATATCACACCCTTCTCCTGAGACCCCCCCCCGGTCACACTGAACCGGGAATCAGGCTAGTTTGCAAAGGTAATTATTTATTTATGTATTTAAAATTTGATCACAATATATTTTAATAGATAAACAACACTCACCAATGGGGTGACAGAACACAGAATAATATCTTTGATACACTAGGAATCCAGTAATGAGAACCCAAAAACAAATGCAGCACAGAAAAGAATACTGTTGTGTTGGTTTATAACAGATGGCACTATGGTTAGAGGTTCCCCCTGCAACACCCCTCAACCCCCCAATAGAGAATGTAAAGAGATTGGAGGAGAGAGCAGGTATAAAGGAATAGCACAAATCAAACAGAATATCAGGCCCACCTTCCCCCTTCAAACACAAGAGAAAAACGGAATTGACTTTTCAGCTGTCAGAATGGCATTGAAATTGTCTTTAGAATTGACTGAGCAAAAACACCAAATGTGGCCAAAAATACTTAAATTGTTATAAATTCCTATGGGAGCCGCTTTAAACAGTTGCACACAATCACAAACAAATATTTATTCAAAAGAAAACATTTGAAATCTCAAAGTCCAAAAACCTTTCAAAATTGTGATTCACGGCAAACTTTTCCTTGCGCGATATATTCGCGATAACGGGAGAATCGCAGTTTTGCAATGCGGTTTGGGTTCTATGGATAGCTACGAATGTCAGGTACAAGTAGGAGTAGTTGAAATCTCGTTTCTATCATAAAAACTGAGGGAGTTATAGAGGTTTCAGTGAGAGTCGTTTTTTTTATAGGCGCGAGGATGGAAAACAGAAAGGCATTTTGAAAATGAAAGCTGGGTTTGCTTACACTAGATTATAACTAAGAAAAAGAGAATGTCACACGTGAATTTCCACAGTTACGTGGCTAGCGTATCCCTCTAGTTTTCATTCTGGGATTTACTTTTCTTACTCAAAATCACTAATGACTTATGATTTTATAAAAACAAATTAGAAAAATCAGCACAGGAAAGGTTCGGACAATACTATAGACAATAAATAGACAATACTATGATTCTGTATTAAAAGATGGGATGGGTCAAGATTGGGATCAGGCAATGCGAATATACTAGAGGTTACTTTTCTTCCTATTAATAATCACAAAATAAGTTATTAAATTGGACCATCAGTTCTGGTCATGGATTGGATCTGGTCTAGGAAGAACAGCACCTCAGGCACGGGATTGGATCAGCTAGACCGGTCACCGGTTTTGCACAGGATCTGTCCTTCTTGTTTGTGGATATTTCAATCAGCTGGATAGCGAGTCCCTCAGGCAAGCCTAGTGGTGGCAAGCCAGAGAATTTTAGGATACTGGTTCAAAAGGCCTACTCACACCACGGCGCTTCTCTGGGTTGCAAGAATAAGTTTGAGGATTTCAGCCTTGCTGAAAACAATAGTTCTCCATAGCTGGCAAGAGTCTTGGCATCTGGAATGATGTGAAAGCTGGATGTAGAATGCTGGATCAGAGTGCTTCACCGGAATCAGGAAAGTGAGTGGATCAGTCAGGCCCTATGTGTTGTCAGCTGTCTCTATTTATCCTTTCAAATGACATCACAAAATGGGTGTATGGGCCGGTTTAACTAAGCCTGCCCGTGCAAGCTGGGATTGGATCAAAACGTCATCTCCACCTTGCATTTGAGTGATTAGATCAAGGCCGGATGATGTCACATTTTATGGTTTGCTTTACAGTCCTCAGAGACCTCCCTTTGGTCACCATAATACAAATCACACACAAAGATGCCATATTTTATGTAGCATCTGTTCCTCCAAATCCCGCAGCTGTGGGGTCTTGTTTCAACTTTCTACAAAATGTTGTCCTTTTTGCTATGAACACAATTTCCAAACTTTATGCAAATTTCCACAAATGTGTGTGTTTAACATAGGGATGTGCATGTACATTTTCACAATTCTAACATTAATACATTTCATATAAAACCACATATATTGCCATTCCTGTCCAGAACATGTTACACGGTTCTGCCGCCTCTTAAAACGTGCAGACAAAAATTAAACTAACTTGGTATATTTTGTACCACTTTGAGTCACCAGTTATGAGTCTTTAAAAATTGTTAATTGTTCATGTTTAGCAACAGATGGTCCGCCCCTTTGTCTCTCCCTGCAGTCCAGGAACAGGCCCCTCTCTTGTGAGTGCCTTCCAGGAGCAGTTTACGACCACCTTCACACCTCCGTTTCCTGGGCTGAATCTCTGTCATTGTACCTTCTCTTTCTATAAACAAAAGTCCGGGCTAACCCGCTATTAGCACCTCCCCGTGAGTTTCAGCTGAGAGGATATCCCTCCCCCTGGGAGAAACCTGCTTTCCAGTTCTTGCAGCTCAGCCAAGCTAATTTTATTCTTAATTAAAAATCCAGGAAAGACCAAACTTGTTGCATCACACATAAATACATTACTTCCTTAGCTTTAACTCTGTGAGATAAAAAGCAACTGAGATCTATATTCCCTTTAGCAAAAATCCTTTTTATGTTTGCTAATCCAGCAGACTTTTTAGTTTTAGATCACTTTAAAGTTTCATGAGTAACTCATCTGACAGCTGTCATTCAGGTAGCCCAGGGTACTGCACCCAGGTTTTGACAGAGGCTGTCAGTTTACAGACAATCCAGTTTGTCTGATGAAGGTTTTGCTCTTCACATTAGGACTTTGCATGTTCGCAAAACTTCCTTAGATTACATGAATTTTAGTGCCAAGCAAGATTTTGAATGTTGAGAAGTGTTGTGTTATAGGCATTTTGGAGTTTTTAGCAACAACGCAAATGTCCATTATAGGCACATTTTGGGGTTTCACTTGCAAAGTGCTGCTTCTCTCTCTGCACTCTGTTTGCTGGTCATGGAGCCCACTGGCACATTTTCTGCAGGGTGTGCTCTATTCCACCACACATGCACCATGGCTGGCTGGTTTTGCATCCATCTTTTTGTGTGCTTGAGAACGCAGTTTTTGTAGGTTTTTGGCACACACAAGGGTTTGGCCACCATTGTTGCAGTTTCTTTCACCATAACTGACAGAGTGATGCTGCACAGCATAGCAGAGTGGGTCAATACATCCCACAGTAGGCCGCTGCAGAGGCGATGGCATTGACATGTCTAGTCATCGATAGTTTAGATGAAAGGTAGACACCCAAGGTCTTTACTGTGCTGGCAACTGGGATACTGATATTGTCAATGTTGAAGTGGCTGAACTTAGGGTCAAGGTTCCTGAGTTTCGTTGGTGCCGACTAGTAGCAGCTCAGTTTTGTCTGAGTTCAAGCATAGTTCATTTACAGCCATCCAGGCTTGGATTGGGTTGTAAATGTCATTCAAGGTCATAGAGTCGGCGTCATAGTCTCCCGTTAGGGTAAGGAGGATCTGGGTATCGTCGGTGTAGTTCGTATACAAGATACCCAGGGAGTCTAGAATGAGGGATAGGGGTCACGTAAAAATATTGTAAAGGGTGGGCAAGATGCATGACCCTTGTGGTACACCGCATAGAATGATGGAGGGTGAGGCGGAGGCATAGTCTGAGAAGACTTGCATGGTTCTACCTTGAAGGAAGGAAGAAATCCATGTGGTGGCATCTGGTGAGAATTTGGCTGTGGTGGTTAGGTGGTGGCATAGGACCTTGTGATCAACAAAATGAAAGGCTGCCAAGAGATCTAAGAGGAGGAGAAGAGCCGGTTTGCCTGCATCCCTAGCCTCGTCCATCTGGTTTTTTAAGTCCAGCATTGCGGTTTCTGTCCCATGTCCTGGGTGAAAAACTGTTTGGGGCAACCCAAGGAGTTTATTGTCTTCAATGAATTTCTGCACCTGGAGGTACGCTGCTTTGTTTAGTATTTTGAGCAGAAAGGGCACTGTGGTGATGGGCCTGTAGTTGTTGAGAGATGTCGGGGCTAGAGTAGATTTTTTAATAAGTGGTCGTACCCACGTTTCTTTGAGGCAAGTGGGGACTTTGCCAGAAGAGAATGAAGCGTTCACAAAAGCTGTGAGGAATGGTGCGAGAGGGCCGGCACATTCTTTGATGATACTTGCTGGGAATGTGTCTCCTTTGCAATTAGATGGCTTGATGGATTTCATGATGTTGATCATGTCCTTTTCTTCAATTTTGTTGAAGGAGAAGGGAGTGCAGGGGTCTGTTGCTAGTAGTGGTTTAGTGGCCGGGGGAGGGGGCGTGGTCTTCAGTGTTTGTCTGGATGTTTCAATTTTGGTTTGGGGTGTGTTAATTTTGTTCATCATGGCTGATTGGATTCCTTCGCACCAGGTCTTAACTTTGCTAAAGTTCAGTGATGCAGTGTTGGGGTTTCTACGTCTCTAAAGATCGAGAATATCTCTTTGATGTATTCCACATTGTCATTTTGAATGTATCTTTTGTGTGGCACATTTTACTATACATTTTAGCTAGAATTGCATGTGTGTGGCTTTCCCCTCTACGAACAGAAACCCTATATTTTGAACGTGTCATTCAACTTATCAAAAGCACAAATTGGTGAGCTATTCTTTATGGCTCAGGGACAATGGAACAGACACATTTTTGTGAAGCATGGCATATTCCAAGTTCAAGGGTGAGAATCATTTTAGGCATCTGTTTCTTTAAGTTTCACTTACTAACTGTCAATGCATCCATCAATCGCTTGCCAGGGTCCCCAAAATCAGCCAAATATAGCAAGACATTTGATTTTTTTCAGAGGTAAACTACTCGCATTTGTTCTGTTGATGTAAATGATATGTTAATGGGTCCTGGAAATTCTGGCTTTGCATTAGGGTTGACATCAGAACAAACAGACATTTTGAACTCAAACTAATTTGACCATTTCATTATTACTTGTAAACAGAAAGTGTTCTATGAGTGCCATCATTACTTTTAATGGCAATATGTCAACAGTGTCAATGTCAATTTGTTCATAAATAAAATTATGCTGTGATTTATAATAAGCTGTCTGTGTATCATTTTCTTATAGCACACTAATGTTCGAGTTGCACAGTTCACCAAGTTCCTTTCAAATGGCAGCAAACATGTAGAAGAACATTGACGTCCCATTATTTTGTTTTTCTTGATTACATACAAAATACATGGTGAATTTAGTGTTTGCTCTGTTTTGTCTCGATGTAAAACATAATTCTGTCCTTACTTCATTTAATAGAGAGCTTCATATTCCATCAAATAATGTGCTTCTTTGCCAAGATGAACTGTGGACCATATGTAAGGTAGGAGCCTTGGGTATGGACGATTGCGTGAAGAGAATATCTAGAAAAAAGAGGCAGGACTTCCTGACTCTGCTGCTCTTACAGTTTGGGATTCTGTTGGCTGGAGGTGAGAGACTAGCCATTGGAGCTGGACCTGCTCTTTAAACTGCTAAAAGTGCTGGGAAGATACAAGTGCTCCTAGAGTTCCTCACATACATGCATCCATTCCATCCCCTAATGCCTGCCACTATGCTGCCTAGAATCAATGAAAGGCAGTCCTTCTGCCTTGGGTGATGTTGATAGTGGCTGGCACTAGAGGCTAAACACATAACTCACTCTTTGTCCTTGTCCATGGCCAATGGGAGGCACTGGCCTCGAAAATCAGGGTTCAATGGTATATTTCAGCAAGGCAATTGCACATCTTTGGGGGACACTGGTCAAACTGGGACAATTAGATGAAATCTGGAATAACATGGTAGCTGTACCTTTAAACAACTACATACACCGGTCAGAGGCAACTAAGGTGTATACAAAACATGCTACATGACAAGGATGCATTTAAAACGGTTTATGTAGTCCATAGGTACAAGAGGATCTCCTTGAACAAACAATTACACAGGTTCCAGGCACCCAGGATGCTGGTAAACCGTTTGGTTAATTGGTAGACAAAGCAGGGTCCCTTAACCAAATAGATACACATAGATGACCAAGATCCATTCAAAACAGTTTGTTTAAGTCATAAGTCATAGCTGCACCAAGATTCCCTTAAACGCACATCTTCACAGGTCCTAGGTGACCAAAATACATTTAAAGCAGTTTGGGTAGGCTGTAGGTGAAACAGGACCTCCTTAAACAAACAGGTGCATGTGTCCTAGGTGACAAAGATCAATTAAAAACTGTTTGCAAAGGCCTTAGGTGAAACAGAATACCCTTAGGCTAGGGGTCTGCAACTTTTGGCTCAACATATGTTTTTGACTATGACTCCCATCTGCTCGATCCAGCATAGTCAGTGCTGAGGAATCATGGGAATAGTGCAAAATATATGGAGAGTCGCTGGTTGTAGACCTATGCCTTAAACAGATACGCACATCCTGGGTGAAAAGCAGTTAGGGTGGGTCATGAGTGAAACTTCAAAACATGTTCACAAGTCCTATCCAACCAAGATGCATTTAAATCTGTTTGGGTGGTTAATAGTTGAAGAGTATTAAACAGTTGAATTGTGATCCTTGGGGAAAAACACATTTTTAAAATGAGTAGCTGCGTGTATAACGTGTACAACACATAGCAAACATGAAGCAACATAAACTGTATGGCACACTCAAGGGAATCTTCCCGACATGAATTCAACATGACACATGGTCCCGTGGACTGACATTGAACGTGAGCAAACATAAGTGATAACATAGATCATGACTTGTCTGTAGTTGGATGCCTGAATTAGTAAAGATTCCTCTCTTTACTGCGAGTATTGCCTCATACTTTGGGTATAAACAAAGTTACCAACCACCTACTGACCCAACGCCAGTAGCTCATGAAAATCGCTCAGAATTTAGCACTTAAACACCATGCTCGAGGCATTAACGTAAATACTTGAATGTACTTATCTTAGGGTCCGGGTGACTTGAGAGTACACCGGACATTAGGACATGTTGCTGTTGGAGTGCCGTAGCCGGAGCCACTGCCGCGCATAGTCTGGAGCTCAAAGCAGCAGTATGGAAGGTTCACCGCGGCGGCCGGGGAATGCTGCTGAGTGACCCGCATTGCCTCCAAGAGTCACTGCCATTGCCCGCCAGGATCAACAGACTCGGGCCGACAACTCTCTCTCACGGCCGTGATTGCCTGCAGCCCCTGCTCGCCGCCGTGATTGCCTGATTACCCAGATCGCCATCAGTGTGTCCAGAGCCCCATACACGCCGTCTTAACCGCCCGTGCTGCACAACATCAATTATCAGCACCAGTGCACAGGCAGCCAACGGCTAAATACTCCACCAATTTGGCCCAAGTTGTCTCACGGCGCGAACTCCAGTGACTACAATTCGCCCTAAAGCATGCTGGGAACCGTAGTCTTTACCTCGATTTCTCCTATACTGTCTCCTGGGCTTGGCCCACACCCTATTCCTGACAGTACCTCCTCTCCCAGGGCTCTTCCCTGGCCCTGCCTTTTCCGGATGACGTAAATGAAATTGTTTTTATCAATTTTGGTGCATGAACTGAGCTGGCAGGTTCCCACGAACAATCCTCCAGTCCATAACCAGCCCATTGGATTAAGTACCACAAGTTCCGCTGTCTGCATCTGGAATCCAATATCTTCTTGACTTCATACTCCGTTTGACCTTCTTTGGTGATGGCTGGCGGTCTCTGTACACATGTTCCTGGAACTGCGGGTTTAAGGAGAGACACATGAAACACAGGATGTATTTTTAATGTATTAGGCAATTTAAGTTTAACAGCCATTGGCGAAATACATGTCACCACTTCATAAGGCCCAATAAATCTGGGGGCAAATTTACGATATCCTGCCAAAGGTAAATTACGTGTAGATAACCATACTTTGTCTCCCACTTGATAATGAGGAGCTGCGTGCCTTCCTTTATCTGCCTGTTTCTTATAATCCTTCTTTGCTTGTTCTAAATGCACTCTAGCCTTTTGTCTGATAGCCAACAGTAATTCTTTCCTTTCCTGTAATGCCGGAAATGTTTCCACTGGGGGTAACTGTTCTGGCAACATATTCTGTCCTTGTCCATACAAACATTCATTACGTGACATCCCCAGTGAAGCATGCCTGGTATTATTGTACGTAAATTCTGCTAACCACAAAGCCTGTACCCAGGAATCCATACCGTCATGCAAATAACATCGTAAATATTGTTCCAGAGTCTGATTGACATGCTCAGTCTGTCCATCAGTCTGTGGGTGATAACTTGTAGAAAAAGCACATTCAATACCCAGCATTTGACAAAAGGCACGCCAAAATTTAGATGTAAACTGTGGACCCCTATCAGACACAATACTTTGTGGCAATCCATGCAATCGAACAATGTTCTGTAAGAATATCTCTGCCAATTTCCCTGCCCTTGGGATACCTTGACAAGGCACAAAATGAGCTTGTTTGGACATATAATCCACTACCACCCAGATTGTGTCATAGTGATTATCAGGAGGCAAGTCAGTTATGAAGTCCATTGAAATGTGTGTCCAAACATTTTCCGGAGTGGGCAGCGGCTGCAATAGTCCTGCCTTACGTACATGATCAGCCTTACATCGTGTGCATGTTTCACATTTCTTAATATAGTCAATGGTATCCTGTCTTAAAGTTGGCCACCAGAAATACCTTGTCAACATTTCCTGTGTCTTTTTCCTCCCCGCATGTCCTGCCAAGGGAGAGTTATGACACCAATGCAAGGCTTTTGTTTGTAAATCTTGAGTAGGTAAATATAATTTTCCTGCGTAGTATGGGAGACCATTCTTCATCATCTCTAAGGATCCGTTGGTACCCCATGTCATATTCTTTCGTTTCTTCATTTCCTTTTTCACCTGGATCAACAGACTGTTAGTTACTGCACCTACCACTCCTTGCACCGGCAGGATAGTCTTTACCTCGTTAGTCACATTTTCTAAATTTTGCTGTCTGGATGATGCATCAGCCTTCCCGTTCTTCTTCCCGGGCTGGGAAGTTACCAGGAAGTCAAATTCATTGAAATATTGTGACTACCGCAACTGTCTGGGGCTTAAAGTGTGTGCAGTCTCAAAGTACTGTAGGTTCTTATGGCCAGTTATTGCCAACACCTGATGTCTCGCTCCCAGAAGATACTGATGTCACTCCAGAAATGCTTCTCGTATGGCCAATAATTCCTCGTCCGTAATAGAGTAATTCTGCTCACAACTCGTGAGTTTCCTGGAATAGAAAGCCACTGGATGACACCTACCTTCCCCATCCTTTTGAGACAACACCGCTCCCACCACTATATTGGAGGCATCGGTCTCTGCTTGAAAAGTTCTTTCTGGATCTAGATGTCTCAGAACAGGAGCAGAGATAAATGCCTTTTTAAGTGCACTAAATGCTTGTTCTGCTTCTTGATTCCAACTAAACCCAGAGGATTTTCTTAACAATTTAGATATGGGTGCAACAATTTGTGAAAAATTCACAATGAATCTTCTGTAAAAGTTGGCAAATCCCAAAAAGGACTGAATGTCCTTGACACATTGAGGCACTGGCCAATCGATGACTGCCTGTACCTTCTTTCAATCCATTACTTTACCAGTAGGAGTGAGTATGAATCCCAGAAATTCCACCTTAGTATTTTTCCAACTTTACACACAATTCATGCTCCTGTACTTTTTGTGACACTGCTCGCACATGATCTATGTGTTGTTCTTCTGAAGCAGAATAAATCAAGATATCATCAATATATACAATGACAAATATCTCCAAAAACTCCCTCAATACCTCCTGCATAAAGTACTGAAATGCTGCAGGTGCATTACACAGCCCAAACGGCATAACTAAGTATTCAAATAATCCAAATTTAGTTCTGAAGGCTGTCTTCCACTCGTCCCCGTTTTTTTTTACACAAATCAAGTGGTATGCCCCTCTCAAGTCCAGTTTAGTATATATCACTGCTGATTTCACCTGATCCAATAGTACTGAGATTAAAGGCAAGGGATACCTGTTTTTTTATGGTTACCTTGTTCAACGCCCTATAGGCAATACAGGTTCTAAGTGTTCCTTCTTTTTTCGGCACAAAAAACAACGGGGATGACACTGGCGAAGTAGAATGTCTAATGAAACCTTTTTGCAACATATCATCCAAATATTCCTTTAAATGTTGATTTTCCTTTTCTGTTAGTGCATAAATACGACTGCATGGTAACTTGGCCCCAGGTTCTAATTCAATTACAGAGTCATAGGATCGATGTGGAGGTAACCTCTCTGCTCCCCTTTTATCAAATACTCCTGCAAAATCAACATATTGCCTAGGAATACCAGTCCCCACAGCACCCACCACTTGTGAATCTCCTGCCTGATCCGCCAGAAATAGGGCCGGTCCAACCTCTTCCTCCAAATGTTCTTCACACCCCACCCCCTCAAATGATACCTCTCTCTTGACCCAATCAATACTAGGGTTGTGTAAGGACAACTAAGGCATTTCCAAAATAAGGCCAAATTGAGGTGCTGCTATCAGATCCAACACAATCTCCTCCACATGTCCTGATTTACATCTCATCTGAATTGGTTGGGTCTACTGATAAATGGGACCAGAAATTAAGGGAGAACCATCCACTGAGTGTACTCCTTCCACCTGTGTCTTGTTTCTTAACAGTAATCCCAATTTTCGTGCCAAACCAATGTCAATAAAATTTCCAGTAGCACCTGAATCCACCATGGCTGACACCATTTGTTTTGTGCATGCAAATAATAATGTTACCAACAGATACAAATGAGAATTCTTGTTTTCCATCGTATTAGCTGCCCAGCTTGGGAACCTACTCAGACTGGGGCCTGACACCTGAGTTCCCCCTAAGGTCGGCCCAATCCTTTTCCCACCTCCACCTTGCTCCCTTCATTTCTCACAACCTTTTTTGGTGTATTAGGGCATGTTCGTATATAATGTTCTGGTTGACCACAGTACAAACATAAGTTATTAGCCTTGCGCTGCTCCTTCTCCACCGCCGACAAAGGCCCTCTTATACCACCTATTTGCATGGGTTCTACATCACTACCTTTTCTTCCCCGGCCCTAATCCAATCTTACAAAAGGAACCACCTCAGGTCTCTTCCTGTCCCCTTTCCTTTCATTCATACGATGATCAAAGCTAGGTCAATCATAGCAGTACAGGAACTCGGTTGAGGTTCCACATGAGCCATCGCATCCTTCAATTCCTCCCTGAGTCCCTGATAAAACAATACCGTCTGTTTATTCTCTGGCCAATCTGTCTCTATTACCAACCGATTGAACTGCGTAACATAGGATACTAAATCACGTGTCCCTTGCTTTAATGCTAACAGTTCCTTGTCCTGGGCTAATGAAACTTCTCTTCGATCAAATAGTCGGCCGAATTCTGTCAATTTTGTACTAATGGCATGGCCCACGCCACCGCATCCCCCGTTAAGTAGGAAATCACAAATGCTGTCCTAGCTTGGATGGTTTCAAATGCAGCGGGTTTACACAGAAAATGAATCCTACATAGCATTAAAAATGTCATATACTTCCTAGGATCTCCGACAAATCTTTCGGGTACCGCTAATGGAACACTGCTGGGTGCTTGTACAATAACTGTAGAGGCTCTTCCTGTGGTAGCCCCTGTGGATGGTCCCGCCCCCTCCAAGGGAGTACCCTGAGCCACTAACCCTTGTACTTGAGCCTTAATATTTTTAGACTCCTGTCTGGCATGCACTAACTCTGCTTGAATATCTTGCAATGGGCCTCATTAGGACCCTGGCGGTAAGGGGTTTGCGCCAGCGTTAGCTGCGCCGACCCCTTACCGCCAACTACGAGTTCCCATAGCGCCATGGTCATTTTTCCGCCCGCTTTTTGCGGGCGTAAAAATCCATGGCGCTATGGGACCTTGGTGTTAATTACGCCACCGTAATTTACGGTGGCGTAATTAACTCCTTCCCCACTCCCATTATACCCTATGGGGCCGAAATGGGAATGGGGAAGGGTAAATGGGTCAATGGGGACTTACCGCCCCGCCGACCTCGGAATGGGGCGGTAAGTCCACCATCCGCCATGGCGTAAACGGACTTTACGCCATGGCCGGAAAGTCCGTCGATGGCGGAAAAAATCCGCCAGGGTCGTAATGAGGGCCAATGTCTTTAGCACTTCTGCTAAAGAAGGAGGATTCGACTCCATTTGGCTTGGGTGGTTCAAATACCCCTAAATCGGGGGCTGATGATTCCGTCAAGTCAAATGAGGGATGAAAGGGTCTCAACCCCCTCTCCCGAACCACAGAAGCCGAATAGATGGACCCTCCCACCGTGGTTGGCACGGCGTCTGAATGTAAATACACAGATAACCACGTGGCAGCCAATGGGGGGAAGACGGAGTTAGGGAAAGGGTGTGCAATGACAAAGGGAAGGTAGGGAAGAGAAAACATGCATTTCGTAACACAACACTTAATACTGAAACTTCATAATCCTGAACTCCATGCTTGATACTGCCTATCCTATTCAACTCCTGAATATACTTATGTAGCACCTAGGGTTCTTAATTATACTATACCATACCCATGACCATGTACATGTGTGTATAACATGTGCAACACATAGCAAACACGAAGCAACATAAACTGTATGGCACACACAAGGGAATCTTCCCTACATGAATTCAACATGACTCATGGTCCCGTGGACTGACATTGAACGTGAGCAAACATAAGCGATAACATAGATCATGACTTGTCTGTAGTTGGATGCCTGAATTAGTAAAGTTTCCTCTCTTTACTGCGAGTATTGCCTCATACTCTGGATATAAACAAAGTTACCAACCACCTACTGACCCAACGCCAGTAGCTCATGAAAATCGCTCAGAATGTAGCACTTAAACACCATGCTCGAGGCATTACTGTAAATACTTGATTGTACTTATCTTAAGGTCTGGGTGACTCCAGAGTACGCAAGGACATTAGGACATGCCGCTGTTGGAGCGCCGTAGCCGGAATCACTGCCACACATAGTCTGGAGCTCAAAGCAGCAGTATGGAAGGTTCACCGCCGCGGCCGGGGAATGCTGCCGAGTGACCCGCGTTGCCTCCAAGAGTCACTGCCGTAGCCCGCCAAGATCAACAGACTCGGGCCGACAACTCTCTCTCACCGCCGTGAATGCCTGCAGCCCCCGCTCGCCGCCGTGATTGCCTGATTACCCAGATCGCCATCAGTTCGTCCAGAGCCCCATACACGCCGTCCTAACTGCCCGTGCTGCACAACATCAATTATCAGCACCTGTGCACGGGCGGTCAACGGCTAAATACTCCCCTGATGGGCTCCAGCTGTCTCACGCCCTAAAGCATGCTGGGAACCGTAGTCTTTACCTCAATGTCTCCTATACTGTCTCCTGGGCTTGCCCCACATCCTATTCCTGGCAGGTAACATAGTTGAAACTTTTGAGGGCATGCACAATTTGGTAGCATGGGAGAATATCCTTAAGAATTGTGAGATGAAGTTACACCAATATTTAGTGGACATGAGTATCACAGGCTCAAGGGAGCTATGTGAGCACTCAACTACAGAAAAAGGCAGAGGAAATCATATCTAACCCAGACAAAAAAGTCATTGATAAAATCAAATCCAGGGAGGGTAAGGACACAGATTCCCACCACCCTGCCAAGAAAGGGCCCCGAAAGCACAATGGGAAATCTCTGCCACTTGGCACTCTAACTCCCACAGTACCACAATCCACATCCCCAAGAGGATGGCTGCTATCTATTTGAAGATATCGCCCGTAAGGAGGGGTGAGCCAGCTTGCAAGGGTAGACCCAAGCAGGCCATAGTTAGTGCTACCCTCATGGAGGAAACAGCCATAGTCAGTGTGTGCATCTTAGACAATTAATTCCCATGAGGCCAGCGCCTGGATGAATCTACCCTCATATCAGTGAGTGGGAAAGGTACTGGGTCTCCAACAGCGGCACAGGTTCCTGCTGCTTATACTGAGTGATTTTTGGATAACTAATCAAAAATGGGAAGAAAGCTCCAGCACGTCATGATCATTCTGCAAGTATCATCTCTGTCTGATGGCGGTGGGTGCAGGATGATCAGATCATCCCTGGTCCTGGAACGGACAAACTAGTTAGGGGATTTGATGTCCTTACCCAATGCCCTCTGGCTATCATGGAGTTCAGTTGGGGAGATGAAACTTCTCAACTCTGCGCCACCATCAAGGACACAATTCCAGTGGACAGCCACTAGATCTAGGGTCAAGGAAGAAGCATGGGTAGCAACCTTCGCAGCCATGGACCCAGTCATGCTCCCATCTGGAGATGGTGAAACTCCGGCACTGCCGGTACTACCAAGTCCACAGAGGCGCCTGCTCCTGCAAGAGAGAGCCTTGTGGTCACGGAGGTGCCTTCTGCAATGGCACCAGACTCAGTGATCCCAGGGTTACCTATGGGCATAGAACCACATCCTGGGGTGGAGGGCACATTAGTTTCAGACCTCAAGGGCCTGCCTGAACTAAGTAACTTGTTCCTAGCTGGAGGTCCCAGCTAGGCTCACTTTTGCCAAGCACAGCGTGACTGCTGTGGCAGATCTGCGTGAGCAGGCAGAGAATCAAGCTTTGGGGAAGCCCATGGTATGTTAAGGGTGTACTGTGGAAATGGTATCCTGTACAGTAAGTCCAAACATTCTGTATCAGGGCCTACCCAGCGGTTGCTTGTGCCCCAATGCCACAGGAGTTTCCCACTGGACTTGGCTGACAATATTCCCTTGGCAGGTCACCAAGACTGCCCATTTGTACTGGCCTAAGATAGGTGTAAAAGTAAAGGAGTTTTTTCAGTCCAGTCATACTTGCCAAGCATCCAGTAAGTGTGGCGGAGGAACACCATCTCTCTTAATTCCACTACCAATGGTTGGCCAGTCTTTTGAGAGAATAGGTGTAGACATTGTGGGTCCTTTGAATCCTCATATCTCTTCAGGGAACCAAAACATCTTGGTCATGGAAGACCATGCCTCTTGTGTGGGATTCCCTAAAGAAGTTATTTCTCACAGGGGATCCAACTTCATATGCACATATATGAATGCTATGTGAGATAAATGTGGTGTTACCTATACTTTCTCAACAGCCTTTCACCCACAAACCAATGGGCTTGTTGTGTGGGTCAACAAGGCCCTGAAAGGCATGATAGGTGGTTTGGATGAGAACCTCAGAAGAAAGTGTGATATTCTCCTGCCATGCCTACTTTTTGCCACAGTGTGGGATAGTGTAACGCTCACCTGGTTCCCTTGGAGGCGCGGGTCTTGACTGGGCGGTGAAACCGTCTTCAATGTCAGGCGTAGGATTCGTTTGGCTCCCGGATTTGGCCCCTTTCTCACCGAAAGTTTAACCTGAAGGGTGAGGTGTCTGCAAGTGGAAAATCAAGGTATTAGTGGCTGGAAGATTGGGAGAAGTTCCAAGCCCCTCTCTCCCTCTCTCCCCGTGGTACTCGGTCGATTGTTGTGCTCACCTTAAATAGGTGAATGCTGGGCTCTCCATCCTGCGTCTCATGCAGGGGCGCTGGGTCCAGTTACTTCACTGGATATGAGTTCAGCCTTTTAATTGCAGAGGGTAAGTTGAGAGCGATGCCGCCGTGTGCTGCACGAGCGTGACTTGTAAGTATTAAAGTTCCCTTTAGATTGCTCTCTTCAAATGTCTTATCTCCTTAATGTCTATGTCTTTGCCCTTTCAGATGCTGTCGGTGCCGAAGAAGATGCTCCCCCCAGGTTCGTGGCAGAGAGCGTAACAAGAAGATGGTGCATACGAAGGCACGTAAGTAGAAAGGCTGCTCTAGGGCTCTAGAATGCACCTTAATGTCTCTTTTGTCTTTACAGGTGCCGGAATGCAGCGCGAGCAGAGTTGGAGCGAGCGTAACACAGGTAAGCAGTTTTGTAACTAAGCGTTACTAACCAATGTTCTTTGTCTTTGCAGGCCCGATGCCGGACGAGATATGCAGAAAAAACGCCTTGAATGCTGCCGATGGATCGGGTAAATTGAACCGCTAACTTTGCCTTTGCCTAACCTGTGCCTTTTGTTTTGCAGGAGCTGCTGAAGACTGAGGATTGGTTCCCAGCAGGTAATTTTCGTATTCACAGGATCCGGAACTGAAGATTCGCTGGAGCTGACACCGTGAGCGTCCTGCTGCAGATGCAGAATAACGCGAAGCACCTTGCACCAATCGGGTGTGGTTTAAATAGTCCATAGGAGTGCTTAGGTGTCCTTCTTCCACAGCCTCGCCCAGGCAAAAGAGTTCCTGCTTCCAGAAGGGGTCCAGCATCAATGATCCAGGGAGTGGTGCCTGCCCACCCAGAAGGAAAAGTAGTCCCTGCCAGAAGAGAGTGAAACATCATCTTGCTGGTAAGTAAGCAGCATGGTCTGCTGCAGGTAGGTCCACCCAAGCACTTTCACACTTGTTATGAGCCCGGCGCTTCCTGTGCCGGGACGGGTCCATGCTATGAGCCTGGCACCACCGGTGCCAGGACAAGGTCCAAAAGGTCCCTATTGGGACTTGCTGGTGCCGATAGTATATGTTATGAGCCTGCTTCCAAGGATGTTGGGTAGGTCCTGACTCTTTGGAAGCAGTGGTCATGACAGCACCCCCCCTCAAGGACCCTCCCAAATTCGTCCTCTCCGGGGGTTTCGGTTTATCAGGAAAAGTTCGATGAAACTTCTTAACCAGACGGGGTGCATGAACATGTTCCGACGGTTCCCAAGATCGTTCCTGGGGGCCATAACCTTTCCAGTCAATCAGATAGTATAATTTTGATTTGGAAATCTTGGAGTCTAAGATGTCTTGTATTTCGAATTCCAGTTCTCCGTCCACAAGAATAGGGTCTGGAGATTTCGTCAAACGGGTTCCAGGTTGCAAGGGTTTTAGTAGAGAAACGTGGAAAACTGGATGTATTTTCATATGGGCAGGTAGGCCTAATTTAACTGCCACTGGATTAATTATGGCAGTGATTGGGTAAGGTCCCAGGTATCGCGGATTGAAAGTACACGGTCCTTTTGGAGGTAAATGTTTGGTGGATAGCCAGACTTGATCTCCCACAAGATATTGAGGAGCTTCCTTTCGATGTATGTCCGCACACTTCTTGTATTGTTCCTTGGCCCGCTTAAAGTGAGACGTGGCCTCTTTAAAGGCTTGAGTGATTGTAGAATGCAGATGATCTACAGCGGGTGTCCCAAGATTTTGAGGTGGGTCAAGATTTGAAGTGCGAGGGTGGAGTCCATATAAAAGAAAAAAAGGAGTTTTTTCGGTTCCGGCATGGACTGAATTATTATAAGCGTACTCCGCAATCCAGAGAATGTCTTTCCAAGTGCCCTCCGACTGTTGTAACATGCAGCGCAAATACTGTTCCAGGGTTTGGTTGGTCCTCTCGGTCTGCCCGTCGGTCTGGGGATGATGGCTGGTTGAAAGCCTTTCGTCAATTTGGGCTAGGCGGCAACAACTCTGCCAGAAGTGGGAAATAAATTGACTTCCTCTATCTGAGATTAAAACTGAAGGAAAGCCGTGCAACCGAACGATGTTTTCGAGGAACTCTCGGGCCAGAATTGAAGCTGTAGGTAACCCTTTCAATGGGATAAAATGAGCCATCTTCGAGAATAGGTCCACAATCACTAAGATTGTATTCAATCCGGAGCATGGTGGTAAATCCGTGATGAAGTCCATGGAGAGAGTATGCCATGGGTGTGGAGGAATGTCTATTGGATGTAAGAGACCTGCTGGTTTCTCCTTCTGGCTTTTGCTTTGAGCGCACACACCACAGGAATTTATGAAATCCTTAATGTCCTTTCTCCAAGACGGCCACCAGAAATGTCTTTTTATCTTTTCCGACGTTTTGGCAATGCCGGGATGTCCTTCCATTAAGGAGTCATGGTAACAAGAGATCACCTGTCTTTGTAAATCGGTACATGGTAGATATAATCTTCCTCGAAAGTATAGTAAGTTCTTATCCATTGTGAAATCTTTTCCCTTGAGTTGCCAGTCTTGCACTTCTGCTGGAGTCAGAAGTTCTTTAACTTTAGCTTCAAGGTCTTCAATGGTTTGTGCACTTATCAAACCCAGGATTCTGTGTTCCGGAATTATGGGTACTGGTTCAGGATTGGTCGTGAGTTCACCTACTCCAATTCGGGAGAGAGCATCTGCTTTACCATTCTTGTTGCCTGGTCGGTAAGTTATCACAAAGTCGAATTCGGCAAAAAATAATGCCCAGCGAAGTTGTCTAGAGGATTGAGCTTTGGCTGATTTAAGGTACTGTAAATTACGATGATCCGTGATGACGGTGACTGTGTGTCGGGCTCCCAGGAGATAATGCCGCCAGGCTTTAAAGGCGGACTTAATAGCCAAAAGTTCCTTATCTGTAATGGTATAGTTGATTTCGGGAGCCGAAAATTTGCGGGACCAAAATGCTACTGGGTGTAACTGGTTTGTTTCTGGGTCTCTTTGCGAGAGCACTGCTCCCATTGCGAGACTGGAAGCATCAGTCTCCACGATATAGGGAAGTTCCGGGCGAGGATGTTTTAAAACTGGAGCCGAGGTGAATTTTGTTTTTAGTTCCTGAAAAGCTTGTTCAGCCTCCTTAGACCACTCGAAACGTTTATTCTTTCTGAGAAGGGCGGTAATGGGTTGGACTACTTGAGAAAAATCAGGAATAAATCTACGATAAAAGTTGGCGAAGCCCAACATGCTTTGAACTCCTTTCACAGACGTTGGTGAGGGCCACTTAATGATAGCGTCCACTTTTCTTGAGTCCATGTGGACTCCATTAGGTGACAAAATAAATCCCAAAAATTCGACCTCCGTGACATGAAAAATGCCTTTCTCCAGCTTTGCAAAAAGTCTGTGTTTTCGGAGCCTCTCCAGTACTGCTGTGACGTGTTTTCGATGATCCGCCTCAGAGGACGAGTAGACCAGAATGTCATCAATATAGACAACTACACATACGTCGATGAGCTCTCTGAGGACGTCCTTCATAAAATACTGAAAAGCAGCCGGTGCGTTGCATAACCCAAAGGGCATTACTTGATACTCGAACAGTCCATATTTAGTACGAAAGGCCGTCTTCCATTCGTCGCCCTCTTTTATTCGTACTAAATGGTAAGCTCCTCTGAGGTCCAGCTTTGTGTAGATACAGGCACTTTTAACTTGGTCAAGAAGTTCAGGGATCAATGGTAACGGATATCTGTTCTTAATCGTAATCTGGTTCAGGGCACGGTAATCTATACACGTTCTCAGGTCTCCTTCTTTTTTTGGAACGAAGAACAAAGCTGAAGAGGCCGGGGACTTCGAAGGACGGATAAATCCATTAGCCAGGTACTGGTCCAAATACTGCCTCAGGTGAAGATTTTCAGGTTCTGTGAGGGCATAAATTCGACTGCACGGAGGAGTGGATCCCGGAACCAAGTCTATCTGGCAGTCGTATGATCTGTGAGGAGGCAGCGAATTAGCTTGATCTTTCCGAAAGACATCCTGAAATTCCCGGTATTGAGGAGGCAGGTGATGACTCTCAGAAGTAGTTGCTACTAGCTTAGTGGTAGGCTGAGGATAACAGGTAGGAGCGCATTCTGGAAACCGGATTGTCTTTGCTCTCCAATCGATTTGGGGATTGTGTTTCTCCAACCAAGGGATTCCCAGGATAACTTGAAACTGCGGAGCCTTGATCACATCAAACACGATCTTCTCTTGATGTCCATCTTGGCTTACCAACGTCACTTCCATGGTGGTGTGAGTTACTGGTCCGGAAGCTATTTCCGTACCGTCCACGGTGGTGATGGCGTCTTTCACCGTCTTAGGACAAAGAGATAGATTCATCCTGGCGGCCAATTCACAGTCCACGTAATTGCCGATTGCGCCACTATCAATGTATGCTTTAATGGCATGCATACGATTGGGTTGTTCTGGACACACGAGGACCATGGGCATGATGAAATGCGAGGTCAAAGAACTGGTTTTAACGCTCGGCAAGCGGACCTCTACACTTGTCGGGCGAGGTCGTTTTCCGACTCTGAACCTTTGGCACCTTTATCGGAAGCTCCTACTATCTTCTTCCTTGGTTTCACTGGGCAATCTTGAAGGAAATGCCCTGAGTTTCCGCAATAGAGGCACAATTGCAGTTGTCTTCTACTTTCCCTTTCTTTTTGGGTTAGAGGTCCTTTCACAACCCCAATCTGCATGGGTTCCACGGTATCATTTCCTTTAGCGGAACTCTGTGGTCTTGAAAAAGTTTGAGTCTCAATTCTGGAACGATCGGCTTTTCGATTTTGTATTCTATGATCCAATTGAACCACCAGATCGATGTATTCGGAACAGTCTTGTGGAGGATTCACCACCTGAGCCAGAACGTCTGAGTTCTCCACGCAGGCCTCTGTAGAAAAGGGTGATCCTCTTATCCTCAGGCCATCCGGTTTCAACCACTAGTCTGTTGAATGATGCAATGTAGGCCAGAAGATCTTGATTGCCCTGTCGTAGTGAAAGAAGTTCATTGTCCAGGGCCTGTCCCTGAGAATGTCTTGCAAACAATCTTTCCATACTAGCTTGGAAGTCCTGGAAATTGTAAAGAATTGGGTTATCCTGAGTCACTAAAGGAATAGACCAATCTGCGGCACTGCCACTAAGATATGAGAGCACGAAGGCCACCTTAGCCTGGTCCGTTGGAAAAGCGGCAGGTCTACACAAAAAGTGCAAACGACACTGATTGATGAACACAGCATATCTTTTCGGATCACCTGAAAAGCGTTCGGGCGGGGCCAAAGGTACATTTCCTGGTAGATTAATTTGCACCGGATTAGAGGAAGTCGTTGGAGCATGGCTCCCCCCAGGGGTAGGCAGAGGAGTTTGTCCTGCTTGGGCTTGCATGAATTGTCTAGCCAAATCGTCTGTTCGTTCCTTAGAAACCACTAACTCCCTCCTTAGGGCATTTGTTTCCTGGCGCGCTGCGTGTACTTCTGCTCTCAACTCCCCGAGCAACTGGGCCAATTGGTCTGTGTCTGAAGTTTCCATTGCGCCTGGGCGGGAAATATGTGTAAAGGCTTCGCGTTCTGTAACGCTCACCTGGTTCCCTCGGAGGCGCGGGTCTTGACTGGGTGGTGAAACCGTCTTCAATGTCAGGCGTAGGATTCGTTTGGCTCCCGGATTTGGCCCCTTTCTCACCGAAAGTTTGACCTGAAGGGTGAGGTGTCTGCAAGTGGAAAATCAAGGTATTAGTGGCTGGAAGATTGGGAGAAGTTCCAAGCCCCTCTCTCCCTCTCTCCCCGTGGTACTCGGTCGATTGTTGTGCTCACCTTAAATAGGTGAATGCTGGGCTCTCCATCCTGCGTCTCATGCAGGGGCGCTGGGTCCAGTTACTTCACTGGATATGAGTTCAGCCTCTTAATTGCAGAGGGTAAGTTGAGAGCGATGCCGCCGTGTGCTGCACGAGCGTGACTTGTAAGTATTAAAGTTCCCTTTAGATTGCTCTCTTCAAATGTCTTATCTCCTTAATGTCTATGTCTTTTTCCTTTCAGATGCTGTCAGTGCCGAAGAAGATGCTCCCCCCAGGTTCGTGGCAGAGAGCGTAACAAGAAGATGGTGCATACGAAGGCACGTAAGTAGAAAGGCTGCTCTAGGGCTGTATAATGCACCTTAATGTCTCTTTTGTCTTTACAGGTGCCGGAATGCAGCGCGAGCAGAGTTGGAGCGAGCGTAACACAGGTAAGCAGTTTTGTAACTAAGCGTTACTAACCAATGCCGGACGAGATATGCAGAAAAAACGCCTTGAATGCTGCCGATGGATCGGGTAAGTTGAACCGCTAACTTTGCCTTTGCCTAACCTGTGCCTTTTGTTTTGCAGGAGCTGCTGAAGACTGAGGATTGGTTCCCAGCAGGTAATTTTCATATTCACAGGATCCGGAACTGAAGATTCGCTGGAGCTGACACAGTGAGCGTCCTGCTGCAGATGCAGAATAACGCGAAGCACCTTGCACCAATCGGGTGTGGTTTAAATAGTCCATAGGAGTGCTTAGGTGTCTTCTTCCACAGCCTCGCCCAGGCAAAAGAGTTCCTGCTTCCAGAAGGGGTCCAGCATCAATGATCCAGGGAGTGGTGCCTGCCCCACCCAGAAGGAAAAGTAGTCCCTGCCAGAAGAGAGTGAAACATCATCTTGCTGGTAAGTAAGCAGCATGGTCTGCTGCAGGTAGGTCCACCCAAGCACTTTCACACTTGTTATGAGCCCGGCGCTTCCTGTGCCGGGACGGGTCCATGCTATGAGCCTGGCACCACTGGTGCCAGGACAAGGTCCAAAAGGTCCCTATTGGGACTTGCTGGTGCCGATAGTATATGTTATGAGCCTGCTTCCAAGGATGTTGGGTAGGTCCTGACTCTTTGGAAGCAGTGGTCATGACAGATAGGGTACAGACACGTTGAGCTCCTCTTGGGTCATCCTTTTAGATATGCACTAAGCCCGTTGCAGGAAGGTTGGGAGGGTAATCCCCAAAATCCTTCCCATGACATAGCGGATCATGTGCTTGGCCTCAGTCAGATCCAAGATGGCCAAGTACAGATAACAGAGCACCCTGAACCTGAAGGTAAATCAGGAGTTCATGAAGTACTGGCATGACCAGAGGGCTACAGGAACAGAATATACTCCAGGACAGATGGACGGGATTTTGGAACCTGTCAAACACAGAGACTTTCATGTTAACCTGCTAGAGCCTCACTACAGTCGGGATGACTTGGTGTTAGCTCTCATAACTAATGATGGAACTGAGGAGGGGACAGATCACCTCCCGAACTTGTTACACGCCAAGTCCACAGGTTGGTCTTTGGAAAGAGTTCAGATCTCCCCAGATCTAAGCGAAATGTGGGAATGCTGGATACTAGCTTTAGATACTACCTATTGCTGACTAGTGTGCTGTTGCAGTTAGCTTGAAGTCTATGTCAATAAGATTCATGTCTCCATTTAGATGTCAAGTTATAGTATGGGTAGCTGGATGTGTTTCTATCATTTGGTTTTCAAGTCATAGTGAATCATGTTTCATTGTAATGAAATATGTTTGATGGATTTATCCATAGTCAACATTTTCCTGGACTTCAACTGGATTTACTATGAGCTCATTTGTGCCCATGAGTTAATGCTCTGGTTACTAGTAGAGATTTCCATTTCTCTGAGTACCACTCTTACATGACATAGCCCTTGTATCCCTCACTCTCACTCGTCTGTGTGTGGCACAGCCTGTCATGGTACTTTAGAAGTACCACTAACTGAATTGTGGGTGATTGGTCATGGGCTTTATACTCCTGACAAGAGGAGACACTGAACGGTTTGGTTAAATGTAAAGAGCTAGCATGGTTGACAGTTTCTTGGATATGACTCACACTCATAATGTTAGGAATTTGATCAAGAAAAGTAAGAATCAGTTTATTGGTAATAATCAGAGAATTGCTGATTGCAGATCAATCGAATAATGATTGCTACAGTCCTTTACCATTATCAAGCTCTCTCCCCCTTATCTCTGGCCATCATTTTTAACCCATGATGAAATTAAACATTGTAGTTTCTTAGTCAGAAACACAGGTTTTAGATCATAGACTGCTCTGTGCTGAATTATAAATTGCACAGGGAGTAACTGTAATCAATGAAGAGCTGTAAACATCTGGTCATGCGGACCAAGATTACAAATAAGTCAGGCTGTTTGATTCTGCACTCAGTGAATAGCTATTACAGTGAGACCAAATCAAATGACGTTTGAGTAACCCAGTCTAGATATATCATTAAGACAAACATATCCAAAAACCATTCAGAGAAGTCATGGCTGAAAGAAAACTACTTGTGTAGTGGGGGATATGTGTTATGCTAGGGATGAAGAGGCATCCATTTCTACCTCCGGATTCTTCACCAACGGGGCTGGTAGGCTAGAACTCTTCCACCACTGGGCTACAGGCCTGTTTACCAAGAGGATCTCGTTTTTCAGCATTCAGTTTTAGTACATGTGACACATCGGGTTTTCCATGGCCATAAGGCAGACTCAAAAGGTCTGAGGATTACTACTGCCTTCATCAAATCGAATAAGGATCTGCTTATTAACCGCATATGTTTAAAAGCATAAACCAAAATATTGAACATAGTTAGCCAAAGGTGTTACTCACTGATTAAAAAGGGACAGAGCTAATACTGACCCTGATATATACCCAGAGGACAGGAGGATGGAGAGGGCAAGGATTAATAGGGGCTCAGGGAGACAGTGGGCCTCGTTGCGAGTTTGGAGGCAGCTATGCTGCCTCCACACTCGGGTCCGGGTCTGGGTTCCCTGAATGGGGAAATACCGGGTCATGCCGACCTTGGAGGGCCCGGTATTTCCCCATTCAGATAACCCAGACCCGGTCCATCCACATTCCCATTTGAGCCCCCACAGGGCTCGATGAGAATGGGGAGCATGCTAACAACGGGGCCGTTAATGATGGGCCCGTTGTTAGCCTGCTGGGCTGCTCGCGGGACCCGCTCAGGACGCCTGGTAAAACCAGGCGTCCTGAGCGGGTCCCGCGAGAAGACCTCATAATAGGGCGGCAAGGGGTTAATGGCTCTGGCACCTTTACCGGCGCTGTTAACCCCTTACCGCCGTTCTCATAATGAGGCCCAGTCTTAGTATACTATAAGCCTTTAAAATGGAAAGGCACCAGTCCAAAACTGTGCCCTCGAAGCAAAGTTTATCTGTCTGAAGCAAGAGGTCCAACACATGGTGCTGCTGACTTCGGTCACTTCACACAGGTCATCAAACATACTAATAAATATAGCATATATATATCAAGAATGGAAGCAGCTTGCAGTTAATGTAAGAAACACTAGCCCTTAGCAAAGATCTTAATTGCGGGGAGGGGACTGCTTTTGCTATCAACTTTCAAAAATAGGACACCTGCGAGATTGAGAGAATGTTTGATGTAACGGTGGTGTCTGGCATATGCTCTTTTAATAAGAGCTTAATGACCGCAGTCTTAAGGTCCTCCAGGACACATCCTTTAGGGGGAGGGATCAAAAGGATAGGAAATATCTGAGAGTGGCAATGTCTTTACATTTCTTTGCAGGGAGAAGACTGTGTTGTGCCGAATACTTTTTCAATTGAGACTGATTTCTCCCATTGAAAACTGGATAGGAGTTCAAACATAGGCATGGCAGCAGACTATCTAATAGGTATACAGAAAGTGGGAAGAGCTGGGAGAGCCTTCCGCTATTCAGGCATGTCTGGCCATATTAGTGAGATCTTATCAGATAAGCAGGAGGCAAGAGTATCCCAGAGATCCGAAGAAGCGGGAAATAGACCTATCAGTTACAATCAGATTTTGGAATTCATTAAGAAGCACACAGACCAGGGACGTCGTTTTGGGGTCGCAGTTGTGACCCCTGAGGTCTCGCTTGCTAGCCCTGTGGTCTCCCTTGCTACCCCTAAAAAATTAAAATTAAAATTAAAAGTTGTATTTCTTTTTTTTTACAAATTGAAGCTCCTGGGCTGTGGCCAATGCCATGTGGCTCTTTATTTCTAAAGTGGCTGGCTTTCTTGTTCAGGCTTCTTTAAAAAAAAAAACGGGGGTTCCACAAGTGTAACACTTTGTGCAGTGACCCAAAATAAGAAAGAAAAGGAATAACAAATAATTTGTCTTTCTGGAATTCTATACAATAATTGCTAGACTCAAAGGTTTATTTCAGGTACACTTCAGGGGGTGAGTCGCTGATTTATTCTGTTCTTAAACACCTCAAATTCACAACGCAGACAAAATACTCCAAAAAGCATTTAGAGTAGAATAAGCATCAATTTCAGACTATTTTGGTTTTCGCAAGTTGCAGTTATAGCATGTTTTGTTCTGCCGATACATATGGTGATCCATTCTTGTATGAAATGTTTATCACGTTACAGTGATATTGTAACCATATTGTTCACAGTGTGCTTAGGAACAATGCTATGTGATGCCGCTTTCTGTTTTGTCAAGAGGCAAAAGGTTGTGTTCCATCACATGCCCTGATGTCACTTTGGGGTGGGGTCAAAAGACATCTCTTCCTGTGATGTCATCAGAGGTCAAAGGTCATGTGAGTTAATTTCTGCTACCCCTGGAATTTTGGTGAAATGATGTCCCTGACACAGACTGGTATTATTAGGGGATCCAATTCGATATGAAAAATAGATACGTTTTGCCCTGCAAATTGCGAGTTTATAATTTCTTATTGCTATAGTAACAATGTTTTTCAGTTGTTATAATTGCGTCGCCAATTAAATGTTCTTAGCTATGCACAGATCTTTCCAAGATCTGAATTATAACACTAATTATGTTTTTTATGTTTTAAAATATTTACTAATTTCAACTGAACTGTTACATCTAACGAAAAGAATGTGAAGGGGCGGTAGCTGTATAGTACACGTTTGTTTCGTTGACTACATAAATTTTAGTTTGAAGCCTGATTGCATTTAAATTGAATTTTAAGGTCAAACCATATCAAAATGTATTATAAAGTCAGGTGTGACCTAATAAATAGATGTTGCCATTGACTGGCTGTGCATTAACTATCCGACGTTAGAAATACACCGAAGCACACGAAGCACTCGTCTTCTAGTTAAGGAGAGCTAATACGCCATGATGTAGCATTCCTTCATGTAATCTACCCCTGTATTGTAAAACAGCACACTTGTAACATTGCTGTTAGAACACATTGTACACATATTTAGTGACTTTGTTGGGGTGAATAAATTGATACTATTAAACAATTTGGCTTTGACTGTACATACAGGTATTTATTTTGTTGCAAAAAGTTGGTAATGATGTCGACAAAAGACGCTGTACGACGAAGTCAATGCTTTTGCAGAAAGAAAGCCATGACATCATTCCTTTACAGTGAACCCCATATGTATGTGTTAATGGGGTGATTTTCTGTGTCTACCAAAAGTAGACAGTGTATTTAGTTGAGTTAGTGGCGGGTCTGGAACTTGTCCCCAAATGTTGCAATTACATTTGAACGGAGCTAACAAGATTCCTCTACATGAACCTGAGCAATGTATTTTACTGTTTGTCATGCACTGATTAGATCCAAGCTCTGTGCCATTGCCTTATGATGCCAACAGAATAAAGGAGAAATGCGAAATATTGAATTAGAAGCCTTTCCTGCTGGTGCTTTCACTGCTCGTAGCTGGAGCAGTTCCCAGCAGGAAAGCAGCCGGTATTCCTTAAGACCAGGCGCGCCTGATCCTGAGTGCCCCGTGGGGGGTTCACAGTATTATGAACGAGTTTACTGTGACATGTGAAGTTGAAATCTCGCTAGCTAGCGACAATAGTTTATGAGCACGTGGAGTGATCACAGGCTCATTTGTGTAATGTCCTCACACTCTTACACAAAACAGTTATGTTTCCTGATTCCATAAAATGGCTGCATATTCTTGAGACCCTGCAGCAGAACCGCACAGGAAAAAATGTATTATTTGCAAATATGTTTTTACTCCATGGTTCCTGTTCAGCTCAGAGCCTTTCACCACTCGTGTATGTACTTGTGCTGCGGATCGCAGCATCACAGCACAAGTGACACAGCACTTTGAAACACATTGTGTATAGGCGCTATATAAATAAACGATCATATCATATCGTAAGTCAAAGTGGCTGCGCTCCAGTGGAAAGCAACCCTCATCAATGTTTCCTATGTGGTCTGTAGCTCTTCCCGTGCACCTGGACAGAGACACAACAGCTGGTAACTAGGAGGTCACCTCATTTTTCTTACACATCTACTCTTCCAGGCTCTGTGGTCACACACAGGACAGTCATCTCAGAAGAAGGGTGAGAAGATACATTGTTTAACTGTAGCAGTTAACCTCAGAGCATGCATGAGAAAGGGACTTGGGAGGCGAAGGCGAGAGAGAAAAAGGTGGGGGCCGTCAGCGCTTGCTGTGTGCACGCCGCTGCAGAGGAGAGAGGAGACTTTGCACTGTCAGAATGTGGCCTAGTCAAAAGATGGAGTCGAGGGTACACAAAATGGAGTCCAAGTGTGTCTTGCAATAGCCCCACCTCTGCTTATGCCGGGGCTTTATCCCTTACGGCTGCAGAAGGACAACAGAGACAACCCCCACTAGTACAAGAGCAAGTGGTCCCTTTGCAGTAGAATGTATGGGTGGGTGCTCAACTGGCCCCTTCCTTCCTTACAGAGCTCACAGGAGCTGGTTCGTCATCGGACAAATAAACTTCCATGCGTGGTAGTCAAGATTAGGGTGCACAACCTAAGAGGCTGAGGTTTAGGGCAGTGCAACCACATCCTACCGGTACCTCACATTTTAGTCCAGAAAATCCTTTTTTTTTAGGCAAGAAATCACAAAATTGCTGACTGTTTGGCCTCAGTAATGGGGCAAGCAATTGGGCCTGCACCATGCGAAGTAGCTCACATGAGCATAACACGAAAGGTGACAGACTTCCCACCAGTAACGTATCTGAAATACGCCTTAAAGTCACAGACCACGATGATCAGTCACGCGTGGATATTGTGGAAACACACCACAAGCTCCTGTCAGCTGTGCTGCAGAGGCCCAAATATGCAGCAAGGCCAATCCCTTCACTGACACCACGTGTGCAGAACAAAGGTGACGATGAGTCAGCGCAAGTACACCACTTAAGTTCTCTGAGCACATGCAGCTGCACTGAAGAGCTACCAACCAAAGTGCAGTCTGAATTATGCAGCGGTGAAGTGATCCTCACTGTTCATGCCACTGAAAGACTTCTACATGAGACTGGATGGAGGATCTCCCCCTAGATATCGAATTACCATTAGCAGAGAGTTGGTGTTGGCCACAATGGATACAGGGCATCTGCAAATGCCCTACATGGTAGCCAGCATAACACATTGTCATCGAAGCCACCCCCATTGGCTCACAAAGATAAGATTTTTACCTTCGGCCATCACACTTGAGTCATCTGCGTGGTGTTCACATTGGCACTAAAGCGCACAAACAATTACCCGCTTCAAAGACTGTTCATGACATGCTTCTGGGCTACTGAGCTCTAGAAGAGCAGGTCCTCATCAGGTTTATGATTAGCAGCAGTGCTATAGTTCTTACGGGTCTCCTAATAGAGTTCCAAGCCGGTTCCCAATGTATCCGGTGCACAGGGGAGGACTGGCAACCTTTGGCCAGGGGGGCGAGTACAATTTTCTGGCCCATGGTGCAGTGCCACAAGCCCACAAATAAGTGTCCCTGGATTCCCGAACAACTGAACTTAATACCAGCCACTCCCCCCATGTACTCATTGACATTTCCTTCCTTTTATGCAACATATCTTTCAGTTATGTTTGCCCCAGGGAACCCCCCTACATACCAAACCTATACAAATAATTTCACTAGCAACATTTCATTTGGTGAAATGGGACACCTGGGATTGGAGCCCATGTTTCTTGTGTCCCAGTTTGCAACTGGACAGAGGTCTACATCCCCATTGGTAGAGCTGAGTAAGGGAGTCTGCCTTCATTCTAAGAGCCAAACAGTGTGCTGGCACGGCAAAAGTTTCATACCTGGCTTCCTGTCTCCCCATCGCACAACACAAAAGCCATACCTGGCACCCTATTTACTGGCCACCCCCAACCTAAGGACCTCACTTGGCAAACTGCCTACCCACCCGTTTGCATTATAAATATATTTTTTATTTTCTTTATTTATATGTACAGGAAGGAACAATGCTCTTTTGATTTAGATAAAAAATCAGATTGGATGGGAAGCAGTGAGCTTCTTACAATGGGGTGAGTTTGAGTTGTAGAGGGGAGTATAAGGAACAATCACCAAGCACAATCCATTGGTGGATTTAGGTACATTAAGGACCATCAACATTAGACATTTTTAAGAGCAGGTAGGTGGTACGGCCAGCTATGTTAGGGATATGACCATGAAGGAAGAAGTGCTAGAGTATAAGCAGAGAAACTGAGGACAGAGCTATGTTAGAGGCAAGGGAAAATGTTAGCTAGAAGGCAGATAAGAGATAAGTTAAGAGGGTAACTCAGATGTGAGTATGTAGGCTTTTAGTTTGGTTTTGAACACATTGGTTTGGACTGTTTCTTAGATGTATGGGGGAAGAGAATTCCATGCAAGTGGAGCAAGAAGAGAGAAAGAGCAGAAGCGAAAAGTGTGCAGTCATAATGTCGAAAAAAAATGTCGAATTACAAAAATGTCAAAAATATAGTGTCGGAAAAAAAAATTTCAAATTTTGTATTTTTTTATTTATATGTTTTTTTTGGGTACCGGGGGTAAAAAAAAAAAAGGGGGTAAAACAAAAAAGAAATTACAAAAAAGGTGGTTTGGGGGGAAACCCCCCATTTCGAACAAAAAGCAACCAAAAAAGAAATTCAAAATTATTTTTTCGACTTTATTTTTTAGACATTTTGACTTTCGACATTATGACATTCAACTTTATGACTATAAACCGAAGCGAATGGAAGCCACAGGGGTAGTTGAGGAGGCAGAATGGAGATTACGAGAAGCCTTGTAGAGATGGACAGAGGAGGATAGATATGGTGGTGGCTTACCGTGGATTGATTTCTGAACCAGGAGAAAGGATTTAAATATAGCCCCATCGTTAGCCATCCAGCATGGTGATGGTATGAGGAAGTAGGTGTGAAGTGACAGAGTTAAAAGAGAGCCCTGGTAGTGAAGTTAATGATTTTGTTGAGAGGGCAGAAATCATAGATGGGGAGACCAAAGTGGCTGCTGCAACAGTAGTTCGATTTAGAGAAGACAAGAGTGGTTAAGAGATGCTTAGCAGTGTTGAAAGGAAGGGGGGTGCCTGATTTTCCTAATATTTAGGTTGTTGAGGCAAGCCATGTTAATGGTTAACATTTATGTATGGTGTAACACTATAGATTATAAACCAAAAGGAGTGAGACGTTCCCTACAGATTGTTAAGGAAAACAAGGCACAGTAATGAAAAGTGATTTGCACAAGGTAACATAATGTGTCAATTATGGCAGGCAACGATTTAAGCCCTAGTTTCCTGGTTCCATAGTTTTAAACTTAAACAGCAGAAGATATGTCATATTCTCCACTTCCATCTTCAGTAAAAGAACCAACAAAATGTGTTCTGCAAAGTTGTTATTCAAGAGCTTAACTAGTGCACTGGCCAATAAATCTGTTTTTCAAAGCACCAACTCACATGACAAAGTAACCCGACAGAATATAAGCAAAGTCTTAATTGAAATATCTGTTCATGAAGCAAGTATGCATCACTTTGTCTGAAAAAACAAAGGGATTGAGCATGCCCCACAATCTGGTACAGTGCATGCAGGTTGGGCACAGGTCTCAGGTGCAGGCATTCAGTCTGCTGACCTTTCCTATTGCAGATTTGGATCTCTGTCTCATTTACTATATTTCTCTTGCCCATCACCATCTGGGGTCCTTCTCTTGCACCACATCCTCATTTCCCCTTCAGCAACTTCCATACAATGAACTTTCAGACTTGTTAATGTTAAAGGATATTTGTACCTCGCACTATCACCACCGGAATGGTCCCCTGGGGCACTGGTGGCTCTGAAAGAGGAAGGGAGGGTGAATTATTGGGAGGAAGCAGGAAGAGTGCAAGAGAGCAGTGATGTGCTGTTGGCAGCCTCAGCCTGGTGGGTCTGTTGGCTGAGCCTGGGGTGTTTGCAGCCGGTAGTCGTCGTGTACTGTTGTGCGAGTCTATATGTGTCTTTGTTTTGTTGTTGTAGTGTAGTGAAGTTTGTGCGGTTTGTTGTGCTGTAGGTTTGTGGTTGTGTTTGATTTGGAGTTTGAGAGGTGTATGCAGAGGGGGAAATTGTTAGTGGACTTGGTTAGTTGGCATCTCTATCCTGAATTGAGGCGCTGGGCTTGCATAATTTCCCCTGATGAGCCTCTGTCCTGATCTGGGCCTGTCTGGCATTCAGGTCCCTTTCACATCTTGCCCTCCATCTCCACCTGCCCCCCTCATGGCCCAACCTGTCAACCCTTCATATTCCTGTGGCCAGTGCACCTGCCATTGTCCACAACTCAGCTAGTGTGGTGATTGCCGATATCTCGACAATTCCATAGCACTGTGGTACCTGGTAGCAACTAAGGGGCGGGTGAAGATGTTGGTGGGATTGGCTGGGATAGTTGACTCCGTCTCCATGGGTGTCACCTGTATTTCAGTCTATCTGATGTCACCCGTCAAAGTGCCGTGGGAGCTTCCCTATCGGTTCTGGGGCTGTCAGTGTCCTTTTCAGTTTAGTCATCCCTTTTCTCTGTTGTTTCAGTTTTCAGTTTGAGTCTTGAAAAGCCAGGTTTTTAGTAATTTTCTGAATTTGTGATGTCTTCCGTGTTTCTTATCTCTTTTGGGATGTTGTTCCAGGTTTTTGTGGCTAAGTGGTAGAAGGAGGTGCCTCCAGGTTTTTTCTTAAGGTATGGTTTTAGTTCCAGGTGGATTTCGTTGCTGGATCGGAGGGTCCTCTTTGGTTTGTAGACTGTTATTTTCTTTTGAAGGAATTCTGCTCCTTGTCCTCCGATTGCCCTTTGCGTTATGCACATGGTTTTGAAAGTGATGCGTTGTTTTACTGGGAGCCAGTGTAGTGTTTTTAGGGCAGGAGTGATGTGATCTCTTCTGGATAGTTTGAGGAGTAGTCTGGCTGCCGCATTTTGAATTTGTTGTAGTTTCTTCAGGAGGTATTCTGGTATTCCGAGGTAGAGGCTGTTTGCATAGTCGATTCTTGACATGATGAGGGTGACGATGGTGAGTGTTTTGTGCGTGAAGGAGAGGAAAGGTAGGATTCATCTTGCCGTGTGGAGGAGGTAGAATAATTTCTTCACTGTTGCGTTTATTTGTGGTTCTAAGGTTAGGGTGTTGTCCATCAGAGCTCCCAGATTCTTTACTACCTTAGATGGTGGTGTTGTCCATCAGAGCTCCCAGATTCTTTACTACCATGGATGGTGTTGGTGCGGTTCCCATTTCCGTTGGCCATGGGATGGTGGTTTTGTTCCCTTGGTCTTTGGATATAATCATCATTTCGGTCTTTCCTGGGTTGATTTTCAGGTTGTTGGCATTCATCCAGTTGAAGACTTCTTTCAGACAGTTGATCCGCTTCGTTGTCTTTGATTTTGTAGATGATTTGAGTGTCATCGGCGTAGTTGTAGCAAGTAATATTGTATTTTTTGAAGATTCTGATGACCGGAATCTGGTAGATGTTGAAATATAGTGGTGATAGTGAGGATCCTTGTGGTACTCCACAGTCGTTAACTCGTGGAGTGGATTTAAAGGGTTTCATCCATACTTTTTCTGTTCTGTCTGCTACGAATGATTTAGTCCAGAGTAGTGCTGTATGTGTTATGCCTATGTCTTCTAGTCTTTTGGTCAGGGTGTCATGGCTAACTGTCAAAGGCTGCGGAGAGGTCGAGTAGAATAAGGGCTGAGGTTGTGTTTGAGTCTGCGTTAGTTTTAAGGTCATCCCAGATGGAAAGTAGTGCTGTTTCAGTTCCTCTTGTTGGTCTGAAACCGATTTGAGCTTGGTCTAGCAGGTGGTGTTTTTCTACATGCTCTTGGGTAAGTTTATATACGTAGGTCTCCAGATGTTTCGCTGGGTAAGGAATGTTTGAGATTGGCCGGTAGTTGGAGAGGTCTTCTACGTCGCCACTTGTGTTTTTTAGAAGTGGCTTGATATAGGCGGATTTGAAGGTCCTCGGCACAGTTCCTGTTGCTAGTGATTGATTTAGAAGGTCTCTGTAGTATTCTGCTGGGGTTCCTTGTGCGAGGATTGATTTGTAGATGTCCGGGGCACAGGGATGTCATGATGCCTACCCCCGGGGACCCAGACCAAGTCCAGCAGCCCCGGAAGCAGGCATCAAGTTATTCCAAGCAAGCCCAACAACCCCTGCTAGGGGCTATTTGGGTGCAGTCCTGGCGTCTATGGCGCCAGGCTCATATGGAGAGTCAGTCCTGGCGCCATAGGCACCAGGCTCATAGATTAAAACTTAACTGATGCAGACCATGCTGCAAACTTACCTGATGCAGACCATGCTGCAAGAGCTCCAAGCCAAAAGAGGCTTGGAAGGGACTACTTAACCTAGGGATTATTTTTTTACTCGGGTGGGGCTGGGGAGGAATACCTACCTGGGACTACTTTGGAGGCTATTTAAACCACGCCCGAAGAGCAGCACACGCTTCGCGTTATTTTGCATCCAGCAGCGTAACGCTCACCGTGCCTGCAAGTCTGCGTCCAGTCTTCTGCCACGCCCGCCTCGAGTCTGGAGCTCCTAGAAAAAGGGAGAAAGAAGGAGAAAAGGTTAGAACAAGAGCAATACCTTTGATCCTTACCTGAATACCAGATCCATCGCGCCTTCGAGCTGGAAGAAGGAAGTTATTTTATGCGCGTCGCATCGCCCGCTGCAGCGCCGCGCTGAACTCACCGGCCTTCGCAGCATCTTCACATTCCACCGCATCCTTCTGCATGTTCCCGCCGCACTCCGGCATCTAAGGGGAAGACAAGAACAGCAAGGTGAGCCAAGGGAATACACAGAGGCAATATTAGTTACCCCCCATAGACTTACCTGATTTTACCACCGGGGGTACTATTCCTCTTCACGGGTCGGCGCAGCTCCCACTGCATCCTCGCCGAACCCCGGCCCCTAAGGGGAAACAAAAGGACAGCAAGGTGAAACAAAGGGACAAACAAGGGGAAACCTTCTCACCACAATAGACTTACCTGATTTTACCGCCGGAGGCATTATTCCCCGAGACTTCATACTTTCTCTCAGCACCTGAAGGAGAAGTGCTGTGGGATAAGCGTGAAGGTGCAGTATATGGCACCCAAGAAGTACATGTTAACCGGGAGATCAAAGATCTGAAGACTCCTCCCCGTTCCCTTTTCTCCCGGCAAAACTCTGTTCAAACTCGTACATCAGAAAAATCGATTTTACAGCCTATGGAAAGAAATAAAGACGACAGTTGGAGGAAACAACTGAAGCCATGTTGAGAAAATACACATTAATCCACGTGTTTGACACCTTACAATCAAGCAAAATCACAAAAATGAAGAAAACATTGCGTAAGCTAGTCCAAGAAAAACATACAGGAGTGATAAAACTTGCTAAACACAAAACAAAAAACACAATCTTAAACATCCGAAGAATAAACTGTAAAAATGATCAGAAAAATAACAAAAAGGCTTACAGACAAGAACCACAATGGGGGGGAATAAAAGATCTAGTGGAATAAACTTGTAACTTTTTTTTTAAAAGACTAACTGAATAAAATCCTGACAGTTCAAATTAACTGTCAGATTCTGAAATCCTGGAAGCCACTGATCTAGAACGAAGTCCAGTGCATAGTTGTGCAGTGACATTGTCCATATTACAGGATAAGGAACTGTCAACTTTGATAAAATACCTACAAATCTGGAAAAGATGGCATTTTGGACACACTGCAAACAGTACAAAGGCATCAAGTACGACAAATATAGAAATAGAATTGGGAGAAACGACCAATTTAAGGACCCAATTGTGCCGACAAGACCAAAACACAGCCAGAAAAGTGGCACAAAACAAAAACAACCATCCCAAGAACAAAAGTGCTTATGGGTAACAGACAAGAACAATAATTTGGAACAAATACAAAAGCCAGCTCAAGTGGAACAGACATGATTATGGGTAAGACTCTCACGCTGAGCACCTAGTTCCAGAAATCTTCCAATAGCCTCAAAAACAGATCAACAACAAAATGTTAACGTCGCATATTTTACCAAGGATATCTCTGTAGTAGAAACAGAAGAGCAAATTTTGACACCTTTTGAAAAGAACATAATGAAAGGAAAACCAACAGAAATAACACATTTGTGGGAAATTATTCCTGTAACGCCAGTCCGAAACAGAACTGAGCGGAAAGACCCACAAAATGTTTTTAAAAAAGGAAGGACTTGTTTGCAGTCATGTAGTCATGTCACCAGTCACCATCGCATTGGCTCCTTTCAGCAAGCTTTAAATCACAAGGACAATACTACAATGGCTGCAATGATGCACTCCAAGCTAATATACTTGGAATGCCACATTACGGCAATGGATTTAAGACAAGGAATTAGAAGACAGCTCCCAACCTTCCTTACTAATACAACCAACAGCCGGATGCATTTCAGAAATTACAGAAGTCTACACAACTGGAACTCAAACAACAATGAAACCACCATTACCTGATTACTCGGATGAAAGAGATTATCTGGGTACTCTGGAGGAGTCCAAAGTCCAAACGAAACACCTAAATTTCGACAATAGACTGCCAAACCAGACAGTGGAAAGAAGAGACGCTCTCAAAAATCCGGAATTAGATCTTACAAATCGGAAGACAACAGCAAAAGAGACCCAGAAAGTAAAAGGGTCAGATGGTGAAAAAAGCAATGAAGGTCATGCAGAAAAATCACTTAGGGAAGAGAAAACGTCCCCAGCGGCAAGTACTTCTGGAAATTAAAAACATCAATAACAAGAAGCTATTGATGCAAAGACAATATAAGTAAAGATTTTGCCATCTTTACACAACCACGGCAGTCAAAGAATAGTGACAGATGGTCACTCAGAGCAATTTCAAGAAACGTCAATTCCAAGAAGAATTGATGCGGAAGCAAATGAAAAGAGCAACATCCCCAATCCAGCTCCAGAAAACTGGTTGGAAACAAAACCAGAGATGGTATCTGACAAGCAAAAAAAATTTACAAAAAGGAAGACCAAAATGAAGTTCGTGCATAAATCACCTACAACAAAGAGCACGAACATGACTCCCCCGAAGTACCAAAGGCAAGAAGAAAATTTAACCACCATTTAGCCTCCAATACAAAATGTCTATTATACATGATCAAACGGAATCACCAGAATTCCTAACTCTAGCAAAAAGACACCTTAAAACAACCAACAGGATGACATAACTATCGGCTGATTGCCCCTTTTGTATTGTGACAGCAAAATCTTTGCAGCAACGATATTGGAAAAAAATTGAGATCTGGATTGCAGACAATGATACCTCCATGGTTCCAATGTGGATTCAGAAAGGGGCAATCGACCACCCTGAATGGAATGATATGGTCTGTAATTAAAGATGTAACAGGACACGTAGTGAAGGATGTACCATCTGATGTTTACATCCATCTAATAGATTTCTCCAGGCATTCGACTTAGTTGGTTGTTTAGGAGTAAATGGAGTATACCTCCTCCCCTGCTGGTAATCCTGGAATACATCCATGAGTATATGTCTGAGAATTAGATCGGATGCCAAGGGATCACTCAGGCACAGATGCCAAGTGATCACTCAGAGATACCTTCCGACGTCTAAAGGGTTGCAGCATGGATGCATATTTGCCCTGTCTGTCTTCAATCTTTATTTAGCAGATTTGAATGAAGCTCTGGTGCCGGCTGTTTATAGCACCAAAAAAATAGGGGGACATAAAATAAGTGACCAATGACCCGATTAAATCAAAAAATGTCACATTACTACATTTCATAATAGCAGAAAGACAAAGTAGACTGAAGTGGTCCATCGATCTCTGCATAGTGACAAGGAAGGAGGTGGTCCATTTCGGCTTTAATATCTGTAAACAGTACCCGTGCAATTGAAAAACGATCAATTATAGTTTCAGATCAAACAAACCCTTGCTGCATTTTTAAGATATAGATCCAACAGTTTATGACATTCAGTGGGAGACACTGCAGGGCAGATTGCGGAAGAGGGTTCTGGGCCCATCTACCCATGGAGTCATAGGGCTTTGAATTGGGCCTTCTGCCACTTAGATATAGGTTTGTCTAGTATTATCGATCGTGGGGAAAAATCCTGTTGCCAAAACAAAATTCCTTGTTAGTAAACCTGTATAATTGCATGATGGGAAAACATCTCCATTCTTAAATGCCATATTGTTGTATGCTGATAATTTGCTCTATGTGATGAACAAAGATCGATCGAATTTATTGGAAAATCCTCTTGGTGTAAAGCTCTAAAAAAAAAAGGCATTGGATTAACACCATCACTCAAACAAGAGGATAAACTCCACTCGACCTTCCAGTTAACTGATAAACAGGGGTGTTGCTAAGTCTGGAAAAGATCTGGGGCTATGCTAATGTCGGGACTGTCGGGACTCAGGGCTAGCTAACCTTTTGGTTGTAGCCCCTGAAATTCTATACGGGGCTACAACCAAAAGACCCGGGGCTATAGCCCCCTAAGCCACCCCCTAGCTATGCCTCTGCTGATAAAGCACTTGGGTCTCTGCCAAAATATTTGCTCCAATGCCCTTCTTCAGCTACAACAGTTTCTACTATTTCGTCAGGGTGGGGAGGAGTACAGTATGTGCAGTCAATGAGGAAGATAGTGTCCCAGCAATTGCTCACATTGTGAGGTGCCAGGAACATTGGAATCACTGCAACATTAAGTAGTTGAGTGCACTAAATTGGCAGGATCAATACTTTTGGGTTGCTTCTTCACAAACCATTACGAATATGAAACTTAACGATCTAAGTACATGATGTCGGCAGGATCTGAAGTATTTTTAATCTCTCCAGCTGTTGAAATGTAGGAGGAATTGGGTTTGTTGAAATAGTTGTTTTTTTCTACTTTTTGTAATTTGTTACATTTTAATTTTGTCACCTCCACAAACGCTTTGATTCAAAACAGCACTTGAGACTAGAGTCCTGTCAGGCTGCAAGCACTAATAAAGACCCAGGATCTGCACAGGTCTTTCCCCACCAACATCTCCCACTCAATAAGCCACCAAAACAGCCATATGTAATACACAAGACTTTATATGCAACAATGATAATATCACACGTTCTCAGAAAACCATAGTGCAATGTGCCTTCAAATTTAAAATGTTTAACTCTAAAAATTCAAATGCCTTAAAAAGTTAACTGACATCTCTCGACTTTGCAACTTCCTTTCCCCTTTTGCACCATCCCTTCACCCTTAACTCAATCCTCTTCCTTCACACCCCCTTTACCTGGTCACATTGCTCAGTCACCAATTCCTTGTCACATGTCCCCTTCCATTGCCCTGGCTCACATGTAGACAAAAGACCACTTTTATTTGCGAATCTGCTTCTGCCAGACATGACAAGAAGCTGTGGTTGGGGTCTTGCTGATAATTGTGGCTATCGGGTGTGCCCTTGGGCGTTGCAGATCAAAAGACACAGGGCCTCATCACAAGTTTTGACGGTATCCGGGCACACATACCGCTGAGCGGTATTTGCATTAATGGCATGAGTTGTGGCGCAAACAATGCCCCTTCATGAGTTTGCTGGCCACGTGCACATGAGCGGGTGGTAACGCAAATAGCGTTCGGCAGTAATAGTGTGAAAAATCAGCGAACATTGCGTTACCACTGGCATCTCATGCTAATACGCTGCAAGTAATGCATCACCGCCGGAACGGGAAACAAAGTAGCGTCCATTTTGGAAATCACAAGCCACCCAAAATTGGAGCCCCTGTCGCTCATACACTCCAAAAACAACAGAAAATGTCTCAGGAGCGAGTGAGGGGCAAGTCTGCCCTGGACCGGGTGCGCAAACCGAAGTTCTCTGACACAAACCTGGTGGAGCAGGTCATTTCTCACCAGGACAAACTCTATGGCCCACAACGAAAAAAGACAAGCTCATAGCGGCACACCCACATCTGGGCAGACATCAGCAAGAAGGTATCTGTGGCGGGCCGTGTCCCATGGGATGGAGAGGACTGCCGCAAGCGCTTCAACGACCTTCGTGTACATGTCCGTGGCCTCCTGGCACATCACAGGAGTGAGAGCATGGCGACCGGTGGAGGGTCACCACCACCACCGGAGCTAGCACCATGGGAGGAGCAGTGCACCACCCTCATTGATATGGCACCCATTGAGGGAGGGATTAGGAGGAGTGGAGGCAGGCACCGGCACCCAGGAGCCTGGAGGTGAGCCACCCCCCCTGCAAATTTCATTGTAAATAGGCACCACTCCATTACCAATGTGAATGACCGACAGCCGGGCACTGTGAGTGGGTGCAGTGCGTGTGATCTACCACAGCCACCCACGACTGCACCCTTGTACCTGTGCACCCAATCGACCTCAGGAATCCAGAGTTTTGAGTAGGTCAGTCAATGGACACATGCAAGCACCATGGCACACACATCCAGGGCGGGGCACAGCATTGGGTGGATGTGTATACTACCAACCCACCCTCACTGACTGTGGCATGCCAGCCGTGCATTTGCATCATATGCATGAAAAGGGTCGCCCAACAATTCCGAACTGTGTCCACCCCCACGTAGAATGCCCCCATTAATATCAACATCATGAAAACTAAACAGGTCAGGGCCAAGCCTGATAGAAACTGTCCTGTACAACCCCCGCCCGCCTGAAAGCTTTTAAATACATGAAAATAATTTGAGGTGCCCTGTCCTCATGGCATACTCTATGTCCCCTACAGGCACGTGGGCCTCAACGAAGTGCAGCGTGGATGGGGAGGAGGCAGGCGCATCCCGACGTCTGCCCATATGCACCTCAACCACCACCACCACCCAACGAAAGGCCCAACAGGATACTCCAAGGTGGAGGAACCACCCCACCATACCAGCGCCTCACCACCTCAGCGCCCACAAGCCAGCAGTGTCTCACCACCTCGGCACCCACAAGTGAGCTGGGGCTCACCACCTCGGCACCCACAAGCTATGAGGGCTGCCTCACAAACCCATCACAAACCACCCTGGCCTCACAGGATGTAGAAGTTGTCACAAGTGCAACCACCCCAGATGAGGGTGTCTCTTCCAATGAAGAGCAGCATGCTGCACCTCTGATCACGCCAATACACAGTCCAGTGCAGCAAATGGACTCACCTGAAGGGACCACTGAGCACGTGGAGACTCCCAGCCACAGGCCACATGTCCATGCACGTCACCACTTGCACACACACCAGTGGCGGATGAGTACAAACCCTCATATGGGTCATTTGCTGGCAGCCCCACCAGACAGCCCAGCACCATGAGCAAGAGCAGCCCCATCACCCCGCAGAGACCTGTCAGGCACAGCAGCCCCACCACCCCACGGAGACCTGCCATGCCCAGCAGCCCCACCACCCTGCAGAGACCTTCCAGAGGTATTACCCAAATTGTTTGTTTACAATTGTTCGAATGAACAATTGACCGAATTTAAAGGGTCACAATTGACCTTTTCACAATTGACCACATATATATTATATATATATTCAGTAAAAAAAACTTTGTTAAAGGGACGTTATGGTTAAGTTGCGCTACTAAAAACCTATAAAATTCAGTAAAAAACTTTGTTAAAGGGACGTTATGGTTCAAAGTAAAACCTAAAAACCCCTGAAATTCGGCAGTTATGGTAACATAAGGAACCATAACCTTTCATCCTTCCGTGGTCGATAAATGAGCACCACACACCGTAGTTAATAATAAGCACCGCTTAGATACCTCACGGTTCTTAGCGCTATATGAATGGGAAAATATTATTATTTTATTATTAACATACTCCGTTGCACTATCTTCGATAGCAAATAATTTCACGCCCTAATAAATAAAATGATGATTTTTAATGAAGATCGGCTGGTGAGACTAATTTATGTTTTTTAAAACAGGTATGTGGCCCCATTTTGCCTATGTCACGATTGACAGACTCCAGCGGATGGCGTCTTCAACTGCCAGGTGCAGGTCCAAATATGCAACTTCATGACCCTCACCATTTTATGGGACAATTGCCAAGGACCAATATGCCCTTACGCAGTACTAGCGGCTACAAACAACATACCAACCAATAGGGTGGTCTAATGGCTCGTTGTTGGAGCAACCTTCCAATTATCAGAGCAACCATTTACTGCTTTTATCATAAACCAACAGCCTATCTACCGCAAAGGAACAACGCGTAGCTCCAAATAAACTTTTGCTGATCGACAGCAGAGACAATAGCAAATCGCTGAATATTCACTAAACATTTCATGTGAAATAAATGTACTTTACCAAATGTACAATCCTGCTGTTTACTTTTAAACCACAGTTTCATATTCCGAATTGTGGCGCACTGAGTTGTAAGCTGATCTAACACCCTCTGTACCGCAAAGGAACATTGCGTGCCTCAACATCTAATGGCTCGTTGTTGGAGCAACCTTCCAATTATCAGAGCAACCATTTACTGCTTTTATCATAAACCAACAGCCTATCTACCGCAAAGGAACAACGCGTGGCTCCAAATAAACTTTTGCGTATCGACAACAAAGACAAATGCAAATTGCTGAATATTCTCTAAACATTTGATGTCAAATAAATGTACTTTACAAAATTTACAATCTTGCTGTTTGCTTTTAAATCACTGTTTCATATTCTGAATTGTGGCACGCTGTGTTGTGACATAATATGTGTTGTCTTCCGGGTTCTGTGTAAAGTCACTTAGGACTGCAGAGAACTGGGCGCATTTGATGACGCACCCTGTAACGTCACGGAGAGAGGCGGGGAATATGAATGCTTTGATAATATCAGGCTTAGGGGCAGGAGATATGATTTAGTGTCGCAAAAGCAAGTCAGCCAGGTCAATAGCGCCAGTCATAGGATTATCACATAATGTCGGCGCACACCAGCCAGATTTATCGTTTCTTTAGTGGACAAAAAGTCGGTTGACGCCCATAGGAAATTGTACTATTAGCAGACAAAAGGAGCGGTCTTAAAACACTTTCACCCTGACAACGAACAATACAAACAACGTTCTCAGAACACCCCCATTTTGTGTAATTGCAACCATTTCGGGACACTGCAAGTGTTCTTAGAACACATTCAACTAGACAGATTATAATACGGACTGTGTCCTGAGGACACCCCCAGTTTGTGTATTTACGAACAATTAAGTACACCGCGAGTGTTCATAGCTCATTTTTACCTTCCTTGCGAACAAAAATGACACATACTCCGTCCTCTAAACACCCCACCATTTAGTTTATTTACAAAATGTCAGAACAGCCGTGTTCTCCACGGACAAATCGAATGCAACAAAAACGTCTAGCACATAAAAAAACAAAACATTGAACCTATCTCATACTCCCCCACCCTCCCCAGACACTCTTACACACCAACACACGGCACTAAATACAATTTTTTATCCACATTTCACCCCGCTGTACGCGGTCGACGGCGATTACAAGATGGCGGGCGCCACAGAAAATCTGACGTGCTCCACGCCCCTCGCCGTCCAATCAGCGAACACGTCGCATGTCCGCAGACATGACGCAAGGCCATGGGCCAATTGGGGTGCTGTCCACGGAGCGAACAGGGAAGTCCGTCTGCGAAGCGAACACAGATATCACTAATTTTTTTGCCTTACATTTTGGTCATTTTTTAAAAAACTACTGGAAGGATTTACACCAAATTTGCGAAAGCACGCTTTCGGGACCAGGCCGCCGCTCCTGCTGCAAATTTGGTGTAAATCCGTCCAGCGGTTCGGACTGTAGCCATGCGCAAAGTTTTTTCCCATTCAGTCTATGGGAAAAAAAAAAGTTTTGGGACCCCCCCCCTATAACTTTCCCCCCCCTGGACGAATCCTCACCAAACTTTGCCATATACTTTTTTTGCAAAGTTTGGTGAGGATCCGTCCAGGGAGAGCGAAGTTATAAGCCGCCCAAAAAGTGCTCTTCCTATGGAAACAGCAACTTAACCATAACTTCACAGCTACATAGCGCATATATGTTACAATTGACATTCACAATTCGGTCAATTGTGAAAAGGTCAATTGTCATTCAAACAGTTGTAATACCAACAATTCGTATGCAACCCTTCCAGACACAGCATTCCCGCATGGGGTATAGGAACAGTCCCTCCATTGCAGTCATGTCACGGCTAGATATGACGGATGCACGCCAGATGAGGATAGAAGGCATGGCCAGTGAACACATCTGCCACATCAAGACCATTGCCAGCACACTTAGGGGTGCTGCAAAAACCATGGCACGCGACAATGCCTGGACACAGATGGTTGTAGAGGGGTGCACTGCAGCACTTACAGAGTTTGGCCAGCGAGTACCCGAATTATGTGAGGTGCAATCAGCACATGCCAAACAGATGTGCAAGGCAAATAATCTCCTCCGTCAGCAGCTGCAGTTGGCCGCATCGGTGCCATCCATCTCAACCACCCCCACAGAAGGATCCCTACAGGGGTCACCCAGGTGTAGGTCACTGCGTCCAGGAGGATAGCTCAGTGGCAGCGTGCTCGACTTGGAAACAAAATGACACGGAGCAACACAGGTTCGATCCCTGGGTCCGCGCTTAGAAACCTCTGGGTATTAAGCGCGTTATAAATAACCTATCATATCATATCATATTCACAGCAGCACTCACCTGAAGACGGAGCACGTGGGAAGCGGCAACGTCCCTGGTAGATGTTGGCTTGTGGGCCAGGCACATGGACCCAATGGCACTGTGTTGGTTGAGGGTGTTATGTGTGCTGGGGAGTTGGTAGTGGGGATATGTGTGCTGGGGAGTTGGTGGGGCTGGGTGTGTGTGCTGGGGAGTTGGTGGGGGGAGGGGGTATGTGTGCTGAGGAGTTGGTGAGGGAGAGGGGTATGTGTGCTGGGGAGTTGGTGGGGAGGAGGGTATGTGTGCTGGGGACTTGGTTGGGGCAGGGGGTTAGTTCCACTTTAATTAAAGCCTGTTCAAACATGACAGAAAGCAAGGACGTTCATGATTGTGTACAAGTGCAACTTATTTTACAAGTGCTCTGCGTGACATGTGCCCATCCACCAAATCAGAAGAAATTCTCAATCAATGCCTGTCCAAACTCCCCTCCCTCACCCCATCCCTGTGTACATTATCCCCAGTAGCGGGCACATGGTCATCGTCACTCCCATCCCCTGGGTGTTGCCCCTCAGCAACAGGGGGTAGTGGCACATTCCTACGCCAGCAGATGTTGTGCAGCATGGCACACGTGAGTAAAAGTTTTCCAGGTTTATCTGAGGCATACATCTGTGCCCCTCCAGTATGGTCCAGGCACTGGAACCGTGCCTTCAACAAACCAAATGTCCTTTCAACACATATACGGGTACGACTCTGGGCATTGTTATATGCCATCTCGGCCGGAGTTTGTGGATTCTGCACTGGGATCATCAGCCATGTGAGCTGTGGATATCCTGAATCCCCTGCATGTGATGAAATGTGTGCATAAGGCCTAGGTTGCTTCACTGGGTTTGCAGGTAATAAGCATCAAAGCACTATGCACTGTGGTCATCTTTGTGTGCAACACGGACCAGCAATGTGATTGGCTAATTGGTATACATCCATCATCTTTCAGGACATGCATCATCTGGCCAGTACATGCACACTGTGTGATTGAGTGGGCTGTTCTGTGGCAGGTTGAACTTCCCTGCACTTGGTATTAATGGACTTGCAGCAGTGGATTATGACCTATGTGTATGGAATTGTGTGTGACACTCATGCTCAACATGTACCGCAATGTTATCAATTCTCATTGGATTATGGTGTATTCATGTGCCACAGATTTCCTCTTCAATGTGCGACATGTCCCTTGTAGCCCACTTTCTACATACACTTCCCCATGGGTTTGATTGGCACAGTGGTTCATCAATGATGTCAGGATCAGAATCCCGTCATGACTGCCTGTTCATGGCCAGTGTTCATTTGTATTTGGGTGTGGGTGTTTCAGTGTTTGGTGGGGCTTTAGCTACATTGCAACAGTTTTCTTCTTGTTTTAATCATGCATGTAAATGTACATTCATGGCTCACTCTCTCAGAGATGTTCATGTTCAGGTTTTATCCAGATCTTCGGCAGTGGTTCCGTGGATGGGTATTGCATTCATCTCACTTTGCATTCCTGTGGGGGTGCCCTGGGTGAGGTTGCTCTTGTGTGTCAGGGTGTCAAGCTGCACTGCAACACAGACAAGGTGCATTGTGATTGTTGTGGTCACATGTGTTATGGTGTTTGAGCAAGTGTGTGCCCATCACTATTTGGGGGTTCAGGTGTGGCGGCCGCGTGCATGTGTCCTTGTATGCCACACATATATGGGACTGGTGCTGTGATGGTGCTGGCTGTGGCTCCTGGTGGCATGCATGGCTTCCTGTGGATCAACCCCCAACATTTGGTGTACTTTGGCATGCATTTCAGTCAGGGTTTGTACTCACCCACTATCCATGTGCATTGGGCTTTGTACCTCTCCATGTGGGCTGGCAGTGTGCTGTTGTGCAGCACCATGGAGTTGTGGGTGAATCCTGGGTAGCGGGCACAGCAGTGGCTGCTGCCCAGGTCTGGGCTACAGGTCATCTTGCACTTTCAGGGAATGGAAAGGCTTCCGATGGCAGCCTCATGGTCCCGGGCTGCTACCAGTGCAACATGTGTGCAGTCTAGGGCTGCAATCACTTTCAGGACTTGGGCAATGGCATAGAACTATGCCTTGAGTTTGTGCACCTGTGCCTGGGTGGTAGGCAATGCAGTGTGTTCATTCACATGTCGCAGCAGTGCATCCAGCACCTGGCCCAGGACGGCACTGAATGTGGACTGGGCCATACAATGCATCATGGCCACTGTGTGCTGGAAGATGCCCATTCCAAGGTATTGTAGGACTGACGAGTGGGGGCACAGGGGTGCTAATGGCAATTCTGCTACCTATGTCACCTTGGATTGTGTCCAGCAAATGGGTGATGGTAGCCCTGTCCAGCCTATACTCGGATACCAACTGTCTATCAGTCAGCACCCAGGGTGTTGGCCTCACCCTGGGGATGGCTGGCCACCTTGCTGGCGTGGGTCTCCTCCTCCTCCTCCTTCTCCTAACCCCCTCTCTGCTCCCTGTGCCCTCGGCAGGTTGTCAGGCCTCTGTAGCTCCTGGCACAGCATGTAGAGGTCCACATCCAGGCTCCCTGCTCCAAATGGCAACATGGTGTTGGTAACGGTGTGTGGGGCATGGGTGGGTCTTTAGTAGGTCTCTTGTGTGCATTGTTTTCACCTGTGGCTTTGTTACTCTCACTTGTGTTCTTTTACCTTCAGCATTTGGCCGGGGGCATGTTCAGCGCTATTAGCTGCGGTTTTCCGGTGCTGAGAGCACCGATGCTGTACTTGTGATAGGTCTATAATAGCATGTTTGCTTGTCGGCGCAATTACAGCCGGTGCTATTATATAGCTGGCTGTAATAACGCCCAACTGGAATTGCGTTGGCTGGATTGCAGTCGTGACCCGGCGGAGCGGTATTGGCGGCGCTAATACCATTACCGCTGGATTTAAGGGCTACCGCCCAACTCATGATGAGGCCCACAGAACTTTTATTGTGCTCCCAAGATGCACTTCCTTGAAATTCGACTGTATATTTTAGTTCATTGAACCAGATAGAACAGTGAGGAAAGTCTTTTTGGGATCTGATGATGGAGAAGGAGTAAGATTGACCTATCATACTGTTTTGTGTTTTCAAGGAAGGTGGAGGGTGTTTGTAAGTGTGTGTGTTTATGTTCGGTCTCTGTGACTGTGGTGATGTGGTGAGTGTTTTTGCAATTGGGAAAAGTATATGTGGACAAATGCATCTGTGTTTATATGACAATGTATATATTTGTGAAAACATTGGGGGGGTCATTCAGAGTTGGGTGGTAATGGTAACATCAGCGGTATTCAGCAAATACTGCCGCTTTTACTGTTGGGCCAATTCAGGGTTTGATCAAATGCCATTATCAGTACTCCATGGGAATATCGACAGCAGTATTTTAAGCAGACTTTTGTAAAGAGATCTTCAAGGATCCAGAAATTCACCAGAGGAAAGGGGAAGCAGTATTACAGAATAAAACTGTGGACAAACTCTAAGATATGGACCCTTACTTCCTCGGGAAGTGGGAGTCGTGACAAGCGGTTGATGATTGCAACGGGTCAATGGTGTATAGCCTGCAGTGGTGCCAACATTACTATTTAGGGTGTAAGGAAGACATGGTATCAATAGTGAAGACAGACACAAATGATGCACAGTTCAAGGGTAATTATTGAACAGTATGGGTTAGAAAAAGGCCTGTCTGGCCCTGTATCTAAAGATGGGAGCACGCTCAACCATAAACTAATAAATAAAACAGTCCTCATGATGTGTGCCAAAACAAAATGGCCTGGAGATTCCAAGATGTCCGCAAGTAGGAGAGCAATGTGATCGATGCTCTCGGAACCTCGGGACAAAAACACTGTTTTAGAGTGCAATAACTCCCTCCCCAGGCTTTTCATATTGCGGTGGAAGAGCCGGAGAATGTGTGGGCTAATACCCCCCATGAAGAAAAGTATGACATCCGACATCGAGCGACTCTGGTGCGGCCCTAGGGTGGCAAGCCCTTTGAATACAGCCAAGGCAAGAAAAGAAACTTGGAGACCATGTGGTGCGGACCCAAGGGAAGAAGAAGAGGGTCGACCTTGAAGATCGGCGGGAGAGAGAAGAGACACCCGAGGACCTTGCGGTTTGGATCCAGCGGGAGGTTCAGACAAACGAAGAAGAAGAGGTGAAAGGGACGCAGGGAGTGAGGCCTCAATACTAGAGGGCACAGAAGATTTTATTTTTTCCTTTATTGTTTTGGTTTATTTACAAACCTTTACAAAATCACAAAAGTATCAAACATTGATTATACAGAAAAATTAAAAGAAGTGCATAAAAGTACCAAAATATTTTTTTCCTTTTTGTATCCAAATTTTCACATCACAGCAATCTTACATTACATTTCCAGAGTAAAAGACACAAGAGAACATTTTCCTCAGATCCCAATCTGCAGAAATCGTCACAAATAAAACTTTTACCCTTGTTAACTCAAATCACAGACATTTCTTAGAAAGGTTGTTACAGAGATTTTTAAGCTTGTACAATTATCGTGCAACATTCTGTGCCATATGAAGTCTCTTTTCACTTCATTTCTTGAAACTAGAAATTTTGAAAAATACTCTATCCTTTGAGTCTTTAAAAAGGGGCAAACCAATAAAATATGTTGCAAAGTTTCCACAACACCAGCAGTTTTACAGTATCTACACCATGGTTCTCCTTCAATTGAACGATTTCTAATACATTGTACTTGATTAGTAGGTAAAACATTGAAGCGAAAGCGCATGAAGTCATTACGCAACCCCTTGCTCGGGTATTTGATCAGATAACCTTCCATGTTGGGCTGCCATTTCCAAGTGGAACAGGCAGATTTATAAAGTTTTGAATCTAGGATTAAGGCTTTCGTCCTTTGCCAATCAAAGCCCATTAAACTGAACTTCACTTTACCCGGTTTATTGCATAATGAGATCATGGATAGACCTAGCTCTTTCAAACAGGTCTCACTTTCACCTTTTAACGCATACATGAAGGGATTCAATAATTCACGATAAACACATGTATACAGAGTTTCATCCATTGAAGTTTTACATTTTTTCCAGAGGCATAGTCTCTTCCAAGCTGCATGAGAAGAGAGTGGGTGCAAACCCACTTGATATCTCATTAGGCCTAGAGGTATACATTTAGGCAGAAACCATAGAACAGCTCTCCAGATTTTTCCTTGAATAGTGTTCAGATATGTATGTAATTCATTGGTAAATAGTTCAATTCCATAAATTAAACGTGCTATGACCTTTTTGTTGTAGAAATCCCTCAGCGGAACCATTGTAAATTTTCCAAATGTATTGTCAATAGCCCTCAGCTGTCTGATGGCAATTTCTGATTTCAAGATCAGCTGACTTTTTATCAGACTAGTGGAATCCTGACTAGAAAAATAGAATCCCAAATACTTAAATGAGGGTTGTGCCTTAATCCTCTTTCCTTCACAAGACCAAGCAAAAACATTCTCCTTTTTGTTATTTTTGCCAAACCGAACAATAGACGTTTTTGCAGGATTTATTTTAAGTTTGAGATCGTCTATAAATATTTCAAAGACTCTAAGTAGCCTTTGCAGGCCAATTTTGGTTTTGTCCAGAAGAAGAAAATCATTGGCATAAGCCATCCAGTCTATGGACACATTATTCAATTTAGGACATACCATACCTTTACCACCAAGTGCATTTTGAGCACCGCTTACATATAAGTTAAAGACCGTAGGAGCCAGCATACAACCCTGTCTTAGGCCGTTCAGAATAATAATTACCTTGGAGAGTAAGCCCTCTGTCGTCAAGCGGACCTTCAAACTGGTATCAGTGTACAGAGCAATGATAATCTGGAGTAAATGAGCTGGAATATCAAGTTCTTGTAACTTTAACCACAGAAGTTGCCTATCCACGAGATCAAAGGCAGAGCTAAGGTCCATCGAGGCCACAAACAGAGGTCTCACCCCCTTTTTCATAGAGTTGGCTATTAAGGTTTTCAACACTAGACCGCTGCAATCTGTTCCAATATTTTTTTTTAAACCTATTTGTTTTAAATCAAGAATGGATTTTGCTGTAATCCATTCTTACAATTCCTTTAAGACCAAAGAGCAGAATATTTTTGACTCTGGGTCAGCAATTGCTTTCGGCCTATAACTAGTGGGACACAAACGTGCACCTTTCTTGAAAACCGGGATGACTATGGAAACCTTCCACGAGAGTGGTATAACCTTAGTCTCTAAGATATTGGCATACCACTTGGACAAAATATTTCCCCATGTTACAGGGTCCATTTTTAACAATTCGTTAGACAAATGGTTCGGTCCGGTGACTCCTGAGTTTTTAGATTTCTTGATAAGATCTATAATATCATAGGTTGAAAACTTCAAAGACCAAGACTGACTTTCAGCAATTATCAAATTACATGTCACCTCATTGACAGTATATAACTTGGAAAAGTGGCCCTGCCATACATCCTCATTAATGACATTCACATCCATATCCTGTTGAGGTTTTTCAGTTTCATTTATCAGGTGCCAAAAATGTATACAATCATGCCCACGTAGAGCTTTCAACATAAGCTCACCATCCTGCTGAATTCGAGAAAATCTGTATTGGATTTGCCAATTTTTATAAGATTGTTTGATTTTATTTTTTCTCATATATTCAGTGGCTAGTAAACCTTCTTTTTTTAATTGTCTGAGTTCTCTCTGTATGAAGTTTTACGTGCATGGACCACTACGTCTGTGGGGTGTATATTTTTCATCTTCACTTTTGTACCCTTCATGGGCTGAGGAGACAAATTATCAATGGTATTTTTGATGTAGTTAGAAAAATTTAAAGATGAATAGAAATCATCACGATGTAGCTCAGACATGGATAGATAATCATTTATCATTGTCGATGTAAACTTCACATTTAGAGATTAGAAGGAGACCATTACAGGGCTGAATCTACCCGACCACCATTCCTTGAAAAGACAAAGCGGTAGGCGGGGGAAGAAGAGGAGGAGCAGGCAGAACTAGAGAGGGATGGGGAGGACAACACGAGAACAGGCCCTCAGCAGGGAAGAAAGGACTAACCAATCCAGCCCAAGAGACCAGAGTGACGTGCGGTGAAGTCCCATGTTAGGAGCGGTCTGGATTGGCAGCAAGGCACATAGGGCAGTATCAGGCCCATAGCAAACTTGATACCTGGTACCTCATTCAAGGTCAGAGCATTGGAGGCGTAAATATTGGTGTTCAGCAGACCAGGGGGCCAGAAAAACAAACGTTCTCCCCTAAAAGGAAAAGAGGGCCCTCACTTGATAGAAGCACTTAGAGTAAGAGGGAGTCGGGATCCTAGGACCACCCTCCCTCCCACCAAGTACATGACAAGACGGAAGCCCAGAAAATACTGCAACCACCCGTACAAATCTATCCATGCGTGAGCGAAGAGCCACAGGCCATGGTCAGAGACACCTATATGGACAGCTTGGACTAAGCGCAGAGAAGGCATGTTGCTGACATCATTAGAGACACCATGGGCCTCATTACGACCCAGGCGCTAATGGGTTAACGGCGCCATAAAAGGCTGCGGTGCCGTTAACCTATTAGCGCCTAATTACGAGGTCCCTTTGCGGCACCCGACCTTAATGGCTGGTTTTACCAGCCATTAAAGTAGGGTGCCGCAAAGGGACCTTGGTGCTAAGTACGGTGCCACAATTTGCGGCACCGTACTTAGCGCCTTCCCCATTCCCATTGAGCCCTATGGGGAAAAAATGGGAATGGGGAAGGGCCCATGGTGAATGGGGAATTACCGCCCCGCCAACCTTGGAATGGGGCGGTAATTCCGCCATTCACCATGTCGGACCCCGGCATGGACCATGGTGCTAATAGCACCATGGTTTAGCACCAGGGTCGTAATGAGGCCCCATGACACAGCAGCGTTAGACATGAAGTAGACGTGCAATCTGGACTGCGCGGCACAAACTCACACTTCAATACATGAAGAACGCAAGCGTACAGTTCCATAGTTAGTGGACAGAAACACATACATACTGTCATTGCTTTTATTATTTTGCCATTAGCCAAACACAGCAATGCTGAAACGGCAAGGCACAAGAGATTCTGATTGAGCTTGCTGATGCTTAAAGCTAATAGTCACATGGACATACAGGAGTATATATGGAACCTGATCAAACCACGTATAGCTAACTCATAGAGGATGTAGTATAACATGGACAATGTAGAAACTGCATTATAAGGTTTAGGAAAATTGCAGCAGGCCTCTGATTATTGACCATGAGACAGGCTGAGCTGATTCAGGTTGGATAGAGAGCAAGGCGCATGAGAAAGAACCCACGGCCAAGGTTAAGAGATATTCAGACATTCCAATCCCCAGGCTACACAGGGACCAGCTGCACAGAAATGGAATACATCATCATAATTCAGAGCTACAGAGCTCAATTTCGTTGTCTCTAGACCCGTAATACAGCTGAAGCAGACAATGGACAGTGATCAGTGGTGGGAAGGAAGAGCCGATCCCAGGCAGCCAAACGCAGGCTGCAAAAAGTATGCGATGAGCGGGACAAGGTGCGATGAGCGGGACATGGTCTCATAAGGCAAGGTGGTGTACACATAACAGACACATAATCGTTCGCATTACCTTGAAAAGGTGCACAGTGAGCTGAGAACCATTTCGGGTCCAAGGCCTGGGGACGTCAGCTCCGGGCAATCATAGTTTAGTACCCCAGGGGTGGGTAGCAATGGGCAAGAACCAATGATAAGTCCACTACTCTACAACAATGTATTAAGTTAGTAAATTGGGGATGGGACAGGCCAGTCACCTGACATGTTAGAGCCAGTAGAATAACACATATTAGGTACCCATATAGGTTATTATACTCCTGACTGCCCATCCCACACAGCAATCTTTTTGTTGTTGTTGAGAAAGGCCCAAGTGATGATGGAGTAGTGACGTGTTTTTAGAACCAAAGTTGCCTGCGCGCCATTTACTGCGATACATGCTGGAATTTTTCTGAGTTCTTATATCGATCCCTATTGGTTTTTGTCTGTAATAAACTGCAGTTTGAACTTGCTGTTGACTGAGTCCTCCATGCATACAGGGGGAGGGAGTTGGGCCCTCCAAGTCCGCAGACTTCCAGCATCGCTCTGGCATACCTGGGAGTCTGACCCCAACAAGTTGGTAACAAAGTCGATGGTTCGCTGCGTCATCCCGGCACAAGGTTGTCTCCCTGCTGCGGAACCTGAGAGGCTGCAGGACACTTGTGTATTTCGAGAAGACAGGACGGGTCCCCGTGCAAAGGCCATCAGGAGCCAGTGGAAATCATCCTGCCCGAAGTTAGCGAGGAGTCGAGGCAGACAAGGACGGGGAAGTGAGCACCTTCTGGGGGACACGGCAGCCAAGCTGCACCAACAGACCACGGTGTGTAAGTATTGACCAAGTCGAACGGCAACTGTAGATGTGAGAGGTTGATTTGGTTAAGTCGCCTGGAGTGAGACATTTTGCACGCTAGGCGACGCAGCAGGTACAGCTCGATCACAAGAGTATATTGGTATACTCTGCCTGGAGGCGGGACGACAGCTGTGGGGTTTTTGTGAGTAATGGGCTATAACAGTGTGTGTGCGGTATTCAATTTTTCAGCATTACCTTGCTTACTAACTTGGTAACGTCAACCATAGGTTTGTAGATAGGACACAGAGAGCATGAGACTGGGAGGAGCTAGCGTTGGACTTTTGGGATTGGCAGATAAGGTGAACAAGTGGCAGTGCGCGGAAGGCACAGGAGCAAGATTGTGTGTGTGCCTGGAGAGGCACTGATGGCGAGTTTGTGAAAGGGTGGTGCGCAGAGCACGGCTGATAAATTGTGGAGCCAGAAGAGAGGCCGTAGTAACCTGAAATGTATCATTATTGCATTGTACCTTGAACATCAGACTGTCGAAACCCTCAACTAGAGGTCAGATAAAGGCAAGGAAATGTATCAGGGGAAGTGCAATACACTCCCACCCTACAGAGAAAATATATGTAAATATATAGCATAGAATGGTCCAAAAGCACAGAGGGAAAGTTAACTAAACCATGGCCACCTTGCAGAAGTTTCTCCAAAGACGTGCAGCAATCAGCTCTGACACATGCAGTGTGCCTATAAGGGGAAGAAGCTAGCAATGTGGCCATATTCGAATTGAGGCGCATGTTCCAGGAGGGCAAGGAGGATGCAGTGAGGCATCAGTGGATGCTGAGCCAGTAGGAGGTGAAGGAACCAGGGGCTTACCCCTCCCCTCCTCCACACATCCCTCCAAGTGTAGCATCCGATGACACAGACGATGAGCAAGGGATGTACCCGTTACAAGAGATAAGAGTCTTACGGAAATTGAGAGCAGCAGAGGGGTGTTCAAATCCGACATATAAGTCACCACCATATACAAAGGAGAAGGGGCAGAAGGCGCTGGGCAGCCAGCTACTGAACGAGAGGTGAGCGGCAAGGCAGAGTAGGGAGCGAAGGAGGGGATTGGGAGCATAGCCATGAAGGAATGGATAAGAGGACAGATACTCCTGAAGCTGGCGGGGAAAACAGACGGGGAGGCAGAAGGGGTGGCTAAAACAATGGAATTCAGAAGGGAAGCAGGGAAAGCATCAGATTGGGTGAAGATAATGGATGAAGCAGATAGGAGGGAGAGGGAACAAGAGGAGAAACTAGAAAGAGAGGACAGGGAGAGGAGGAGAGAAGAGAAGTTGGAGAGAGAAGACAGAGAACAAAGGCAGGAGGAGAAGGAACAGAAGCAGATGGAAAGAGACAAGCGGATCGAAAGGGATCACAAAGACAGGAAAAGAGCAGAAAGCGAGCATTGGGACAGAAAGACAAAGGAAGTGGAAGAGATCGAGAGGCGAACGGAAGTAGCGGAGAGGGAAACACGCAAGTTGGTTGAGAGGGAACAGAGGAAGTTACAGTTGGACAGACTGGCAAGGGACCGAGAGCGCAGGGAGGACGACGAGCAAGCAATAAGGGCTGTAAAGACACAGGGGACAATGGACAGCGGAAACAACACACTTGAGGAGAGCAGACAAACAGAACCAGACAGCACAAGCTCACGGGGTAGTAGCACAATGAAAAGAGACGGGGTAGGCCTAGGAGCTTGGGGAGGAGGAAGCAGATATGACTTAAGGGATATTGACCTCAGCATGAAACCTAACACAGACTTGACATCTAGGAGACTGAGTTTCGCAGATGATTTTTGCAGTAACATGGGCTCAGGGGCCGACAATGAAGACAGGAACAGTGGGGAGAAGAATCGGTCACCGTCAACAGGGACAGGAACAGACAAGCGAGTGACATGGCAGTACAGGACGCACACAGAAGGAGCAGGAGGGGGCAGCTCAGATGAGCAAGCACGACTAACGATCAACTCATGCACCCTACTTGATGACACTACATATGTGGACAGGATTTGGGACCTCCCAGGATGAAGGAAGGGGGAAGCAGCCATAGCCTGCCCAAGGGGAAGGCTAACAAGGAGATATGACGACAGTGTCTGTGTACCCATACTAGAACCAATATATGTATGCGCAGGCATTGAAAGCGAGAGAGGGGGACAGACAGGTCAGACTGACTAGAAGCACGCATGGGGAGGAGGGGTTCACACAGATGCCCTTATTGGAGAGAGCAGGGGTGCGACCTCAGAATATACCATGGAAACATGCAGACAAGAAGAATGTGAAGTGTAGGCTACCATTGTTGAGTGCAGGGGCTGGGAAGGGGATTTACGAGATGGAAAGAATGAGAGCTGGAAACAGGTTAGCAGTGTGGGACATCAAGTGCCTACTCGTGGCGATCCTTGGGAATGCTTCTGATGACATATTGAAGACAGCAGGGTTCCCTGGAGTGACAACACAAAACACAGCGCATGACGGTTTGCCATTTGCAAACTGCAGGGCTGCCTTATTGCAAGCATTAAGGACACAATACCTGGATACCTCGGACATTAGGGCAATTATGTCCTGGAAAATGAGGGAAGAGAAGACCCCTTGCAGTATATTCAGGGGATTCAAGAGCTTTGGCACCTTGAAACTCTAGAACCGTGGGACAAAACAGTAGCAATATTCTGTCACGTATTAGTGCAAGGGCTACCAGAGCCCATCCAGAAACACTTAAGGAAATTTGTAGGAAAGGAAGCAAAAGGGTGGCCAGAAATACAGCTCACGATAATTTATCATTGTAGACTATGACAGGAGAAGCACAAGAAAAAGGCAGAGGACAGGAAGAAAGATGAAGCGAAACTGGTACAGAAAAAACTAGCGAAGTACGCAGTGGAAGGGGCGGTACTAACTAGCCTCACCCAGCAGGGACAGCAGCAGCAACAACCACAGCAGTTTGCACCGTCCACAGGGGGAGGGTTTATGGGGTGGCGGACCACACAGCAAGGGTTTCGAGGAAGATGGGGGCAACCGAGAGGGCGTGGGTTCGGACCACAGATGCATCATAACCGAGAGGGCTTTCCAGGAGGGATTGGGGGATATGGGCAGCAGGTGCAGCAGGGCCTAGCTGATTTTTCAGGGGCAAGGGAGGGAGCCACCACAGTGTTGGACGTGTGGGAAATTAGGACATATTTCGAGAGTGTGTAGGAGCAGGGGGAAACAGCAGAACTGGGGAGCACAAGGCAGCAGCCATATCAAGGGGACCAGGACGACTACTGTACACATGACCAGCAGCAGCAGGGACAGATACAGATACAGAGAACACATCACACCAGTGATGCAAGCACCTGTACCACAGTATTTACACAAAGATACTGTCAGAGTCCGGGTAGTTGAACTCGAAGTGTAGCCATAGAGTTCTTCCTACCAATGTACCCCTCTACATGGAATAAACATATAGAAGTGTCTATTAATCAGAAGATGGACACCGCCCAAAAACCCAGGAACTGCAACAAAAGTAAAACACTGTAATCAGCAAAGATGAGGATGAGAGCATTCAGTGAATGGAATACAGACAATATTCGTATGTCTAACCTTAATGTGGTAAACGGTAATCTAAGTTGAAGAAAGTAATCCATATATCTTCTGAGTTGTAAGTACAATGGAAAGTACCTGGATACTGTCTAAGAACACGGATAAAGGAAGTATAAGTACAAGAAGGTTTATGGAATATAGAGGCAAGGTTAGATACAATGAGATTCGACTTACCGTCTGGACTAGGACAATGACGATGAGTAGTTGGCACGAAGATCCATAGAAAGCAAACAGTGTACTCCACCAAAACTGTTCTAACCACGACGGAACAAGGACGCCGAAAATGGTGAGAGTAGAGTCACCAGTTCCTTCTGTTCCACCTGTCATGATGGCACGGGGACGCCTAACGACTTGTGCCATTTGTGGAAGTCTCTAGTCTCTAGTCTGGGCGCAAGGTTTGGTGGAGGTACACTAGAGTGCCAGTTGACAATCATGGCAGGGTTGTGCAAGATCAATTTAATGTCCAAAGGTGTTTGGGGAAGAATGGTCGAGGGACGGTCCGTGTCACCGTTGAGCGGGCAGCAGTGGAAACAAAATCAGTAACAAGGTGCGCCGTCTGTAAGAATGCCGAGGTTCGTAATGAGTTCAAGATTGGTCGAAGTACAGGAGAGGCAGGCAAAGGCAAATCCAAAAGACGTAAAACAAGGTCTGGTAACAAGGTAACTTCAACGTACGAAAAGTTGCAAGCCGCGATTCTTTGCAAAATCAGAAGCAGCGAACAGCGGGAAATCAGAGTTTAAATGCTATAACTCACGTGATTACCTTACATCCGCCCCTCGAGCAGAACGTGTCCAGTGTGTGCCATGGATGCCAGAGTCGCCATGGCGACCACCAGGTGTAGTGCTTTCATGAGCAAAAAAGTCTTGGATCAAGAGGATTAGGATTGTTGCGAAAAGACAGGTAGGAATGTCTAGAACCGCTGTGAAACTTGCCATGTATTGCTGGTAACTGACAGGAATGCCTTAGAGGTTATTTCCGACGTGTTGTCTGGTTCCTAATTCTGACATACCCTTACCCAAAGAAGGCCTCCCCCTCTCGCAGACCAAAAACTGGACAGAAGAGCCGGGGCATGGATATTCGTAGAAGGTTCCCATGTCCTGTCCTCCGGAAATTAACCTTTCCAGTCAAACGAACACCCCTACTGACTTTAGTGTCTAGGATGGCCTGAACCTCATATTCCTCTGAACCATGGACAGTGACAGGATGAGGACGGGAAGGCAACCTAGTTGAGGGATGGCATGGCTTGATAAGAGAAACATGGGAAACAGGATGGATTCTCCAAGAAACATGAAGATTGAGGCGTACAGCCACATGATTAATGATGGCAGTGACAAGGAAAGGACCTAAAAAACAAGGCAAGAGGGCTCGACGGCCAGGAATGTGCAGATGACGAGTCGATAACATGTATCTAACATGGCAACACAAAATAGGACTGTGTATTTGCTATATAGACGATATGTTTGGAATATGGATGGACACAGAGGAGAGTTTACAACATTTCTTTCACTACCTTAACACGATAGACCAATGCATACAATTTACCTTTCAGCACTCGAAGGAAAAGATACATTTCCTAGATGTGAATATAAGTGCCACAAACATAGGATACAGGACAAATGTCTACCAGAAGCCAACAGATAGGAATAACCTCCTACGTAGACTAACTTTCCACCAGCCAGGTCTCATAAAGAACTTACGGTATTGTCAAATGTTAAGAGTAAAGAGAATTGTAAGTGAACTATCAGACTACGAGGAGGAAATAGCCAAAATGGGGACAAATTCCTGAATCGTGGATATTCCAGATCAGAGATTGAACTGGCAGAAACACGGCTGAAAACCCAGAAAAGAGAGGAATTGCTGAAACCTACACAAACAACAGAAGAAGTTACACCTATGGTGTTTGTATCCAGAGACTCTAAGCAAAGTAATTGCATAAAAAGTCTAATAAAAAAGAACTGCAGAACATTGTTATGCGATGAAAGGGTGGAACCATTGTTTAGAGAACTGCCATTTTTTGCATATCAAAGGAGTGAAAATCTGAAAGACAAGCTAGTTAAGGCAAACAAAGACAAGAAAGGATACTGATGGACTGGAACGTACCCGTGTTTGAACTGTAGCAATTGTGGTTATGTACTGAAAGGGAACACTGTTAACCATCCATATACAGGAGAAAAGATAAAACTATGCAATTTGCGCAAAACCTAACATCATCTGTTCAATCAAATGTCCCTGTGGCTTATATTATGTGGGACAATACAAAAGAACTGCAAAAATAAGGTGGAATGAACATAGGTCATGCATACAAAATCATAATGCTCATTCTGCAGTCGCACACCACTGGCATGAGAAGAAACATAACCTGGCCCAGATACATTTCCAGATTCTGGAAGCAATAACAAAAGAGAACCACACAAGAATACTCACAGAAGGCTAGATCAAAGAGAGTCCTATTGGGTAGACATACTGGGAACATTGGCACCTAAGGGCCTCAATGAGGAAATTAACTTTGCTTGTTTTTTATGATGGGACTAATAATGACTGTCATTCTGGTTGTCTAGAGTGGTCTAGAGTGGTTACATGATCTAACTGTTTGATAGATATATTCATGAAAAGATATGGAACACATGTAATTATGAGTGGCATCTAAGAAAGAATTATGCACATGAATATAAAATGACAGCTGAAATCTGTAATTGCGAATATTTTGACATTTGGAAAATATGATGTTTACAACGTATGCCATAAATGTGTGAGATCTGTAACACTCTCACTTCCATTAGAGAAGAAAGGACCTTTACAATATGATTTTGAAGTATGTATAATTCATGAAAATTATAATAGGTCTTACTTTTGTTTTTGATTTTTATTAGCCCTAGGTTAATAGGCAGCTTGACAGTGGGATCCTTACAGCAATGAGGTTTCTGATAGATGTAAGGAGATGAATCTTAGGTAATACACGCCAGATTTCTCAATAGAACTGTTTATTGAGTCTACAGTGAGGATACGGTTGTATATGATAGGGTATGGCAACAGCTAGGGGAACAATACCTTGGGTTTACCTATGGACAAGAAGTTATATTGACATATTGTGACAAGCTATACACTAGGAATACATCTGCAGTGACTCGAGCTCACTTAGAAACGTTTATGTGTGTATATTGTGGTATTCGGTTGAAGTATATTACCTTAACATTGTGTCGTAACTGGGGGAGCACATTGGGACTTGATGACATGTACGCGTTGTGTATAACACACCAGGGAATAGAATATGAATCCTTGCATGTGTTTGTGCCAAGATTAGTAGGTGCATTCAGAATGGAACAAGCGGGATACAGGTAATGTTGCAGTCTCATTACATTGGATTAAATAATATAGACACAGCGCTGCTTATAGAGTAGCAACCAATGTTGTCAGAGTGACCCAGAATATATGCATTACTTTGGTTCGACATTGCCCTTTTTTCCTTGTGGCATGGTGTTTGCTGCTTTAAATTGAGATGAGGTTTCCAGCAACCTCTGAAGCACTGCATAGGTACACAAATAGCAAGCAGCTGGTCGTTGTGGCGACTACACATCCCACCCTCCCGTTGCTATGGGAGGGTGGGACGCGAGGCTCAACCCGTGCAGTTGCTCGCAGCTGACGGGCGGCACTTGGCGGGTCGTCCTGACAACGTATAAAGCTGACGAACCTTGCGTGGCTTCGCGTAGGGGTTTGGAAAGCTGGTACAGAAGCGGAGAAAGAATGAGGTAAGAGGGATGACATGCATAAACTGGGGCTGGTTTCCAGGAGATCTACATATGAATGAAGTCTAACATACATATATGTTTCAGGCATCGCGCTCCGCATGAATTACCAAAGGTGATATTACACACGTACAGCCCCCACACGGACACAAAAGTATGAGATAGACTTCATTTACATCTGTATCATTCCTTTACCAAGTATCAACACGTAGTGATAACTCATTAGTATGCATTTTATCTCTTCCTTTTTATATGAATCAGGTATTTCCCTGTATTTGCATTGGTTCATTGCAAACAACTTGGGTATGTACTTTTGAAATTGTTTGGAATCTTTTTGGGTAAAAAATTAATGGATATATTGCTGGGTATAAAAATAGATGATGATTTTGAAAATCCTTGTTTGGTAAATTTTGAACATAAAGCCCTGACGACAATGCATGGCACCGAAATGCATTGGCAGAATAGCGTTCTTCATAGAGCATTGGGTCTTTTTGCCTCAAAAACCGTGTGGATAAACATGTTTTTGAAAAACCTAATCAAACTAATTACAGCGTTTTCACTTACCTATTGGAAGAATTAACATTTCTTTAGATAATGATAATAATTTAAGAAAAAGGAGAATTATACATTGCAAAGTGTGCAGCAGGTTTATTGAAGAAGTGGAATAAATGAATATAGCTCCAATTGGACCAATGTGTGAGCACCCGTGTTAATTAGGTGGTTCCCACCTGATTTTTTCAGTTGCAGTGTTGAAAATGGATAGCCTTGCTTTCCCCTGAAAATCAGACTCTGAATTGGACAAACGGCTAGGTTCCAGCTGCTGTTGTTCAAACAATGTATTATTTTCATATCTTTTTTTTAACTTCTTTTTATTAATTTTCCAACAAGAAATATCCCCAACTCCCACAACAACCCACCCCCCCTGAAAGCAACTGCATTATGTCCGTGGTACAGAACTTCCCTGGGCACTTGCCCCTACCTACCAACCAATTGCACTCCCCAACATCCCCACCCCCCTCCTCCCAACCCTCCCCTGAGAGCAGTCTGAGATAGTCCCTGATCCATTATCTCCATGGACCATTCGCCATTGTTCATTGCAGGTCCAACTAGCGCAAGCGCTGCAGGCGCCACCCAATGTGAAAATCGTCCTAAGGAAATCCAGAGTCTCCTCCCAGTCCCTTGCAAAAGATTGAATATCATTATGCATAGCATAGGTTGCCCACTCCAATGCCACGATTTCCCAGAGTTTCCGCAGCAGGTCCTGCAGCAAGGGGACCTCCTTACTCTTCCACCTCTGCACTACAACAGCCATAGCCGCAAGTATGAGAATCTCTCTTGCCTTTTCCCGAGATCTGGGTTGCCCTTCCAAGGTGTCCCGCCTAAGTCCCAGAAGAACCTCCTTAGGGGATCCGTTATTTCTCGTTCCATAAGCCAGCTCCTGTAGTTTCTCCACTTCCTGCCAAAAGGGCCTAATTTTCGGGCACGACCACCAGATGTGCTGTGCCATGCCTTCCATCCTGCATTCCCGCATTCCCGCCAACAACTACCAGAGGTGGCTTGGTATATCTCCCGAAGGCAGGTAGGAGTGTAATGCCACCCAAACAGGACCTTATACCACATTTCCTGTAAAGCAGGCGCTTTGACCAATCTCGGTATTCTCCTCCACAACCTTTCCCACTCTTCCCTCTCAATCGCCCTTCCCAGGACCTGTTCCCACCTCCGCATATACGGCCACTGGTCCCTAGTATGTGCCTCGTTCAAAATTTTATATAGGTTAGATATTAGGCCCTTAGATCCATCATTAGTTGACAGGAATCGCTCAAAGTGCGTCATTTCCCTTATTGCTGCCTGCTTGATTACGGGGTTTAGGACCCAGTGTCGAATCTGCATGTAGCGCAGTCTTTCCTTTTCCGTCTTCCCGAACTCCCTCTTACACTCCTCAAACGAGAGAATTCTATTCCCCCTAAACATATCACCCAAACGCTTGCAGCCCCCCTCTTGCCATTGCTCGAATGCCCACACCTCCAGCCCAGGGGTAAAATCTCCATTACAGAACAGGGGCGTGAATGGGGAGGGGAAAGTCGTAATTCCCTTTGCTCTCACCAACTTATCCCAGTTCTCCGCCATCAGCTTTGTAATGGTGCTCTCGTAGACATGTTTAGGTCTGAGATGTCTTGGAAGCCATAACACCTCCGCTAAGTTGCGATGCGCCACAGCTCTGTCCATTGCTACCCATCTTTTGTAGTGTGTAGCCTCACCCTCCCAAAGCCATTCCCTAATTACTCGCAATTGAGTTGCCTCATAGTATTGTTGAAAATTCGGCACAGCGAGTCCCCCCTCTCCTTTGGGAGCCATCAACAGTTGGTTACTAACACGCGCCTTTTTCCCCTCCCACAGAAATTCTCCAGTCAAAGATCCCAACTCCTTAAAGAAGCCTGCATGGACTGCCTGAGGTATTGCCTGGAAGAGGTATAACAATCGGGGGGGTGTCACCATTTTGATCGCAGCCATCCTGCCCAACCATGACACCCTCAGGCCCCTCCATCTACGATAGTCCTGTTTGATATCCTTAAGGATCGGTGGATAGTTAGCCTGATACCACCCTGCCAAGGTTGGGGTAATTTTCATGCCTAGATATTTAATTCCCTCTGGACTCCATGTAAAAGGAGGGCCGCCCTCTCTGTCCTCTGCCTTCAAGGTCAGATTTAAGAGCTCTGACTTACTGAAATTGATCTTGAGACCAGAGGCTCTCCCAAAGTCCTCTAGAATGTGTCGGCTTGCGGGGATGGATTCAGTCGGTGCTGTTAGTGACAATAGCATGTCATCCGCAAACGCCGCTACTTTATGTTCCGCCACCCCAAATGGTATGCCCTTTATCTCCCCCATCTCCCTTATAGCCTGCAGAAGAGGCTCCAAGTAAATAGCATAAAGCATAAGTGACAAGGGGCAACCCTGCTTGGTGTCCCTATTAAGTTTAAAGGGCCTAGACATAACCCCATTAACTGCTATCCTCATAGTAGGGTTCTGGTAGTTGGCCTGCACTAGGCGCAGAAACCCCCGCCTATTCCCATCTTCTGCATAACCCTAAATAGAAAGGCCCACTCCACGCAGTGAAACGCCTTTTCCGCATCCAAAGATAGGAGGACCGCGGGAGTGTCCGTTCCATGTGCCTTTTCCACCAAGTGGGACACTCTTATGATGTTATCTGCCGTCTGTCGGCCTCTTATAAAGCCCGCCTGGTCCGGATGGATCAGGTCCGGAAGGCAGCCCTCTAGCCTGTTCGCCAACACTTTTGTAAAAATCTTGGCGTCAATATTAATTAACGCTATGGGCCTATAAGAGGTTTTCTCTTCAGGATCCTTGCCGGGCTTCAAAATTAGGGTTAGCCTGGCCTCCTCCATAGAGGGAGTGATCTTCCCCATTAGCTTAAAGGTATTGAAGAGGTAAGTCAGGTGAGGTATTAGCTGAGGGGCAAAAGTTTTGTAAAAAGCCGCAGTATACCCATCTGGGCCCGGGGCCTTGTTCAGGGGCAGATCCCTTAACACCCTCCCCACCTCCTCCTCTGTGATCTCCTTGTTGAGAAGTTCCAATGCACGCTCCTCAATTCTCCCCAATTTCACCCTGTCCAAGAACTCTACTTGCCTCCATTCCTGGGTATGCTGTGATGTATAGAGCGACTCATAGAATTTAACTAGCTCCTCCCTTATCTCCTCTGCTCTTATCACCCGTTCCCCCGATCCTGATTTTAGGGCTGTAATCGCATTCCTAGCAGCCGCTACCCTCGGCAAGCGAGCAAGGAGAGAGTCCGCCTTGTTCGCTTTCGCATAATACCTTTGACGGACCCTAAGTAGGGCCCCCTCTGCTTTTTTGGTTCGGAGGAGCTCCAGTTGACCTACTGCCCTGCGATACTCCCTCATGGCAGCCCTAGTCCGGGTTGCCCCGCATTACGCCTCGCTGTCTCGACCTCCTCTTCCAGCTGCCTCTCTAATGCCCTCAGGTGCCTTTCCCTGCACTTCGTTGCCGCGATTAGTTCCCCCCTCAGCGTAGCCTTAAAAGCATCCCACCTTGTCTCCTCCCTTGAGCCACCCCGTGCACTGATCTCAAAAAAGTTCCTAATCTTTTCTTCCATCTCTTGCCTAATTACCGGGTCTCTGAGAAGATATTCCGGGTATTTCCACGTCCACACCCCTCTCTCCCGGTACCCTAGATCCATCTCCATGGAGACTATGTTATGGTCAGCAATACCAATGGGGCCCGTCTCTACCTCCCGGATACGACCCACCAAACTCGACATTACCCAAATGTGGTCGATCCTAGATTGTGAACCGTGAACCCCGGACAGAAAAGTAAAGCCCTCTTCACCCCCTTTGAGTTCTCTCCACACATCTCTCAATCCCACATTGTGCACCCTTTCCTTAAGGTCTGCCGACATCACAGCTCCACCTCCTTTCACTGTGCGCCCTGACCTATCCCGTTCCCTCTCCCAGGCTATATTAAGGTTCCCCCATCAGGAGTATCGGTCCCCATGCCTTATCTTCCAACCGTCCCAGGACCCGTTTCAGGAATTGCTCCTGGCCTGAGTTCGGAGCATACACCACTGCCAAGGTATACGGGCTATCGCAGTACTTCCCTTTAACTATGATATACCGACCCTCCTTATCCCGTATAACTTCCATTACCCTAAAGTCAACTGAATTTCTAATAGCCAGGGCCACCCCCCCGGACCTACCCTCCCCCGACACATGCAGGATCTGATCAAACCCCCACAGTTTCAGATGCCCTGGTCTCTTCGTCTAAGGTGTGTTTCCTGCAGACCCAGGATATCCGGGTTCTCCTCACATTATGAGTTAACCACTTGAAAGTCGATTGGCCCGTCCATAATCTCATGGCGCCTAGATCCCCCCGTTCCATCCCCGGGGGGCTGGGCAAAAAACAAAGCCCCCTAACCCCTCCCCCAGCTCAGTTATGCATTACTCTTTGTGAGGGAATCCTCCCAATTCCCTTGTCCTGGCCCCCTTGGAGCCCCTCTGCTGCTCTCCTTCCTCCCCCTCCCCTCAACCCCATCCCCCATTCCCCACCCCCCACCCCCCATCCAGAAGGGCTTGCCCTTGCCACACCCCTCACCCCCCCTCTACGGGTATACCCACCCTTTCTGATTCGTTGATGGGTGCCCCCCCACCAAATACTTACTGTAGTGGCCCACCACCCTTGTAACACATTATGATTCATGACTCCTCCTGTGCGTCCTGGCCCCTCCCCCCGAGCCTTGCCTTATTCCTGTCCTTAGGTGACCCACCGCTCCACTTTGTTCCCCTTCTCTTTTCTCCCACTGTTGTCCAGGACCATGGCTTCGGCTCTGATCTAGTCGCCAAAGCTTGCTTTCCATGGCCGCTGGGAGCGTCATCCAAGTCCAGTTGCAAAATGCTGGCCCCCTCCCGCAGAGTGGTTACTCATCTCGACACCCCCTCCCACTCAAACAGCAAACCGAATGGGAAGGTCCACCTATATTTAATCCCCTTGCCAGTAAGTGCTTTAAGCACCGGACCCATTTGGCGCCGCTTTAACAGAGTACTACTCGCCAGATCCTGGAACAGTGCGATGCAATGCTTGTTGAACCTTATTGGTTCTTGTCTTCTTGCTTCCCTAAGAACCACCTCCTTTTAAGCATACCTAGTGAACGCCGCCAAAACATCCCTAGCTATCGACCCTGGCTCCTTGCTTCCTCTGCCCACTCTGTGGATGCGGTCGAGCTCTATCTGGTCAGGGAGGGAGACCCCCAAGATCTCTGCAAAGATAGATTGAGCCACCCCTTTCAGATCTTTGTCATGGACGGTTTCCGGCAGAAGTTTAATCCTTATGTTAACCCTCCGAGACCTGTTCTCCAGGTCTTCCATTTGGATCTCCAAATTTTGCGTGGCTATGTCAAGCCGATCAATCGCTTCACTATTGGCTGTCACCTCTTTGTCCAACTCCTGCATGCCCCTTTCCAGGAGATCAGTCCGCTCCCCCTGCTGTCGCAACTCTTGCTTTATTTCCCCCAAGGCTGGATTGAGGTCTGCCCGTATCAGTTGGAATTGCTCTTGGAACGTCTTGGTTAGGCTAGTCTGCAGGGTGAGCATCTCCCCTTTGAGGTCCTGCCTTAGTACCGTGATCGGGCTCTCCCCTTCAAGCGATAAATCTCCACCTTCTGGGGCCTCCTTCATGGTTTTAGCCAACTCCTCTGGGGCCTCCTTCATGGTTTTAGCCAACTCCCGCATCTCTTGCATCGGCCAGATGGTGGGAAGGGTGCCCGGGCCGTCTCCCAGAGTCTGCGACACTTTTCCGCCCTTCCCCTTACTTTTGGATGACATATCAGATAGCACAGTACCGTCCTCGCCGCCTGCCCCGCCGTGCACTCCCCCGAAATTTCCTGGCAGTGAGAGAACGCGCCCTGCACCCGCACTCTTTAACAAGGCCTCTCCTATCTGCCAAAAAGGCCCCAGTGCAATATGTGCCTCTTAGTGTATGCTTCAGAAACTGAAAGGAGCAATTCTAGGCGTTTACTAGTGCAGCAAGGGGGACACCCTCACCTGGGTCTCCTGATCTCCTCCTCCCAGCTGTCAGCCAGGGCCCCCTCCAGCTTCGCTGTGCAAACTCCGTCCGTCTCCCCGCCGCGATAGCTGCCTGCACTGTCCCCAGCAGACAGATACGATCAATCCCCAGAGGGGGCGGAATCCACCAAGGTAACCGCCAAGGGGGAGGCGCCAACGGTGTTCAGCTGCGGCAGCAAACTCCTCTCCTCCGCTCGCAACAGCGCTAGCACAGCGGCTCCCCAGGGCTGGCCCGCTTGCCATCAGCCCCGTCAGATCTGATGAGTCCTTCTCCCCTCCGTCTCCTCTATGGCGGCCTCCGGCACTAGCTCCCGCGGGTGCCCGCCGCTGCTCCACCTCCCATGTTGACAGTCCTCACCTCTCGTATGGAGGAGGGCTTGACACCGCCCTCCTCCTCCTCTGCACCAAACAGGCCTCTGGGGCGCTGGCTGCACGGCTCCGCAGGCAATCCCCACCCTCGGCGCTCCTCACCCGCCGGAGGGGCCCGCAGCTGTTGCCACCCGCTCACTGTCTGACCCAGCAGGCACTTCACCAGCGCTCCTCCTCCACGGCGAGCCTCGCAACCTCACCGGCGTCCGCCCGATCGGCGCACTCCTCTCCCCGGGCCTCCCCCACCTCCAGGTCAGGACAACGACAAAGCGCCACCCAGCAAGGTCACAGCATCCCTCTTCAGTCCCGACTGCCAACACCGTTACGCTGTCGCCGCTGCCAGCCCAGATGGGAGTTCGCCAAGCCGTAAGCTGCACCTGCGAAGTGCCAGGTACACAACCGCTTCGCCAAGGTGTCTGTCTCATAGGTTTCTGCCTCAGCGCCGGGTGGTGGGCCTTTCCCAGCTTCAGAATGCAGGAGAGCTCCGCCGACACATCTACCCCTGCAGTCGGCCATCTTGGAACCTCATATCTTTTTTAATTTAAATCTCCTAATACAACCACAGGAATATTTATCTTATTAGATATCAAGAATATGCTTCATTAGTCTACAGTTGGTTTTGGTGGCAACTCTGCTTGGGGGGTCATAGATATGTATTATTATGAACTCCATGGAGGCTGTGTTCTCAGTCTTTACTAAGTCAGCCAATATCATTTCAGAAGAGTGGAGTGCTGTCAGTCACCAGGGGTGGAGAGCAGAGACCAGTAGGCCACCTGGCTGTCTGCCCAATTAAACTTTGGTTGCCTCAACCTGCATCGTACTACAGCCATCAATCTTGCATGTTTCAACCAGACATATCTCTTGTAAGGGGGTTATTTGGAATAGATCAATATTTGCTAATAGGCCATCATCCACAGACAGATGGTTAAAACCCCTAGTGTTACATGAACAGATTAGGCAGCCATGATCATAGTGTCCCAGCAAAATGGTGAGTAACCACTGCCAATAACCTGTTTTGTTATCAGGTTCTTCTACTTGAGTTACTTTGTTCGTTGCACCTGGCTCTGTTCGTTATACTATTTTATTGTACCAGAGAAATAGGGGTTATTTGTTTGACATTTGCACTTTCCTTCGGTTTTACTTTACTTCGTTTTGGTTATTTATATTTCTTCATATCATTTTCTTTACAACTGTGACCTAATTTGAAAAGTTCATTTTCAGATTTTAACATATAGACTACAGTCAAATTTGATTTAAACCATACATCAACTCAAATAAATAGTTCTAGTAACTGATTCTGATTATACGCGAAATATTTTTGTAGTGTATTTTCCTGGCTGGAAAGTGAAAGGCATGCTCACCTATAAGAAGAAACCACTTAAACATGGCAAGATGATTCAAGCTATAGACAAGCTTGTATCAGAAGATGACCTGATAATCCATTGGAAAAAAATATGTGGTCATTTGAAAACCCAGGTGAGGATAAGGTGGGAAATGATAAGGCAGATCAGTTAGCCAAAATTGGAATTATAATGGGAGAGTTATTTCCTATTGAACACCTGCTTGGTAAAATACAGGTAGATGCGATACCACGCTCCAAGACTCCAAAAGCCATTAAGCAGCCTGTGGCACAATGGAGTTTTGATACTCCAGATCAGGACCTGATCAAAGCACAAAGAAAGACCTTGTTCTAGGCCTATTTTATTGTTCTAGGCATATTTTATAACAATTTGTTAGACACAGAACAACAACCTCTGACTGAAGAGGACTGCAAAGGCAAAGAGGAAATGAGAGTTATTAAAAAACAAGAAGAAAATTAACGTACAAGACAGACTGATGATTAGAGAATTTGTGACAGGCCAAATCCAATGGGTAGTACCTTTGTCATTTCAGGGGATTGATGTTGCGTCATGCCCACGATGCCATAACTGCAGGACACAGAGGTTCACAAAAAACTTTGGAAATCTTAAAAGATTACATGCACAGTTTCAACCTGCATCATCGGCTCATAGATCACCGTTGATGAAAAGGAGTTTGACAGTCCCATGGTATGATTTACAAGTCGACTATATCGGGCCGGTAAGAAGATCAGCAAGGGGAAATAGGGACATGCTGATAGTAACTTGTCTAATGTTCAAATGGGTGGATTGCATTCAGGCTCCAGACTGCAGCGCACAAACGGCGGGCACTTTACTTTTGAATACTATTTTTTCAAGATTTAGTTCACCCCAAAGAATAGAGTCAGACCGTGGAAGTCATTTCACTAGTGCAGTTATGACAAAAATATGACAAATCTTGGTTGTGAAGAGAAAGCTACACCTTTCTTACCGGCCCTCCTCTTCAGGGGGAGTGGAACGGTGTAACAGATCAATAGTTGAAAAGTTGTAAAAATTTGTAGCTGAAGCAGGATCTAGTTGGGATTTGTGGCTTCCATTGGTACTGATGGCTATCAGGTCGACACCCTCTAAATCAACAAATCTCAGCCGCCATGAAATATTGACAGGAAGGAAAATGATTTTGCCACAACACTTACTTTACAGAACAAATGCACAGGTGCTTGTAAATGCATCCACAATTCATGAATATGTGGAAGAACTGAGAAATCACTTGCAATATGCGTTGGTGCTGCAAAAGTTTGATGAGGCCACTGACGGTGCAAAGACATATTATGATAGGAAGGCAACTGTGAGAGAAAATGAAATAGCTCTGATTTACAAATGTAATTTCAGGAAGGGGAAACATAGAAACTCTACATTTCTTGCAGCATGGCAAGGGCCATATAGAATTGTACATAAGATTTCACCTGTGATCTACAGAATTGCTATAAAGGAGGGAGAATTAACAGTGGAACGGTTTGTCAATATTAATCAAATTAAACCCTTTCACCCGAAACATGAAGTGAAAAGACTAGAGTGAGTTGAAACTAACAGAGAGTAAAAAAAAATTGAATTGCCATAACAGGTGGATAGGTGTAAATAGTTTAAAGATATCAAAAGGAGGTTGAAAGTGGTAATAAGAAAAAATATATATATATATATTCAATTAGTGCACAAGAATGCAAATAGAAAAATAAATGAAAGGAGTGTTGTGTTTGAGGCTGTTATCTGAAAAATACTGTGTGATAGTAGTGTGATTTCTTCATGTTATTTTGTCAGTAGTCATTCGGAAAATGTTTTGGCTGCATAGCATGGTATTTCTATAATTTGCATTATTGTGCATAGCTAAATTTGGTTTCAGATGATCCAGTGAGAAAGGAAAGTAAAAGGTTGTATGTGCTTGATACTTAAACTGTCTTTTCTTTTTACTCTGGAAAAATAACTGTTTTACCCGTCAGCACTGGATCCTTCGAGCGCCGGATCCCTGGAGGATACCGCTGGATTGGAGTCCCCTGGAAAGCCCCTTGGACGGAAGAAGGGGGTGAAGATGATGACCCGAAAGATGTGGAAATGATGTCCCCAAAAGATGTGGAGATGATGACCATGAAAGAAGTCCCACGAATGCCAGAATGGAGGAGCTCCACCAAGAACGATTTCCTGTGTGTTTTTTTTATCACAAACTATTATTTACAAAGTCTGTTTGTATTACAGACTATTTTTACTATTATTTATCACATACTATTTTATTACAGGCTGTATTTACAAAGACTATTTTTATCACAGATTATGTTTATCATAAATTGATTCTTATCACAAACAGATTTTTTTAGTTTTTTTATTTGTACTGGTTTTTGCATTTGACTGAAGCCAGTGACACAATTTTGTTGTTTTCTGAATATGATCATGATTTCTTTTACAAAAAAAGATTAACAAAAAAATTGAAAAATATAAAAGATAAAGGTGATCAAAAGATAAAAAGATAATAAAAATAATAATTAACAAATAAAAACAGAAAACCAATGCAAAATCCAAAAAGATCAAAAGATAAAGGTGATCAACGGATAAGAAAAAGAAAAAAAGAAGAAAAAAAAGGTTTTTTTTATAATTTCTTAAAGATATTGTTTTTTTATCCAAGACTCATAGTTCTTTTGCTCAAAACTAGAAATGTTTACATATTGTTTTTCATGTAGGAATTCTGCCAATTGCATGTTATTTATTTTCGACTGGTATGAGAAGATTCAGTTGGGACAAGCACATGTATTTTAGAACATCTGTGTTTGTTTTTCCTGCAGTGATTTGGGGTTATATCCCAGGAGTAAAAAAAGGAGGGATTGTAGGAGTAGGGGCTCTGAATTGTTGCGGAGAGACTCTACATTTCAACAGGTAGTTCATCATGTTAGCATGCACATGTTAGCGTGGGTTTGAACTGCAATAGGGGCCCAGGGGGTGAAACTCATTTCTGGACTCAAGAGTGTGAGTCTCAGGCAGAATTAAATAGATGCCAATGTACAGAGCACATGCTTGAAATTGCACGTTGCTTCAGGATCCCATTTCAATGGACTGAGTTGCACTAAACATAATACTAATATAAATCAACATACTAATCTAACCCAACTCCAGTTAACATGTAACTGAATTCATTAATAACATTTAGTGCACAATTAGTCCATGATGATATAGACTGGATCCTGATTGGGAAAATGCATGGTGCTCTTTAAATGAGAAATTAAATGTGCACGTTGAATTTGCGCTGGGTGATAAAAGATGTGAAGATCTGTTCCATTGAAAACAGGACATTGTTAGAGCAGGAAGCTCAAAGAGAGATGCATCTTTTGCTCTCCAGCAATGAAATCACGTGTCATTTCAGTGTAATGATCTGCTCAAGGGGAGGTGTTTCCCTTGAGTGACAGGGGGATTTAATAAAAAGGGGTTTTAGAGGGAGTAATTCATTCATCTTCGGGCACTGGAAGACAAAGTAACAGAGGACTGGAAAGAGATGGAACTCAGTGCTGGATAGCTGTCGGATGCTGGAGCAGTTCTTATCTGAAAAACCCTGGGAGAGGCAGGTGGAAAGATTAGGGAAGATCTACATGCCAAAAAGAATCAGAAATATCGCCAACATATGTAGGTAAATATGAATTTAAGTGAGGGGTTGCTGTTTTAAATGAGGTCAATCAGTCGAAATTAAGTAGGTCACTTTATATTAGGTGCTGTCTATTTATTAATGTGCATGCAACCCTGCATTATGTTTTGAAAAGTTTTGCTTTGTTTTTTTCTTTTTTTCAAAGGTTCTCTCTCTTGCCAAGTGCCACGTTCCCAAGGACAGTTGGAACGTCTTGGCACACATAAAATACTGAAAGCTATTGCAATGCATTTGCACTGTGAAATACAATGCGGGCATAACTGTTACTCTTTATAACTTGCATATTTCTATTTTACGTTAAAAACAGATTTCAAAGTAACTTGTGGTCTTCTTGAATATATGCTGCATTTAGTTCATTTTATTTGATATGCATAAACAGACAGATGTGTTATAAGAGATATCTCAAAACAAGTATCTGCCGTGAGCTGTTTAGCTAGAGAGATTGAATGAATATGCAGTATTTCAATTGCATGCTTCAAAATTGTTGAAATTCAGCCAAAGGGCGTAGTGTGGTATTTTACATAAGGTACCACAAGGGGGCATGGACCATTCATCCAGGGTGTATCAAGTCCAGTATTTTGTTTGTTATTAGTGACCCTGGTAAAAAAACAAATATTGGGAAATATTCTGAAATTAGTCTCACCCCTATACAAACACCCCAACGAGTTACCACAATATATTACCAAGAATTATAAAATACCACCATAATATATAAATATATCCAACAGGACATGTATTTGGTTCGTCTCTAGCAGCACTTTTTAAAAAGCTGCTAATCTATCCTTATACCTGCTAACAAAGAACAAGTTCCCACTGAGTGACTTGTCATTCTGCGTGCACTACCACTTTTTCTAGCTCACTTAGCTTAATGTCTTTAAGCCACCTGATTACATTGACCGACATGCACCTTGATCACACCCCTTAAATGATTCCCAGACTTTATCTGCTCCTCTAATAAAAGGTGCTATGACATGGAAATATTCCAATGCCATGTGTTAGGATGGATTTACAGTATCAGTCCTGTGGACAGATGCTGAGAAGACACTATTTTATGGTGAACATAGAAAGACACTAAGGCCTAGCGAAATTCTATCTAGGCAGTGTGACGACAGTATGATTTAGATGTTGTAAGTGTGGGAGTGGTGAAGGTTTCAGTTAAGCACATATATAACACTCTTAATAATACAAGTTAAGCAGAATGTATAAATGTACAGTTATTTATTTACGTCTTAGACAAACGCTTAGCAATTAAAAACCACAGCTAAGTAACAGAGTCAAACATTCACTACTGATATATACACATTCACTTTGGTGTGCTCTGCTAAAAGCACTAATACTTTTAGAATACATTGAAAGCAGTTTTAGAATACTGTAGAGTAGTAAAGGAAGTGAACAAAAGGACCAGGTAAGTAATCATCAGTTTGAGAAGTAATATGTTAAAAATAAAGGAGTTAGACACACTATACAAAGTCCTATACTCTGACTCACTAAGGGACTACTGTAATAGTTCCTGAAATCGCTGGACATTCTTTTCACATACCTTGGTTCCGTAGAAGGAGGTCCAGGAGGCTTGGATGCAGAGGTCACTTGCAGCGTTGGGTTCTTGGGTCCAGCTAGCTTACTGTGCCATCCTCTGATGGATAGGTTCTGGACACTGGACACCTCCACTAGACTAAAGAAAGGACCACCACTCTGGCAACGATCTCAGAGGACTCCCAGGGCGCAATGCAGGCTGTGATTAACGATGGTCACTCCAAAGAAATGGCAGACGTCAACACTCATGTGTGGTCCTTCAAGGCCCATTTTCATGGAGGAGAGCTGCACCTTCAAGGGAATGCTTCCTGCTTCATGAGTTAATGATTTGCAGAATCCCAGGGCCTGATATGAGCTGGGACTAATCCCACTCTGTGACCGTGCATGAAGTGAAACAGAGAGATTCTCTCCAACTGTGCCACGCACCCAAAGGCTGGCACAGTTTGTCCCTCCAAATATGGTGTTAAACAAATCAGTTCAGTGTGATAAAAACATACAAACAGTAACAGTCATTTAGTTGTTTCCTTAGAAACCTGAATGCTTGGCGTTTTAAGGTTATGGCAAGGGAGGAGGGCCTGATTTTCCTAGTACTTGAGCCTGAAATTACAAAAGGTATACCAAAGTGATCAGTCCAGGAGAAAGGGATTGCAGGGGATACAGCAACTTCCGAGGACAATGCAAATATTTGGTCCAGTGTGTGTCCAGCCGTTTGAGTGGGGTAACTGACAGGTGCTGTCAAATTAAGGTCTTGTAAGGAGTTCTGTAAAAAAGAAGTTGTTTTATCTGTTTTGGACTCAGTGAAAAAATTCAAGTCACTGAGTGCTATTAATTTCTCATTTTGCATTGATAGGTCACAGAGCAGTTCAGAAATCCTTTTCCAACCAGGAAGTCTATATATTAATGCAATATTGATGTTTTTCACAAGATCCCACTGAAGTTACATAATAAGTGCTTCTGCGGATAAGGTAAATGCTAACCCTCGACTCTGGTCCACCAGGTCCTGATCCTGGGTGGAGTGTTTCCATCACTGGCCGCACCATGTAACTCATGGGCTGGGGTGCATCTTCACCGAGCCGCACTCCCTATGAGGCCCAGGTTTTCCATTCTTTTTGGCCTGGCTAGACTGGACCCCAGGCAGGCTGTTGCTTCTCAGGCCTCCCTGTACGTCTCGGGACTGCCCCACTCATGCGGCCCACAGGCTGGGGCATTTCTTCACCCGTGCTGCACCCCACACGGGGCATGGGGAATGTAATCTATGCTGGGTTGCAGCTGGCATACACAGTCCAGCCAGCTGCCTCCTTGATGCCTTTCGGAGGCGCTCGAGGCTGCAGCCCTCCAGGCTTATTACAGGGAATTGTGCCAGAGCAGGTAAAATTGTATGACTATCTGGGCATCAGATTCAATAAAATTGTTTTTTGTCTTCCCAAGTAGACAAAGCATGTATTAACTTTTCCAAATACTGTGGTGGAATACTGAGTTTCCACGATCATCATGGCAAGAGAGATACCTGCGTTGCTATTGAATTATACAGGAAGCAGGCCATGCTCTCTGCTTCGTATGGGGCAGAAATGTGGGGCTATGTAAGTACCTTGAATGTGATCATTGCAGAGAACGCATTTCTGAAGAAATTGTACCTGTTATCCTGAGGAAGCCCTTATGCCCTTGTAGAGGAGGTCCCAAATATAGCCTGCATTCCAGTCGCCCATTTTGAAGTACCAGGAACATTCACACCAAAATATGTGACGTATGACGAGCAGATAAACCAGCAGAGAGCCGCAGTAGGGCTATGCCCAGTACCTATCAGAAGAGCAACGCCTATTGAAGTACTGATACCCAGACAACCATTAAGAAAACCCTACCAGCAAATGAGACGAAATGAAGAGTGCCTAAGTACTGTCCCGGAAGAAACCAAAAAAGTCTTAATGGAAGACAAATGGTGACGACACGAGGACCCAGACAGACTCCCAGATAGAAGAAATGATGACCTGAGAATGACACAAAGAGACGAAATGCCATGAGAAAAGAGACTGTTATACATAAATCTTCCTGAAACAAAGTACTTTAGTATAAGTATATTACACTTTGTAAACGAAGCAGAATCAACTCAGTTTACTAAAGGCCGAATGAGCAGAGATTCCTATTCTAGAAAAACGAGAAGAGACAACTAAATCTAAACTCAGCAGATGCAACTCATGCCACGAGAGCCAAGTGTTGGGTGTCTTGGCCCACGTTCAAGTCATTATACTGCAACACTTGGTGCTGTGGGTTTAGGAAATCCAAGAGGGCGGAAAAGCCCACATTTGCGCCAGAATCCTGGAGAACTGCACAGTTTTGCGCACAGCAAAATGGTGTCCTGACCTGCCACCCACCAGTGCGAGCGTGAGGGGCCAGGAGTGCCATGAGTGAAATGGGTGCCAAAGGAAAAACAGCAGTGCCGGTGGCTAAAAATAAAAAAGCGCGTTGAAATCACCTTTGTTTCTCTGAAATGCAAGCTAAAAATGCCTATTTTAAACATTGCAAGATATTCATAAATCTCACTGAACGCCAGCAGACATTTGGCAGAATGTATTCTTGTGTGCATACTAAATCTGGAAAGAGAAAGATCCCAAAAATATGTTATAACAAAACTGGCTGAGCTGTGGATGTCAGCAGCTGAAGTGAAATTGGACTGAAAGACACTAAATTCTAAATGTTTAAAATAAATGAGTGACCTACTGTTGAGTGTCACATAGTTTGCAACTGTTAAATGTCATTGTTTTGAACTTAGAATCAGCGTTCTAGCTGCATGTGTAAAAATTGTCAGTTTGATTTGAATGTAGAAAACTGGGAACTAAAGTGACATTTAGCTGAAGCCTGGCTTGAAGAGAGTGAATTCTGCCCGGCAACTACCCCCGACAGGAGTGAAACTTGCTCAGCCACTCTTCCCAGGCCTGGCTGCATTCTGCTGCCCCTGCCAAAAGGAGATGACACCTCTCTGATTGAATTAGGGGAGGAGCACCTGGGGACTACAGGAAACTAAACAAAGCACTGTCCTTGGCCCAGTAGGGGGGTCGTAAATGGCTTCCTCTTGGAAGGAATTGGGGAGGGGCGCTGCATCTGTGAGCCAGCTGAGCTTGGGGGAAGTGGATAAACCAGAAATTCCACCATGTGCTTTGGAAAACCACACCCCTTTGGGGCCAGAGCATCATTTTAAAAAGATGGATAATTCATAGTGCGGACTTGTAAAAATTATATAAATAACATCATCATTCTTGTGATTTTTCTGTGCACATTTTAAGAGGTTTTAGGACCCTGTGGTATGTTCTTGGGGATAGTAGCGGAAAAAAGGTTGTTACTCCAAATGAATGCATGTTAAAAATCTGACACTTTATCATCTGAAACCCATATCCCAGGTGCACATTTGTGAAAAATCTGGAAAGGTTTAGAGGTCGTTATCTGGATGAAAAGGGCAGAATTCTGTCATAAGTGGACACAACATCTTACAAAGACAGGGATCGGATGGTTTGGTGCTACAGAAAATATGTTAACTGGACGTATAATATTAGAAAAATGGTACATAGATAAATATGTATTTGGATCAGAAATAGATTTGTGTGCAATTTGACAAGGGGAGGATCCTCTGACCATAAACCTACCTCATCCCTCTGACTCACAACCCAGTTCCACCAATCAAGGGAGAGAGGAGGAACTGGCCAATGATAAGTTGAGAGGGTTGGGCATAGAAGATGAGCCAACCCTCTCACTTTCTAAACACATTAAAGGAGACTGTGCAGGACATGTAGGGACATTCACTTCCCACTTCAAGCTGATTTCTTGCGGAGCGTTTTGCCAGAAGACACGAGATCCAGCACTTAGACTTCAAATCAAGACAGATACCAGAACTTTGAATTCAGACTTCAGAATTGTTCAGCAGGCCTCAAAATCTTTTGCAAACTGATTCACCCTAGACTTCTAAGGGGCACATCAGAGTAAAACAGCCGGGCAGAGCTGTTTGATTCTGGCCTAAAACCCTGTGCCAGAAACACCCAGAAAGCAGAGCTGTACCCGGAACCAGAGACCAGACCGCCGTGCAGTGCCAAGAACTTTTGCCAGAACCAGAGATCCAGACCGCTGTGCAGTGCTGCTAGCAGAGCTGACCCAGATCGCTGTGAGCAGAACCAGGCAGAGACCGTCCGTGGCGAGGGAACCGCAGTCCAATCCTGACCCGATCCGTGGCGAAGTCGCATTCCTGTCCAAAATATAGTGTGAGTACCGCCAGAACTGTGCAAAACGCAATCTCTTAGTTTAAAATAATCTAATTCAAACTATTTTAACCTATTGAGAACTGCATCCTAGAAATCTTGTGTTCCTTCTGTGATCTCAAACCTGAAAACTGTCATCTGTCATTCTGAGCTTGACTTTTCTTTTGAGAATCTACCTTCACGAAATCGTCCATATCTCCGGAACCGTTTGTCCTAGGAATGAAAGATGATGGGCTTTCCAACGAACTCAGAACCGACTTTCTATTCATTATACTTTTTACGTAATCGCGCTCGACGCACTCTAAAAAATTGCCGCGAATTGCCATTTGGCTCAATTTCTTCACTTGCCAAAATAGCAGCTCCTTGCTTTCCTTTGCTGAAATTCGTTTGCCACCTGACAATCATTCATAGAGCATTGCTAAAGTGATTCTGAACTAATACAAAGTAGCTGTCACCCACCCTGAACCTCTAGAGGGAATTAAAATCATTTTAGCATATTTTTCACTTCTTTGCATACCACCTTTAAAGTACTTTGCCTGTGTTTAAAATCATCCCTGTTGATCTAAGCTTGCTAGGGGGGAACTGAATTGGGATTGTACTGTGATTGTATTCCTGAAGACTGTGTGTGTCACTTCCACCTCCTTACATTGCATAGAGGGGGGGTAAATTGCCAAAATGGGAAAAGTGATTATATTATGTTTTGCTGAAATCATATCAAGTTTATTCCTGTGTTGCTTCTTTTCCACCTTGCATTTCCTTGTACCATATAAAGCATTCTCAGCTACCTTATCCTATATACTACTCCTAAGTAATTAAACCAGCGTGCTAGTATCACCTCATTCATTGCTGATTACTGCTCATATTCACAAGTGTGATATCAATTATTAGTTTATTATAAAAGTGTAATATATATATATATATATATTGTTTAATTCTCAAATAAACCTTGTAAATTTGCAAAAAAAACTTACTTCTTGGCTGAGTGGGGTCAGGGGGATTATAAGAGAGGGGTGTTATATAAGGGTTGTCATCCAGAGTACACAAACTGGACATAAAAATATATAAAAAAGGGCTTCCCTTGAGCAATCCCAGACAAGGCACTGACTTAGTGGGACTGCTTGATTGGAGTCATTTAACAAAGTGGGGGCTCGTAGCCAGGGATTCTGGATTAGATCTATCACTTGTGCAGATTAATACAGTGTGCCAGCTGACAGGATACATATCCGGTTGGATCACCACGCTGTGTTACGCTGTAAAGCACTCCTCAAAGGAACGCTCTAAGGAAACGGTCTGTTTTGCAAAATAAAATACAAACTTCTGTAAGTCAGGAAGGAAATCAATCTCCAGAATGACGACCTTGGTAGATATGAAGATAGCTAGGGAGCACCTCTTACATAAACTGTTTATGAGAGGTGAATGGTCTGAACAGGACCAAAATGTATGGTTGCAGGCGATCACACAAGAGGTCACTACAACTGGGTCAGATATGTGGAGAGATCAGGGTCCCTTACATGTGGCCCTGAGTGAACTATATATGGCTTCTAAAGCCAAAGATGAACACAATAGGATTGCCAGGATAGCGGCATATTTGTATCTATATATGGGAGCCATGCAGGACAAATGTGCTGAAGGCCAAGATCTGGCAAAGAGGCAACAGATGGCATTAGAAAAGGCCCAATCTGACCTGGTCTCTTCTGAGCAGAGGCTGCACAGAAGCCAGGAGTCAGAAAACGAGAGTAGACAATACATCATTAAAATGAAGGAGGATATGGATATCCTGCAACAGGAAAAGGCTGACCAGGATACCAGATTTCTGGCCTTGCAGAAGGAGTACCAAGAAGGGTTGGACTCTCTACTGCAGAGCCAGAAAAATCTGGAGCAACAACTAGACTTTAACAGGGCATGCACAGAGCAGATAGCCACCCTGCAAATTCGACTAGATAGAGAGAAAGAGGAAAGCAATAAATTGATTTTGAAAGACCTGGATACCCAGGCAGAGTTTGATCAAGAACGCCAGAAAGCTGGTGCCTTTCAAAGGCAGAGGGACGACCTGGCGGCACAGATGCAGGCTCTTAGTCAGGAAAAGGACACCTTAGGCCAGGAAGTCTGCCAATTAAAAGAAACAATTGAAGGAAATCACCTGGCCCTCCAGGGGCTGGGTGACCTGCAAAAAGAGCATCAGAACGTGTTAGAGCACACCAGGAGGGTGGAAGATGCTCTGGCAAGAAAGGCGCAGGCCAGTAGGGATGGGACTCAGGAGGTAACCCTCCTGCAGCAAAGACTGGCCCAGTACTCCAGGACCAACCAGGAAGCGCAGAGAGAGAATGAGGCTCTCTGTCAGCACAATGATAGGCTCCAGCAACAGGTAGCCATGCAGGAGAGACTGATAGAGTCTAGTAAGGCCTTAACTGAGGAACTGAAAGTGCAGGCTCTTGCATTGCAACAGGGAGCAGGGGCTGACAGAGATGAAGTTTGTTGGGAAAGGGAAACACCTGAGCATAACCTCAGGAGCCCTAGTACCAGAGGTCTTCATCTCTCCCAGTCCTTGGACTCTGCCACCCCCATGTCCCCTGGCGCACATGAGCACAGGGCCACAGGGAGGGCAGATTACTATCCGGCCGAAAGTATGGGGTTCATCGGCCAGTACCTCCCAGGAATGGATGGGCAGGCATCCGGGTATGGGCACCTAAGCACAGTGCAATTTAGTGGGGAACCCCAGGAGAGTAGGCCCACTAAGGGCATCCTGAAATCCTCTGCCCAGTTAGGTCAGTGGGGGGGGTACCCAGCAAATCCTGGTCGCAAGGAGGGATCTGAAGACTCCTCTGAGCGTCACAAGACACAGGAGACCAGGTCCCCACATTCTGCCAGCCATTCCCAGGCTCGCAGAATCTGGGAAAACCTGGAAGATCAGACGGGCACCTCTGGGAGCATTGCTTCTGAGTCGGAGGATGAATGGACCAGGGTTACCAAACCAAAAAGGCCAATAAGGCAAAAAGGGCCTTGCTTTAGGACCCCTTAAAACAGATTAAGGCAATCATGAGTGTCATCACGGCTTATCACAAGAACTCCAAGATTTCTGCGTGGGAACACTTGGAGCTCTTTGAGCAAATGATGGAGACCTTCCATTTATAGGACAGCAGTAGCTGCATCCAGTACGTCAAATGGACATTCTCCCCAGAATACTCCAGTTTCTTTGTGGGGCAGGAGGACCAAAATCATTCAAGATGGTCCACCTATAGGGCGGCCATCTTGAAACACTTTTCTGTGCATAGAAATCCCCAAGAGGCTCGCAAGGCAGCCTACAATTTGCAATGTGGGGAGGATCAGGCCCCACAAGAATTTGTGTAAGAATTGAAGCGTGCCTTTGCACAGACCACCAGAAAGGTGCGCACGGACAGCAGAGAATTCATCAACACATTTTTCCATGCACTCCCCAAATACATAATGACCCAGCTCGTGAGAGATTTTCACGAGAAAATATCTTTAGACTGGGTCATTGAGCAAGCCACCCGCATCTACGAGGTGCAGAAACCGGTGGAAAATAAGAATCAGCCCAAAAACCCCAAAACCAACAGCACCCCTACTGCTGCCAAGGTGGCAGAGGTAAAGGTTGCCCCCGTTTTAGATTTGGAGATGGGGGGACCTAAAATCCTGCCTGCACCAAATAATTCACAGTCCAGAAGGCCCTCGGGCCAGTCACAGACAGGGAGTCAAGGAGGTAATCCCACAAATGGGGTCCCCCGCTCCCCTGACTATGTAAGTTCCCGCTATAAGGGAAACAGACCAATCCTGGGTTATGTGTGGACTCCTCGAGCCCAAGGGGGGGGATCCAGCCAAGCACCTGACCCAGGGAACTTCACTGCTAACTTCCCACAGGAGGGCAGAAATTCCCAAAACACTGGGCAGAACTTTTTTCCCAGGTATCCACCCAATTTCCAACCCCAAAACCATCCATCCTTCTTTCACCAATTCCCTGAGCCCAGACAACCTAATCCAGGAGAGGGGAGGCCAAGGGTGGAGGGGTACCCAAATCTTCCCAACCCAGGGTATTACCAGAGAAGGGATAGCTACCCTCCCCGGGATCAGCCCAGGGGAGAAAACAGGACCCCGTATCAGCCTGAGCGAGTTTCACAGTTAGAGCGCCAGGTCCAAAACATGCCACGGGATCTGGGTCACATGCTGAGGGCGCAACAGAACCCTCAGATGAGCATGCCAGCGCAGAATGCCCCAAACTCTGGGACTGGTGCTCCAGAACAATGACGGGGGCAGCACCCCGATAACCCACCAGTTCCCAGGGAGGAGGCACAAGGGGAAGGGGGGTGTAAATCCTTGGAGGAATCTTCCTTCCCAACTTGTAAACAGCCCCTGGAAAACCAGGAACCGGAAACAAAATCTCCTACCCCTGAAAGTCTGCCACCCAAGGAGCAGAGAGGAGGTAGGAGAAACAAAGGACCCAAACAGACCCACTTTGTGGAGGAGGTACAGGTCTTCCAATTTGAGGGAGAGGGATCCTCAGAGGATCCTGGGAAAAGGATCTTCTCCTTCAGAGATGGGGGAACTCCTCCCAAGGAAAAATGGGTCCCAAGGGATTCCAACGTAGACTGGGTAGATGTGGGGATTGAGCTGTCGCCGCCCTTCCCTGGTTCAAACCCATCCGGGTGACTGCCTCCAAAGAGCGGGGGGCGGCCCAGAACCGGAACCAGGGGAACCTAAAACCGAATCAATAGACTGGGTAGATGTGGGGATTGAGCTGTCGCCACCCATCATTCTATCCCAGAACCAACAATACCAAAAAAACCCTGTTCAAACCCATCCTGATGACTGCCTCCAGAAGGGGGAGGGCGGGCCAGAACCAGAACCAGGGGAACCAAAAACTGCATCAATATCCAGTTGCAAACTTTTTCTTTCAGATTCCCATGACTCTCCATAAAACTCTGCCCAAATATCTTCTCTCGCCATGTCCAAAACCAGAAAGTTAGCCCACCAGTTGTCCAAAAATGTGCATTATCTGTGCCCCCTTGAGGAGAAGGAGGGAAGATACTATGCCCCGGTACAAGTACAGGGGCAGGGTACAATTTCGGCACTGGTGGACACTGGATCCCAAGCTACCCTTCTATCCAAAAGGGCCTTTGATGAACTAAATGCAGGAAGGGGGGACAATTACCGAATTCCTCTTACCTCTCTTCCTGGACAACTGCAGAACTTTGACGGGAAGGAAATTTGGGCGACTCAAGGTGAAACACCCGGTCATAGTAGTGACTCCAGAGGGCACCCCTTGTTTACTAGGGAATGACGTCCTGAGAAGGTTGTCACCCCTAATAGATTGTGTAAACAAGGTCCTCTGGACCCAGACTAGCCGACCAATAAAATTAAATCAGAGTGTCAACCATGTTAGTTTAAACGGCACGTGCCACATGGTTGAACAAAAATCTGACCAAGTAGAATTTCACTTCCAGAACAACCAAATTCCAGATGTGACAGTAATAGCAGTAGGACAACAGACTGGTGATGGGGGGTCCTCTCTATTTCTGAAAATCAACCTTCCTTCCAGTTTAAGGTGGTATTCCACACTGGAAGGAAATACTCTGAAATTCTTTACTAATCCACAATCAGACACTCTCACTCCTATAGTCCAGAAAGATGTGAAATCAGCTCAGAGCCTGGCTGATATTCAGCAAATTGGAGAGCAGTTGTTCATCCCTGTTCAGTTAAATGATGGGAAGCACTCTGTTCTCGCTCGAGTGTGTGTGAACAATGGTAAGAGCTTCATCAGCGAAGCCATGTTCCACCAACTCCCAAAAGATCCAGCCATTCCCACATTCAAACTGATAGACAAATGGGAAATAGATCTGGAAACACCCAATTCCAAACATCTCCTGCCAAGCATGTGGATGCTCAAAATCTCCATTGGCAACAAGAGCATCGTCCATAATTGTTGGGTCGTGCGAGACGTCACTGCTGCCTTTTACTTAGGCAGTGACATTCTCAATCGCTTTGCCATTAGTTTGGACCTAATAAACTTCAAAGCTTGGTCCCGACTAGCGGATAATCCCATGGGCTTTGATGATCCAGAAAAAGCATTTAGGTCAGCCCAATTGCTATCTTATGCAGTTGAAATGCAGGTTAAAGAGGAAGTCATCATCCCAGAAAGGACCCGACAATTCTCCCCGGAAGTGAAAGTTAAAAGAGGACAGAAATTGAAAAACCCTGATGCTTACATTCATCTAAATGCTTCTCTCCAACAGCAAGGGTTAGGGGTAAACCCAACACCATTAGTCAACATAGAACATGACACCATTCCAATAGAGGTGGATAACAGCGACTTAAAGAGTATTACTCTAGCCGCAGGCACCATTATTGGAATGGTGGTTGATGACCAACATTTCTCCATTGATTTAGGAAATGAACTGTTAGGACCAATCCCCAAGGACTGTTTTGACAGTGACAGTGATGACAATACAACACCAGACAGGATCTTTACCCGGCATGGGGGGAACTTCCTGGTGTACACTTCTTGCCCTTATGGTAAGGAAGACGTGACTTGTGACTTTAGAAGGGATGAGGTGATTTTCCAGGTCCATGAGGGCTGCCTTTCCCACCTGAAGCCTCCAGTCCAAATCAGCAGTCTGACCAGGGACTTCTCCACCCAGCTGGAGGAGGCCGCTGAGATAGCAAAACCAGAAGTCTTTCCAGGCTTCAGGCAGATGGCGGAAGAGAGAGTCAACCTAGCTGATGCCTGTGTGACTCTGGAACAGACGCAAAAGTTGAAACAAGTTTTCTTGGATTTCCAAGATCTCTTTGCGGTAGACTCATATGACTGTGGTCTCACCAACATCCACACAACAACAATTCCCACGGACCCTGGCATGACTCCAGTGTTTGTGAAACAATATCGCTTGCCTCTCGCATCCATGGAGTCCCTTACTGAAATAATTAAGAACCTTGAGTCCCAGGGAATAATCCGTCCAGTACACAGCACCTTCAATAATCCGGTGCTGGGAATATTGAAGCCAAACGGCCAGTGGAGACTCTGTGCCGACCTTAGGGAGCTCAACAAATGGGTACATACTTCCCGATGGCCTCTGCCCTACATTGACCAAGGGCTGGCCCAGATTCAGGGGTCACATGTATTCACAGCAATAGACCTGACCAATGGACACTGGACCGTGCCTATCAGTAGGGAGGACCAATACAAACTGGCTTTTACCTTTGGGGGACAGCAGTACACATGGACCCGGACTCCCTTCGGATACCTCAACTCCGGCAATTAATTCAACATTTTCCTACATAAGGCCATGCCCGACCTGGGTGCGAGGGGTAACCTGGTTTATGTAGATGATGTCCTCATCAAAAGTTCATCTGTGGAAGAACACATAGCGGAGATCCGTTATGTTCTGACACAGTTCAGGGCTGCCGGAGCAAAACTATTTTTGTAAAGGGCACAGTGATGCAGGACCTGTGTCAATTTCTTGGGGCATAAGATAACTCCGGAGGGTCTCTGTCCCCGGGAAAAGAAAGTAAAAGCACTCCTGAAACTAAAAGACCCCACAACTCTGCTGGAGCTAAGGGGCCTCCTTGGACTGACTAATTACAGCAGAAAGTTCATTGAGGATTACACAGATATCACAAGACCCCTGATCCATCTGTTGAAGGGGGGAGTCATGTGGGAGTGGGGTCCAGAACAAGCCGAGGCAGTAAGACAACTCAAAAGAAGCCTCTCACAAGCGCCTTGCCTAGCTTACCCTGTCAGAAACAAGGAGTTCTTCCTGGAGACAGGGTTCTCTAATACGTGCTTGACGGCAGTATTATACCAAAAGCATGAGAAGGTCAAAAAAGTAATCTCATATGCGAGCAAAACTTTATCCTCTGTGGAGGAAAAATTCAACGATTGTGAAAAGGCACTCCTGGCAATGGTGTGGGCATTGAAGAATTATCGCCCGTTCATCCAGGGGGAACACATCATAGTGGAGACTCCACACCAGCCTCTGCAATATCTCCAAAGTGACAGAATCTGGGCCAGAAATGTGAGTAATTCCCGAATTACTTCCTGGATTCTGTCAATGCAAGGCTTTCCTGTGGAGGTCAGATATGGCCAAAACAAGAAGAGTCCCCTCGCGCAAGTTCTGGCTGACTTGCATGATTGTGCCAGAGAAAACTGTCTCGAGGACGAAAGTCTAAAACTCAAGGACAACATGGAGGCATACCTTAATTCCCCCCACAAAGTCTTTGAAGAAGACAAGTGTGAGGGAATGCCCACTGTCTATGTGGATGGATTCTCTTACCATGTTGACAACAACGGGGAGAAAGAACCGGTGGCCAGCGTAGGGAATGCATGGGTGAATGAGTCCCCAGACCCCTCCGCTGGGTACAAAATTGGTCCCTGAAGTAGTCGGGTAGCAGAATTGCTGGCTGTGCATCAAGCCATCCTCACTGCTGTCCAACATCAACTTCACGAACTGGTCATAATCACAGATTCAGATTATGTACGGAACGGGTTCGTGGAGCACCTGGTTAATTGGAAAACCATAGGCATGCTATGTGCTGACAACAAACCCTTGAAACATGGGAAGTTGATCCAAAATATTGATGGTCTGGTCACATCGAATGGGATGGATGACCATCTACTGGAAAAAGATCAAGGGTCATTCCAAAGTAGAGGGACCAGACAAAACTGGAAATGACTTAGCTGATCAGCTGGCCAAAACCGGGGCCATCTAAGGGGATCTAATAGAAATAGAGTCCCTGCTGGGGGAAATCCAGGTCACTGCTATCACTAGGTCCCAGACAAATGCTCACAATGATCTTTCAACTGCGCAATGGAGTAAGGAGACCCCTGATGCTGATTTAATTACGGCTCAAAAAGGGTATCAAATAATTGGTAAGTTTTACCAACACTTTGAGGACCCTGAGAACTTTCCCCTGACGGATACCGATTACATTGGGAAGGAGGACCTTAGAGTGTTGATGAAATGTCCAAAGATGTTCCGAATCTAAGCCGGTTTGTTGTTATGGAAATCCCAAGCTGGCCATGATCAGTGGGTGGTCCCTACCTCATTCCGAAGCCTGATGTTAAGTCACGCCCATGATGCGGCCACAGCCCATCATAGGGGGTTTCACACAACACTGGAATTCTTAAGAGAGGTTGCATACTGGCCACACATGGGGCAGGACCTTGACCAATACATGAAGGGGTGTCTTGTGTGTGCACAATTTCAGCCAGCATCCCTCACACACCGGGCGCCTCTCCAAAAGAGGGGGATGACATTGCCATGGTCAGTTTTGCAAATCGACTTTGTAGGTCCTGTGATTCGCTCGTCTAGAAGAAACAAGTACATATTGACGGTTACATGCTTGTTTACCAAGTGGGTGGAATGTCTCCCGGCCCCAAACTGCAAGGCAGAAACAGCAAGGCAGAAACAGCAGCCGCCCTGATGATTAACCACATCTTTTCCTGTTTTGGTCTACCTCAAAAGATTGAGTCAGACAGAGGTAGCCATTTCACCAGTGAAGTAATGACAAAGATGTGGGAGATACTGGGGGTCAAAAGGAAGCTACATATTGCTTACCGGCCAGCTTCTTCTGGGGCAGTAGAACGCTACAACCGGACCATTGTGAGCATCTTAAAAAAGTTTGTGGCAGATTCTGGGCCAAGTTGGTATATCCGATTACCTCTGGTCCTAATGGCCATCAGATCTACCCCGTCATCTGCAACTAAAATCTCACCGTTTGAGCTGATGACTGGATGCAAGATGGTGCTTCCCCAGCATTTGCTCTACAGGTCCCAAGAGCAGACATTGATAAATGCCTCCACAACTCATGAGTATGTGGAGAATTTAAGGAAACACCTCCAACATGCTTTTGCCTTTGCTCTACGGAATCTAGAAAGATCAGCTGATAGCATGAAGACCCACTACGACCTGAAGACCACCAGGAGGGAATATAATGTGGGAGACCGGGTTTATCTATACAATTTCCAAAGAAAACAGGCCAAACAGCGAACATTTTTGGCTACATGGAAGGGACCGTTTGAAATTATAGACAAGGTCTCCCCAGTAGCTTATAAAATCTGCATCCCCAAAGGTAGTATGGTGGAAGGGGAAGACAAGTGGGTCCATATAAATCAGCTAAAGTGTTGCCATCCCAGGCACACTCTGCAGCAACTGGAGGAGTCCTCTGCAATACCAGAGGGGACCGCTCCAGATGAATTCAGTTCCACCCTAAAATATTCCACATATAGCCTATAAAATTCTATGATTCTTGAACATGTTCTGGCCTCCTGATTTAAAAAAATGTTCATGTTTTTGATTAAAAATTGTATATGCTGCCCCACTATATTAATAGTGGGGGAGAAATGTCTACGAATAGGTATTGGCGCTTTTGCTTTATCATACTAGGAGAGATGAAACCCGGAGACTGACCACGGAAGACGACCTGGAGCCCGAGAGCAAAGATCCGAGGGGCCCGGGTACCACCCAATATTCCCATCAGGACAGGCGAGGAGAACCGATCAATCCAACCGGATGGAGGAAAAGATGCTGAACTGTGCCATCTGCGGAATTGGAAGAAGAGGATGCGGACATACCAACGCGTGGATCAAAACATCCTTTGCACCCGACTCACCCTCGACTTGAAATCAAAGCGCAGTCGGGCAGGGGTCTTGTTGGGTGTCTTGGCCCACGTTCAAGTTATTATGCTGCAACACTTGGTGCTGTGGGCTTAGGAAATCCAAGAGGGCGGAAAAGCCCACATTTGCGCCAGAATCCTGGAGAAGCGTGCAGTTTTGCGCACAGCAAAATGGTCCCCTCAACTGCCACCCACCAGTTAGAGCGTGAGGGGCCAGGAGTGCCATGAGTGAAATGGGTGCCAAAGGAAAAACAGCAGTGCCGGTGGCTAAAATAAAAAAGCACGTTGAAATCACCTTTGTTTCTCTGAAATGCAAGCTAAAAATGCCTATTTTAAACATTGCAAGATATTCAAAAATCTCACTGTACACCAGCAGACATTTGGCAGAATGTATTCTTGTGTGCATACTAAATCTGGAAAGAGAAAGAGCCCAAAACAATGTTATAACAAAACTGGCTGAGCTGTGGATGTCAGCAGCTGAAGTGAAATTGGACTGAAAGACACTAAAATCTAAATGTTTAAAATAAATGAGTGACCTAGTGTTGAGTGTCACATAGTTTGCAACTGTTAAATGTCATCGTTTTGAACTTAGAATCAGCGTTCTAGCTGCATGTGTAAAAATTGTCAGTTTGATTTGAATGCAGAAAACTGGGAACTAAAGTGACATTTAGCTGAAGCCTGGCTTGAAGAGAATGAATTCTGCCCGGCAACTACCCCCGACAGGAGTGAAACTTGCTCAGCCACTCTTCCCAGGCCTGGCTGCATTCTGCTGCCCCTGCCAAAAGGAGATGACACCTCTCTGATTGAATTAGGGGAGGAGCACCTGGGGACTACAGGAAACTAAACAAAGCACTGTCCTTGGCCCAGGCAAATGTTAAATTAGTGGGGTCGTAAATGGCTTCCTCTTGGAAGGAATCGGGGAGGGGCACTGCATCTGTGAGCCAGCTGAGCTTGTGGGAAGTGGATAAACCAGAAATTCCACCATGTGCTTTGGAAGACCACACCCCTTTGGGGCCAGAGCATAATTTAAAAAAGATGGATAATTCATAGTGCGGACGAATATAAATAACATCATCATTCTTGTGATTTTTCTGTGCACATTTTAAGAGGTGTTAGGACCCTGTGGTATGTTCTTGGGGATAGTAGCGGAAAAAAGGTTGTTACTCCAAATGTATGCATGTTAAAAATCTGACACTTTATCATCTGAAACCCATATCCCTGGTGCACATTTGTGTAAAATCTGGAAAGGTTTAGAGGTTGTTATCTGGATGAAAAGGGCAGAATTCTGTCATAAGTGGACACGACATCTTACAAAGACAGGGATCGGATGGTTTGGTGCTACAGGAAATATGTTAACTGGACGTATAATATTAGAAAAATGGTACATAGATAAATATGTATTTGGATCAGAAATAGATTTGTGTGCAATTTGACAAGGGTAGGATCCTCTGACCATAAACCTACCTCATCACTCTGACTGACAACCCAGTTCCCCCAATCAAGGGAGAGAGGAGGAACTGGCCAATGATAAGTTGAGAGGGTTGGGCATAGAAGATGAGCCGACCCTCCCACTTTCTAAACACATAAAAGGAGACTGTGCAGGACAGGTAGGGACATTCACTTCCCACTTCAAGCTGATTTCTTGCGGAGCGTTTTGCTGGAAGACACCAGATCCAGCACTTAGACTTCAAATCCAGACAGAGACCAGAACTTTGAATTCAGACTTCAGAATTTGTCAGCAGGCCTCAAAATCTTTTGCAAACTGATTCACCCCAGACTTCCAAGGGGCACATCAGAGTAAAACAGCCAAGCTGAGCTGTTTGATTCTGGCCTAAAACCCTGTGCCAGAAACACCCAGAAAGCAGGAACCTGTGATATATATATATATATATTGTTTAATTCTCAAATAAACCTTGTACATTTGCAAAACAAACTTACTTCTTGGCTCAGTGGGGTCAGGAGGATTCTAAGAGAGGGGTTTTATATAAGGGTTGTCATCCAGAGTACACGAACTGGACATACAAATATATAAATAAGGGCTTCCCTTGAGCAATCCCAGACAAGGCTCTGACTTAGTGGGACTGCTTGATTGGAGTCATTTAACACAAGGTCATACCAATAGAAGGAACGAACAGTAGCTACATATTATTGAAACTTAAGAACAGAATATCCTGTCTCTGAAAGGTTAAGATAAGGAGGCATAGGCAGGTGGCAAGCTAAATAAGAATCAAATACACAAATTGAGAAAAACTAGACAAATTCACGTTGCCGGGAAGCACGTGACCAGCCGAGCGAGAAGAAGCACAGGTTCACACCTACGCTTGGCACCGCCCAGGCAGAGCTATCAGAACTTTTACAGACAGGAGATGCAGTTTGAGGCCAACCACAGTGAAATAATTGACACATAGTTGCTGAAGCGATGATTTATTGTAACCTTAATTGGAGAAAGGCCGGGTAACTAAGGGGCACCCCGCAACTGGCTGACCGTTCTGCGTGCTGCTAAGCGAAGTGGAAGAATATGCATGGGTTAGGTGCCAACCCAATCACAACGGACCAAATAATCTAGGGTCCTATAGTTAGTAGAAACCAATGAGACATTGTACTTTTAGTGATGTCTACAGTAGTCATTTTTGAAGGAAGGGCTTAGATGCCCACCTGACACTGTTTACCCAATCCCCTCACTCCGTTACCATATACAGATATAGTGCCTATATTAAAGTTACCTTTTCCTAACCAATAAAATTGCATGTTAACTTTTGAGTGTTACACATCAATTATGACGAGTTTTGAGCATAAATTTTACAACTTGTGTGAAGTTTGTTGGAGTTGAAGCGAGAAGGACGATCGCATCACTGCTGATTTCCATGACTCCCCGTTTTTTGTACTTGTCATTAAACGGACTCCCTTTGCCAAACCATTGAGTCCTTATTGATTGGTGTTGGAGTAATAAATCTGCACCCCCATTCATCTCAAGGGTGCAGCTATCTCGTCTTAAAATACTTCTGAGCAAACCTTAGATCTGTGGGCCGGCCGGGGGTCTCTGGAGTACACCGTTATCCACATGCAGGTCAGCTTGGCTTCATTTGCCAATGATATTACGATGAAACCAGTGGTCTGTTAGTTAGAGTTGTGGTCCCACCAAGTTTGGATTTATCTTGCAATGCTGTTGTACATTTGTTTGGTTTAATTGGAGGGAAGAGTTTACCATGAGCCACTCATGTGGAAAATACCTTGGCTGTTCTGAAAGAGCAAGATATTTGGACTTAACCCCAGATCATTAACAAAGTCACTTTATCCAGGATCTAGAAAGTCATAACCTACCTCAAAAGATAAAATACAATCAGCGACTGCAAATAAATTGAGCCTACCATACAAATACCTTGAGAGGAAGTTTGAATTTGGCTTTGAGGCATATTTAGACTATATTGAATAATCATATGCGAGAGTCTTTTATGTCGACTTCCGTTTGGGAACCTTGAGGCTAGCCTCATACACAAAATTATGGGGCTCCAATAGAACGGATGTATGCCCCTTGTGCGGTTTCGGACCCTGAAACTGTCTGCCATTTTCGGTTCTTTTGCACCTGTCTCAGGAGCTTGAGGTGCCTCTATATAAAGCCCAACCTAATGGAGGCTTGTGTAACGATTGTCACTGACCTATCTGACCTCCACCCAAGACCTGCATGTTACGTCAGTGGCTAAGCTCATTTACTGGGCATGGTACAAAAGACCTAAGATTTGATGTAATACTACTGCATACAATCAATGTATTACTCTTATTTTGCTCCTGCCTGTGGTCCTAATGGAACAATAAACTCATGTAGGATTGGTTTTATCTCTCCACACCGCTGAAGATTTTAAATCATGTAATGGGCTGTGAGTTATCTCTCCCTGTGTTGACAAACTTTTTACTAGTTCACCATATTGACTCCCCTGCTTACGTAAAGGTTGCCATTGATTTTAAATGGTGCTATAGCATGCCCCGGGCTTGTTGTTTTAGCATGATAACACTCTATATTCAAAAAGTTAATGAATTAATTGTTTTTACTGACGTTCTATTATTCATTTGGATTGATGTTTTATCCATATTTTTTAATCCTACCTGTTTGTTTGTTTGCATATGTACTTTTATGGTGTTCTTTTATGGCACTACGCTGATTACAGGGCCCTTTCTGCCTTATTTCCTCTGTGACAGTTCATTGCCTTGTTACCCAGCATGTAGATGTTCTCTCTGTTGGCCAGAGCCAGAGACAAACTGCTGCACTTTGCTGCAGGGCTCTTGCCTCATAGTACGGTGCAGCCTGGGCTCCAGTTAAGGCCTGCACCACATGCCCACCCCAGTCTCGCCCTGGGAAGGGCAGACCTCTCAGGCCCCCTGTCAGCATTGTCGGCCCTGCTCCAGCTGCTGGCTCAGGTGAGCACAACTTCACTGCCTGCTCTGTGTGGCCTTGGGGCAGGTGTTCTTGCTCCTCAGGGCCTGACTACCTTCACCCGGGCTGATGTGTGCCATGTAGCCCAGGACTTAAACCTTGATTCCGGTTCAGTCGGTCTGGCCCCGGGGCGGACCATTTCCCTAACCAGCCACGTCGTGGCTACGGAATGCCTTCTCACAAGGCCCCTCGTTGGGACGCATCTTCACTGTGCGGCACCCGCTACAAGGCCTGAGCTTTCTGTTCTTCCCTTATAACTTATAACCCCCTACCTGACAGGCCCCATTTGGGCTGGGGGTCACTTAGGTATTACAGAAATATTTATCCCAGACTTGTATAATATTGCAGACCACCACTGTGTTTGATGACTCGAGATTTTGAGATGTATTTGTATCCTTCAGGTAAGATATCATCAAAGATAGTAGGATTATCTTCAGGGATTCCGTTTTTAGTTATAAATATTAGGTCTAAACTATGGTTACGAATGAAATTATGGAATATAAATCTGTTTTTAACTGCTGACCTGGCGTTTATAAGAAAGCAACATAGTTTCTATTTAAGTCATAGATGGGATGTAATAAAGTGCATTTATTGGAGTGAAGAGGCAATAAGACTTTGAAACAGGGATCGGGTGATATAGGATCTCACCTTTCAATGTACAAGTACATTCTTCATTCAGGGAATAGTTGTCTGAGAATTCACTAAGGATCTTGTCTATAGATGTATATTGTTCCACTGTCTCCGTAGTGGCAAATGCTCGGTCTTGGTTCAACTTGGCCCGGACGGGCAGATGTTTTTCCCTTGGCTGCCCCTTCAGCAGGCCAGCAGCGTGCCCGCTGAGCATCCGTTCCATTGGCGATGTAGTTGTAACACGTCTATGGAAGTAGAGATGAGACTATTCCCACTCTGTGACCTTGAATAAAGTGAAATAGAGAGATTCTCTCCAACTGTGCCTCACACCTAAAGGCTAGTACAGTTTATCCCTCAAAATATGGTGTAAAAGAAATCAGTTCAGAGTGATAAAAACATACAAGCAGATATACTATAAATGTGCTGTAAAAAAATTACTCTATTAAAATTCATAAACATTTAACCAAATTTGCGAGGTGTTTTTCTTACTTGTGATTACTGCATGTTAGGGAGAATTCTCATTTTATGGCTAATTTCCCTTACCTATAGAGTCCCCCAGCAGCTTTGCTGGATTTGAAGGGTTTATTTCTTTTTACCTGCTAAGAGTGAGACTCTTTTTCCCACTCTTAGGCATTTTTGCTATGTGTGTTCTAGGCTATTTTTGTGTTTAATGCCTATGGGATCTTTTCTCTCACTCATAGGACCCATCTTTATGCACATGTGTCCCACAGCACCCTCCGTGCCATGACACAGGGGTGTCGTAGCGACCCCCAAACATAGACTCCATACCCTGGGACTGACTACTGTCTCTCAGGGCATGTAAAGTCCCCATTGACTTTACTAGTCGATGGTTATGAACTTAACCAGTACACCGTAACTTATTATGGAAGTACTGGAACGGGGTAATAGTTTTTCCCCTATGTTCATTTTCGAGAGGGTACCTTAAAGTCGCCCTCTACAAAGGTTCTGGATGGTGGCAGTGGTTACTACCTTTTATATTCGACCGCAAATATTTCTCTATGGGATTTTCCCATTGTTTGAGGCTACCACTTTTACTGACAGCCTCTAACATACCGCCGGTTTATTTTATTATTAACTTTACCCCGGGAGGTTTTATTTCGAGTCTTTCTTTCGTCTTTCTCGAGTCTTACTCCATTTTCCTAACCCAGGTTGGGGATCCTTTGTTCGTCCTTTTGGCGGGCTTCTGCCAAGAAGCCCTCCTTTGGGTGCCACTGAGTCTGGGTTGGGTCTGTTATTTGGGAGGGGGAGTAGAATCCCTGGACAGTGTAGCCACAGCAACTCAGGTCGCACTCTAACCTGATAGGCTGGAGGGTCTCCCACAAAGAAGACCACTCCACTGTGTGAGTGACAGCTAGGCTGTATGAATGGGTCTCTTTCTGCATAAAAGCAGGGTCCTGAGGACTGGAAGAGCAAGACGTCACCACTGGAACTACAGAACCGAAGGGAAGAGAAGCCAGAGGCATCTTCAGCATCTACACCACCAGTGAAGCCCTGCTGGATCGTCTCACCACTTTTCTTCCACACGATGAGAGGAGATCTTCAGTGGAGGAGCCTGCTTCCCTTGAGCTGATGGGGTCAACCAGTTCACCTATCGCACCCTCGGACTTGCCTTGGTCGACTCGACAGTGCCCCGCACTTGAAGACCGGATGGCCAGGCAGCTATCGACCCGGACCGCGATTAAAAGGAGCATACCTTTTAAACTTCGTTTGGCAGCACCGTGGCTGGTTTCATCCCTGGGTAGTGCAGCGACTCGAACCTTCCTCCACGATGAGAGCCTCTCTTCCTCTGTTGGACCCCTCGACCTGCAGGAACTACCAGGAACAACTGCCACCGCAGGAGCCACTTCTCCACGTTTAAGGTACATTGTTCCGCCAGGCCGCCATTTCTACGTGGTAGCCCTAAAGGTGTTTTAAATCCTTTAAATACTTGTGGGGTCGGCTGCCCTCTCTCTTAACCTGGTCTTTCACCTTGCATCTACCTCTTCAAAAGTTTTCTACTAAAGACTTGAATGCAGCTACAAGAACATTTTTGCTGCTAAGCTCTTGGTCCTGTACCACTGACTCTGGCTCAGGCCTATTGACTCTGGCTGATTTGTTAGATCTGCTCTCACTAGATTAGTTTTCAATGAGAAATGTGTTGATGTACCTAAATATTCTAAACCCCTCTTCCTTCCTACTGTTTTAACTTGTGGAGTGCCGTTTTGCTCAGTTTTCATTCACTTGTCTTTTGGTTAAAGTGTTACTGTGCATTACTTTTTCACAAAACTTCAGGGAAGTGTTGCTAGGGGGTGTCTGAAGATATTTCGGTTTAACTTGTACTTTCCCCCCCTTTCGTTGAATTGGTAGAGTGCCATTTGTAGTAGGTTTTCACTGTGGCATTTTGCTCAGTTTTCACTATACCGCAAACTTGTCTACAATTGAATAGGGAGTTGTATATGCTTTTCTTTTGACTAAACGTAACTTACTTTATTAACTGTGATCTATGTGTTGACTTAGAAGTGTATACAATCAATATATATTCTCTTTTTAATACAAAACTTTGGTCAGTGTTTCCTTGCTCCATAGTACTGTACTACCTATTGTGTCAACCCTGAATACTGCTCATCTCCCTCTTGAGATAAGTCTGACTGCTCAGCCACAGCTACCAACTAAATCTTTGTGGTACAGACTGATACCAAAGGGGATTTATTGCTCTCACCTGTAGTCCTAATCTGGGGTAGTGCTCCCTAAGGGAACTGCCCTGGATTCTGCCTAACACTGGTGTACAGCGGTGAGGATAAAAGTATTGGATTGACATTTTTGTGTGTTACTAGTGCCCAATCACAAAAAGTTATTTTAACAAAAGTCAAAATTATGGAAAGTTATAGCCAGGAGACCCTCCTTACTAATACTGCAGATTATTTAAGGGATCTGTGTAGACAGAAAGGTCTTTCTGTCAAAGGCAAGAAGCAAGAAATGATTGATAAACTGTTAGAAAAACAAAGTCTGGATAGTGGTGCTGTAGTGCCCACTACTCCAGCAAATGTGGCAAACAGTAATGAGGATAATGTTGAAGATGTTATTGTTCAGACAGATGAGGAAGAGGAGGATAACTATGTCACCCCCTCTGGTCCTCTGCCTGCTCAAGGGCCTCAACCTGTAGCTACTGGACCCTTACCAGGTCCCACATTAAGTGCTGAATTTATCTCCCTAGAAAAAATGAGACTTGAACTTGAATTCAAAGGAATTAGTGCCCAAACTGAACAGAGACACCAAGAACTAAGCCTCAAATAAAAGGAGCTCAACCATGAGCTTGAGATGAAGAAATTGTCTGTGGAAAATGCTTCTCTCCCCGAATCCTCTAGATCTTCCAGTCCAAAAAGACCCTGGATGCCTAAAGAGATTGTGGGTATGTATGAACCTAAGTTGGATGTATTAGATTGGCTTGCTATGTTTGAATATAATCATGGGCTCCAGGATATCACAGGTGATCAGTTGATCCCCTGGTTATTGTCTAGGCTCCCCCCTGTTGTATCTGATGTGGTAATGGAGTTGGGGGAGGAGGATAGAAAGGATTATGAATGTGTTAAGCTAGCTTTAATAGCTAGATTTGTGAAGACTCCTTCCCAGTACCTTAAGAGTTTTAGGACGCTCAAAAAGCATGATAGCACCCCTTGGGCTACTTGGATGAATGAGTGTTTGAAGAATTAGAGGGATGGATTAAGGGTTATAGAGTTAACACTTATGAAGGAATGAGAAATCTTGTCATGATGGAGTCTAACTATGATGCCTGCTCTCCTGAGCTCAGACAGCACTTAGCTGATTCAAAAGAGTTAGATTCTAGGAAACTGGCTAAGGCTGCTGACTTGTGGGTTGCCAACAGGGCTACTCACAAGGATTCAGGGGTAACTCAGCCAAAGAAAGACAACAAAGAGAATTCAAATAATTCCAATTCCAAAGAGGACCACAAACAAAATTCTAAGGGTAAGCCACAAAGGAAACCTAATCAGGCGAGTGTACCTTCTGGTCCCAGACCAGAAGGAGGTCAGAGCAAGCCACCATTCATAAAGACATTTGGAAAATGTTATGTTTGTGGCTCAACTGACCGTGTGAAAGGGGATCCCAGATGTAAGGGTAAACCTTCAGGGGTCCACATTGTCTCCTTAGCCTTCGCTCCAGAGGAGGAAATACATATGGCCAGTGGAAACGTTCAACTACTAGCTGATGATCCCATTGGAGTCTCAGCTAGTGTATCTTTAGTATCTCTTGGGTTGTGGGAACAACAGAATTTAGATGTGTATAATTCTATCCCTCCTAATACTAAAGAGTATTATAAAGACAGTGTCCTAGTCAATGGTCAGGAGACTCCTAGGTTAGCAAACATCACACCTGTGACTCCTCCTCCAGCTGAGGCTGAGAGTGGGGTACAACCCTGTGTGGCTGAACTAGAGCCTGAGGACTCAGATCTAGTAGGAGGCCAGGAACTCATTGGAGATCTTGACCCTGTGGAAACATCCTGAGCTGCAGTCGTTACTGGCAGAAGGTGGACCCCAAAGGGCAGACTTCAGTAAGGGACAAAGAGAATGTCCAACTCTGGAAGGTCTTCGCCACCAGGCAGCTTCTCAGCTTGAAGGGCAAGAGCCTGGGAGGTATAGGTTAGACTGGGAAGATGGCCTCTTCTATAGTGAACCAACAGAGTCAACTCCTGGGGACTACAAATGACTTGTAGTGCCCCAAGCAAACAGACTCCAATTCTTGCAACTAGCCCATGAGACACCTTTGGCTGATCACTTGAGCTTCAAGAAGACCAAGGAAAGGCTCTCTCTACTTTTATTGGCCTAAAATGGGGGCTGAGGTAGATAAGTATTGCAAGAGTTGCCACACTTGCCAAACCTCTGGTAAAAGTGGCTCCAAGAACGTGGCACCTCTAGTGCCTCTCCTGTGGTGGGAGTACCATTTGAGAGGGTAGGAATTGACATTGTTGGTCTCCTTGATCCTCCAACTTCTTCAGGCAACAGGTTTATACTTGTTGTAGTAGACCATGCTACTAGGTTCCCTGAAGCAATTCCTATGAGGACTGTTACAGCTCCAGCTGTAGCTAAGGCCCTCCTTGGGATTTTTACCAGGGGTGGGTTGCCTAAGGAGGTAATATCCGACAGAGGGTCACATTTTATGTCCCACTACATGAAGGCCATGTGGAAAAACTGCGGAGTTACTTACAAGTTCTCAACCGCATACCACCCTCAGACAAATGGATTGGTAGAAAGGTTTAATAGAACCATGAAGAGCATGATAGGAGCTTTAGAAGACCCCCTTAAGAGAAAGTGGGATCTTCTGCTGCCATGCCTTCTCTTTGCATATAGAGAAGTCCCTCAGGAGGGAGTGGGTTACAGTCCCTTTGAACTTCTCTATGGCCATCTGGTTAGAGGTCCATTGGCCCTGATCAAGGAGGGGTTAGAGAGTGCTCCTTCCCCCACACCAGTCAGAGTCACTGACTATGTGATAGGACTCCGGAGCAGAATGTCACACATGATGGCTGAAGCAAGTGATAACTTGAAAGCAGGTCAGGCTCTGGTCAAGCATTGGAATGACCAGAAGGCCAACATGGTTGAGTTCGCTCAAGACCAGCTAGTTCTTGTTATGGTATCAACAGGGCAGAGGGCCTTGCAGGACAAATGGATGGGGCCCTTCAAGGTTGTGGGAAAACTTGGATAGGTGAACTATCTGGTGGATTTAGGCAATCCTAAGGAGGCTCCTAGAGTCTTTCACATCAACTGTCTAAAAGCTTATGTCTCGAGACCAGAACTGGGAGCTTTGCTTCTAGCTTCAGCTCAAGAAGAGGAGGAGAGTGAACCTCTGCCTGACCTCCTCAGAGGCAAACCTTTAGATGAGAAAATAGAAGGAGTCAATCTCTCTTCTAATCTGACACCTGAGCAACAGGACGAGTGCAAACTTTTGTTAAATCAATTTGCCCCTCTGGTCTCACTTACACCAGGTTATACCTCTTGGGGCCAACATGATATCCAAACTGGTGACTCTCTACCTGTCTAAAGTAGGGGCTAAAGGATGTCAGAAAATGTAAGAACCCACATCAAAGGTGAGGTCAACAAGATGCTTGATCTCGGGGTAATATAGCCCTCTACTAGTCCATGGTCTAGCCCAGTTGTGTTAGTACCAAAGGCAGTGTCCAAGGAGTTGAGATTCTGTGTGGACTATAGAGCTCTAAATGCAGTCACTAAGACTGATGCCCATCCGTTGCCAAGGACAGATGTGCTGGTGGATAGACTTGGTTCAACCAAGTTCCTCAGCGCATTTGATCTCATGTCAGTCTATTGGCAAATAGCCCTGACTGACCATGCCAAGAAGAAAACTGCATTCTCCACCCCAGTTGGCTAATACCAGTTTAAGGTTATGCCCTTTGGATTAAAGAATGCACCTGCTACATTCCAAAGGATGGTTAATCAGGTTCTGAATGGGATAGAGGACTTCTGCATGGCATACTTGGATGACATTGCAGTGTTCAGCCCTACTTGGAAAGAACATGTTGACCACCTAGGATATGTTTTGCAGGCTCTGCAACAGGCCCATCTGACCATAAAGGCAAGCAAATGTCAAATTGGTCAGAGTAAAGTGGTCTACCTTGGGCATGAGGTAGGAGGTGGTGAAATAAGGCCTTTACTCAGCAAGATTGAAGCTGTGCAAAATTGAACAACCCCTTCTACTCAAACTCAGGTGAGAGCCTTCTTAGGCCTCACTGGGTATTACAGGAATTTCATTGAGAACTATGGATCCATAGCTTCTCCACTGAATGTAATCTCTTCTCCTAAGTTTCCTAAAAAGGTCAAATGGAATGAGGAGTGCAATCAGGTCTTTGAAAGTATAAAGAAAGCCCTTTGTCAAGCTCCAGTTCCCAGAGTTCCTGACTACCACCAACCCTTCATTGTATAGACAGATGCTTCCAATATAGGTATAGGTGCAGTACTCAGTCAACTGGATGAGAAAGGTAGGGAACACCCCATTTGCTTCATCAGTAGGAAACTGAAGGAACCTGAAACAAGGTGGGCAACTATTGAGAGATAATGTTTTGCCATTGGGTGGGCTTTGAAGAAGTTTAGACCATACATCTATGGATCTACTTTCACCATTCAAACAGACCACCAACCCTTGAGATGGTTGATGCAAATGAAAGGGGAAAACCCAAAACTGCTAAAATGGTCAATCTGCCTCCAAGGGTTTGATTTTACCATTGAGCACAGGTCAGGATGTCACCACCAAAATGTTGATGGTCTCTCTAGGATGTTTGTAACCGAGGTATGAGACTCATCCAGCAGTGGATTAGATCCTCCTGTCCCTTAGTCTGCGGGGGGGGGAGGTGAGTGTTAGGGAGAATTCTCATGTTATGGCTAAATTCCCTTACCTATAGAGAGTTCCTCAGCAACTTTGCTGGATTTGAAGGGTTTATTTCTTTTTACCTGCTAAGAGTGAGACTCTTTTTCCCACTCTTAGGCATTTTTGCTATGTGTGTTCTAGGCTATTTTTGTGTTTAATGCCTATGGGATCTTTTCTCTCACCCATAGGAACCATCTTTATGCACATGTGTCCCACAGCACCCTCCGTGCCGTGACACAGGGGTGTTGTACCCTGGGACTGACTACTGTCTCCCAGGGCATGTAAAGTCCCCATTGACTTTACTAGTCGATTGTTATGAACTTAACCAGTACACCCCATCTTAATATGGAAATACTGGAAGGGGTTAATAGTTCTACCAAGAAGCCCTCCTTTCGGTGCCACTGAGTCTGAGGTGGGTCTGTTGTTTGGGAGGGGGAGTAGAACCCCTGGACAGAGTTGCCACAGCAACTCAGGTCGCACTCTAACCTGATAGGCTGGAGGGTCTCCCGCCAAGAAGACCACTCCACTGTGTGAGTGACAGCTAGGCTGTATGAATGGGTCTCTTTCTGCATAAAAGCAGGGTCCTGAGGACTGGAAGAGCAAGACGTCACCACTGGAACTACGGAACCGAAGGGAAGAGAAGCCAGAGACATCTTCAGCATCTACGCCACTGGTGAAGCCCTGCTGGATCGTCTCACCACTTTTCTTCCACACGACGATAGGAGATCTTCTGCGGAGGAGCCTCCTTCCCTTGAGCTGATGGGGTCAACCAGTTCACCTATCGCACCCTCAGACCTTCCTTGGTGGACTCGACAGTGCTCCGCACTTGAAGACCGGAGAGCCAGGCAGCTATCGACCCGGACCGCGATTAAAAGGAGCGTACCTTTTAAACTTCGTTTGGCAGCACCGCGGCTGGTTTCATCCCTGGGTAGTGCAGCGACTCGAACCTTCCTCCACGACGAGAGCCTATCTTCCTCTGTTGGACCCCTCGACCTGCACTAACTTCCAGGAACAACCGCCACCGCAGGAGCCACTTCTCCACATTTAAGGTACATTGTTCCGCCAGGTCGCCCTTTCTCCGTGTAGCCATAAGGGTGTTTTAAATAGTATTAAGGAATATAAAATAAGCCGGTGATCAGCAAAATGTCCAGTGGCCTTGTGCTAATAGCCTTATAGCCCAGCACCTGAGCTCTCCTTATCCACCATCACCTTACTTTTAATTGGGTGGCACCTTTTTAAGGGCAATGTAACAACCCACCTGAACACAAGATCCACACAACTATTTGTTTTGGGTTTGGTAATGAACATGAATAACCCCACATTACATTATTACACAATACAATTGAACCCACACCTGGGACAAGAAAAACATTTCTGTCATAGCATTTCTTTTAATTTAAAACAGAACATTGTATAACCCACATGTGGAATTTACCAGAAATATTGTTGCCTAATTGGGGCTTTAAAAAAAAATACAAATAATGCAAAACAACCTGCGTGGTACTTCTAACTTTTCATGACAAAGAAACCATGTAGAAAATAATTTACATCATTTAGTGAAAAAAGGCAACAGCATATAAATAAACATGTGAATGAGTGTGCTTATTAATACCTTGTTGAAAATATTTCACTCACTTTAAATGACAAATGAGACACTTACAAAGGGATGTGACTGATATCTTCGATGTGAAAAGACATGGCATGGCCGCCTGGGTATACCACAAAAAACGTATGTTTAGCTGAAGCCAAAATATATAAAGGGCCTCATCACGAATTTGGCGGTAATGTGGCGGTTTTCCCGTCGAGCATAATTAGTGCTAACGCCAAGCCCCCCGGCAGATAATAAGCCAGATCACGAGTTTGCGTGCATGTGCAAAGGGACATGGCGGTAGCGCAAATAACGCTTGATGTAAAAAATGCCCAAGAACCCGTAAATCCAGCGCACTGTGCACTACCGTCATGCCGCGCTAATAGCACGTGCCTTAAGCGTGCGCAATTAGTGCGCGGGAAACGCATCACTGCCGGAACAGGAAACAAAGCGGTGGCCATTTTGGATATCACAGCCCCTGCAAGCCATCCACCCCTGGGAAGAGTGAATTATGTCACAGGAGCGCACTAGGGGCAAGTCAGCCCTGGACAGGGTCAGGAAACCAAAATTCAGTGACCAGGAGCTGGCCGTACTGGTGGAGGAGGCAGAGATCCACCATGATGAACTACAGCAGCACAAGACAAGCGGGCAGCGTTGTGCACAGATCTTGCTGAACATCAGCCAGATGGTCTCTGCAGAGGGGCGCGTGCCCCGGGATGGCGAGGACTATCAACAAGCGCTTCAATGACTTGCATGTCAGAGTACGCGGCATACTCTCACAGCACAGGAGTGCAAGCAGGGGGAATAGAGGAGGCCCACCACCACCACCACCCGAACTCGCACCCTGGGAGGAGAAGATGACTTCCCTAATCGACATGGGCACCATAGAGGGAATAGGTGGAGCGGAGGCTGTCACTGGTATCCAGCTGACTGCAGGTGAGTCCCACCCCAAATGCATGCATCTGAAAGGACCACACATGCAGACCGTGAGTGAATGAATGTGCATGAAATGGGTGTGAGGCACTGCAGAAACCCATAACTGAGCCCTTGAACCACTGAACCGTAGTGCCCCTTAGACTCCCCTGTACGTGCACTGCATCAGCACAAGGGGCAGGAAACAGACATCCATTGCCATGGGACAGCTACGTAGAGTGTGAGTGTGCATGAATAAACACCCAGGACCATGTGCATGGTGCATCCCCATCCCGCATGTGATGATGGCACACAAACATTTCCGTGCAGTGTTCCTCTACACTCACACATTCCACCAATCCCTACATGGTGATTGAACAAAATGCAAGTGCCATGCATAATCGCTACTGCCTACAATCTCACTTGATGGCATGAACTGCTTGATACCATTGTAGGGTGCCCTGAACTCAATCCACACCCTATGTATCCCACAGGCACACGGCGATCTTCACGGGATGACGATGACGGTGAGGAGGCCACCCCATCACAGCGCCCGAGGCAGCGTACCTTAACCAGCACCACCACCCCGCAAAGGGGCCGCCCGGAAGCGACCCGACGTGGACCCATCCCACATCCTCACCACACCGTTGCAGCACCCACATGGCCACAGGGTGTCAGCGCCTAGTTCACCCCAAACCATCATGCACACTTCCGATGCAGAGGGAGTCACCTGTGGGTCAGAGCCCGATGGGGGAGAGACACCTCCAGCTGCGCCTCAGACAGGACAGTTGCATTCCCCCAGAAGCAGCGACGCCAAAGGGATGGGCACACCACAGCGGAGCCCATGGTCACTCACACAGGGAGAACAAACACCACATGTGCATGTGCGTTGTGTCCGCACGCCAGAGCCTGATGTAGACACACCATCATATGGCACCCCAGAAGACCGGCACTCAGACCACGGCAGCCCCATCCAAGCTGCCAACATGTCCCGATGCAGCCCCCCCCAGCAGCGCACAACAGGCAGGCCGGTACCTGCCACATCAGGGGTACCTTTCGTCACAGGAGCAGCTGTGATGGGACGTCTGGACATAATTGAAGCCAAACAGGCAAAAGTGGAGTCTATGGCCAAAGTGCACAGCTGGCACATCAATGCTATCAGCGTGTCCATACGGCATGGCTGCAAGTACATTGCCCGAAACCACGCATGCACACGGAGAGTGGTGGAGCAATGCACCTCAGCCCTGACAGGTTTTGGATAAAGGGTACGGGAGTTGTGCGAGGCAGTATCTGCACTAGCTGAGCAGACAAGGGAATCAAACAACCTTCTCTGTCAGCATATACAGGTCACCGGGTCAGTCCCATCAACCTCCACTACACCCACAGAGGGATCCCTTGAGCCTTCACCTAGGCGCCATTCTTTGCACCACCTGAGATCCCACACACCAGAGGGGCCAGGACATGGAAAGCGCCCGCGACCATTGTAGATGGACATGGCATTGTTGTGGGTGCCCTGAGAACATACACCTACCTGCACTGTTGTGGGGAGTTAACTGGGGGTAGAGGGGATTGTTTGCTGGGTGTTCACTGGGGGGAGGGGGGATTGTGTGCTGGGTGTTCACTGGGGGGAGGGGAGATTGTGTACTGGGTGTTCACTGGGTGGAGGGGGGATTGTGTGCTGGGTGTTCACTGGGGGAGGGGGGATTGTGTGCTGGGTGTTCACTGGGGGGAGGGGTAATTGACAATCGTTAAATAAATCATATTTAAAATTCATACAATGCATGGACAGTTGTGATTGTGATTAAGTGCTCTTTTATATCCAAGTGGGATGTGCAAAATGTAGCCATTACCCGAATCAAACATAATTCTCAATCAAGCCCATTCTGGCCAATCTCCCCTCCCTCACTCCATTCCTGTGTGCACGTGCAACACCTTCTGGCACATCATCATCTTCACTCCCATCCTCAGGTGGCTGCACATGAGCATCGGGGGGCAGTGGCACATTCCTGAGACAGCAAATGTTGTGCAGCATGGCACAGGTAAGTACAATTTTTCCAACTTTTTCAGGTGCATACATCAATGCCCCTCCCGTACGGTCTAAGCACCGGAAGCGTGCCTTCAGCAGTCCAAATGCTCTCTCCACGCAGATGCGTGTACGTCCATGGGCAATGTTGTATGCCCGCTCAGCTGCAGTGTGTGGATGGCGCACAGGGGTCATGAGCCATGTGTACTGGGGATATCCAGAATCATCTGCAGGGGAGAGAATGCAGGTATGAGGACAAGGTAGGTTCAGTGGGTGCACACAGCTCAGTCATCAGTGACATTGTCAGCAGGATCAAGTTCGTGTTGAAGAGGTCATGCTATCTCATTGCAATGTTGGCATACACCCTTTGACTTCCAGGACATCATGGTGTGAGGTTGTCATACAGCTGTGTATCTATGTATATGTGAGTTATGTGCATCACACTCATGTTTTTCAATTTCATGTGACCTACTTATCATTTGGTCACTTGCATTGTGGAGTGTGCTGTGCTAGGGGCAGCATTGAATCAATGAAGTACTTACAACTTGCAACACCTCTGTTTCTAAATGTCACTGTCACTGACACTGGACACTGGAGGAGGGGACCCTTCTAACTGCTTGTGCATGCCACAAGTGGTTAGCCAATGTGTCGTTGGCATTCCCTTTGGCTGCTGTTGCATTTGCTGGTTGGCACTATTGTGTACAGTTATCCAGGCATGTGATTGGCCAATCAGGGGTCAGTTTTTCAGGGATGTACATTGTCGTTAATAAGACTAGTTTTGTGTAGTGCTTTTGTCGATGTGCCTACTTTCGAGTAACATTGGCATGGCTGTCGGATGGCCAGGGTGGGATGTCTGTGCTGTGTCAGGGTGGGAAGATATACTGTAACACACACAGGAGGCTTTGTGGTAGTAGGGCTTCCATATGTGACTGTGCTGCAACATGTCTTTGCCATCCAGACTGGGTGTGTTCTGCTGTGTTGGACATGTCCGAGGGTTCTCGTGCAAGGTACATGCATGGGAAGGTTGCAGTGCTGGTGCTGCCTATTGGCATGCAGGGATTTCATTGTGTATGACCAGCCCCATCAAATGTAATTCAACATGCATTATGGACTACATTTGTACTCACCCAGCACCCATGTGTTTTGGCCTCGGTGCCTTTCCATGTATGCTGGCAGGGTACTGTTGCGCATGACCATGGAGTCGTGGGTGGATCCTGGGTAGTGGACACAGCAGTGGCTGAAGGTGAGGTCAGGGCTACATGTCATCTGCACATTCAGGGAATGGTAATTTTTCTGGTTTCTGTAGGCTGCCTCATGTGCCAGGGGTGGTACAAGTGCTACATGTGTGCAGTCCAGGGCTGCTATTACATTCGGAACTTGGGCCATGGCATGGAATTGACCCTCCAGCTGGTTCACCTGTGCCTGTGTGGCTGGCAATGCAATGTGTTCATTAACATGGATCAACAGTGCATCCAGCACCTGTCCCAGCATGGCACTGAAGGTGGACTGGCCCATGCCATGCATCATGGAAATGGTGTGCTGGTAGCTGCCAGTCCCGAGGAATTGTAGCACGGACTCAAGCTGCGCTGATGGCTATACGGCTGCCGATGTCAGCCTGGATTGTGTCCAGCAACTGGGTGATGGTTGCCCTGTCCAGCCTATACTCGCTCACCAACTGCCCATCAGTCAGGGCCCAGGGTGTTGGCCTGACCCTGGGTATGGCTGGCCGCCTTGCTGGTGCGGCTCTCCTCCTCCTTCTCCTCATCCCCACCACCCGCTGCGCTCCCAGGGCCCTGGCCTGGTTGGCTGGCCTCTGTAGCTCCAGGCGCAGCAGGTAGATGTCCACATCAAGGCTCCCGGCTCCAAATGGCAGGTTGGTGTTTGGAAGTGTGTGTTGTGTATGGGTGGGTCCTTTGTAGGCCTCTGATTTGCATTGGTTTCACCTGGGCCCTTATTGCTGTCTCCTCCCTGCTCCTGTTGGTGCAATGCTGTTGGGGTGGGTGTGTTGTGCATGGGTGGGTCCTTTGTAGGCCTCTGATTTGCATTGGTTTCACCTGGGCCCTTATTTCTGTCTCCTCCCTGACACTGCTGGTGTAATGGTGTTTGGGAGGGTGTGTTGTGCATGGGTGGGTCCTGTGTAGGGCTCTGATTTGCATTGCTTTCACCTGGGCCCTTATTGCTGTCTCCTCCCTGCTCCTGCTGGTGTAATGGTGTTGGGGAGGGTGTGTTGTGCAAGGGTGGGTCCTTTGTAGGGCTCTAATTTGCATTGCTTTCACCTGGGCCCTTATTGCTGTCTCGTCCCTGCTCCTGCTGGTGTAATGGTGTTGGGGAGGGTGTGTTGTGCATGGGTGGATCCTTTGTAGGCCTCTGATTTGCATTGCTTTCACCTGGGCCCTTATTGCTGTGACCTGTGTTGTTTTACCGCCAGCATTTTGCTAGGGGTATTTTCGGCGGATTATCCGCCGCTTTTCTGGCGCTAATTGCGCCTACGCCAGACTTGTGATTGCTATGTTTTAGCGCGAATGGATACTGGCGGTTTTACAGCCGACGCTTTTACAGCTGGCTGTACTTGCGCCGGCTGTAAAGGCGCTGCCGGTATTTGTACTCGTGATCCGACGGACCATTAATCGGGCGCTGATAGCGTTACTGCCGGATTTAAGGGCTAACGCCAAACTCATGATGAGACCCAAAGTACCTTCATATCTATGTTGCTTTCAAAGTCCGAACATTAAAATGGTTGGATTTTAAATTATATTTTATTTTACATAGCCAAGTGAAAAGGGAACCTGCTCAAATGCACAGATTTCTGAGACTCTGTTTCCCTTGCGTAAGGGCATTCCCAACCTTTTATGCGTTATGAACAGGCATGCTCATTCAGGACATTTAATCACGCTATGATTTTGACAGTGTAAAATGCCTTTTAGTTCCATTCTATAAGATAAACGGTACACTCGTAGTTTGACAATCCCATGATAGCCTCTACTTCTGCCATAGCCAAGGACATTAACTATTCATTCTGAGTCCACAGAAATACATATCCAATATGATGTATTTAAAATATATAGGGATTGAGCATGTTCCTTACTCAGTTGAGACTTGGACAGCAGGACCAAAGCACCAGCAGGTGAGTCTGGAGGTTCCGCAGATAGACTGTGACCCTCTGTCTGTGTTTGTTAACAGGCATTATTCCTACTGCATGGGCTCAGCAGAGCCTTGAATACATTGCAAGCCAAGAACGCAGAAGCACTCACATCCTAGGCTCTGTCTCAGATTCTACATACATAGAATTTCTCCTGTTCCCATCTCGCTTGCGGCTAATCAATGAATGATGGTACTGTTTCTCTTTTCAGCAATCCAAATTGCTTGACTGTGGTGTGGAATGTCCTGTCTGGATCTTCTGACTGTTTCAGATTGGGTTTTTGCCTGAAGCAGACTACTCATCCCTCCCACTTCAGAGGTGCTATGATGCAGGATGATTTCATTGGTTAATCACTCACGCTGGCCAATTCATCAAAGGAAATATTAATACATTCACCTAATAATCCTGATTGGTTCAGAGTGTGAGGAACTGCACAGTAGGTGTGTGCGACCCCCCGCCCCCCTCTACTTTATGGGAAGTTGGTCAGCCCACCGCCCGCTTGGACATTACTATTGAATATGTTTGCCAAAATATATGTATTTCATGATAAAGTTGATTTGAAAACATGATAAAGTGTTTAGAAAATACCCTTCCCTTTGCAAAATAGTCACATTTTAATTATAAGTGTAAACTGCTTAAACTGTTTCAAACTCACTCTGCACTGTGACATTCCTGCAATGTAGAAAAGTTCAGATACTGTATTTATTAATGTGTGCAGAAATAGGGTTAGATTGATATTAAATGCAAGTTTTCTGAAAGTACAATACCTTCCAATCCTAGTGAGCCATAGATTATATTTTCTAGCATCTATTTCTGAAACGATGCAGGCATTTTCCAGATGCTGAATGTTTACATAAAGATGCCATGTTTCTTTTTCTCAAGAAAAAAGCAACTTTGAAAGGCACTTAAAGCCAAAGTAAGGTCTGTGGTTATCTGCAGCGTGAAGAAAACTTCTCACCTATTCATGTAATAATGATCTAAATGGCAGCTTAGTAAGTCGTTCAGCTATATTACATTTTTCAAATGGAGGATGATATTGGTTTCAGAAACTGATAAGGTCAGAGAGTCCATATACTTCTACTGATTTAGATGGACACTTAACATTTGTCCGTGAGGCTGGATGTAATGTATGTAGTTAGGAATATATGTAAGGTGATTTTAAAATACATAAGGTTATTAATGAGTTTGTGGAGGTCTTGTAACACAACAGAGACTATTTGCAGATGACCATACCTTTATGAAAACTCTTTGATGAAACTCAACTTGGATTCCAAAAAACACCAAAGCATCCTTTGATTTTCTTGCAAGTTTAAATTGACACGGATGTATCAAGGAGATATCGCGTGCCATTCCCCATATATGCATTGCAAAGACTCTGAAGACAGGGTTTTGTCATCTTTAAATGTCACATTTTAAAATGGCAGTTTCCATGTGTAGCTTAGATCTGCAAATTAACTTTTTAGGCCACAATGTTCACATGAACGCAGGCTTTTGTGAAATATACATTCTGTTGTATGCAGAAAGCAGCACATTCATCTATAGGAAATATTCCTACACTGGCCCTCGTTAGAAGTTTGCCGGTTTCTGCTGGTAATTCTGCCGGAATACTGGCAAACTGACCTACCCTTTCCGCTGCCATTACATGTGGCAGAAAGGGCGGTAAATCCGCATTCCATGGAGTCCATAGAACTCCATGGAGAGGAGTGCCTATATTTCCGCCACCGGTAATAAAGGTGCCGGAAATACCAGCTGTTTTTTACCGTTGGGGGCCTGATTTACCTCCAGCTCTTGCTTGGAGGTAGATCAGGGTACACCCACCGGCAAACCTGTAGTTTGCTGGTCGAGAAAAATCCGGTCTCGGTATTACTGCCACTTTTACCAGCATATTTCCCAGACTGGCAAACTTGTAATGAGGGCCATGTGTTGGCTTCTGTGCTCATAAACCCCAACATTGACACTGGTGCTGTGTTATAAAGGTTAATTAGGAAAGGATTTTATGCTGGCAAATGGCTTTACTGCTTTAGTTCCTGTAAGGAGCAGAGCCTAATGCAAATCTATACATGATTAATATCCTTAAATATTACAGAGTATATATTTGCTTGTTTATTTTCCTCATTGCCAAGAACGTCAGTGGAGTAAGAGCCAATTGCATTCTTGTAGTTAGAGCCAAATGCATTCTGCTGAGCTATCTTGGGATAGTGTTCAGTTCAGACCCTAGAAATATCACATCAGGCTCTGACTCCAGCGTATGGTCCATCACTGCACACAGTTTATTCAGCACAGATATATTGCAGTGTAACGGCTTTTACAGTAGTTTAACGGTCTGTGGCAGCAAAACGCAAGTATCAATATTGGTGCACGTTTTCTAGGTAATGGCTAATCCTGCTTGGAACATTTTGAAAATTATTTATTAAACCAAGCTATGGTGGTATATAAAATATATAAACAGACCTTTTCTAATTTTCTACAATACCAGGACAATGTTCCCTCTATCTTGGAGAAGCCACACATTGTTGTCACTTGCCTGAATTGCTGCCGCCCATCCCTCTGACTGGACAGTACCCGTTCATCTTCCTTACTCTGTACGGATCCTCTTATCACTGTTCGTCTCTCGTAGCTCTTTTTTGCAACACGGCTCTGTAATACACAACACACATGTTAATAACCTACCGTGGTATCTTTTGTCCCTCTCCATTGGGCAACCACCCCTATGTGATGTTTCTTAGTGTTTCCCAGTCCTATGACAAGCTTTTTTCTGTTTAGTCTACATGTTTAGCGCACGCTATCTCCTCGGAAACTGCATCTTTATCATAACACTCGCTTGACTCTCGCAGGTTAGGGGGAACTACCACTATCTGTCCACTGATTGCCCAGTGCTAAAGCCCTACATGAGTGTTAAGCCACTTGTTGTGCACACACATGAAAACAAAAATTGGTTCAAGTGAGCACTGAAGAATCTTCCACAAATGTAGTTACTTTTTAATGTTTATCTTGCTTATCTTTCCAAGTTGCATCACGTTTGCCGTTTTACTTTCCAGCTGAACTGTTTCCTGTTTTGGGGATGTAGGTTGGCTCAACCTTGCTAGTATGGCAGGTTTATTCACGCCATCAGATTTTTTGCATCATCCTTTCTTATTTTGTTTTTTCGACTTCATGTAATTTGTAAATAATTCCTATTATGGTCTTCAGATTTTTTGTATATTCTGGTATGTTTGTATAGTGGTTGGGACCTAAGGCTCTTTTATTAGTGTCTCATATGATTAGCTTGCCTCATGATACTTTTTAGTTGTGCGTTGTTGTCGATCTTTCAGTATGTGAGTCCTTTGTCTCAGAGTCATTGGATGGAATGGACATCTCACATTGAAGGCCAGCATCTGCAGCAAGAGTGCGTCTGCTGATTTTGTTATGGATGTCAGCATACCTTCTTCTAGCCACCATTCCACAAGAGGTGGTTATAACGGTCCCTCCACTAGAGTGCGGGTGGCATGTTTAGTGGCAGGAGTGCAGTTAACAGTGGCTTACTATGGCTGCTGGCTGCTGAGGCACTAGCAGTGGCTATGCAGGCATTGGCTGAGCCTGCATGCTTTCCTCATGCTTGGGCCTGTGGTGATTCTTGGTGCACAGCCAGCATAGCAGTAGTAGATGCAACTAAGAGTGGTACACCCAACATGAGTTGTCTCTAATTCTTCCATGCTGTTGGTGTGGTTAGCCATATCGTACTTCTCTTTTCATCTTTACACAGTTGACCCTCAGATTTTTCTATTCTTTTCTGAGTCTATTCATTCCTCTCTCTTAGCCTGTCTTCTCTCTATACAATGTTGGTTCTTTTCTCACTACCTACACCTCATCGAAGATTGAGGTCCTTTCTTTTCCAGCTTCCACTATTCCACCTTCTCGTTCTCCTCCCTTGATTTGATTTCATCCTGCTCCCCTTCCTATTTCTACTCCCGCTCCTAATCTGGGTGTCATCTTCAACACTTCTCTTTCCTTCAATTCTCACTCTCCTCTATCTCTCGATCCTGTTGCGTTCAACTCTTCAATATTTGCAATGCCTGCCGGTTTCTAGATTTTAACACCTCTAAGCTTCTTATCGCCTCTTTATTTTTCTCTCGTCTGTTATACTGCTCTAGTCTTCTTCTTGGTCTCCTTGCTTACCAACTTGCCCCTGTTCGATCAATCTATCGCTCCTCAGTCAGCGTTCTCTGTACTCTTTCCCCTTGTGACTCTATTACTTCGACTTTACACTCAGTTGGCTATCCTTAGAAGTTCGTCTTCTCTTCAACTTTCTCTGTATTGTTTTTAAATGTCTCCATGGTTTAGCCCTTCCCTATCTCTCCTCTCTAATCTCCCTTTACTCTCCCTCTCAACGTCTATGCTCGCAAATTCACTTTCTCTTAGTTGCTCCTCGTCCCTCAAGTGCAGCTACTCATTTTTGTTTCTTCAACCAAAGCAACAAATCAGGCTTTCCTGAAGACCCCTGCCCCCGTACATATACAAAACAATTCTCAAACAAGGAACCCCCATGGAATACCACAGGAATCTCCTCAACCTCTCAATCTCAACAGGTAAAGTACCAAAGGCCTTCAAATCGGCTTACATCAAGCTGCTACTCAAAGACACAACAGGAAACGTAGAAGACATACCCTACATACATGGGCGTAGGACATGAGGCATGGTGGGGACAAATCACCCCACAATTTTAAGTGGAGGGATATAATAGCTTTTATCCCCCCCATATTATGCTGCTTTCAGCGTGTTAAATACAACTGCAGCCTGCAGTGTCATGTAACTGTAGGCTTGCTTGCAAAAGTTCATGCTGCCCCGCGCCACTGGAGTAACGGGGGTCCCAGCAGCCCCCGCGGTGTGGGGGGCATCAGCACATGTCCTGGGAGGGGGTCCCACTTGGAGGAAAAAAATAAAAAATATTTTTTTTCTCAAAACCCTTTTTTTTTCTTTTTGATTTCACTTTGCATTCATAAAGATATTATTTCTGTAACAGAAATAATGGGCCTCATTACGAGTATGGAGGTAGCAATGCCTGCCCTGCCTCCATACCGGGTTCCAGTACCGGGTTCCTCCAATGAGGACTTACGGGGCTATTCCAACCATGGAGGACCCGGTAAATCCTCATTGGAAAAACCTGTCCCCATTCCCAATTGAGCCCCCATAGGGCTCAATGGGAATGGGGACGGAGCTAATAATGGGCCCATTAATAACATGCCCGTTATTAGCTCATTGGTCCCATCAGGGGACCCGGAAAGGACATCTGGTTTTACCAGATGTCTGTTCCGGGTCCCGCAAGGGAACCTCGTAATTGCGCATCCCGTAATGAACGGTGCCGGTCCCGTACCAGCACCCTTCATTACGGGAGCGCAAGCCTCGTAATGAGGTATAATGTCTTTATGAAGGCAGAGTGACTACAAAAAGAAACTTGTTTTGAAAACCGAGGAACCCACCCACCCCATGCAATGGAAGACCCTAGGCTGGAGGCCTCCATGTCATGGGGTGAGGAAGACCTTTGGCTTCAAAAAGAAACAGTGGGCCTCATTATGAGTTTGCTTTCTGGTAGCGTTGTTTCCGGACCAGCAAACTACGAGTTCTGCAAGCTGGTGCCTTCAGTCCACCAGGTCTAACCTGGCGGGCGGAACAGCACTGGCACGCAGAACTCAAAGGATGCACCGGTAATATTCAGGAATGGTGCCGGTGCATATGGCCTCCCCATTCCCATTGAGTCCAATGGGACTCAAATGGGAATTGGGCGTGATATTTTCTGGCGCCCGGGAATGGGCAATTACCGGATCCGCCGGGGCTGTAATGCATCGGTAATTGCCCATTACTGGCAAGGATACCTCCAGGGTTATAAAGACCCCCTGCATTCGTAAAGAAATTCTTTCCGTTATGGTTCAGTCCTTAAAGGAAATAATTTCTTAATGAAGTCAATGTGATTTCAAAAAGAAGCAATTTATTCTTGAAGTAATAGGGCTCCCCTTAACCCCATGACAGGTACATGTGTGAGTGTATGGTGAAAGGTTGCACACTTAAATTTACGGGTGGGTGCCTGTGTGAGTGTATGGTGAAAGGGTGCACACTTAAATGTATGGGTGGGTGCCTGGGTGTGTGTGCCTGTATGGTGTAAGGGTGCACACTTAAATGTACAAGTGGCTGCCTCTGTGTGCATTTATGGTGAAAGAGTGCAAACTTAAATGTATGGATGGCTGGGTGTGCATGTGTGTAATGATGAATGGTGTGTGTGCTTGTGTTCAGGGGTGCCACACAACCTACATTTCGGGGGGGGCTAACCCTTCAAATGTTGGGAGAGGCGCTAACTTCACAGGCGGTGGGGGAGGGGCAAACCTACTTGTGTGGTGTCATCCATTTTCTTTATGCATTTAAATGAGACTCTTCTAGTGCAGCTTCAATGTTATAAGCAGTTAACTCTCTCCTTTAAGGTTTAAAGTTCCCACGTATGGACTGCTGTGAGAATTTGGTGGTCTCCTGTTCCCTCTCTACCCTTCCAATCACTCCCTTGGCATTCAAGTACTAAACCCACATCACAATTTCAATTGGCTATAGAATTTGACATTTGAATGCAGGTACTAACAGTGAAATGCTTTATGTTAGCAATTGCTGGGCTCTTGTTAACAGCAAAACCCAGGTGCCGTTTAACATCTTTGTCCCGTTCTGTCCGGAAACTGCTTTGAAGGTCAGGCAGGTCGAGTCAATATAGCCCAACATTTCGGGGAGGGAGGACTGAATCCCAGTCAACTCAATGGTGTTGCACCACTGCTTGTGTTTAATGCCTTGATTACTTATTGGTAATCTTCATTACTCCTAAGCCTATTCTTCCTCATCCCATTACGTCTGTATGAGGCACTCTGCCTTATACACAAGTACTGAGATGAGGTAAAGGTACATGGAGGTAATGCCTCACTTAGCTACCTGTAATCTTCATTACTCCTAGTCCCACCCTTCCTCATCCCAGTACTTACCTATGAGTGAAGGAGCCTCATATGTAAGCTCTGGGACAAGGAAGAGGGACGTGGAGGTAATTCTGGGCCAAGGAGCTGATTTTGGAGGTTGGGGTAGGGGTGGGAGGGAGAGGGGATGTTTGTGGGGGGGCGGGATTGGGTAATAAATCATAATGGTTGTCCATGTCCAGCCTGAGCAGGCATGTTATGTGGTATTAGTGGCTAGAGAGGCATTTTGGTGCAGTCAGTCTACTCATTCCTCATTTTGATAAGAGATGGCATAGAGCCAGGTCACATGCCCCATATACAACCATTTTTTGCTGTGCTGAAAGACCATAGAAAAAGGGATCCTATTAGATGGGACTCTGTGTGATCTTGAGCAAGCAGCTATAGATGGCAACTACTTGTCAGGGGTAGGGGTTTCTGTAAGGGCCCCTCTCTGTGATATGTGCTCCCAGGAACCACGCGGTTGCTGGGAGCCTGTCATCCACTAATATTTACGCCGCTGTCAAGCCCCTCTTGAAACGCACAGGTCACCTTTGAGAATAAAGTGACCTGCTCATTTCAGCAATGAGCACAAATGAAAAGAACGCATCCACTGCCTTTTTTTAATTTGGACTCATTTTTGGGAAAATGGTCCTTTGGGCAGATCAGGCCTCTAAGATGCATTCATTCAGATGCCTTTTGTGAAATGGGCATCTCCTTACTTGCGCCAAAAACGCTTTGAGAATTTGGCCCAGTGTGTCCACACACGAAAGGACAGTATATTAATGATGTGCCAGAAATGGCCCCTTTTGAGCAACTTTTATGAAATGTATGATTCATTTTTAAATATGAGGGTTTAACTCCCTCTTCCCTATCGCTTTTCAATAGCTGTTCCCTTTTTTTTCCAAATCCCTCTGTCCTCTTTGCTTGTTTTCCTATTTAGTAACTGTTTCTGCTTACCTATCTGATTATGTTCATTCCGCCATTCTGCCTAAAAAAGCTCATTAAGGGATTCTGCATGTTTCCATCAAACTGAATGAGCAGGGATAGAATCCATGCCACTCAAGATCCGGAAGGGCATAAAGGCATAGCAAAAAGGAGTCATTCGCCTCTTCCAACGCAGATCTCGTCTGGCATAGCCAACCCCCGTGAGGGCGCAGGATACCCTGGCATGATTGAGTTATTGAAATGCCCATGCCAGCCAGCCAATATGCAACACGGCTTCTGTAGCGTATAGGGATGCGGATAACTTGTCACATGGGTTTCTGCACCAAAGATCTGAATCCCAGTCCTACATGCTTTCCCACAAAGAATGAAACATTTACAAGCAAAACAATAAAAATGTATTTATTTATTTATTTATTTATTTAACTTTTATAAAGCGCTCACACAGCCCGCAGGCATCGAGGCACTGTTACAGGAATTGTTTGTTTTTCTTAGTTGCGTAATTGTGTTTTTTTTTGTCTTAGTTACGTATTTATAACGCGCTTAAACACCCAGAGGTTTCTAAACGCGGACCCGGGGATTGAACCTGTTGTTACTTTGTGTCGTCTTGCTGCCAAGACGCGCACGCTGCCGCTGAGCTATCCTCCCGGGACGAAATGGCCTTCAACATTTCTCTTGTCGCTGTCGCATTGCTCTCTCCATTTCCTTCAGGCTTTTCCATGGTGCCCGTGCTATAATGATGTATGGAGAATAGCAACCCTCTGGCATTCTTTTAATGGGGGAATGGTCTATTCACCTCTGTACTGCAAAATGACCTGAATCCTACTCTTCTTGAAGGCACCTGTGATGATTCTTCTTCCACCCATAGTCTTGCCTCTCTGTGAGGTTAATGGTGCACCGAGCAGTGAGTCAATAATGGGTTACGGAGTAAAGACCAATAGTAACGCTCACCTGGTTCCCACAGAGCCGCAGGCGTGGTCTGGACGGCAGTGGCCTCTTCGAAGGAGATGTTCAGCACCCTGAAGATGGAGTGAGCTGGGTTCCCAAATCTGGCTTGTCTGACTCGGATGAATACCCTTCTGTGAGCGAAAAGGAAGGGTTAATACTCTGCGGGTTTTGTGTTGGTCTCCCGTTCCCCTTCTCGCTCTCCTTGCAACCCTTCTGTAATTCCCTGTGGAGACTCACCTTAGGGATTGAAAAGGCGAGCTTGCCATCCTGCTTCTGATGCAGGGGCGCATTGGGATCCAGTTACGTCACTGGATAGTAAGTTCGAGTTCGCTTGTCTGTTCCGGTAAGTACCGTAAATGTTTATGGCAAGCTTGAGTCTAAACTGTTCCTCTTCTCTTTTGCAGGTAATGGAAGACTCCGGGCTGAGGGCGGTTTCTGTCGAAAACCTGATTTCAGGTGAGTTTTGGTGTAGGCCCACTACTGTCTTTTCCTGTCTCTTTTTCCTTAGGGGCCGGAGTTCGAGAATGCCGAAGAAATGGAGCCGGTACGAAGCAGAAGCTGAGTCCGACCTGTAAGCAGGTAAGTTTTAAATAGTTTGTTTGCTACGGTTCTTGCATTCACTAATGTGATGTTTGCTTTTTCCCCATAGGTGCCGGGGTGCTGAAATGCCCAAGGAATGGCATCGACCCGAAGGTAAGAAGAATTAGATTGGCGGGTAAGCTTCTTGGTTATGTTCCCCTTCTCACCTTGCTTTCTTCTCTTCGTCTCCCCGTAGGTGCTGAAATGCTGCAGGAGATCCAGATGGGCGTCGCAGAGCCGAAGGCGCCACGTGCAGGTAAGAGAAGTGCGCCGAGATGTTTGCGATGCGGTGAGTTTTTAAAACAATGTCTTTTTGCAGGAAGGTTGGCGCGCTCAATCCGGAATGCAGCTTTAACAGGTAAGGTTTGTTTTCACCTGTTTCTTCTTCCCTTTTTCTATCCTTAGGTGTTTCCAGGATGCTGGCAGGCGTGGTCTGCACTGGAAACACAAAACCCACTGATGGTTAATTGGGTCAGCAGCCTTCCACATGCCTAGCCCTTGAGTTGGCAGGTTACCAGGGCAATCTCCTTTGAAACCCACCATCACATTATAGCGCCCAGGGCTGAGCTTCCCGCAATAGCTAAATCCCCCTTGGTCTCCCAGGAGCTGGCCACTCAGGATAAAGTGACACAGACTTCAACATTTGGCAGCAGGAACCAAATATTGTGGTATTTATATTTAATTACAACAGAGAAAGGTAGTCCAAAACTTACAGAATGCCATTGCTGATGTCCCTATTGAGCGCTCTAGATTAAAAACAAGCTCTACTGAGACAGTGCATTTATTTGAATCCTGTCTACTTTTTAAGGGCACTGGCACTTTGGGAATCAAATATCTGAATCTACTACATGGTGATTAGGCAACCTCAGCTGTTAAATGGTGTGATTAACTAGGCATATGATGGCAGCGTCGGATAAATGCCTACCCAATTCCTATACAAAAGGCAAAGTGTTGGCTTGCCAATGCTTGTGTTGAAGAAGAATTCAGTACAAGAAACAGATGGGAAGGCACATATATTATAGCACCCTAAACATAGGGTGGTAAAGCACAAATAATGCTGCCTACACACATTGTTTTCTCCAGAGATTGGGGGTTTCAGGCGACCCAACTGTGTGTGATTAACTGTTATTCAAGTCACTATTGCCTGTTATTCAAGCTAAGTAAGTGCATTCTATCCACCACTCGCATGCACGAGACCACAAGGTGCACAAGATCTTCGGGGGCACACAGATCTCCACTTTGCGTGCATTAACTCACTGTAGGTGCATTCGACTGCTAACGAGGACAACAACACTGCAACTCCCAGAACGGGAAGAGCTTTTACTCAAAGGTAGCAGCCAATGCGTATTATTTACACGAGATGCCCGCCCACGACTCCCTTCCATGTAATCCACCACCAGGATGTGCAGCCACAATTGCAAGACCCCCAGAATGCTGAAGGGACTGGCCTGCACAAAGGAAAGCATTGCTGCCACGCGGTAACAGCACGTGGCGTGATGCTGTCAGGCAAAAACAAAACGCATGCTTTCCACCGGAGATTACATGGGTGGTAATGAGGGTATTTATGGGGCACCCCCGGTGACTGCGATATCGATGATGAAAGCAAAAACAGCAGAATGAGTGGCGTTCATGCTAACTGCATGGGCCTGGGCGACCCAGACACTTAAACAACAGGAATATGACTAGACGTCGCAACTTAATAACAAGTATGCATCAGTGATATTAAACAAAGTCTGGCTCAATCTAGTTTAGTTTATAAATGAAGCCCTTAATAAAGGAGTTAACAGGAGCATTACCTTACCTACAGTACTAACGGGATATTCACACCGTAAAACAACGCTATTGGAAGGGACTCTGTCTCCCTCGATAAGTTAACACACAGTGTCAGACAGTGACTCACTCACCGGAGCACGCGTCGCTGTCTGGCTTGGCTTCTCCGTCGTACTGCAGTTTCTTGTTCCCGAGCCTGGGCTGGGCACGTTTATTATGCGCAGGCGCAGGGCAGTGGCGTAACACAAAATGTGGGGGCCCCCCCTGCGAGCCATGCTGAGGGCCCCCCCCAACTCAGCAACAAATCACGGGTCACGCCACACTCTGGGCCGCGTAGATGATCACGCTTGCGCAGTATGCACAAATGTGCTGTTGAAGGGGTATGTCACACACTGCACTAGGAGAAAGATATAAATGTGTGTTTTAATGCAATATACTGCACACTTTCTGAGAGAAATAGGCTAAAAAGCAGAGTGTTTGCAATGGTTTTGTAGGGTAACATCAATCCAATACATGCAAGTCACCAACAGTGCACAGGAACATTAATGCTTTGCTATTAACAATGCATGCCACAATAATTTTTTATTTTTTTATTTAATGTTTTATGGTTAAAATTTTCTTATCCTTTAACATAAGATGATACAAAACATACTTCTAAAAGAAAGAAGAAAAGCAAGGCTCCATCTTAGTCCGTCTAAATTTGTGTCCCCTCTTGCTGGCCTAATGGAGGGACCATAATAGACGGGGTAGGAAGACCATAAAGATGAGTTTCAGTTAAGTTGGGTTGATCCGTGAATTGACCTTTGTAATTGGCCAAGTCTATTATCCATCTGGTCGACGCCCAGTCAATCTGCCGTCTTCCTTACCCAAAGATGTTCGATACATTTGAGCACCTCGAGTGTTTTTCCCAGCTTTTCCACTGCCATCAGTCTCTCCCAGTATTCTTCTTCTGTATCTGCGGCAATGCGTGTGACAAAGTCTCCCAACCATAGCTTTCGTTTCTCCATTAGTTTTGGGCAGGATAATGCCAGGTGCCTAGTTGATTCAATTAGATTGGGATTTGCGCAGTATCGACACTTTGCGTCTTGTGGCTCAATCAATTTTCGTTGGAGTTGCACCTCTTTGGTTGGTAGAATATTGAGTCTACAGCGCATCAGAAGGTCTCTATAATAGGACAACGGAAATCTCCTCAGATAAGGTAGGAGGTTGTTTAGTGCTTTCTGCTCCCAGATGATATTGTGGCATAATTTATTTTCCTGTTTCCATATGCTCGTCTCATCCCAATCGTTTTCTTGTGGGATTTTTTTTGCTTTGTTCGGATTTATTTTGAGAGTCTCTTCTTTTATATTGTACTGCGCTAGAACCATCAGACATTTCTTCTTCCATAGTTGCAGAAGTTTATTTCTTTCTCCACCCAATGTTTTTGCCAAGATCTCAAAAGGCGCTGGTGGAGAGTCCAAAATACACTTCCTATAAAAGGAAATGGTTTTCCACAGTACTATCGATCTTAGAGATTGTAGTCTTAGTTCCTGCCTTATTGTTGAAATTGCCAGACAGTTTGGCAGTTTTAGGATCCTCCGCCAAAAAAAAGCTTCGATGACATCCCAGGTTTCCCACTTCAAGTTGAGCAGAGATTCAGCGCCGTATGTCAGGGTAGCCACCACTTTTTGTTTGTAAAAGGTCCGAATTGGGATTGTGGAGTATTTCCCATATCTTCCATGGAGAGTTATTCCCTGATTTGTTAATTTTACCAGTTTGTCTCTGATCAGGTTATATTGGCTAATCTCGTTTACATTTTTGTTTATTCTTATTCCGAGATCATTGACTCAACCGTTTCCAGGTTTTGGTTGTCAATTGACCATACAAAGGTCTTTCTTTTTTATTTCAGCCCTCTGGATGACTTCATTATTAAGACCACGGATTTCTTTATGTTTGCCTTCATTTTATTTCTATCCAGGTAATGTTTAAATTCAGTAATACGGCGCTGCAGACCAATGGCTGTTTGATCAATGAAGACCACGTCATCAGCATAGAGAATCCAAGACAGCTCCTCATCGTTTATTTTCGGTGGAAATGCTCTTCAATTTTGTCCATAGGAGTGCTCTACTGACTCCATCGAAGGCTTGCTCCAGATCTATGAAGCCAAGATATAAGTTTGTTTTGCTTTCGAGGGCTCGGAGCTTGAGTACATTAAGGATGAATAGGTTCAGGGAGGTTCCAACCCCGTCACAAAGGCCGTTTGTCGTTTATCTAATAAGCCTTCCTTAGTTGCCCACTTTTTGAGATCTCTTAGGAGAATGGACGCGAAGATTTTTCTGATTGAGTCCAGGAGGGCAATTGGCCTATAATTCTTGGGATCTTCTCAATCTCCTTTTTTGAATATGGGCACTACCAACGCCTCCTTCCATGTTGATGGAATGGTTCTAGTTTTCTTTATTTGATCAAAGAGTTGCATAATTAAACTTGCCCACTCGTCCACATTTTCTTTCAATAATTGATTTGAAATACCATCGGGGCCCGCTGCTCACGAGGTGCTTAGCTTTTTAATGATGCCCTAGATGTCTTCATAGTCATAATCAATCATTTGATAGGGCCTAGATGTATTTCGTCTCATATGCTTGACTTAAACAAGTTAGTATAATGCTCTACTCATTTCTCTTTGGAGACCTGAGAGATAGTCACAGCTGATTGGAGCTCAGCGCCTTTGTTAATAATCTCCCAGAGGCTTCGTGTATTTGCTGTTTGTAGCGCTGCTAGCATCGTTTCCGCGTCACATTGTGTGCGCCATGTATTCGATGAACGTTGCCAATTTTTGTAAGATTGCTTAAATTTCCGAATAAGTTCTTCTTTATTGGGATGCAGACTTTGTTTTAACCTTCTGAGCGACGCTCTATGCTCTCTTTTTTTCACCATCAGTTCTGCGTTATACGCATGTTTCCGAGTTATTAAGGGTTTAGTGTGCCCTTTGTTCTGGACTTCAAACTGTTTTAGTAACCATAAGTATTCCACCTCGTTAGCGTTAATTCCCATGTGATCTTTATAGCCCTCCATTAGTTTTCCAATTGTAGGTTGCTTTATACGCAAACAACCTCCCGTCACTTCCGCCTGGGGTTTAGGTAGATTTGATGTTCTCCCAGATTCCCAATTGAGTTCAATCTCCAGCAGGGCATGGTCACTGGTAGTTTGTTTCTTGACTTTCATGGAGTTAATCCAGCTGTAAGTGCTTCCTGCCACAAAGCAGTAGTCTAAAACGGCACTGGTCATATTACTGAACCAGGTGGGTGCACCATCTAGGTCTCCTTTTATCATTCCATTAAGAATTCTCATTTCTCTTATTGCCATTTCTTCCATCCATCGTTTAGCATTTCCTTCTAACTCGGAATTGATTTTGAGCTTTCCTGTCTTGTCCATTAGCTTTATATTCAGGTCTCCACACAGAACAATCAGTTGATTGTGTTCCTTTATCATTGACTCATCTATTTCTTTCATAATATCAGACAGGTATGTCTCAATTTCACAGTCTGTTTGACTCCAATAGGTGTTTATTATGAGAATTCCATTTTCCTTTGGGTTGTTCTTTTTCCTTATTCTTAACGTCTGGGCATATGGATTTGGTGCACAGTATTGAAAAGCATCTATGTCGCTATCTTCTCTTACAAGTATCAGTAGGCCAGCACGAGGTCTTCCTAGTGGACCCTTTTTCGCTGGATTCATGTATACCACATATCCTTCGCATATTGGGAGCTTTCTTATCCATGATTCTTGTAGACAAATGATGTCATACTTCCCTAAGAAAGCACAATCTCCAGAAAAGAGATTAGAAAAGCCCCTAGTATTCCATGAGGCCAGTAGGGATTTGCCCCTTACTGCCTCTGTAGCAACCTATTGTTTCTTTTTATCAGGTTGAGAGACTCACTCTCCTTTTTTTGCGACTTGATTGCTACTTCTCTGTGTTGTGTCTTTTGCAGTTGCACTCTCCGTGTGAGATCCATATAGTTTTGAGTTGTCCACTGTAAATCTAATTTTTTCAAGTCTGATATTTGACCTAGGTCTATAGACTTCTCTGCTTCTCCTCCACCAGTCCTGATAGTCCGTTGGCCTCAGGTGTTTGTCCTCGCTCCCATGTACATTTATTTGTTTCGTTCTCAGGATAGATCTTAGTGGTATTGTCGTCTTCTCGGCTTTTCAATAATCAAGATGTTTGCTTTTAGTATGGTTTCTTTTATCCTTTGGGAGGCAAGATGGAGTAATATCACGTCCGGCCTTTTTTCCTCTGGAAATTCAATAATCAAGATGTCGTCTGTCGTGATCTTTCTAAGAGTTGCCATTTGTTTGAAAATGGACATCACATTACTCCTGTTCAAAATTATTCTTTTTGAGTTCTTAGGTACTCTTTCTAGTTTGAGGATACAAGTCTGCTGAGAGACATGCCTCCTTCCGCTTACTTCGAATTGGCGTTCATTGCTTTGGCACTTATAGACTTTTCTTTGTGGATTCCGTTTGTCTTTAGAATTGGAGTCTCGATTCATTCTCTGTGCCTGTTCCCTTCTGCCTCGGCGATCTTCCAGGTTTTTCCAAAAGTCTGTCCTAGACATTGCAGAGTTCTCTTTTTGGTCTTTATTCTGAAGGTGTTTCCTTGCTTTTTCATATTTTGACAAGCTTCTAGACTTTTCTTCTGTTCTCGTCTGGCCTTTGTCACGTGGTTTTGTTGGTATTTCTCGTGTTCATTGCTTCTTGATTGATTTCTTACTCTCTCATTTTTCTGGGGTCTTCTTCCCCTGTCTTCTGATCTTAACCGCCCTTCCTCTCGTGGTTTTGGTGATTTCTCTTTGTAGTCCATGCTCCTTAAATGTTTTCTTACATTATCCCCTGCCCTCTCCTCAGGTTTTCTGGTGCTCTTATTATCTCTTTCACCTCTATTCTCACCATTTGATTTTCTTTCCAATTCATATTGATATAGCTGTTTATCAATAGTCTGCCATTCTGAAGGACTTATATTGAGCCAACGGTCTTCCTCCCGTTGTTCTTCAAATACTTCAATTAAGTCGCTTAAGTTCCCTTCAAGCTCTGCCTCACTTTCTATTTCAATAGGCGTTTTTTTGATTTCTCTTCTCATTCACGGGGTTGGCTATTTTCAGCTCCACTCTCGGTTTCTTAGCTGGATTACTTGGTAGTTCTCTCTCGGGTATTTTAATGTTTCTTAGGAAGGCTCTTGAACCGTGTTCCTTCCTCTTGGTTACTTGGTTCTTTTTTTTTCCCTACGATCTTGGGTGGGTCTTTTTTATCTATGGTAGGTATCTTTTTATTTGTCTTTTGGGGTTCTTGGAACATTTCATAACTCGGCTTATTTTGATCTTCATTTAGATCCTTTTCTACAATGTCTGAAGAAACATCCGGCGTGGGGATGCCATTTCCCCCGTGATTTCATTTTGGTTTCTTCAAGCCCTTGTCGAGTACCAAGTGTCCACTTCGAGCTAAGCTCGGTTTTGATGCTTCTGGGGTCCTATTCCTTGATCTTCTGTACCCCCAGGTTCAAGTAATTCCAAGGTGGTCTTTGGGTCTTTCACAGAGGGCTATTGGGGATCCGGTCTTTGCCATTTATGTGCTTCCAAAATCGCCTCCATCAGCACTTGTTTATCTTTGGAATCTCGACTGGCCAGCTCTGTTAGCGTGTCTTGCCATCTGATTGACTTCTCCGCTTCATAGTCCATCCTCTTTTCAAGTCTTTTCAGGGTTTCGTCAACCTCTATTGAGTGGTCCCATGTTTTCGAATTTGATGCGAGAGTCGTTTATATTTTCGTAGAGCTTCAAATATGGGGCGAGAGTAATATTCAAAGCCGCCATCACTCCATTTTGTATGTGTGCGAGATCCTGCCTTTCTTGCATAAGTCACTTATTTTTTCCATAGATTGGTCATCTATCTTCATTTCCCTGTTCTTAATTTGACCCTTGGCTATGGTCTCTTCATTTTCCTTTGTTGGTGTTTTTAGTGAGATAGGAGAATCCTTTGCCTTTTTTTGTACCATGTATCTGGTTATATGTCTCCAGGGGATCTTCTATATCAAGGGCATCGATTTTTTGTTTAATAAAGGATAAACTGTTCCTTTTTTCCGATGTGATTTTCCCAGTAAGGTTCGAGATATCCTGTATGAATTTTGCTGCCAGACAAGAATTACTTATCGGTGCTTTTTCAAGGGTATTTCTCTCATCTCTGGGCATCCCTTTTGAGGCGCGTACTGGTGTCCATGGGTTACTTGAGTCCCACTGGGGGGTATGATTTAGTTCACCTAATGTAGCATCCTTTACAGTTTTTATGTTGGTAGTGCATGGGGTCAGTGGAGCCATGTGACTTCCTTTATCCGACCAGAGGGACTCGTCCTGCCATGAGTTTATCGAGATGGCACCAGTATGACCTCTTGCCATTTCGTCATAACTCATTCCCTGAGTGCCCTTTGTCTTCCTCTCTTGACTTGGGCTAGACGGCTGCCATAGTTGACCCTCAAAGCCGGGCTGATCCGACGAGGTACAGGGACTAGTCGAGGGATCCAGTGTGGAAGTTTTGGACCCAGTCACTGTGCTTACTAGAGCATTGCCTTCTATTAAGATCACACTGTTTTGAACAGTGGGTGTTTGGATTGCAGGAATAATATTCTTGTTGGTGCAGTGGCTGTGTCTACACAGTCTTTGTCTCCCTCCTTTGTTGGCACAGCCGTACTTTTTTCCACCTTGCTTGTCAGATCTTTAGGGGCAAGAGATATCTCTAGTATTGTCGATGGTGTCTCCAAAACAATCTCAGCCCCTAGAGTAGAAGCCACTTTGCAGATATCAGATTCCGCCAAATCTGAGTTTAGGTCTGTTGATTGTACATGTGGCGTGGTCGGATGTATTATCTCCATGTTGTCATTGTTTGACTTAGTCCTTCCAGATGTCCTGGGGTTGTCCCCTAATTGGTCAGCCAGAGGAGGTGATCCCTCTACAGAATTTGAGGTATCTGTGATAGCGGAAAGAATAAGGTCTTTCTCCCGTGTGGTCGGACTACTCCCCCCAATTAGGGTAACATCTTTAGATGTAGTAAGATGGAAAGGATTTTCACTTACATCTATTTCCTTTCCTGATGTTAGTGCAACCCCTTCTTTTTCTGGTGCCTCCCTCATCATTTTTTTTTCTGGGGTTTTTGTCTCCTGTATTTTGCCTATGTCCTCCAGAGGTTTATTCGTTTTATCAGAGGGTGTTACGACTGTCCTGTGGAATCGCACTGCTGCACACTTTCAGGAATCGATACCCGTGACATCCACGGTTAAACCCGGAATAGGAACACTCAATGTGGAGGATCCAGAGACTGTAAGCCGCGCTCTAGTTGTTCCCGCTCCTCGGAACGCGGGATTAGCTCCGCCCCCAACTTCCGGAATGGTATTTGCGGCAACAGGAACCTCAGCACTACGCGTTGCTTCTCTATTCAGAGTCGCGCTGCGCATCAGATCTCGATTTTCTTCCGAGCCCAGCGGATCAACAGGAAGTCACCTCCCTGTGTTCCCGACTATTCCCTCTAATCTTGCTTATCTATTACGTCAACATTAGATTTCAACTTCAGCCCTATTCAGTCTTCAGTCCCCTCGAGCTCAAGCCCTCCATCCAGCTCTTTACAATTCCTCCCTTGGGCTATCACCTGTTGGTAAGACTCCAATTTCTACAACATTCTTTGCATCTTCGTGCCTTTACGTTTGACATATCCTAACATCTTAAACATCATATAGGCACATAGCCAACTTTTCACATCCGATTGAAAAAGAAAAGCTTAGAAGGGAATAGGCTTGTCAGGGTAAGCTTCTTTTCTTATTCCTACCACTCTACTATATTAGATTCAGTATCTTTACTTATCTGAAATTCTATTCTGTTTCTATCAGAATCCTCCCTGACAAGAATCCGGTTTACAGCCCAACCAGTGCGACCCACCACCAGCCGCTGCAGGAATCTACGCTCCCCAGCAGCACCTCACGGGGTTTTTTCCCTTCGGGGTTTCCCCTGGAGACTTCACTTCAATCTAGCCTTGGGCTGGGTTTGAGAGGAGTTTTCAGGTAATTCCCTCCTGCTTCTAGTTCAAAGAGAGCTGACCATCACGGAGGTAGGTGTCATTCTCATTTGCCGAGAGATAATTTGCTTCAAGTACTTTGTTAGTATAAAGTTATAACAGAGGGTCCCATCCCTAGGGCCGACGGAATATCATCATGAGTAAATACCTCCTTATCGGCTTTATCCGATGTTAATGGCTGGTTCAGGATCTGCTTATCCTGGGGCACAGATGTCATTGCAAATTTACGTTCCAATGAGTGTGTATCCTTCAAGAAGGGAAGTTTCAATTGTTTCAGTGTAGGCACAAGTTTGTTTCTCACTGGATGTTTAGGAGAGAGGGAGGGGGAGCTGCGGACAGCCGGGTGGGAGGCCAACCTCTTTCTTACCTGAAATCTTGTTTCTACTGGTGCTGTCTCCGACTCTGCGGGTTCGCTTGTCAGGCGACCCATTTTGGACCCGTCGTGCAGCTCCTCTCCGTTAGTCTCTGTTCCCAGATATAGCTGGGCAGGGCCACACGTGCTGCTATATACACGTGTTAGAGCGCCACTTGCGCCCCAGCGCCTAACAGCCGCACAACAGTCACCGGGCTTTACTCCTGACGGGCTTAACACCGCAAGGATGGTAGCCTCGGTCCTTTGAGGGAGCCCAAAGGTCACGTGATCGGGTCACGTGTCAGGTGCCCCGCCTCCTCCAGGAAGCGAGATGGTGCGGTGATGCCGGCAGGAGCTTCAGACAGCTCGCAGTGCCGGGAAGGTAGAAAAAAAGCAGCTTCTGGTCAGTTTGAAGTACTTTTCCAAATGAGCAACACCACAATGAAAACATGTCCAACTGGCTGCACAATGTAGACCAATGTAATAACATTACAGTAAAGCATGCCAGGCCACATTTAGACATACCTAGAGTGGTTGCACCAAAATGCCAGTCGAAGCAATAACACTCATCAAGAAGAGAAAACACATTCAGGTCTGCGTCTCTGTAGTTTCTAACAACATGGCCAAACTCTTTAAAATCTGTAAGTAACTGGTCATTCCTGTTGTGGTCTTTAACTCTCCTATTCCCTCCCAGGCCCTGGCCCTCTGTATGGCTCTGTTCTCTCATTTCTCTGCTAAAACTCGGGACATCCAGCCCCCCCATCTCCTCTTCCTCTCCCTCTTCCTCTCTTGGTCCCCCATTGGCCAGCTCTACTTCTCTTCCTCCTTTCTCCTCTTTCTCTATGACAATACCTGATGAGGTTTCTAGACAAGTCTGATCTATGAAAGTTTTGTCCAAACAGGTGCTACCCTGCTCCTCTAGAACCATGAAGGACCATATTGACACCCTTGCTCCAGCCTTGGTCGGTTTCTGTAATCACTCTTTCACCGCTGGAATGTTCCCCTCTCCCCTTAAACACTCCCTTGTGCACCCACTCCTCAAGAAGCCGTCTGCCTTTCCTGCCTGCCTGGCAAACTATCGCCCAATATCCATCACCCCTTTCCTGGGCAAACTGTTGAAAAAAACTGCCCATATTCCAGCTTACTCTCCACACTGAATCTGTTGGTTGTCTCCATGGCCATCAGTCTGGCTTCAGAGCTGCCAGAGGCATGGAAGCTGCTCTCCTGAACACCTGTGAAGGTCTGCTCTCTAACCTTGATTCCAGGATTCCTTCTGTCCTCATCCTCCTTGATATTTCCTCTGCTTTTGACACGGTCAACCACGCCATCCTGATTAATCGACTCCATGAGAACCTGGGCATCACGGATCAGGCCCTTGAGTGGCTGACCTCCTTCCTCTTTGACTGCCCCTCCCAGGTGCAACTTGGTCCCTTTCTCTCCACCACATCTCTCTATACCTGTGGTGTTCCCAAAGGCTACATCCTCTCACCCTGGTTTTTCAACCTCTTCTTGGCCCCTTTGGCCCACCTGATTTCTTACTTCTCCTCTTATGCAGATGACCCTCAGCTTTCCTTCAGGCTCCCATCACACACCTCTCCTCTCTCTCTCTCATTCCTGACTATCAGCGATTCAAGATTGGTGCGCATCCACCGATCTCTCCCTTAATGCCAGTAAGATGGAAATCCTTCTCATTGGGACCCCTGCCCCTGCTTTCCCTCTCACACTCTCTCCGCCCACCTTGGGCCCTCTTCCTTCGCCTTCCTGTGAGGCAAAAAACTTGGTTGGCATCTTTGACTCCACTCTCTCTTTCTCTCCTCACATCTCAGACATCGCCAAGAAGCCCCACTACCAGCTGCTCCTCCTCAAAGGGACTCTTCCCTTTCTCACTTTCCCCCAGAAGTTCACTATCTCCAGACCCCTGGTTCTCTCTAGGCTACACTTCTGCAACAGCCTCTTTCTCAACCCACCTTCCTCTACTCTCTGCCCTCTGCAACTAATCCAGAACAGGACTGCAAGACTTATCCTTGGCCTCAAGCCCAGAGATCATATCTCTCCAGCCCTGAAATCGCTCCACTGGTTCCCGGTTGCTGCAAGGTTCAAGGTCAAGACCCTTTGCATTGTCCACAAAGATTTGTGGTCCCAGGCCAACACTACATCTATCGCTCTCTTCCAAAATACCTTCTCTCTCAAGCCCTTCGCTCAGTTACCTCCAACTCTCTAAGGGTTAGACAATTCCGCAGGCAGAGAGTGGGGGGGGTGTAGATCGTTCTCCTATGCAGGTGCCTCCCTCTGGAAAGGCCTTCTGGCTCCTCTGAAACTTGAGCCGGACCACCTGAAGATCCGGAAACAGCTCAAAACTTTCCTCTTCTCTTCTGCCTTCTCTCTCCCCCTCCCCTTCTGGCCTACCTGACCTTCCTGTCTGCTGTACCGAGTTTTTGCTGGGCTACCCTGAGAGTCTCACTATGTCCAGACTCTTTCTTGATCAGTCATCCCTGCACTGCCTCTGGGCCTACCACGTACTTAGGAGCTGTAACTGTAACCAGTCCCTTGTTCCCCTTGCACTACCCAGAGCTGCACTGCCCTGGCTGCACTTACTCAGAAAATTGCTGCCCTGTTTTCCCTCCCCTCTCCCTTGCACTTTCCGCCTCCCTTTCCCCTTGCACTTCTCGTTCTCACACCTGCACAATCTGAATGACACAAAGCCTAGTAAGATCGTTTGCCTTGTCCTCCCTCTATCTTCCCTTGCGTGTCTTGTCGCGCCTAGAAACACTTGTGTAGAGGCGCGTTATAAATGACATATCATATAATTTTATCACAGATGCCCAGAAAAATATATAATGCCCCAGTAAGAAACGACTAGTCTGGCAACATCCAAATGCCAGTCTAGCTAGGTAATTACACTTAGCAGGACTGCTTTATCAGAAATTCCCAGTTATAAAACAAAGTCATACCAAACTGAGAAATTACTAGACTGGCTGCACCAAAATGCCTCCTAGCCACTAATACCACATATCATGCCTGCTCAGACTGGACATGGACAACCATTATGATTTGTCACACAATCCCGCCCCCCCCACAAACATCCCCTCTACCTCCCACCCCTACCCCAACCTCCAAAATCAGCTCCTTGTCCCAGAATTACCTCCACGTCCCTCTTCCTTGTCCCAGAGCTTAAATATGAGGCTCCTTCACTCATAGGCAAGTACTGGGATGAGGAAGGGTGGGACTAGGAGTAATGAAGATTACAGGTAGCTAAGTGAGGCATTACCTCTATGCACCTTTACCTCATCCCAGTACTTGTGTATGAGGCAGAGTGCCTCAAACAGAAGTAGTGGGATGATGAAGAATAGGGCTAGTAGTAATGAAGATTACCAGTAAGTAATCAAGGCATTAAACACAAATAGTGGTGCAATACCATTGAGTTGACTGGGATTCAGTACTCCTCCTCCCCAACCCCCACCTCCCCCCGAAATGTTGGGCTATATTGACTCGACCTGCCTGACCTTCAGCGCAGTTTCCAGAGAGAACGGGACAAAGATGTCAAACAGCACCTGGGTTTTGCTGTTAACAAGAGCCCAGCAATTACTAACATAAAGCACTTCACTGTCTGTTAGTACCTGCATTCAAATGTCACATTTTTTAGCCATTTGAAATTGTGATGTGGGTTTAGTACTTGCATGCCAGGGGAGTGATTGGAAGGGTACAGAGGGAACAGGAGACCACTCAATTCTCGCAGCAGTCCATACGTGGGAACTTTAAACCTTAAAGGAGAGTTAACTGCTTATGACATTGAAGCTGCACTAGAATAGTCTAATTAAAATGCATAATGAAATTGGATGACCCCACACAAATAGGTTTGCCCCTCCCCCAACGCCTGTGAAGTTAGCGCCTCTCCCAACATTTTAAGGGTTAGCCCCCCTGAAATGTAGGTTTTGTTGCACCCCTGAACACAAGCACACACACCATTCATCATATACCACATGCACACCTAGCTATCTATACATTTAAGTTTGCACTCTTTCACCATAAAGGCACACTGAGGCACCCACCCATACATTTAAGTGTGCACTCTTTCACCATACACTCACACAGGCAGCCACCTATACATTTAAGTGTGCACCCTTTCACCATGCAGACACACCCAGGCAGTCACCTGTACATTTAAGTGTGCACCCTTTCACCATACACTCACACATGCACCTGTCATGGGGTTAAGGGGAGCCCTATTACTTCAAGAAGAAATTGTTTCTTTTTGAAATCACATTGACTTCATAAAGAAATGATTTCCTTTAAGGACTGAACCGTAACGAAAATAATTTCTTTATGAATGCTGAGTGACTTCAAAAAGATACTGGCGGTCATTATGACCCTGGCGGTAGCCTTGCTCTTAATGGGCAATTACCGGTGCATTACAGCCCCAGCGGATCTGGTAATTGCCCATTCCCGGGCGCCAGAAAATATTACGCCCAATTCCCATTTGAGTTCCATTGGACTCAATGAGAATGGGGAGGCCGTATGCACCGGCACCATTCCTGAATATTGCCGGTGCATCCGTCGAGTTCTGTGTGCCGGTGATGTTCCGCCCGCCAGGTTAGACCTGGTGGGCTGAAAGGCACCTGCTTGCAGAACTCGTAGTTTTCCGGTTCGGAAACAACGGTACCGGAAAGCAAACTCATAATGAGGCCCACTGTTTCTTTTTGAAGTCAAAGGGCTTCCTCACCCCATGACATGGAGGCCTCCAGCCTAGGGTCTTCCGTTGCATGGGGTGGGGGATCCCTCGGTTTTCAAAAAGAAAGTTTCTTTTTGTAGTCACTCTGCCTTCATAAAGACTTTATTATTTCTGGTGCAGAAATAATTTCTTTATGAATGCAAAGTGAAATCAAAAAGAAAAAAAAAAGGTTTTGAGAAAAATAATATTTTAATTTTTTTTCCTCCAAGTGGGACCCACTCCCAGGGCATGTGCTGGTGCCCCCCATACTGCAGGGGCTGCTGGAGCCCCCGTACTCCAGTGGCGTGGGGCAGCATTAACCTTTGCAAGCAAGTTTATAGTAACATGACAATTGCAGCCTGCAGTGCAGGCTGCAGTCGTATTTAACACGCTGAAAGCAGCTTAATCTGGGGAGGATAAAAGCTGCTATATCCCCCCACTTAAAATTGTGGGGGGATTTGTTCCCCCCTTCCCCCACATGTCCTACGCCCATGTCTTCCAGCACAGCAAAAAATGGTTGTATATGTGGCATGTGACCTGGCTCTATGCCATCTCTTTTGAAGGAGACTACTTCCTCGAGTCACGGGGAACAGTGGGGAAGTAGGGTAACCATCTGAGATTTGCAGATGCATGAGGTGAGGGTATTTCACTTATTTTGTTGGAGGTTAAAAAATGGCCCAGGTGTACTGCATTACGTCACTGGTGTACAGCATTACTTTACTTGACAAAGTATAATTTTAAATGTCAACAGGGATGAGATTTTGTCCAATGAAATTATGTGCTGCTGATTTTTGATTGCCAATGATTAGCACATTTAAACCAACTAAGCACCGTTCCTTGCCTTTTTAATTCATACCGTTAGAGGGATCTATGGGAACATGTTGAAAAACAAATTTGAAGCCAAAAATACTGAATTTGTTTTAATAATTTTACCCCATTTCACCACATATATATGCGGTGGGGCGGGGGGACCGCATATATATGGTGAAATGGGGCTCTCAAAAATCGCTATTTTGGGCTTCCCAGTGATGGGCTGAGGTATTTAGGTATGATCCCCAATATACGTACTGCTATTTTAATTTTGTGAAAAGTTGAGTTCTTTGACTAAAACACAATAAATAAATAAAAAATCAAAGTCCAAAGGTGTCCCCTGTCCCCCCCCAGATTTTATGGGTCTCCTACGCCCCTGCCTACATAGCCAAACTGCTAGAAATGTATGTCTACAAAATAACCCAAGAATTCATAGAAGAGCACTGCCTACTGGACCAGGCACAAGTTGGTTTCAGACCAATGAGAGGAACAGAATCAGCTCTCCTCTCAATATGGGATGACCTAAAAATGAACGCAGACTCGGACAACAGTACCGCCCTGATTCTCCTTGATCTATCTGCAGCTTTCGACACTGTCAACCACAACATCCTCATAAAGAGATTAGAAGGACTAGGAATAACAGACACCGCCCTGCTTTGGATCAAATCCTTCCTAACAAACAGAACTGAAACCGTATGGATGAAACCTTTTAAGTCCAAACCTAGAGAGTCCACATGCAGAGTACCACAAGGATCATCTTTCTCCCAGCTTCTATTCAACATCTACGTGTACCTATTAATCAAACTCATCAAAAAACACAGCCTCACATGCTATAACTATGCCGACGATACTCAAATAATCTTCAACATGCAAGACACCCGAGAAGGACACACTACACTAGAGAATTGCCTTTGTGATATATTCAACTGGATGAACCTCACCCATCTCAAAATCAACCATGGCAAAACAGAGATAATGATTGTTTCAAAAAAGGGAGGAGACATCAGCGACATCCCCTGGCCAAGAGAGCTCGGCACCACACCAGCACCATCATCAACTGTAAAAAACCTAGGGGTCCTGATGGATAACAACCTCACTCTAGAGCCACAAGTAAACGCTCTACTAATGAAATGTTTCTTCCTCCTGCGAGCAGCAAAAAGGATCCTACCGTTCCTGTCGTTCGCCAACAAAACACTTACCATCATTGCTCTGATCATGTCCAGAGTAGATTACGCCAATAGCCTATACCTGGGCATGCCCGAACGACTTCTAAAAAAACTACAACGCATACAAAATGCGGCAGCCAGACTCCTCCTCAAGCTACCCAGAAGAGAACACATCACACCTGCGCTAAAAATACTACACTGGCTACCATTAAAACAGCGAATAAAGTTCAATTCCATGTGCATCACGCACAGAGAAATACACAAAGAAGGCGCAGAATTCCTAAGCAATAAACTACGCCTACATCAACCGACAACAACACTGAGATCAAGCACCGACATCCGCCTGGAACCAAAACCCTATAACAGAAGAAAACTCAGAGGATCCGCTTTCTCTCACCAGGCACCGAAAACCTGGAATGACCTACCTAAGAATATACGGAACACAACAAACCACCTAGCATTCAGGAAACTCCTCAAATCATGGCTCTTCACAGCGTAACTACAACAGCGACGCACTAGAATGCCCACCCCGTTAAACAAAGATGAAAATAACACCAACCTCGGTCACTCCCAAAATGGACATACACAGAACCCAAAGAACGGACCCCACAGCAGACCATAAGATATTATGGGATATAGCCACAAAGGAGGTCACCATAGACTGATCACATACTCAGACCGAGACGAAAGCCCTTAAATGACTCATACACTGCCTCCCGGCCGTACCATATCCAAACCCCCAGCAGACACATTTAGATAGAAAGTTTGTGAGAGGAGACCACAACACCAGCTCCAGCACCCAAGGAGGAGAATAGACACCCAACCCACATTAATCATTCCATCAGCATTAGAACACCTACAGAGCTCGCTAGAATAGAACGGCGAGGAGCAATTAGAACACATACAGAGCACGTTACACCAGCACAGGGAGTGCCACACAAAAACCTAAAACCCTGCCAGGCGTAACCCCTTCGCCCACCCTGATGAGATTGGGAGGATTGGCGAGTGCCACACTCAGACAGAGTTCTGAATGTTAGCATATTAAACTTCATATAACCCACTAACAAAAAACTCAGCATTTCTGCAGACTTATCTCACTCAAAAATCTCACACAACCATCTCTCGCACAACAACACGCATGCACTTCATAACACTGCAACAACACATAAGCCGCACTACCAGCGCATGAGGACTGACATCGATCCGATACTCGCACCAAAGCTCAGCACCCGGTGTATACCGAGTGGAAGTTGCCAACAGAACACCACTCCTCTCACTATCCTACTCCCGCTTCACCTACTAACCCATCCCACTTTCTCGTTTGCAGATCCGCCAGAGCGCCTGGGGACCAACTCCATTGGTGACGGTGCATGGTACAAATACTTTTAACATTTAACATGGGCGCTCTCTTTCTTCTGTTCCTCACTTTAAATCTCCTCTTGAAGAACATCTTCTTTGGACTTGATTTGTCCATTTGACATATACTTACTAATTGTAAAGCGCTTAGGCGTTTGGCGCTATAGAATTAAATAAAATACAAATACAGATACTGGGATGGTTTGTCACTTCTATTGTGTCTGGTATGAATTATGTGAACATTTTGGTTGGGAAGTTTCCCTAATCTCAGGTCGTGCTTGTATTACACTAACAGGGGGCTTGTTGAGGGAGTCCAATAGAGCCCATAGTGAGTGCCTATTACAAGAGCACAGCAGTCACTGCCACCCCCGTGTCTAATGTGTTTCTGGATGCCTCTGGGACTGCTGCTACGTGCTGCTTGTTGTTATGGTCACAGGGTTATCCAGAAACATGCTTTCTGCCACTCCTCGTTATCATCACAACCACCAGATTCCTACTTGATACACACTAGGTCATCAGTATAAAAAGCCACTTATGTGGCTGTTATATGCAAATAAAAAATAAAAGATATTCCTACTTGATTTGGAGTACACCATGGAATTTCTTAATCTAGGAGATGCTATGAGCATAACAACATTGGACATACTTAAAGTTGGAACACTGGTCTGCAATCTGCCTCTTCCCCCCACCCCCTACTCGAGGTCCACATGCTGGTAGGTTTGTGTGCCTGGAGAATTTTTCAATAACTGGTGCTTTTTTCGGGGACCCCCCCGACCCCCATAATACAAGTACTTCATATGATATGTTATTTATAACACACTTAATACCCAGAGGGGTCTAAGCACGAACCCAGGGATTGAACCTGTGGTGCTTTTGCTTCCAAGACCAGCACGTTACCGCTGAGCTATCCTCCCATGAGCTATCCTTCCTCTGCTTTCAGCCCGCCCTTGCCAGAGCATCACTCCCCCTGCTGTGTACCCAGTCCCATAACAGGACTTCTCTGCACCTGCCCCAGCATCCTCGTGCCACTTGTCTTGCATCTGGTGTACCAGGTAGTGCATTTATGGCAGGTTGGAGCAATGCCATTGATTCACCTGAGCAGCGAGTATGCAGTGTCTTGTGAGGATTAGAATCAGATGCCACTGTTTGTGGCTGCAGTGGCCGTGCACTTGTTCGTGCTGCCCATGGTGATGGTGGCTGCAGAAGTGGTAGTTGTGGTTTCTGTGCAGTTTAGCTGCTGCTGCTGCTGATGGTCAGACTCCCCACTCCCTCTTGAAAATGGCCTCTTTGTCCACTGTCCTTATCTTTATGTGAGTAGGCGTGCGAGCTGGTGAATGAGGTTGACTGGTGTGAGGGGGAATATCACTTGGGATTGATTTGCCATTTTGTTTTATGGGTGCCCAACTCAGTTATGCTGAGTGACCAGACATCCTAAACACACAATTGAGAAACACATCCAGAAAATGACTGGGAGCCAGGCTCTGCCAGCTGAGGAGCGTGCTCTACATACCCCGAAGCCTCACATACATGTGGCAAGTCCAGCCAATATCAGGGAAGACACTGAGTGTGAAGGTTCCAAGCGCGCCCAAAACCTGACAGCCTGCCAGCTCCAATCTATAGGCCCAAAAATTCGCACATTTCGGCCATTGCAATTTGAGAGCGATGTTTTGGGCAATTACCGATTACAAACCTCATGCAGGGCTGCATGCAGCTAGCTGCCACAGGGCAAGGTGTTACATGGGAGATGTTCATGTTAAAGAGGAGAGGCACTTAAGGTGCCTGGGGCAATCATCTGGGTTGTGATGTCCAGGAATGATTCCGTCCCAGTAAGAACTCCACCTGACAAGCCTATTTATTCTTGCTGCTCTTGGAGGTGGGTAATGTTGTGTATGTTATCAAACAGGAGTGGGATGTTGGGGAAGGTGGGTTCAGCTATTCCGCTAGACTCAGACCTCAGATGCACTGTCATCACAGGGGTAGTCTGTTAAAAGCTATCGCAGCTGGATATTGTGCACTTTTAAAGGATAGTAGGTTGAATATGGGATCCAAGTTGCAAATATGTGTGAATTTTAGTTGGGTTTCTTTTGAATAGGGAACACAGATCTTGGTTTTAAATGATAGGGCAGGGATCAATTACTTTTGAGTGTCTTAGGATAGTTCAGGTTTGTAGGATCAGGGATAATATGTTAACTTTTGTGATGTCTGTAGAGCATAGGTGAGCAGATGAGGAGATGAGTTTCATTGCATCCCCAACTTAATTGTTTTGGTTATTTATTATTTTTTTATTGATACAGCTGATATTAATCAACTTTACAATATTTAAAAAACACTTAAAACATCCTGGCAAAAAGAAACTAATTTGCTCAATAAAAACCAAATAGTTCAGAAAAGAAGGAGGTAAGGTGTCAACCAGCACCCAGATAATGCAGAGAACAGAAACAAAGTAATTAAAATGATCATAATGATGATATTAAATTAAATAAAACAATGAGCCACTAATCAACCATCAAAGTCGGCAATAGTCATTATTCCCATTGCCATTTAAAATAACGTTATTTTTTTTTTTTTTTTTTTATTTATTGTAAAACTACAGTTTAATACATGTATCAAACTTTTGTTACAAGAGTGTCTCCTTTTAGCTGTTATGTGCCAATTAAAGCTTAAGTTGATGTTGTCATTTCCGCTTCCTTTGTTTCTTTATCCTTTTTCTTCACGCATAATGAACTCTTGTCTCTTGACCTCAGGTTTGATCGGTGTTCAGGATTGCGTCTAGGAAGTTTATTATACTGCATGTGAGTTTGATGTTTTGGCCGGCGGCAACTGTTTCCCACCACTCGTCTGGGTCATAAAAGATGGGTTTGTAGGAGTGCAGATGTAGTTCTCGGGTAATGGTCAGCTCTGTGCATGATGTTATTAGATGTTTCAATGATTCCACTTCACCTGAGTTGCAAAACCGGCATTTATCTGAGGGAGTGACTTTAGATCGACGTTGACATAATGATTCTCTGGTGTTCAGAACATTCAGTCTAAATTTCAGGAATTGATTCCTGTGGTAGCGAGATGGACATGTTGTAAGATACATCGGAGGGGAGTGTAGTTTCAACGTGCTCGTCAAGTCTGGGAGGGTGGCTTTTCGAGTTGCACGAAGCTCATAAGTTGATATCCAATCCCAGGTTTCAAGTTTTCTTTTTGCGTGCTGAGGTCGATTGATCAGCTCGTCTATAGAGATGTTGGCGGCTTCCATGATGGTTTTTATTTTACACTTCCATGTTTGAAATATGTTTGATTGTGAATATTCAGACTCCTTTGCAAAAATTCCATAAGCTGGAATTTGTGAACCAAGTAGTGTTTTCCTCATAAATGATAGGGATTGCCATAGTATTGTCATGTAGAGAGAGTTCTGCGTCAGTTCGTATCTCAGAGCTACAGTTGAAATGTGTTTTGGAAGACTCAAAGCTCGTCTCCAAAACCTCCCTTCGAGTTGTTGCCACAGAGAATGGTCGATGTTCCAGCCTGTCGCCCCGCCAAAAGTTATGGTGGGGATAAATTTTTGCGAATAAAATGTTAGTAGTGGAGCTATTGAGAATTTCCCAAAGTCTTTGTTGATTTTGGCTCCTTGGCGCCCTAGTTTGTCTGCTCTTTCTAAGAGATCGCTTGTCCATGCAGATTCGCAGATGGAATTGTTAACCAGGATGCCCAGGTATCTTATAGATGATACGATTTTTAGTTCTGCTTTTTCGATTACCCAGTTAAAGTTTTTGTCTTTCCTCGATAGACTTTTTCCAATACACATGATCTTTGTTTTGTCTGTGTTTAGTTGCAGGTCGTTGGCTTCTAAATACATGTTCAAACTAAGTAATAGATGTTGTAGGCCAATCTGGGTTAGGTCGATCAATACAATGTCGTCGGCATATACAAGACATTTAATAGGGGATCCATTTATTTTTGGAGAGAAACAATGGACAGTTTCAAGCCAGTGCGGTAAATCAGAGATAAAGAGTTTGAATAGTTCGGCAGCAAGGGGACAGCCTTGCTTGACCCCTTTATGCGTTGGAATCGGCTCTGTGAGTGTACCTTGAGAGTTCACCTTCACTTGTATTGTTGTATTAGTATGCAACGCTATGAGGGGGTCAAGAAGTTGTGCTGGGCAGTTCCACCCTCGTAATTTAGACCAAAGTTTGCTGCGATTTATTGCATCAAACGCTTGTCTGAGGTCAACAAATGCAAAAAAGATTTTTTTTTTCGCTTTTAGGGCTTCTAGTTTTAAAATGGATAACAGGGTGAGATTTACATCAACACCAACTTGTTCGACAAAACCTGTTTGTCGACAATCTGTTTGTTTTTCTTTGGTAGCCCAGGCCGTCAGTTTCAAGCGAAGAAACGATCCGAATATTTTCCCCATCGTGTCTAGTAGGGCAATGGGCCGATAGTTTGAGGGCTCATCTCGACTGCCTTTCTTATAGATTGGGACAACTATGGCCTTGGCCCATGATGCAGGCGTTTTTCTAGATTTGGAAATTTGTCGAAATAAAGTTTCCATAAATTTGGCCCAATGATGTTTATGTTTTTTTAATGTAATGTTGGAGATGTGGTCTGGGCCAGCAGCACTTGAATTCTTTAGGTTTCCAATTGCTAATTCTAGGTCTTCCTGTGAAGGTGTTATTTCCCAGGCTTCAGAAGTGGCAGCGATAAGGTCTTGGGTGTCTTGGAGCGGCTGTTCATATACCTTTGTAAAATAATCGACCCACTTTGCGCTGGAAATTTCATTTGACATGTTTGGGTTAGTTTTTGTGGTTCCTTTGTTTAGTATAGCCCATATGTCGCGAGAATTTTTAGTGATTATTAGTTTTAACATGATTTCGGCTCTGTCTTGTTCAATAATTACAGAGTGAGATTTAAGCCAGTTTCTGTAGGCCTGGCGACGCGTTTTTATCTCCTTTTGTAGGTCGTTTAGATCGTGTTTTGACTTTCTTATCAGTCGAATATCTTTCCTTAATGATTTTTTTGCTGCAGCTATTTTGTTGCTGTAAAGATGTTTTGTAATGTTGCCATAGATTCTTGAATTTGAGTGTTTTGGTAAGAACGCGGCCAGCAGGGGAACATATTCGACGTTGTTAGAGTCATCAAGGTCGGAGACTAGTTTCAGGATTGTTGGGCCATTGGTTTTAAGCCGATTTCCAGCAGCGTTTATCGATAGAGGTAAGTCGTAAGTCTCAACCAGAAAGGGAGTCTCGTGCTGTAATACTAGACATAACATAGCGTGGTCACTAGCGGCCTTCGGGATTACCTCGAGTGATTCCACCCTTTCGAATATATTTCGAGAGGCCCATATATAGTCCAGTGTTTTCCTGCATTGAAGTCGCTTCCAGGTTGTGCTGCATGGTTGATCGCCCTTTGTGTTTCCGTTGACCATTTGACAATTTCGTGAGGCAAGTGCTCGAGACCATAGTTTGCCTCGTTCACATACTTCGATTTCAGGTATGGGGTTGTTCTCCATGTTATGAGGGTTGAATTGAAACCAACTGCAGTTCAAGTCACCGCATATAATTACCGATAGGTCAGTAAAATTAAGAAAGGCATCGTCAATTAGGGTTGTGACTGAGTCAATAAAGTTTGTAGTGGAGATCTTTGCTGGGTTCCAATAGCTGTTGATTGCAAGTAAATGGCTATAGGTCTTTGGAGTTTTCGTATCATATCGGATAATCGTTCCTTGCACAAAGGGGTTCGGATTTATTGTAACAATTGGGGTCATCCAGTTGTAGATTTTCACCATAGTTAGTAGTCCTGAGAAAGGACGGCCTTTGGAGTTTTTTTTCGCAGGGTTCAAAAAGATACTGAATCCATCTTTGGTTGGTGCTTCGCGTAGCCATGTTTCTTGGAGGCAGATCATGAAAACCTCATCTGAGGGTTCTACAGAATCGTTGAACAGATGCATAAAACCGCGGGTGTTCCATGAGATCAGACAGAGGAGTGTCTGTGTCGATCATTGTCATTGGTTTTGATCGTTTCTTCTGCTGAATTCTTGTCTGCCTCCGTCGTTTCTTGTTTTGAAAGCCAACTCTTGTCGAGATCTAAATGGAAGCGATAGTGATTTCCGTAAGGGCGTTCGACTGATGTTTCTTTCAGGTTTCTTTACGTTGTTCTTCCCGATCGGGTTTTTAGTTTGGTTTATCAGATCTGGTTCCAAGGTAATGTCAAAACCAAAGGCTAGTAACTCTTCGGCAGCTTGCAGTAAGATGTTTTTTGCAGAGCACGAGGTTATATGTAAGATCACTTGGTCAGTAGATTTTTCTGTTGCATATTCAACGATTTTGATGTCATCAGTCTTTATGGACCGAAGTTGAGGAACACAAGCGAACAGTTTTAGAACGTTAGCTCTATTTAAGTTTAATTCGTGTTCGTCAGATAGAATGTTTTGAAGGCGGAGTTTCCATAGGGTTGCTGCAAGTTTTGACGTGTCACTATGGACTCTAGAGCGAAAGTGTAAGTCAATTTTTCTTTGGTTTGTTGTTAGCTTTGGATTTAGTCTTTGGCTGACAGATAAAGGCAAAGTCTTTCCAACGTTTGGGGGATGCTTTTTTGGAATTTCGCAAAGACGTTGATTATGCAGTTTTTCGTTCACTGAAGTTTGTTTCGGCGCCAGGTTGTTGGCGACCTTTACTGGCGTGGTTTCATAAGAGGAAAAATTGTTTGTTTCACTTCCAGTTAAATATGTAGAGAGATCACATAGGTCTACCAAAGATTCATTTGCTGAATGAACCGGACTCTCAGTAATCGAGTCTATGCGTCGTCGTTTTGCTGTTTGTTTAGGCATGACTTTGTTCTGTTCTTTTTGCCGGGCCGGCGCTTGAGTTTGTGAAGAAGTTGGTTGTTGATGATCGTTTTTGCGTTCAAACAAACCAGTTTTTTTCGGAGTGGTCAGAGTTCTTATGAATTTTTTTACATTCTGACTTTTTTTTTTTTTTGTTGGGATTCCTTTTGACCACCTTCAGAACGTTTCTGTTTATCGGTAGTTAGGCTTTTCTTGATTGAATTCGCTATAGTAATTGTTTTAGCGGAAGCGCTAAAAATGTTAAATGAGGAAGGTTGAAAGCTCACTGGAGCAAGTGATTCCGCAGGGTTTGCTGCACGACTCGTCAGGAGAGAGACGCCTTTTCCTTGGGGGTTTGTAAGACAAGTGTTTCTTAGTTGATCGCTCTGTTGTTCATGCGTAAGTTGCGCCAGTGGAGTTTGAGCAACGACAGAGACGTCAGTTTTTAAAGGGGCGTTTGCATTGGTTGTCACAAGGATTGGCTCGTTGGGCTGATATCTGAGATCCTTTGAGGCCGTAGAGGAACATTTTAAACACGATGATGTTGTATGCAGTGTGGAGTTCGAGTTGACGTTTTTCCTCATCCATTTCACTGCGTCTAGCAGGCCTTCTGTAAGTGTGTCGTTTTGACAGTGGTGTCTGGCGGCCAAATCGCCGAGCCGTTCTTGCCATCTTGTTGTCTGGTCAACGTTTTTCTCCATTTGCGTTTGGAGAAAGCCTGTAAAGTGATCGAATTTGTCTACTTGTTTTACCAGATTCTGAATCATTGCACCTTGATCAGATATTTGGGTTTGTAGAGTTTCATATAGTTTGGTAAAGGGCGCCAACGCAACAGCAGATGCCGCAAGGACGTTGTTGTGGATTTGCATAATGGCTTCGGATAGAATGCTTGCGTGCAAAGTGTTTGCTGAGGTGGCGTCTTGTTCAATTGAAGATGAAATGGAACAATCCAGATGAAACTTCGAATTAATAGGTGACAAAGTTCGAGGTAGAGTAGATTGTAAAGTTTCGCCATGGGAAGACTTGTTTGTAGAGAATGGAGTGCTTACTTGGGCAGTTTGTTGGTCTTGTAATGGTGACAGTTGTTGAAGGTTTGCCTTTAATTCTGCAATTCGTTGTAGGCGTCTTGCTCTAGCGAGCGAACTACACTCCAAGCCGGATGGCTTTTGTGTTGTTACTGGTGCGGACGAGGTAGGGTGAAGTCCATTCGGAGGTCTCAGCGTTGCTGGATCTTCAGGGGCTTGGCATGCATAGCTACTACAGTTTCCTTGGCCCGGGTGCTCTGATGAGCGTTTAGCAGGTATAACTGCCACGTTGGATGAGGGCAAGGAGATAAAAGGGCTGGGTGCAGGTCTTGAGGGGTGTAGAGTTTGAAGCTGGTTTTTTGTAGAGACCGTTGTCATAGATTTCTCCTGTATAGATAAGTCAGTTAAATTCACAGCGTGTGTGCAGGATGAAGAGCGAGTCGCTACCTCAACGTTTGGCAAATTTAAAAGTTCGTCGTCGCTCACCATAAAGTGCTGCTGGGGTTGGAATACTGATGCGTCAGGCGCTGTAGGAGCTAGATGGATCAGAGGATCACAGATCGTGTCCGAGGTTAAGTATTCAGTGGCCGTAGCCAAGCTCAGCTTGTGATGCGCTGTCGCAACAAGATGAGCACTGGCACGCTGAGTTGGCGTATCTTCGCTCCTGTTGTTGGTTAGTTGCAGAGGCAGTAGAGTAGCAGCAGGGACGGAAGGAGAAGTAGCCGGCGCAGGGATTTCTAGAACATCGTTGCTAATGGCGTCAAGATGCTCTTGACTCAATGAATGTGCTAGTTGCCCGTGCGTTCCCTGATGAGTCTGCTTCACAAGTAGGTTTACTGCAGTGGCAGTGGCTAAGTTGGTATTTGAGATGAGGTCTTTGGAACAAGAGCGCCTAGAGGGTTGATCTTCGTTTGTGCATTCGTGACTCAATGCCGCTTTACTTGTGTTAGGTAGTTGACAGACAGAGGGCTGTTCCAAATGGTCTACGGATATCGCAGCTGGTAGGGTAAGCGATGCAAGCAGAACTCGGCCAGCAGTTTTGCTTACCTTTGTGCTGGTTGTTGATTTCATCCCTGTCCAAGGGTTGAGCATGCGACGGTGTTGGAGAGTTTTCTTTCTAGTCTGTGGTCCTTCAGCTGTTAGCGTCATTTGGTGCTGGGTGGTGCTAAACTGAAGTTGGACCTCCGGGATGCTGGAGCGTCAATGCGGGTCCCGGTGCGGACAGGGCTTGCCACGGGCCGGGATCAAAGAGGCGAATGCCTCCGCAGTCTCCCACCCACTTACGCGCCACCAGCGCACAACAGCCGTATAACAGCCAATGGGCTTATTTCCACCGGGCTTACAGCCACAAGGGTGGTAGCCTCCGGCCTTTCAAGTGTTGTCGAGTCACGTGATACAGTCACGTGATGTAGGACACGCCTCCTCCAGGAAGCGTGTCGAAAGTCCGTGGCTGCAGGAGCCTCAGGCGGCTCGTTTTTCAGGTAGAGAACGGGTAAAAATGAAGGCTGCTGCTGCACAGGTCACAGGCTCAAGAGTGTTTCCAGCAGGAGACTCTCACTCTGAGCGGGCGGCAGCCTCCGGCCTTTCAAGTGTTGTCGAGTCACGTGATACAGTCACGTGATGTAGGACACGCCTCCTCCAGGAAGCGTGTCGAAAGTCCGTGGCTGCAGGAGCCTCAGGCGGCTCGTTTTTCAGGTAGAGAACGGGTAAAAATGAAGGCTGCTGCTGCACAGGTCACAGGCTCAAGAGTGTTTCCAGCAGGAGACTCTCACTCTGAGCGGGCGGCAGCCTCCGGCCTTTCAAGTGTTGTCGAGTCACGTGATACAGTCACGTGATGTAGGACACGCCTCCTCCAGGAAGCGTGTCGAAAGTCCGTGGCTGCAGGAGCCTCAGGCGGCTCGTTTTTCAGGTAGAGAACGGGTAAAAATAACGTTATTCACATCTCTTTATAATGTCTCTCTTGAACGTATATGGTAACATAAAGTCCATATGATTAATTGTCAAGTAGTTTCAATTCTTTCAAAAATCTGATTGAGTTAATCCTCAATGACGTATTAGTGCCATCAAAGATCAACCACCACAAATGATCTGCAGTTACATTTCTATATTCTCTTAAAGCATGTTTCAAATGTTGAGTTTGTTTATCTCTAATCGATTCACATTCTACCAACCGATGATAGTTATAGTTTAGTTTAGTTATGGAAAATGGCAGTGGCTTAGTAATATGTGCGGCGTGGTCGAAACTGACTGGTGGTGATTGACGCCTGGCTTCCAAGGCAAATACTGTCAATGGATGCGGCAAAGAAGTCAAGGAACTTGATTAATAGGCCAATTGAACTGGGCGCAGTCTCTTTCATATTGCTGAGGTCAAAGAGAGAGCCATGTCTTTGGCCAGCTCGTCAGCAAGAATTAGGGAGAGTATGATATGTGTGGGCAAAGACAGATATTTGGTATTGAACTGTATGTTTATAGCGCCTCAGCTTTTAAAAAAAAAAAACAGTATGACTAGCGCTAAAGCAATCACTGTAAATTGTGCCGATTTTAGCTTTGGACATCTTTTCGTCTGTGACAGGAGATGGATGCTCTCTGGAAACGCTGTAAGCAGCAAAAGCACATTGTAGCAATAATGCATATCCTCCTGGCATGACATCTCGGAAAGGAACTGATGTCACCTGGGGAATGGAAAAACTGAGTGCTGCTTGCATTCATGATCAGGTAAACCTTTCCTGCGCGCCCTTCCTCTATTGGCAATGCATATATCAGCACGCAACTCATTCATGGAAATATGACCTAAATGCTGGGCTCTATCTGGAGTTTCACCAGGAAGCACTCACTGGGAAGCAGGGTCTTCTAGTTGTGTGCGCTGAAAAGGGCGACACCGGCTTTAAAAAGTTATCTCCAAGAGCAAAACATTAAGTCAAAATGTATCTTTTTCCTTCGTCTTTGTACTTGGACTGTTTAAAGAAGAGCCGCGCCTATAAGCAGGTACCCCACCAAAAGGATGTTTCCGAAATATTGATAAATGAGGAAGGTCGCAAATTGCGCATTTCTGCCTTCCTTTCCCTTCAAATGAGCACAGTCTTAATGTGTTAGGTCTAAAACGTAACCTCCAAGTGCCCCTTTGCTGGCGGCTCCAACGACAGATGCGCGAAATGTCCTAATACAGGGTCCTTTTATCTTCTGTCAACGGCTACTCATGTTCATTTGTTTACCAAAGCACAGCAAAAGTGGCACCTATTTTGGACGAGGCAGTGGAAGACTACACTCTACCAGGGTGGTCTGGCCTCTAGGGAACTCTGGTGATTTCCTGGTGGTCCTCTGCACCCTGGGTCCATTTTGTGTGGTAACATATTTTATTTCCACATTTTCTCACAGCAAAATGGTTGGTCTTGCTGGAAATGTCTAATATGGGATCACTTTGAACATTATTTCCAGGGCCTCTTTTGGTTCCCAGTCCACCCCTGCACTACACACAGGACACACACTAATGCCAGACGATTTTGCATGTCAGTTTTCCATCCAAACTTTTCAAAAAGTTTTAAAACTCTACATATATTTGCCCCAATATTCAACAAAGGTTCTTGCAAAGCAACATTAGCAGTAGCTCCAAACGATCAGAATTTGCGTATTTATTTTATCGAGCATTTGTAAGGAGCTTTATACAACAGAATTGTGTTTCAAAGCGCCACAAGGCTAAATGGGAAGGGAACAGAGAACATAATAACAATGGAAAAAACAGTTGTGGTCCTACTAGGCCTTGTGGCATTCAGAACTGCAAGTGCATTGAGGAGAAGTGCAGGGGATGGGGAAGGAAAGAGGAACACAGGAGTGGACAAGTGCTGGAGGAGGGACTGGGATGGAAGTGCTAAAGGGAGCCAAGGAGGAGAACCTCAGGCAAAGTGCTAGTGCAGGTGACTCTCAAGGGTAGGATGTGGAGCCCCAAGCAGGGGCATGCAAGGCAGTTCAGTGGGAGAGAGAGAGGGAGAGGTGCTGGCATTAACAGGAAGGGCCTGGGATCCTGTGAGATTCATGAGGATCAGGCCCCCTTTCAAAGCGGCAGTGGGGTGATTAGCAGGGAAGGGAAAGAGGTAGGGAAGAGCAGAATTTTGAGCAGGTTCCGTAACTTAAGGGGGTCCGGCTCAAGTATGAGAGGGACAGAGAGGCTATTCTAAAGGGAGGCACCGCCGAACAGAGAGATCTGCCCCCACTCTCTGCTTCAAGAAGCATTTGACAGTCAGAGAGTTGGAGTTAGGGGAGCGTAGAGCTCTAGTAGAAGAGTAGTTAGGGAGGGAAAGTTGGAGATAGCGTGGTCCCAGGCCCCAGAAGGACTTGTGGATAATGCAGAGGGTCTTGAATGTGATCCTTGCAGCCACTGGGAGCCAGTGGAGAGTTTTTAGGGCTGGAGAGATATGGTCCCAGGGCTTGAGGCCAACAATAAGACTTACAGCTGTTTTCTGGATTAGCTGGAGGAGGCGAAGGGAGGAAAGTAGGAGATTGAGAAAGAGGCTGTTGCAGTAGTCCAGCCTGGAGAGGACCGGAGCTCTGGAGAGATTGAGCTTCTGGGGTAAGGTGAGAAAAGGAAGAATGCCTTTTTAGGAGGTGGAGCAGGAAGTGGGACTTCTTGGTAAGGTCTGCGATGTGAGGGGTGAAGGAAAGAGTGGAGTTGAAGATGACCCAGAGGTTTTTGGCCTCAAAAGATGTTGGTGGTAGAGGGCCCAACGAGGGTGGCCAGTGGGTAGGAGGAAAAGAGGGCTCAGGCATCCCGATGAGGAGGATCTCAGTCTTAGTGCCATTGAGACAGAGATCATTCTCTGCACACCATGCCTGAAGGGGGGACAGACAGTCGAGGATGAATCGAGAGGAGGAGGGGAAGTAGAGGGACGTTTGAAGGAAAGCGTTGTGTTATTGGCATAACACTGGAAATGAGGAGAGAAGGAAGAGATCAGGTGAGCAAGTGAGAGGGGTAGATATTAAAGAGCCGTGGGGATAGGAAAGAGCCATGGGGAAGGCCACAGGTAGAGAGGTTGATGGTGGAAGAGAAAGGACCCAGTTGTGGCAGGGAAGGGCAGTAAGGAAAGGTTAGGCAATTCAGTGCCCGGTCAGTGATGCCAAAGGTGTCACAGAGTCGTTTTATGAAGATAGAATGGTCGACCATGTCAAAGGCAGAGGAGAGATCGAGGAAAATGAGAGCAGCATGGGTTGAAGCACGCATTTCCGAGCATGGTTTCACAGGTGTTTTAGGAGAGCAGTTTCCATGCCTCTGGATGCCTGGAATCCAGATTGATCGTCATGAAGGCAACCAACAAGATCAGTGTGAAGGGTGAGCTGGGGGAGGACCAACTTCACCAAGAGTTTACCCATGAATGGGGTAGTAGAGATAGGGTGATAGTTAGCTGGGCAGGAGGGGTCAACAAACATCACATATCACATATGTGGGTCAGCAGACTTCACATATCATATGTGTCTCAACAAATCAGACTGCATTATTCAATAAGTGACTTTATTTTGCCACATGGTATCATTAATTCTCTAAAGTTCATTGTCAACTCCCAAACCCAACTTATTCTGCCTCGGCTTGCAGCCGCCAGGTCCAGGTATTGCAATACTAACTAACTAACATCCACTGGCGGTATTAGCAATAAGGACCACATCAACCCTTAATAGAAATTCCTCGCTTACAGAGGGTGATCTCCAATAACCCTGGTCCTACGCTTCCTCATCGCAGTCCTAAATGATAATCCTACTTTGTGACAGGCATGATGCCAATCCATGGCTTTTACTTTAATTGGGCAGGCTCTTCCCCCTTTCCACATCGGATGAAAGAGGGAGCATTAACCAGAAATCCTCCTATAGTTGCCCAAACTATCCAGTAACATAAGCTCCCCCTCACTTGGAAATGAGGGCGAGAGGGAGGCTTGTGAAGGCGGTGAGGAGGAAGAGATGGGTTATGGGAAATAGAGATTGCCCTCAGTAATCGAGCTTTGCCCCCACGTCCCAGTCCTAACTTACATGAGAAATACCAAAGCAGAAGAGCTGACTTACCAACCACTTAACACATGTAACCACAACACATGTGTTTATTGAAAAAGTCAATTCAAACCTAAGTTGGCCACTTAATTTTGCTACTGATTTCAACAAATGCTTGCCGAAACTGTTCATAGAATTCAGTAGGTACTGGACAACAAATGTATGCGGAACAGCCCATGCTGCTCTTTGGTGAATCTCAAGTGAAGGTACCCTGTTGAGCTGTATCCAGAATGCTGCCAGGGCTCTAGTCAACCTGTCCTGAACACATAGTGGGTAGGGGGATGAGCTGAAGCTTAGATAGGAATATGGATCTCCTGAGCCATCTACTCAAAGATGCAAAGTTTTGCTTTCTCCACGATTTCTTGCACTTTCTTAAGCACTCCGTTTTCTTTAAATAAAGAAAAACCACCCTCCTGACAACCAATAAGTGTAGGGATGATTCCTCCACTTAGGCAGCGTAGGCATGAAAGTATGGTAAGCGTATTTGTTTGAATCTTTAGAAGATTGAGAAAACTTTCAGTTGGAATGTTCTATTGGGTCTTAAGATGAACGCCTTGTAAGTGATTTCATCCCAGCACTTCACCTAAGTCAATGCCTAGGGTGGGCTGCACAATTGAAACTCTTAATTATATATTTTTGTCTATAAGTTCTTTTATTTCTGAATGATGTACCCTTATATCACGCCTCTCTCCTTGAATCCCCCCCGGTCTCACTGAACCAGGAAGCAGGCTGTTTTGCAAAGTTAAAAGATTTATTTTATGGATTTCACAATATATATATATATATATGTATATATATATATATCACACTATTTAATATTTATACAAGGATCACCAATGGGGTGATGTTCCAATCAACAATCTCTTTAATCAGAAGGAGTATGGATAGGAAAAATAATGCAGCATAGAATAATACTTTGTGTGGATTCAGTCAAATGCAATATCACTCTTTCCCCCGGCACACTACTCAATCCCCCCATATGCAAGATAAAGATATGGAAAGATAGAAAACAGGTTTCAGGAATACCAACTCAACAAATACAGTTTCAATCCCAATTCCCCCCAGCAAGCATAGAGAGAGAAACAGGAATGATTGCAAACGGGTCAAATGCTTTTGAATGTGGCCTTGAATGAATATTTAAAACCACTGAAAAATAGATTTAATTCACTAAGTTGGAGTCAAAACTAGTGGGAGCCGCTTTGTATAGTTTCAGGTTAACACTAGCAATGATTATTGAGTCACTAGCAGGTTGAACACTTAAATCTGAGGTCAGATGCAAAGAACAGCTGTTTTACACGTGATGAAATTGAGCCAAACGAAAAATGTGTGGCAAAATGTTCCGCGCGCGTGAAGCGCGATTGCGGAAGAACTATAAGGAGTTGGAATACGGTTTTGGATTCGTTGGAAAGCTGAGGATGTTAGCTTCAATTTGACACTAGCATACATGGTACGGAAGTTACAGAGGTTTTAGTAGAGGTCATTTTTTTTCAGAAAGAGTCAAGATTTGCAAATGAAAGATGCGCTTTTGAATTTAGAACAAGATTTCTTTACACTAGGGAGTCTATGAAGCCACAAGCTACACGACAGCACAGCCACCAATCCAGAGACGTCTCTGGATGGTTTCTACCTGCCGAGAAGCTTGTCTTTCTTCAGCAAATATATTAGCGCAAAGATGATGTTAACACTACTATTATCAAAGGACTATGGGCATGAGAGAAAGATTCAGGAAAGGCAAAAGAGGTTCTAAAATGCAGTTCTGGATAGGATAGAATGGGTTGGATAGGATTACTTAAGATACTGGCTATGGACAATTCTATGCTATAGATACTCACTACTACTGTTTGGAATGGTCCCGTCAAGGATCTGGTCAGCGATTTCTGGACTGGAATTCGGCTAGCCCACCGGACTGGATTCAGGGCGCTTGGGTTCTGCACTCAGCACGGCACACTGGACACTGCACGGCACTCTGGACTGGATCTGATGGGTTGGTTCTGGGTTGCAGCTATCTGGTTACAGCTCTGCTCTACTGGTTTGGATCTCTGGATTCTAGCAAGAATTCTTAGCAAGAAAGCAGAAACAGCACGGCCAGGCTGTTCTTTTTGGTGTTCCCCTTGGAGGTCTGGGGTAAAATCAGGTTTCAGGATTATTAAAAGGCCAAGCTGAGAATGGTTCAGCTTTGGAAATGGGCCTTTCTGCTTTCAAAGTTCTGGAGTCTTGGATATGGGTTTTTCTTGTAAAGTGCTCCGCCAGCAATCAGTTGATGGGTGAATCTGTCTGTGTGTAGGTCCTAAGCTGTCTCTATTTATGTATTTCACAAAGGGGTGGGTAGGCTGAATTATACTAGGCACACCCTCTAGGAATCCTATTGGTTAGTGTCTGTCCTCTCTCCTTATTTGAAAAGAACAATGCTGTATTTTACAATCCAGGGAGAACCTCCCCTTTGTTTCTGCATAGTAAATCTATTTTTCATATAAAGCATATTTACAATATAACCAACTTGCTAGCAATAACATACTTACATCACAGATTTAGTGGAGCAAGTATTCCCCCAAGTCCCATCTCAGTGAGAGCTTCAGGTCAGATTTGACAGTTTCCCATGCTTTTGGTTGGGTACCTAATGTCAGATTTGTCCACATTTGTCTACATATATGCACATGACATCTGGGCATAATCCTGTGAAGTTTCATATTTCTAGCATCATCACAATTGCTACATTTCATGTTAACAACACTATATTTTACAGATTTTTACAATTTTGCACAGTTCTCTGAGTCTTTTTCAAAAAGATACTTTCTTGTGGGTTAAGGATACACATATCTGTCTGGCTCGCCCCCAAAGTTTTGCTGGGCCAAGAGCAATCCAGGCCGCTCTTCCTGCTGGCAGTAGTTTCTGTTGACACTTGAATATGCATTCCCTTTCAATCCAGGAAGTCTATTGTCTCTCCCCAGATCAACAGAGCAAAATATCCTCCCCTTCATTAAAATCTGCCTGAGAGTTCCTGGGGCTGAGAGCAAAAGGAAGGCACCTTTGTTTGGGGCATGCTTTGGAATTTGTCTGTGGCTGGGATCAGAGGTTACTTTAACCCACGTTGTTTAAAATTGTCTTTGCTAAAATAAACTTTACATTTTCAAAATTAGACACAGAGATCTCTAATTCCAGTCTTTTTAAAACATAGAGATTGAATAGTAGCAACCTATATTGCTTTTGATGGCAAGTCTCTTCTTTTCCACAATTTGATTTTAATGTACAAGTTTAAACTCCCAGTGTAAGTAAATGACAGCGGTACTGTGCCCATATCTGAAAGATTTTCCCAGGCAAGCACCTTTTTTAATGTGGATATTCTTGTGATGAAATCTGCTTCTCCTCACATTGTGGGCTTATGGGGATTCCTTAAATAAGGTGATGGTTAACACCCAACAAGGATGTTGTATCTTTTCTGATGTTTGGGAACCACTATTTTGCAATTTCAACAGCCAAGGAAAAAATGGATTTTAGGGCACTTCTGGGTTTTCCTGGCAATGAAGCACTGCCTTTTCAGGTAGTTCCATTTCACTCTGTGGGCAGCCCAATGACAGGTTTTGGCAGTGTGGTCTCCTGTTCTGCCACTGACACAGGCAAAGTAGATTGACAGTCTATTTTTCTGGTTTCCCTGCGCACTTCTCAGTGTTTTTTTTGGCGGCCATCCTGTTGGTTCTGGTGAAAGCAGCACACAGTGATTTCGCAGGGCAGAGCCTAGTGGGTCAATGCATCCCAAAGCCTCCAGTTTTAGAATCAGGTACGGCTCCCTGCATAGCAGTGCACCTCGCTCCTTAATCATATGTTACAACCTAATTGCTACTAGAAAGAGGGTCTTAAATATTTGATCTATTGAGTCTAAGGATTCAGGAGTAGAAGACTCTTGTTCCTGTAACATTGAGGGTAGATCCTGAAGATCTGTTAGGAGAGTGACAGGAGAGTGACAGTGTAGAGCTCTTCAGCAGTCATGATATCAATTCAGAAGCACCTGCCTTCCCACCCCAGAGATCTTTGAAACCCATAGTAGACTGCAGAAGACTCCTAAGGTTTGAGACTGATAAACCAGTTGAGAAGCTGTCCTGTGAGAATTGATGTATCTGATGTGTAGGGCAAATTATGGCAAGGGAGTGATCCCTTGAACATTGATTCCCTAAGGATTCCTCAAGCTTTATATAGGTAGGGCATGAGTGTTGAGGGTCTTCTGGACATTTGTACCAGGGCAGCCACTATCTTGGACAACCCTTCTTTCAATTGACCTTGCCTTTTAATTTCCATGCCGCTAATTGAGGGAGTCTTCACTGTGTCATCCGTCCCAGACCTTAAATAACCTGTGATGGGAGATGTGGAAGTTGAAGACATGAGGCAACTGATGTGGGCATTGGAAAACATTAGGCCAGTACAGCTGAATAAATATTATGGGGATGACCCTACATTTGCATACTGGATATTATCCTGTGAAGCAGTGGGAATGCAGAAATGCATACAAGAGATGTTTGGCCACATGATTGGTAGGGTATTCATGCTCTGAGTCCAGAAAGTACCCCACCAAAGCATAGATGGTATATTATGTTGGCCAGAAACCAATCGCATCATATGCCCTACATTGCCAATACAGAATCGTCAGCATAACCATAGAGCTTCCATTTTGTGCCCTAGATCCGCATTTGCTTTTCTTTGCCTTTCTGTTCAAAATGCTTTGCAAAATGTATTTTGTTTCATTCTGCTCCTACACAAAGCAAGGCCACAAGTTACATGTTGAGAGACCGGCCCAGACAGAAATGCCAAGCAGTACAGAAATACATTGTTTTCCTCCCTCACAGTCCTTGAAGGCGAGCAGAGAGGCATTTAATCACCAAGCCAGGTGCCAGCTGGTCTCGCTGAAACTGTAGAAACTGGCCGTTAAGGCATGAATTATACTTTCCTAGCATCCCCCCTTTTGGGGCCTTTAGATCAGACTGACCCCTAGTTCACAAATAGAAACCAGAACATAGCAGGCTTTGGAATTTGTCCCTCCTACGAACACAGTTTGCTCGCTAAACAAGTGCTTTGTGTTCTTCAAAACAAAGAACCATGTCTGCTTACCGCAAATTGCAACTGGTGCTAAACCAAGCAATATAGATTAAGAAAGAAACGTGTCATAATGTGTCATATTTGTCATAATTGTCAATTACCGAGCCCTAGCTCAAGAAGATATATTATGGGCGGTTTTGATTTGTCACAAAAAGATTGTACGATTGTCTTTTTGTATATATGATATTGTTGTGGAATGTTTTGCTCTCTTGCGTCTCACGTTGCGAGACGTGAGACCCGGTCGGCCGACTGAGAATGTTTGCTTTGCAATAAACCCTAGTTTTTGGGAATTGAACCTTGTGTCTGTCGTATGACTTAGTGTATGGTGATTGTGCCTTGTTTCCATACGCAAGGGTCTTCAGGGCCTAGCAGTGCCCCATGCTACGGTCCCAGAAGTCTGTTGTAAAAACACATCTGAGCTGCCACCCTGGAAGCAAGTAAGTTCAGGTATGGGGGCCCAAACTTCTCACACATTTCTCAAAGCACCCGTTTGGCAGGAATTTTAATGAGGCGATCTGTGCAAAGATTCTCTATGCCCTTTATTTGGGACACGGAAATTGACGGGATATGAGATTCTAAACATGCCCACCTATAACTTTGTCCCCCCTTCCACAAAACCTCACCAAGCAGAATCAATCTGATGGGCCATATACCTCTTTTGCAAAGTTTCATCAGGATTTGTCTGGGGGGATGGGGAGGCAAAGTTATAAGCCGACCAAAAAGTGCTCTTCCTATGAGTTGAGCAACTTAACCATAACTACAATAACTACAGTAATATATTTTTCAAATCCCAAATTAACTTGAAATACTCATAGTCCCCTAACTAGCAACCACACTAATTATCATATCTAAATGTATCATGGTTTGAGAATTTTCTCTTTTTTCCCCTCTATTTGTGTCGGTTCTTGATGTCGGCGAAATGCTAGACTTTTTTTTGTACCTATCCTTCTTACCAATCATCCTTCTTCATACTGCCCACATGCTCCCGTGCCTGATTTATAATATCATTTTAGGTCACTTTTCAATGTCGATTTGGAACTTGATTCTCGAATCGCGTGGTGGTCCCCTTTCATAATGGAAAAAGCTCAGCAGCACCGATGCATCATGGGAGCTATAACTAACTTTTTGTCTCCAGGGGCAACCCGCTGTGCACTTATTACAAAATATAAAATATAAAAACACTGGATGGATTTTCACCAAAACAAAATGTATTTCTTTTGAGTGCTCCGTTTCTGACTTTTTGCTTATTTGTCGCCAATCTGTCCAGCGGTTTGGGCCGTGTACAAAATTGGATATTTTCCCTATTGGAAAATGAATGGAAAAGTCAAAAACACACCCTCTTTTTGACCCTTTATATCTTTTACACTGTAACACGGATTTGCAGAAATTTTGCATTCCTGGGGGCCTGGGGAATGTTTGACGCTGTGTTGATCTGTGCTACGGCCCAAATGTTATTACCATAGAATCTTCACTTTTCCTGTGGATGATAGGTTTCACCTTGACTAAAGGGCGGTGATAAATAGTTATATATATATATATATATATTCAGTGAAAAAACTTTGTCAAAAGGGATGTTATGGTTAAGTTGCGCTACTAAACACCTATCAAATTCTGTAAAAAACTTTGTTTGTTAAAGATACGTTATGGTTCAAAGTAAAACCAAAAAACCCCTGAAATTCGGCAGTTATGGTAAGATAAGCAACCATAACTCGCGCCACCGTGCACTGCTAACACTAACACCCAGGACATCAAAGATGACATCACAAATGCGAACATTCCAGGACCCCACGAGTCTTCTTAGAACACTTTCAACTTGACACCGAATCCATTCTGCTTATTTACGAACATTTCAGAACAGCCGTGTTGTCCGCAGACAAATCGAACACAACAAAACCGTCTTGCACATAAACAAAATACAACATTGCACCTATCTCATACTCCCCCACCCTCCCCAAACACTCTTACACACCAATACACTCCACTAAATACAATTTTTAACACACTCCACTAAATACAATTTTGAATCCAAGTTTCACCGCGCTGTCCGCGGTCGTCCGCGAATGCAAGATGGCGGGTGCCACAGAAAATCTGACGCGCTTCACGCCCCACGGTCCAATCAGCGAACACATCGGATGTCCGCAGACATTGTGCAAGCTGCTCAGCCAATCAGGGCACTGTCCGCGGAGCGAACCGCGAAGTCCGTCCGCAAAGCGAACTGAGATATCACTCATTTTTTTGCCTTACATTTTGGTCATTTTTAAAAAAACTACTGGACGAATTTACACCAAATTTACAAAAGCACGCTTTCGGGACCAATCCCCCGCTCCGGCCATAAATTTGGTGTAAATCCGTCCAGCGGTTTGGGCTGTAGGCGTGCGCAAAGTTTTTTCCCATCATGTCTATGGGAAAAAACAAAAGTTTTGGGACCCCCCTATAACTTTGCCCCCCCTGGACCAAACCTCTCCAAACTTTGCAGAGTGGGCCATATACTTTTTTGCAAAGTTTGGTGAGGATTCGTCCAGAGGGAGCGAAGTTATAAGCCACCCAAAAAATGTTCTTCCTATGGAAACACCAATTTAAGCACAACTACATGGACGCTACCGCGTCCATGTAATATATATATATATATTCAGTGAAAAAACTTTGTTAAAGGGATGTTATGGTTCCAAGTAAAACTGAAAAACCCCTGAAATTCGCCAGTTATGGTAAGCTAAGCAACCATAACTCGCGCCACCACCGTGCACTGCTAAGACTAACACACAGGACATCAAAGATGACATCACAAATGTCATTGATGACATCACTGATGACATCACATGTCTGGCTCCCTCTTTTTTCCTTTACTGACATATCTAGGCCACATGGTTTTCTTCAGTAACAGTCAGGAACCAAAAATTGTACACGTACTATATTTGCAGACTTATACTTCAAGTATGTTCTTACAGTAATTCCCTTAGGGTCCAGTCATATATGTAGTAATACATAAGAAATGTAACCCATATATGTAACACACTAACCATTCATTTAAATACAATATGTTCTAAAATGGAATATACCAAAAGAAGATAAATTGGCTTCCAACATAATTACCTCACAAACACTCCTCAACTAAAAGCAAGACCAGACCTACAGAGTACTCAGAACATATCTTACCTGAAACAGTAAGTGTACTTCATTTTACTCATATATTTATAAACTTTCTGTATTAGATAAAAAAAAATATATTATCTTTTTTTTCTCACAGAAATGTCTAGTACTCTGGAATGGCTAGAGGAGCATTTCCCACATGAGGAAATGTCAGAAGGTAGTGAAACTAATGGTAGACACTTTACAATATAAACCATTTAATTATTATTATTTTATATGCATTTAACATATATATTTGTTTTTTTGTACAGAGCCTACCAAAATAGAAAATACCTCTGTAGAAACTGTTACGGATAACACGCTTGACAGCATAAAAGAAAAAATGTATTTATTGTTGACCAATTTTAATAATTTGAAAACTTTTGTTGAGGATCATTTTAAAACAAAAACCTCACACCATTGTCCCACATGTACTTGTCCCCCCTCACCATATCCCAGTCAATTATCCCCAAACCCTCTCCATAACCCAAAAGTTTTGATGAGACTTCCATCCCTTCTTCACCTGATACCAATCATGTTGAAACCCCTAATTTTCCTGTTTTTGTTTTCGTTTCTACCTCACCTTCTCTGTCATAAATTGTTAACATATGTTAAATAAAGTTACATTTTTATATTTTGTTCTAATTATATTTTGTTCTAATTAGTTTCAGTTTAAAAAAAAAAACAATTTAGGTGTCCGCAGACAGCACGATTGTTCTGAAATGTTCGTAAATAAACGAAAATGGAGGTTTCCTGAAGAACACTATACCTGTCCGTAGTGTTCGCTAGCAAGTTGAATCTGTTCTAGAACACACGCAATGTCCTGAAATGTTCATAAATAAACAAAATGGGGGTGTCCTGAAGAACACTATACCTGTCCGTAGTGTTCGCTAGCACGTTGAAACTGTTCTAAGAACACAAGTGGTTTCCTGAAATGTTCATAAATAAACAAAAATGGAGCTGTCCTGAAGAACACTATACCTGTCCATAATGTTCGCTACCAAGTTGAAACCGTTCTAGGAACACAAGCGGTGTCCTGAAATGTTCGTAAATAAACGAAAATGGAGGTGTCCTGAAGAACAGTATACCTGTACGTACTGTTCGCTAGCAAGTTGAAACTGTTCTAAGAACACACGCGGTGTTCTGAAATGTTCGTGAATAAACAAAAATGGAGGTGTCCTGAGGACACTATGTCTGTACGTATTGTTCGCAAGGAAGTTAAACTGTTCTAAGAAGAAACGGCTGTCCGTAACTGTTCGTTTGACGTGTGACGCACTTTTAATTAGTTCAGGACCCGACCAGTGTCCATAGAACATCAATGCGCATGCGCAAACCAATGTCCGTACATTTGGTGTCCTGCGGACAGCCGCTTCCTTCGCGAACATGTTCGCAAAGCGATCATATGACCACACCAGCACTGATCACGTGTTCTGAATGCGGACACTGTTCGTGTCCCCGAACAATTTAAAGGTACATTTTCAAGTAATCCACAATATTTCTCAATAAAAACTCACCATAGCACAAGTCCCACATACTAATCCTGAGTTTCTACATACTTTTTGAAACTTTTTGATCCTTTTTTTGTGTTTGATCTGTCCGCGGACAGCGTGCATGTCCGCGAACCGCGTACAAGCACCCCTATAAAAGACCACGCTCTAGAGCTTATTCTCATTGTGTTTCTGGCTATTCTTCAGAGCACAGCTATGTTTCCTGCAACTTGCAGATTATACCATCATTGAGATGGCATCCATGGCTGCACTACTGCCACATGGTGCTGCACCTGCTTCAGCACCACCCCCGCCCCCTCCACCACCACCTCCCCCCCAAGGGCCTAAAGAGGGGAACGGGAGTGAGGAGGAAGAAGAGGATGACGAGAATGAGGTAGTGGAAATCCCTACTACCCGCACTCGGCGTGAGTCTTGGGTGTGGCGCTTATTTACCGTTCATGGGAATGGTCCTAAGGCTCGTGCGAACCGAGTCACCTGCAATGAGTGAAAAATGGTACTCAGTCGTGGGAGGCATGGTTCGTATAGCTTTGAGACCACTACCATGAAGCAACACCTCAAGTCATTCCACACTCGGGCCGTTCGCAAGGTTGTACCTTGCGAGGAGCGTAGTAGGTTGATTTCCTCTACTTGATCCTCCGTTTCTGATCCTGTCACCACAAGGAACACTCCTGTGGGACAGCGTCTTCCTCAAGCTGCCTCACAGGCCATACATAATGCTGATGACCCTTACCTTTCGTGGGTCACAGTTGTATGTATGTACAGCGATGCAGTACTCTGCAGGGGGGAGCGACTTTGCAGTGCTTTTGAGCACGAGAAGACCTGCTCACTACCCCAAAACCCACTCTACATCTTCCTCTCTCACCTCGCCCTTTCTTATCCCTGTGGTTGGTGTCCCCCCTTTACCCTCCTTTCCCCTCCTCTCCTAGTGTGTCGTGTATAAAAAAAACTAAAAAATATAAAATAACAAAAATCAAAAACAATAAGGCTCTTTTCAGAGCCGCCTTTCACAGTTAAAAAGTAGAAGTGAAAATAAATGAAGCAGGTCCCTTTGTATATTTTAGAAGTCCGCGGACATCTAAAATTTTGGGGTGCTACCCTATCATAAACATTGCAATTTTCTCTGGGAGGAAGTGGTGGCTCTGAAAAGAGCCTTTGGGAGGTGTTTGTGTTTCAAAAATTATAAATACTCAACACCTACTTCAAAATAGATGCTGTAATTCTAAAAAAGGTCGCAATGCATTTTGTATGTTTCTTAGAAAAATCTGATTGCCAGCATAAGTTAGATGTACTCCATCTCTGCGAAAAATGTATATACTACGAAACATAATATTTTCATTGTGAAAAGAGGACATGCCAAAATCTCTTAGAAAGGCACAAACAGCCTTATTGAGACTGCACCTTGCTTTCTTCATTTGTGGACCAAATGAAGAAGAACGAAGCCACATTTGTCTCTGCGCAATCCATGAAAAAATTACTTGAGAATTTGGAAACATGTCCATGACTGTCCCAAGTTCTTCGTTCATTGCAAATTGCAAAAATATTCCAGACACATGTCCTAAACTGTTCCCTCCACAATGAATTATAATTATATCTGGATGTTGCTCTGTCTCCAAAGTAGCAGAGAGAGGTAACAAGTCCAACCACTTCGTTCCACGTACTCCATGCCAGTGTACTTCCACATGTGGGAATCCAAGATCTACAGCTACTCCACAGGTTTCTGCATGCACCTTCAACCAATGTATCCACGAGTCTCCCAAAATCCAAACAATCTGTTTTCTGAAACACACAGCCATAGCTATCTGTTCTTCTCTCAGCATAAAGAGCATCTGAGAAACTCTCTCCTGGCACAAAACACCCACTAAACTTTCCTAACCAATCCCTTTCTGTGCTCATTCTCATTTGCATGACTTCCCAATCCAAAAATCCCCGGATGTAACAACCGATGTCCGGGAACTACCACCATGTCCACTGACATATCATAACATGCACAGCCCTTCTAACATTTCCACTTCACTCTCTGTGACATTCCCTCATTGGATGTAGCTAAGAAGTCACATGACCATCCACCAATCACATTCAAGACCTCTGCATCTAACGGCATCATCATAGACCAGCATTGCAAATGTACTGTGAATCTCTCTGAGTACAAGTGTCATATCATTGGCAAGCACCATCTACAGGAAATACTGTACAAGTCTCCAAGATTTCTACTTGCAGCTCCATGCATATCCATATGCATGAACACAAACTACAGGTATGCATGTTTTCTGTACAGTACATGAACACATTTTCTAACTGACTTTTAGCTTGTATAATCTGTAAAATGAATTTACTGTCTTTTTTCAATCTCCTAAATCAACTGTCACTTACAAACCTTTATACTATTTAATTTCTTTATACACACACACACTCAAATCATGTTAAACTAACATTTTTGAAATAAAATATATAGACTACATATAGTCAAACAAAATGGCATGCAAACTCTATCTTCAAATCTCAAACAATAATACTTGTACAATTACATTATTTTTTTAAAATGTCTTTATTTATTTAATTACTTACATTACTTACATTTACATTTATATATGACATTGAGGCACTATTACGTGGAAGAGCTTAGTAACAAGAATAGTGGTATTCAGGGGTACATTATGAATTTCACAAGGCATAGTAAAGATATTTTGTTTGCTACAGTTAGTCATTGCAATACAATTTATTCATTAAGAACATATGATATGTATTCAACTGGTGCGACATATCTTATGTAAACAAGATAGTTTTAATGGTTTTGAGGAAGGTGCTGAGGACTTAAAAAAATCAATGTCTAAATTAAAAACAGTGCTATATACAAACAAAATTACTAATTTGTTTCTTTTACAATTGCAGTGAAGACCATTCTCCTGAAAAGAAGCAGCCGAATTTGAAGTACAAAGAACAACTAAGAAGTAACCTGCTCATTTTAGAAAAAGTAGAATATCACCATAATATTTGTATTATTACTCACACACACTTTAAGGTTAATTCATGCTATTTCTGTGCCTAAAATTGAGATTCTGCACCATTCTGTCCAAAAATCCCCATGTCTTAAACAGAGATTTACAGCCAGAATGGCCCACAAATTCCTATTTTTCGACACACAAATTACCAAACTCAGCCGCTAGAATTTAGATGTTATAGAACAAACACCTGTTTTAATTGTATAGCATTAGATATACTATTTATACTTCTCCACACCACTAGCTTACTTTTTTCTGTCATCTGAACCCCAGTTTAGTAACACACTAATTCAATAACCCCATCCCTACTAGTTGTAGTTCCCAATGCACAATCACACACCATTACATACATCTTTATCATCTTACTAAAACACTCATGCACACAGCACACAAACATTGCAGAACACCCCATCCCACACCTTCTTAATTTTTTTCAACAGACCCTAAAGAATGCCTACCAAAAATCAAGTCCGTAGAAAGCAACGCAGAAGTAGAGCAAATGAAAATAAAAGTGTCCAACATATGCATCCATCTCTAGCAGAATTTGTAAAAAAAGTTGAAACAAAACAGCTAATACAGTAATTTAGTGAAACAAAAGAAGTTTCAAGTACAAACACTTTGCCTCCTCTATCAAAATGTAAAACAAACCAAAAAACAATTAACAGAAAATCAGCTATCACTGCAGATAAAACTGCTTCTTTAAATCTTGATATAGTGCAAAGTAAGCATACCAAGAAAAGTATTTTAGCCAAAATGTTCCGTCACAAAGTCCTTCAAAATCTTATAAAAACAGGAGAGAAACCAGGTCCAACGCTTAAAACCTATCGTAGGAAATTAATCTTAGAAGCGTTGATAGACAGTGCAATTCTTCTCAAAAGAAAGTTATTTATTTTAGTGTTAAACAAAATGAAACCACTAACAAAACTAATAACTAAATTACAAAAAAGACTTCTCAATAAACGAAATGTCAATAGAAAGAACTTCTTAAGGTGAATGGAGTCACACTACGAGCACAGAACCATACTAGAAAAAGTTAATAATACCATAATGGAACAAGAAGTACTCCTTACAAAAATATGCCCTGAAAACGTAGAATTACTCCTCAATTCAACTGAATCAGAACGTCTAGTGTACAAATGGCCATGCACGTCAATGTGTAACATTCCCAAACAATTTTTCAAGTCTTTACACCAATTGCTCAATCAATATGTGAAAAGCAAAGACAAAATCAAAATTAAACTACTGCAAAATATAGATATCTGTCCAGTACGCAAGTACACAGGACTACAAGGACATTCATTGGCCTGCATTACAGGACCTACTTGCAAAACCACCTTCCATGATATCAAAAGGATATCAACACATCATTCAACTATAGGAAATCTAGTTTATAAACTTTACTATGCTAAAAGTCCTGCTTTAGCACTAGCCAATTTAAATAACATTCTTCTACATGGTACAGCAAAAGACCTACTAGAAGAAATCGACAATATCCAGAAAAAAATATTTTGGAATTGAAACCCACTTACTGAATGAAATAGCTGTAAACCAAATTAGTAACAATTCTACACATGGCAAACTTTTACTACACACATACAAAAAAGAAATACTAAAATTTAAAAGTACATCAGCTGAAGCACCAAACCATGTGTGTGTATGTTGCCGCAGAACTTTTTATAAAAGTAACACAAAAGCTGTAGACCTATCATACAAAATAGAAGACAATGAAGATTCTAAATGGTTTGAATTAGCTCTCTGCCTTATAGCAGAAAACAAATACGAAATAACTGACCCCGTAATACTTTGCAGTTACTGCACTACAAAACTTGACAACAACCAAACTTCTTCACGTGCTATCACAAATAATTTAGAATTATATCCACTACCAAAACCCCTTCAACAACTTAATTTATGTGAGAGCATCATAATTCAAACAGTGCACCCATTTCAAGCAATAATACGCCTTCAACCAAAAACTGCTAAATTACCTCCCTCTGAATTAGTGAAAGGTATTTGTGGAAAAGTAGTGTATTTACCATTAGATCTAAAAGAAAATGTGCACACTCTAGAAGTGCAACGTCCAATGCAACAATGTTTAATTATCTTGGTAAATGGAGCACCTATAAAAGACATATCTTAAAGAGAATAATGAATATTACAAAGAAATTAATATTGAAGAAAACTTGAAGGATACAACTGCAATAATTCAAGAGACACAAGAAGCTGGTCAATTTGAGCTCCTATATCCTGCTACAATATCAAACACTTTAGACCATTATACAATTCATCCATTGCATTCTAATGACACCATAGAAGATGCACTGGAAACGTACCAAATGCGTCAAACAAAAGGATCACCAATCAGCATATGGGAAAAAAGTATAGAAGCACATGCTTTTCCTCTACTCTTTCCTACTGGCAAAGGAGGAAGGTACGATGATAGACCTATTCAAATATCAGCATCAGAATACCGCTCATTACGGATGTATTCTGAAGATCCATATTCCACCTACTCTTTGAAAGTGAACTAGCAACTTTATGTTACGGAGTTGCACACATATTAAAATCAGGATCGCACTTTCAAAATATGACAGCTACACAATTATTACAAAAAGTTCAACAAAAAGATGAGATTTTACAATCAAATATTACAAATCTATTAGCAGGTATGTGTGGTACTAAAGAGTACTGGTTTCGATGTCATGGAGATGTACGTTGTATTATCAGAAACCTTGGCCCACCCACTTGGTTTGTTACATTACGTTGTGCAGAATATGCATGGGAAGATTTACATGATTTCCTACGCATATCAAACAAAAACAAAACAAACATAGATATACTAACACTTGGAGAACTTTGTTCTCTGGATCCTGGTAATGTTTCAAGATATTTTCACCATCGCTTCATTGCTATGCTACATTTTATTTGTAATAAAACTGTTCCTCCCCTTGGAGAAGTGCAACACTTCTTTTGGGGAAAAGAATATCAAGCCAGAGGAGCACCACATATCCACATGCTTTTATGGATTAAAGATGCTCCTATATTTGGTCAAGAGAGTGATGCCACTGTTTTACAGTTATGTCACTTGTGAAATTCTATCAGAATCCACAAATAGAGATCTTCATGCACAAATTTAACAATTTCAAAGACACAAATGTGGCAAATATTGTCGTCGCAACTACAAAAACAAAGGGAAATACTACACCAAATGCCGATTTGGTTTCCCTAGACCAGTTACAAATACAGGTCAAGTGAACAACCTCAAGTCTTCAGTTCGACATAGTGTTAAAGGTAAGTCACCTAAAAATACATATTACATATATCAATGATTACAATGCAATCATTGCCCACTTATGGAATGCAAACATAGATGTGCAGTACATTGCAAACAATTCTACTGCAGTTGTACGATATGTCATAGCATACTTAACCAAAGCAGAAAAGACAGAGTTGCAAGACCTCTGGAATGACCTGCCATCAGATAAAACAGTGTCTCAGAAATTATACAGCTTGGGCATAAAATGCTGTGCCAAAGAGAATGTGGATTCTATGAAGCAGCTGATCGTTTAACTGGTACTGCATTGTATGGTAAATCGGAAAATATAGTATGGCTAAGTCTTAATCCAGCTAAATCTAGAAAAAGAGTTCTAAAATCATACGAAGATATAGAAACAATACCCAAACATGATCCCAACAGCCAAGACTTTTTAAAAAACAATTTATCGGACACATACTACCCAAACAGGAGTACCACTTTGGAAAGCATGTGTCTATACCACATAGCCCAAAACTACACATACAAAAATAATATAAAACCTGATGAAAAAAACCGTAAATACAGAGTGACAAACTCTGAAGGCAGCTTAGTAAAACTCACCAAACCAAATTTAATTAATCATATCAAATTGTCATTAAAGACTCCTCACAATAAAGAAGTAAATTACATGTCCCTGCTACAACTCTTTAAACCATGGAGAAAAGAAGAAGAAATACTAGATAACTATGACTCATATGAAGACGCTTTCAAAGCAGAGGAAAGCACTATAACTGATGTAAACTTTACGCAGTACAAAACAATGTTGCACAATGAACAGCAACACAAAGAAGAACTCCAGGCCCAACTAGATAAGGACACTCCTGACAGTAGTCAACCTTCTGTAACAGGAAGCCAAGAACCACTGGGAGAACCACTAATAACAAATGAGGCAGAATTAGCTATGATAGAAGTAGAAAACACCATGTGTCAGTATGAAGATAAAGAAGACTTAAAGGATTGGGTCAGTAAACATTTTTTATTGCTCTACGGGTCGGCAATATGTTTTTAAGCCTAAGTCACTCGATTTTAGAAAAAATGTCCTATGGACCTTACCCGAGTTTTCGTCCATTAAACGCACGCGAAAACAGGCCTCAGGGAGCTGCTTTTGCGGCACTAAATCATATCCCCCACCCGTAAGCCTGTCATCAGCAGACACGTACCGCCCATTTCACAACGCCAAAGCACGTCTCGTGTCAACATTCGCTGCGCTTGAGCTAATGACGTGTCGCCATGGAAATGGCAGGACGCCTCTTTCCTCAATAAGTATAAACAGACCGTTTCACAACACACAGCAGCAGATTTTCGATTCCATTCCTCTCTCTGTGTTACTTTGAGTATTCTGTGACTCGTTTCTGTGCTCTGGTCAGCTACCTTTGTTGCTTTTAGCCCGTGTGAACAGATACCAGTACCACCGCTATAAATTATTTTAGTTTGTTTAACACACAATGGCTACAATAATGCCCAACATGTACGAGCCCGAATATACCGAGGAGGAACTACTGGAAAGGGAAACACGCGAAAATGATGGGTCTTCGGACAGCAGTTGGGAGGACGATTCAACAGCTGAAGAGCCAGGACCTAGTCGCATGGACAGTGTTTCCACCTGGTGCACATGCAATCGGTGCGAGCTAATGCCAACCGAGGACGAGAACTGCTGCTGCTGTGAAAACTCGGGATGCGTGGCCTACATTTCGGAAGGCAAGCCACGACCGCAATGCATCACCGAGCTGCCAGACTTCAGGGCAGCCTGCCTCACACGGTCCGTGTTAAGGATAATGATGGTGCTTATGCACAAACTTCGCGCAACTGTTCGTCCTCGTAATCCGAGTAACGAGTAAGTATACTCTGCTTGTCATGCCACTCCTATTTCATGGTCTTCTACTACATCCAAAATTACATATACATATCATTGTAATGCATGAAAGTCGTTCAATAGTGTGCAGTGTCTAGATAGCATTTGTCCGAGCAGAATGCCATTAGTTACAAGAATTGTCATTGACAACAAACGTTTATTAAACTTAACTTGGTCATTTAAAAACAGTTTGTTTCATTCCTTTTCACAGGTGGTACAGACTGGTGGCCTATCGTTCCTTTACATGGTGGCTTCATGGGAGGCTTGGACACCTCGTTCGAAGAGTAATACCCGCCTGTGCCGTTCATGCCATGAGAGAAACGTTCCTGAGTGACAGCGGTCAGTACAGGGGATTTTCTCTCACTGTGCTGCAACCTGACCTATACAATGAGTAAAGTCTTGTATTTTTGTGTCATCAAAATAAGATACAAAATAAAACACCACATATATTATAAAAACAGTTGTTTCGACTTTTTAAATGAATCAAGTGTGGCTTCATTCAAGGATGGACGTCAGACATCTGTGCTCCGAATAGGTGTAGGTCAGGTCGCTGTGAAGCAGGGTGGTCACTATCTAAGCTAACATAATATATTCTCAATAATGCATGCAGGTATTGAGGACACGTTTGTGGAGAGGAACGAGCTATGTGCTTAGTTCAGGCTGGTTCACATGCAGGACAGTGATCGAAGAGGAAGAGTGATGTGTTACATTTATGAACTGTTGCAAATACCTCTGGAGTTTTCCAGTCAGAGTGGGAACGAGGGTGGGGCCATGTGCTGTGCGCAGTGAGGCCTGGTCACCAAGATGGATTGGAAAGGGGGTACAAAAATGGATGCCCCGTGTCCTGCTCAGTGGTCTCACCTACGCGAATGTCAACCAAAGTTAACATCACATAAGGGCAAGGGGCGAACCCACTACTGGAGGCACTTGGTCCGAGTTTCTACTGAGAAGTAAAGGATGAGAAGGGCCTGATGGCCCATCGCTCCCACACACTTGCCTGCATGCCCACCGGCCCATCCATCCCACCCCCCTCTATCAAAGGCGGTGCACACACGTGGATGAGCGCTGGCATGGGGGGCTGTCACGGGGCGCAAACGGCCAAGGTGCCAAACAGCATGTACAGTATCCCACGCCCAGGAGCCATCACTCACATGGCCTCCTCAGACCCCGTATCTCCAGGCAGGCCTCCCCTGAGGCAGGCCGCCCCCCTCCAATCCACATAAGTGTGTCTACATTCAGCAGTCTTCCTGTGCCTGATCTGCACGCCTCAGCCCCATCCATCCCACCCCCCTCTATCAAAGGCAGTTCGCACCCGGGGATGAGCGCTGGCATGGGGGGCTGTCACGGGCGCAAACGGCCAAGGTGCCAAACAGCATGTACACTTCAAAAGGTATCCCACGCCCAGGGGCCATCGCTCACATGGCCTACTCAGACCCTGTGTCTCCAGGCAGGCCTCCGCTGAGGCAGGCCGCCCCCCTGCAATCCACATAAGTGTGTCTCCATTCAGGAGTCTTCCTGTGCCTTATCTGCATGCCCCAGGCCCATCCATCAGACCCCCCTCTATCAAAGGTGGTTCGCACCCGGGGATGAGTGCTGGCATGGGGGGCTGACACGGACGCAAACGCCCAAGGTGCCAAACAGCATGTACACTTCAAAAGGTATCCCACGCCCAGGGGCCATCGCTCACATGGCCTCCTCAGACCCCGTGTCTCCAGGCAGGCCTCCCCTGAGGCAGGCCGCCCCCCTGCAATCCACATAAGTGTGTCTCCATTCAGCAGTCTTCCTGTGCCTTATCTGCACGCCCCAGGCCCATCCATCCCACCCCCCTCTAGCAAAGGCGGTTCGCACCCGGGGATGAGCGCTGGCATGGGGGGCTGTCACGGCCGCAAACGGCCAAGGTGCCAAACATCATGTACACTTCAAAAGGTATCCCATGCCCAGGGGCCATCGCTTACATGTCCTCCTCAGACCCCGTGTCTCCAGGCAGGCCTCCCTTGAGGCAGGCCGCCCCCCTGCAAACCACATAATACCACGACATACACACATCATTCATTTACAAACACACCCGTTTCTAATACTTTGTAAACCACTTGATATGTCTCATGAGAACATCTTTGTGCTTTGCAAGTCAACTCCTGAACCTTCTACCTGAGAAGCACTGAGATCTATGCTAATCTGCTCGTCGTCGTGCTATCTGGACCGCTTCGAGCAAACTCGTCAGTGTGATACCTGTGGCCATCTACCTGTTCTCCTGCAACGTACTGCTTGGCCTGCTGAATCCAACTGTTTGTTGGTCAAGGTAAGGCCATGTATCCTAGTCATATTTCGGTAATTTTTACATTTCTATCTATTTGCGATTACAGTACCCAATAGAGCTATGGTCATTGGTCTCATTGCTATTGACTTGAGTTTCAATTGTTATGCTATCAATAGATCTATTTATTTTCATCTGTGTCAATTGTCATCGAATTGCATCCTTCGGGGGTCCCGTCTATAATGTAAGCATGTTTCCTTTTCATGAAAGACAGAACATCCAAGGGACGAATCACATGTTCAGAGTTTAGTCACATAATTTAAAAAATGTCTGTAACTTACGCAAATACTAAGCCACACATGATGAACTGGTATAATTCCGGCGACCAAAACAAACCTTGCATTGAACATGGTATGGTTCATTTACTTTTTTATGACATTTTTATTCATCAAGGATTTATAATAATCTTGATATTTACTTTTCAGAATTTTCAACAATACCTGCCTGTTCGATTAGCGGTTGCCCTTTCGAAGACCCATGCTAAATCTGAAGGTACTACAATGCATGTATTCCTGAAAGCTGTTGATCGAATAAGAGAATGGGTCAGACATTGCGGATATCGACTGGATGAGCTGGAAAGTAGAGTCCAACAAGTCTTAGAGGACAAGAGGGGTGATCGATACCGCATCTGCAGCCGGCACTTTTCCTCAAACATGTACGCCACATCTTGGGTAACAAAGAAGAATAAACAGCTAACGACACAAAAATTGCTCGCAACGCTATTCCAACTCTATTCGTCCACATTCCGCCACTGGTGAGTCAAGTGTCCGGATTTAGCTTTAGGCCTTGCGGTAGTGTCTAGGTAGCCAAATGGATTAATTGATATTTAGGTGTTGTGTCCCTTGTAATACTCCCTTGTAATACTTTCGATATTGATATTAGTGTATAGCTTTTTGAATAATGACATTTATCAATACATTATTTTTCGATTTTATAACCCCCAAAGGAAATCTATTTATGGGCACAGGGAACTGTACTATATTGCGCATTTTCAATAGCATTATTCTCAAGTATTCTGTCGGTTTACATGGCAATTTTTTAATATTTGCATTTCATCATCAAACAATAATTTACCTTTACAACTGCTTGACTATCCACTGAATCTGAAGAAAGAACATTCTACATCTGTGACGTGCCCGCAGTTATCAACCACTTCTAGCGCGTATCAGGTAATCATACTTTGCTATTCCGCTACAGACTTGTTTTATGCATGTCAAGTAATAGTTTTTATGTATCGTGTGATTATTTTACCAATTGTTTGATTAGTGCTTTCCAATTGATATACACCTACGTTGTCGTCCCCTGGTGTTTGTTTTCAGTTATAATTAGTGTTATCCATGCTAATGCAAGTACTGTCTTTCAGGGAGATGCTGAAGCGTCCACTACATTGACAACAGCCCTAGATGTTCTTCAGCAGCACGAGGGATGGATACTGACAGCTCCATCGACCATGATCATCAGGACTGGAACACTTTGTTTGATTGTTCTACACCATGTTTCATTCGTGGTTAGCCATTGATATGTACCTGTGCGGTCGACCCCTAGTGTGTGTTGTGTTTTCAATATTGTAATCCTTACTAAAGCAAATACTATGTTTCAGACAGTTGTTGAAGCGTCAACCCACGCACTTGATGCAGAGCCTGATATTCAAGTAATTCCAGGGGAAGCGGGACCATGCGGATACGAATCGGCGCAACAGCTTTCGGAAGTACTCAACACATTTACAACATCCATAGATATTCTTCAGCAGCACAAGGTATGGATACTGACAGCTCCTTCGAGCGAGATCATATAACGTGATTACATTTGCTATACTTTCTACCCTATTAACGCAAGTACTGTGTTTCAGGGAGACAATGGAGCTTCCACTTACAATCACAAGTTCCCATTTAGATGATGCAGATGTAAAGAAATCGGAGAAATAAGTCGACTAAATCTGATCATATTTAAATATTCCTTGATTCTTTTAGACAATGCAACATTTGTGGTTATCTCTTTATATGTACCTGTGCCGTCGACCCCAAGTGTATGTTATGTTTGCAATATTGAAAACCATACTAACGCAAGTACTGTGTTTCAGGGAGTTGCTGATGCCTCCTCTTCAATACAATAATTTGTGGCAGTCCATGCAGAGCCAGAGGCATGGATACTGACAGCTCCATCGAACTAGGTCATCAGAGCTCGAATACTTGTCGTTTGATTGTTCTACACAATGTTTAAATCGTGTTTGGCTATTGAGATGTACCTGTGTGTTCGTCCTCACGTGTGTTTTATGCTAACAATATTTTGATACACAGTAATGAAAATACTATGTTTCAGGGAGTCGATGGAGCCTCATTCCGTGCTGTCTATGCGGATACAGAAAATATAGTCGGTGCAGCGCAAGAGGAAGGGGAGACATGCGGATACGGATCGGAGCAACAGCGTGCAGATGTTGAAGGTCGAGTCAAAAAAGTTGCAAAGAAAAGAAACAAAAATAAGGTTAGTTACAAACAGTTCATAACTTTAGAACATTTTTTGTGCTGGGGACTATTTTATGTTTTTTCCCAGTCAATTGTACTATACTTTATCTTGTGTTTAAACTGAACATCCCTTTTCCAATCTGTCCTAGTTACCCGTGGGTCTACAAACTATACATACACAGACAGTGAAGCGAATGAGAGATGTTGCTTGCCAGACCATTTACACTATGGAGGAACTATTAATTCAGACGCGGCATGTTGAGACTCGGGATGCTCATGTCCAATGGCCAGAACATGAAATGAATGTGTCCGGAGAATCCAGTAAAGTTGTATTGGACCATTGCTACAGTGCGATCGCACCACCACAACAACATGATACTGGATGTATTGAAGATAGCTCTGAAGTAGTCGCAGATCAATTCACACAATCTACACCCGCCAAAAAATTGCCACCAAAAAAGCTGTCGACATTGTTGCGTTCTCCCATCAAAGTTAAAGTAGCAGATGTTGAAATGACAGAGAATGAACCAGCAGCAGCATTCACCGACGCATCAGAACTTGATAACAGCGATATTGCTTTCAAATGTGGTGATATGTCCTCAACGTCACAGCCCGAAACAACTTTGACGCAGGATGACAGTCTAATGAAAGAGGGCAAATACATAGTATTTAACAGTTGTTTGATGAATATTATAAGTATGCTGAAATGTGGGCATTCAGTTAGATGGAAAGTATGTGGGAAGCCATTGATTCATGTGACTCGTCAAAAACAAGGCAGTAACGTCAAAATACATGCTGCCTGTAGATTAAATCATACGTTCTCATGGTCTGCACAACCGATGCTGGGGAAACTGCCAGCAGGCAATCTACTGTGTGCAGCTGCCTCACTTTTTAGTGGGTCCAGTTTTAGAAAGTTAGAGTCTTTCTTTCAGTTTGTGGGACTCCATTTCATTTCAAAAACGCAGTACTACAAATATCAACATGATTATCTGTTTCCGGCCATTAGTGATGCTTGGACAATTGAACAATTTTCTCTAGCAAGTATATTCGAAGGCAAACGATTTAGGCTAGCCGGCGATGGACAGTGTGACAGCCCTGGATTTTCTGCTAAGTACTGCACCTACCACTTTCAGGACATGGATAGTAAGAAAATTGTGAGTTTGGTGGTCGTGCAGGTAACACAATGTACATCCTCAGTGGCCATGGAGAAACTAGGATTTATAAAATCAGTGTATTATCTACAATCGAGGGGAATGCACATCGACCTCATAGCCATGGACAGACACGTTTCAATTGCCAAGACAATGAGAGAGCAGTTCCCACATATTAAACATCAATTTTACGTATGGCATCTTGCTAAATCAATCAATAAGAAAATCTCGGCTGCAGGGGAAAAAAAAGGTTTGGAAAGTATTTCAGAGTGGTCCCAGTCTATCAGCAACCATCTTTGGTGGAGCTCCAAAACTTGTGAAGGGTCAGTGCAAATACTACTTGAAAAATGGCAGTCACTGATGCACCACTGTACCAACGTGCATCGCTGGTCAGAAAACCTACATTTCCACCAATTTGAACATGGCCCTTTGTCCCCAGTGGAGGCACGGAAGGAGAAGTGGTTGATTCCATCTTCACCGACACACAAAGCCATTGAGAAGATTGTTTTCAATAAAACTCTATCAAGAGATTTGAGGGTCTGACAGAATTCTGTCACACAGGAGGCTTGGAGGTGTTCCACAATATGTGCCTAAAGTACAGGCCAAAGCGCTTGCATTTCAGCATACAGGGCATGAGACATAGGATTCTACTTGCCGTCTTGGCCCATAACGAGAATCTCGGCCGTGAACAATCTAGGACTACGGGTAATGTAAGGATGCCTCGCTAAAAGAAGTAAGCAATGGGTGATCAAACCAGTCTATGAGGAAATGGAGTTCGACTTTGTCAAAAGCCTTATTGTTGCTGTATTAGAGAAGCACAGATATGGAATGTTGAACGTTTCTGTGCAGAGCACTGATCCATTGCCACCCAACATTGCCACTGTGCCATGTCCACCCAAAGGAGAGCTGGTTGTGAAGTACAAATCCCGGTTTAAATAATTGTAATACGATTGTCTTTTTGTAAATAAATGTTATTGTACAGTGTACATACAAAGTATGCTAACCCTAACCCCTACCTTCACCATCCTGGGTGGCGAACAACCTGGGTGTCATCTTTGAATTCTCTCTCTATTCACCTCATATTGCTGACCTAGTCTATATGTGTATGAATACATTTTTGTTGCTATAACTAATTTTCGCAATCTCGTGTAAATGCTGCGCACTGTTAACCGAGGGGAGGCTTCCGTATTGCAAAGAATAAAACAAACAAACAATAAATCTCAATTTCAGCTCAACTCCTCGGGAGCTTTATACTTTCCCTGACCTTCCCCAAAAAATTAAAAGTCTCAATAGTTATGGTTCTTTGGGGCTTCAAAGCTCGCAGACAACGAGCACAAAATTGGGGGCCTTAGAACGCGCCAAGCGAGCCGTTGCAGATGGGAGAGAAGCCAGTTCGCATTTGAACATTGAGGCGCAGTACATAGATGGATTTGAAACTTCAAGTTCTCACAGATGGCTTTACTACGGGATGTAGTAAAGAAAGAATGTATGCTCATTTCTAGTGAAGGTCAGCAGCTTTGATTTTCAGCTCGCGGCCTGAAGAGGCCCACAACTCGCACTGGCAGTATAAGGTTCTATTGTTTTTTGACCTTGAGAGACAGGGACCATGCCGAAAGAACTTCATTTGAAGGGGGGGTGCAATAACATAAGAGACGATAAGGCAGAACATTCTGAAACTAGACCGAGTTTCATGTTAGTTCAGTATACGAAAAATCGTTGTCAAGAGCACAGTGGGATTTACGGACTGCATTACGCAGAGACACAATGGAAATTGCAAATATAATGTATGTAACTCTTTAGACGCTTTTATACTGGAATGAAGAATTAATGAATGGATGCATGAATAAATGAATGAATGAAGAGCTAGGAAAAACGTCTGTGAGATCGTCCTTGTAGCGGGCACATGGGCATGCAGGTCCACATTCCACACGCATGTAGACAAACAGTTGTTTATCATTGTGTGCTAACCTCGATTTATTTCGTTACTTTTCGCATTGATTTTAGAGCCGAACATACTCCATTGCACTATCCTTGAAAGCAAATAGTTTCAGCTCGGCCGTAATAAATAAAATGAATAATATTAATAAAGATCGGCTGGCGAGACTAATTATACTTTTTATGTTTTAAAAACAGGTATATCCTTCCCTACTGAGACTGCCACCAGTTTCAGGCCCTGGCAGATGGCTTCTTCAACCGCCAGCTGCAGCTTCTTGTCAAGAAATGCCCCACTTTGAGAATCTTATGGGATGATCGCCAAGGGCCCATATGCCCTTACGCGGTACTAGCGGCTAGAAGCAACATATCAACCTTTAAGCTGGCCTAGTGCCTACTTGATGGAACAGCCTTGCGGTTCACTTGCGACCAAAGTGCTTCTTTTAATGAAAACCAACACCCTGTGCACCAGAAAGGAACAGCGCGTGACTCACGATAAAACGGAACAGTTTTTGCAGATAGAGATAAAAGAAAATAAATGGCATTCCGAGTTCATATTGCAATTGCTGAATATTCTATAAACATTTAATGTCAAATAAATGTACTTTACCAAATGTACTGTGTTGCTGTTTGATTTTAAAGTACAGTTTTATATTCCGAATTGTGGCGCGCTGTGTTGTGAGTTGATCTGTGTTGGTTTCGGGGTTCTGTGTGAAGTCGCCTACGCAGCACAGAAACGTCACGGAGAGAGGCGGGGAATATGAATGTTTTGATAATGTCAGGCTCAGGGGCGGGGGAAATGATTTAGTGCCACAAAAGCAGGTCTGCCAGGGCGATGCGGCAAGTGATAGGATTATCACAAAATGGCAGCTCCCTGATGCCTGTTTTCGCGTGTGTTTAATGGACGAAAACTCGGGTAAGGTCCATAGGAAATTTTTCTAAAATCGAGCGACTTAGGCTTAAAAACACATGGCCGACCTGTAGGGGCAATAAAAAATGTTTACCAAAGCATTCCTTTAACTATACTACAATCACAACTAAACAATGATCAACGTAGCATTTTTCAAGAAGTAACAAAAGAAATTGCACATGGCGTACAACATGAAAACAAAGAATGCACCTGCCAAAATTACAAACCTATACTATTGTACATCAGTGGTGAAGCTGGTTCTGGCAAAACATTCCTAATCAAAATCATCAGTAAGTTCCTTCAACAATTGACAAACAACAAACTGTCAGCTGTTGTCACTTCCCCCACAGGTTTAGCTGCCTACAACATAGGTGGTGTCACTTTACACCGATTTCTACTCCTGCCAGTAGAACACCAAAACAAATTAGACTATTACAAACTTTCTACAGAAGCTGCAATGGAACTACGCATATGAGTATTGAAACACATGAAAATGCTACTAATAGATGAAGTGAGCATGGTGTCCAACCTAATGTTGGCTTTGATTCACCTCAGATTACAAGAAGTACTCAAAACAAACAATGAAGAGCTCTTTGCAGGAAAACACATTATTGTTTCCGGAGATCTTCTTCAATTGACACCAGTAAAAGGTGAGCCTATTTTTAAAACATTAGGACACAAACTCTGCCGTAAAACTGTGTGGCAGCATTGGAAATGTCAACCTTCGGCAACATTTCCAATACAGAGAATTAACAGAAAACATGCAGCACTTATGCCAACATCTTAAAAAGTATCAGAGTTGGTATACTTTCTAAAGAAGCAGAAGCAATATTGAAAACCCGGCACATTCATGCACTTTATGGCGATAATGCATGTGCTACAGATGTTATGGAACAATTAGCCGACAAAAATGTCAATTGTATGGCCTTAATGCCAACTCTTGCAAGCTGTTTCAAATTCAATGAAATAATGTTAAGTAAAGAAATGCAACCAATAATGTAAATTAGCACCACAGACAAACTAGATGTACATGGTATGACACTACCCATGTGTGACCAAGCCACAACAAGACTAAATAGTTTAGAAGAATCAATCTCAAATACAGCAGGCTTGGAAAAGATATTAAAATTATCCTTAAATTGCAGAGTAATGCTTAAACGTAACCTTGACGTGGACCAAGGACTAGTTAATGGAGCACTGGGTACAGTTGTTGGCTTTCAAACATACCCATGTGACAACAAAATTCAGTTTGTCAATATTCTCTTTGACAAACTTTCAGAAGTAAAAAGGATAGGACGCTCAACAGCTCGATTCCTTCTCTTCAAGGACATGTATGTACGCAGAGAACAATTTTCTCTAACTCTTGCATATGCAGTCACCATTCATAAATCACAAGGTCTTACCCTAGACAAAGCAATGATAGACATTGGTCACACAGTCTTTAAAAAAGGCATGAGCTACGTAGCACTCTCACGCTTACGTACACTTGACGGTCTATTTCTAATCAACTTTGATGCAAGTAAAGTAAACGATGATATTCCTTGCATTTTAGAATACAATAGACTTCGCTCACTATACACCCCCTATCTAAACACATATTCTGTACCACAAAAAGTAAAACGTTGTAAAACAAAACTAACTCAAACAGAAATGCAACAGGATGTCACTGCAAATCCTCCAAAGAAAGTAAAAGAAACTAAAACTTCATCAAGTGCCACAAACATAAAACAACCCATTAGGGAAAGTAAACCAGGTACTTCATCAACGAAGGAAGACAAACTAAAAAAAAATCAATCAGATACAGAACTACCTGGTCCATTTAAACTCTCAAATATAGTTGGAGTAAGTTGCTACGCAAATGTAGCTATGAATATTCTATTTCAATTGCCACCAATTGTTGACCACATTTACTTACACAGTACAGACCAATTGTGTTTGCAAATGTTAGTACTTCACAGAAATGCAACAAACAATCCTGACAGCACGTATAGTGTTTATGGAATAAGACAACAATTGGACTACTGTGCTGGAATGGTTAAATTCACTATAAACTCACAGGAAGATCGACAAGAATTTCTAATGTACTTACTACAAGTACTGGAAAACAAACATACCTATAAGTGAAATCCTCCAGATTTCATACATGTGGAAACATACATGCACTCTCTGCAACAATGTGACACAAGAAGAAATCCCCAATGAATGCTTCATATATATATCAATACTTAATTGTGAATCCATTCCATTTCAGCAACTTGTACAAAATGCAAACCATGGTAAATTATGTACTACCTGCAATTCGGATAATCGCTCCACGTTAGCAATACAAACACATAGTAAATACATAATATTAATGCTTCTACATTGCAATGCAGATGGTACCAAAAACAACTGCAAGCTGACTGGATTCACACATGGTCAAATATCACTTGGTAAGAAAACCTTCACAACAATAGGTATAATCTACCACGCAGGAACCACAACCAATTTAGGGCACTACATTGCATATATAAAAAAAGAAATGTGGATGGTTTGAATGTAATGATAGTACCATTACTCTAAAGCAGAGATTACCAGCAAATCTTACAAACACTTATTTAATGTTCTTAAAACCAAAATTTGATAACTAAACGGTACTTTAACCATAAGTAAACTTGTAGTAAAACAATATAAACTGTTAGAATATTCCAAAAGCTATCTAACTGCCCAAAGATTCTACAACAACTAATCAGATAAATGAATACCACTAAATTAGAGCAAAAAATAGACAGTTAGAATGCGCCAATTAGTATCTAACTGTCCCAAAATTTAACAATATCCAAACAGATAAATCAATACCACTAAAATATATAAAAAAATAGACAGTTAGAATACGCCTACTGGTATCTAACTGCTTCAAAATTTTACAATATCCAAGCAAATAAATAATATGTTACTGCTCCAAAATACTGCAACAAGCCAATGTATAAAGCATTAGCCAGAAACAACAAGTGAACACTGAAAAACAAACAAATAAACTGTAGCATAACAGAAAACGTTTTTTTTTTAATCCAACATGGATCTTTTTTTCCACCCACAGACCCAATGATTTTAGCAACAAACACAGAAACTGAGCAAATTGCACAGTACTCTGGTTTGTAATCTACTAAATATGAGGGTCAAAAAAAATGTTCATTATACAATGAAATAAGTCATTACAAAATACTAATACTAACATGCTATTTTCTTTCATCACAGAAATGAACAAGAAATACATGTACTACAGTTGCTAAACCAAACAGTAAGTATATTATAATAAGTACAACCATCGCCGCATATCACACCCATAGTGGCTTATAACTTTGTTCCTTATAAATTTGTTTTTGACCCAAAGTTATAAGCCACTATGCCAAATGGCCATGCACCCAAGACTCTATGCCCTAGCCACAACCACCACAGCATATCACACCCATAGAGTCAAACATTTCAACTATGGCCTGTGGAAACTTTTAATGTCCGCGGACATAATGAGTGTTCTTAGAACACTTTCAACTTGCCAGTGAACAATACGGACAGCGTCCTCAGAACACCCCCATTTTTTTATTTGCGAACATTTCAGGAAACCGCAAGTGTTCTTAGAACACATTCAACTTGCCAGCGAACAATACGGACAGCGTCTTCGGACACCCCCTACGAACATTTCAGGACACAGCGAGTGTTGTTAGAACACTTTCAACTTGACAACGAACAATACAGACAGCGTCATCAGAACACCCCCATTTTGTTTATTTGCGAACATTTCAGGACACTGCGAGTGTTCTTAGAACCCATTCAACTTGCCATCGAACAATACGGACAGCGTCCTCAGGACAAACCCATTTTGTTTATTTACAAACATTTCAGGACACCACGTGTGTTCTTAGAACACATTCAACTTGCCAGAGAACAATATGGACGGTGTCCTCAGAACATCCCCATTTTTTTATTTGCGAACATTTTAGTACACCGCGAGTGTTCTTAGAAAACATTCAAATTGCCAGCGAACAATACGGACAGCGTCTTCAGGACACCCCCTACGAACATTTCAGGACACCGCAAGTGTTCTTAGAACACTTTCAACTTGACAATTAACAATACGGACAGCGTCCTCAGAACACCCCCATTTTGTTTATTTGCGAACATTTCAGGACACCGCAAGTGTTCTTAGAACACATTCAACTTGCCATCAAACAATACGGAAAGCGTCCTCAAGACACCCCCATTTTGTTTATTTACGAACATTTCAGGACACTGCGAGTGTTCTTAGAACACATTCAACTTGCCAGCGAATACAGACAACGTCTTCAGGGCACTCCCTACGAACATTTCAGGACACCGCGAGTGTTCTTAGAACACTTTCAACTTGACAACGAACAATACGGACAGCGTCCTCAGAACACCCCCATTTTGTTTATTTGCGAACATTTCAGGACACCACGAATGTTCTTAGAACACATTCAACTTTCCACCGAATAATACAGACAGCGTCCTCAGGACACCCCCGTTTTGTTGATTTACGAACATTTCAGAACACCGCAAGTGTTCTTAGAAACCATTCAACTTCCCATCGAACAATACGGACAGCGTCCTCAGGACACCCCCATTTTGTTTATTTATGAACATTTCAGGACACCACAAGTGTTCTTAGAACACATCCAACTTGGCAGAGAACTATACGGACAGCGTCTTCAGGACACCCCCTACGAACATTTCAGAACACCGCGAGTGTTCTTAGAACACTTTCAACTTCACAACGAACAATACGGACAACGTCCTCAGAACACCGCCATTTTGTTTATTTGCGAACATTTCAGGACGCTGTGAGTGTTCTTAGAACACATTCAACTTGCCATCGAACAATACGGACAGCGTCCTCAGGACACCCCCATTTTGTTTATTTGCGAACATTTCAGGACACCGCAAGTGTTCTTAGAACACATTCAACTTGCCATCGAACAATACGCACAGCGTCCTCAGGACAACCCCATTTTGTTTATTTACGAACATTTCAGGACACCACGTGTGTTCTTAGAACACATTCAACTTGCCAGAGAACAATACGGACGGCGTCCTCAGAACACCCCCATTTTTTTATTTGTGAACATTTCAGGACACCGCGAGTGTTCTTAGAAAACATTCAAATTGCCAGCGAACAATACGGACAGCGTCTTCAGGACACCCCCTACGAACATTTCAGGACACCGCGAGTGTTCTTAGAACACTTTCAACTTGACAATTAACAATACGGACAGCGTCCTCAGAACATTACCATTTTGTTTATTTGCGACCATTTCAGGACACCGCGAGTGTTCTTAGAACACATTCAACTTCCCATCGAACAATACGGACAGCGTCCTCAGGACACCCCCATTTTGTTTATTCACGAACATTTTAGAACACCGCAAGTGTTCTTATAACACATTAAACTTCCCATCGAACAATACGGACAGCGTCCTCAGGACAACCCCAGTTTGTTTATTTACGAACATTTCAGGACACCACGTGTGTTCTTAGAACACATTCAACTTGCCAGAGAACAATACGGACAATGTCTTCAGGACACCCCCTACGAACATTTCAGGACACCGCGAGTGTTCTTAGAACACTTTCAACTTGACAATTAACAATACGGACAGCGTCCTCAAGACACCCCCATTTTGTTTATTTACGAACATTTCAGGACACTGCGAGTGTTCTTAGAACACATTCAACTTGCCAGCGAACAATACAGACAGCGTCTTCAGGGCACTCCCTACGAACATTTCAGGACACCGCAAGTGTTTTTTTTTTTTTTTTAAATATTTTATTGATTTTATATTTTGGAAAAACAAACAACACACAACACAATACAACTGTTAATTATTTACAGAAACACAAAAGAAAATACGAAAAAACTCCCCCCACCCCCATCAAGCCAGAGCCGGCTCCCTTGTATCCACCGTCGGGGCACTGTCAGGTGGAACATTGTCCGTAGGCCCATCTTCCGAATTCTCAGATTCATCCAAACCCTGTTGTGGGTTGGTCATAGAGGCCACCAATTGTCGCCAGGCCAGCAAGGGCCCTATCTCCTCCTCGCACCCTCTAGTGACCGCTTCAAACCATACCACGGATTCAGCCTCCACCCACCTCATAAGGTCCGCCCACCATAGTTTCACTCTCGGCCTGCAAGCCGATTTCCAGTTCATGGCAATCCTGCGTTTGGTCAGGACATATGCCGGGTCCCTCAGCTTGCTCAGGTGCCTAAAGTGTCTGGGCCTGGGGAAGATCCCAAGCATACAAGACCAGGCAGATCCCACGTCCAACACCACTCCCCCACCTGCGAGCTTCATCTTAACCTCCTCCCAAAATCTATACTCTTCCGGGCAGGCCCAAAACATGTGTAGCAACCCAGCGTCCACCTCCCCACACCTGGGGCATTTTTGAGTGATCGAGCCTCCGAACCGTGCGATCTTCTGGGGAGTCAGGTAGGCCCTGTGAGTAATGTAGAACTGGAGTTGTTGGAGCCGTGCATTTCAGGACACTTTTTTATGATACCCCAGGACCCTCTTCCACTGACCCTCCGTCATGAGTCCACCCATCTCCTCCTCCCTTTCATGCCTCAGTTGGGGCAACTCCCTCCCAGCCTTCGTTCTGAGGAGTTCGTATATCCGTGATATTTCATGCCCACCCTCTGAGACATCATACATAGTTTCAAGGGTGGCATCGGGATCATCTGCCAGTGCCGTCACCGGCCATCTCTCTCTTACTCATTGCACTAGCCTGGCATAGGTGATGTACTGGCCTCTGTGCACCCCCGTCTCATCCTGCAACTTTTGGAAGTCCAACGCCTCCCCCTCCCGCCATATCTCCCCGAGCGTGGCCAGGCCCACCGGCTCCCAGTGCCTATGGACAGACTGAAACAATTGGGAGTCGTTTTCGCAAAGGGCCACCAGCGGGACCTGCCAAGATAGCGGTTCTGACTCCCCCATCAGTTTCCACGTTCTGTGCCAGACCTCCCATCCCAACCTCAATAGCCGCCCTCTTCCCGTCAGTTTATTCCTTTGTAGCCACAACACCTCTCTCAGGAAGTATGGGGCCGCATCCTCCCGCAGCAACCTAGATTCCGCCGAATCTTCATCAGACAACCACCTGGCCACATACAACAGCTGCCCCACCAGATAATATAGTTCGAAGTTGGGCAAGCCTATACCCCCCTTCTCGTGCAGGTTCTGGAGCTTCCACAGGGCCACCCTATTTCTGGAGTTACCCCACACGAAGCCCCTACACATACTATGAAGTCGTACAAATAGGCTCTTGGGGATCAGATGCGGGACGTTCACAAAGAAATGCAGGAGTCTGGGAAGGACCACCATTTTCAGCAAAGCCGCCCTCCCGATCATGGACAGGGGCAATCTGGACCAGAATGTCATGCTATTCCTGACCCCCTCTATGGCTCTCTCTGTGTTATGCTTGTGTACCGCTTCAATCCGGTGGTAAATATTTACCCCCAGGTACCTAAACGTGTCGGTCCGCTATGGTATTGGCAACACCGGCAGCCTCTCCAGCGGGACGTCCCTGTACCCGCCCAGAGGGAACAGGCTAGATTTCCTGGGGTTAACTGATATGCCCGAGAGGACAGCATAATGATCCAGTACTTCCAGTACGTACTGCAGGTTCTCCTCCGGGTAGCGTAAGTAAAGCAGCATATTGTCCGCAAAGAGAGATATTAAGGGGCTGCTGCTGGCGGTATTAATGCCCACCTCTCCGTATTGTTGCCGCAGGCATATCGCCAGCTGCTCCAGCGCGAGTATATATAACATGGGTGACCAAGGGCATCCCTGCCTGGTCCCCCTGCTGAGTTGCCAGGCATCCGAGACTGTGGCCCCAGTCTTGACCCTTGCCACCGGGCTGCTATATAACAACTGGAACCATCTGATATACCCAGGGCCCACGCCGTATCCCTGCAGGGCCGCTTTCAGCCAAGGCCATCTCACTGAATCAAAGGCCTTGACCGCATCCAGCGACACTACCGCCATCTCGCCTGTGTCATCCTTAGTATGGTCGATAACATGGTGCAGCCTCCTATGGTTATCGCTGATATTCCTGCCTGGGACATATCCCGTTTGATCCGGGTGGATCAGCTTGCCAATCACCTTCTTCAACCTGTTGGCCAGCACCGCCATGAGTATTTTGCTGTCCTGGTTTAGCATGGACAGAGGTCTATAAGATCCACACTCAACAGCCGGCTTGCCTGGTTTCAGTAATGGGACAATCATGGCCTCACGGAGGGACAGCGGGAGTTCTCCCTGTTCTTATGCCTCGTTAAACAAGGCCAGCAGTGGCTGGAGCAGCTCCTGCACGTACACCTTGTAAAACTCACTAGGCAGTCCATCCGCTCCAGGTGCCTTACACGTGGGGAGGCCCCGGATCACCACCTCCAGCTCATCCGAAGTGATAGGGGCGTCCAGTTCCTCCCGCTCCAGGTCGTCTAGGGTGGGCAAGCCAATGTCTTCCAGTGTGTTCAGGATGTCCTGGCTCCTGTCCTCCCCAGTGTCCTCATACAAACGTTTATAGAACCTGAGGAATTCCTCGTTCACCCCATCCTGAGTGCTGCGAAGACAACCGTCTTCACCACGGATCTCATGAATAACCACTCGGGGGGACTCGCTCTTGTACAGCCAGGCCAGCAGTCTGCCTGGCTTGTCGCCCCCCGCGCGCAGCCGCTCGGTGTATTTCCTATGGTTCAATCTACATAGTCGATCCCAAAGAGCGCTGCACGCCACCTGAAGGTCCCTCATCCTAGTCTTGTCTTCCTGAGTGGCGTTCTCGAGACGAGCCAGGCTCTCCAGTTCCCTTTCGGTGTCCTGAAGCTCCCTCCCGATACCCCCTTGAAGTCCCTTGGATTTAGAGATGGCCACTCCGCGCACCACTACCTTAAAGGCCTCCCACAGAGTTCCCGCAGAGCGCACGCTACCCGTGTTTATCTCAAAATATTCCACGATGGCAACCCAACACCGCGAGTGTTCTTAGAACACTTTCAACTTGACAACGAACAATACGGACAGCGTCCTCAGAACACCCCCATTTTGTTTATTTGCGAACATTTCAGGACACCACAAGTGTTCTTAGAACACATTCAACTTGCCTCCGAATAACACAAACAGCGTCCTCAGGACACCCCCATTTTGTTGATTTACGAACATTTCAGAACACCGCGAGTGTTCTTAGAAAACATTCAACTTCCCATCGAACAATACGGACAGCGTCCTCAGGACACCCCCATTTTGTTCATTTATGAACATTTCAGGACACCACAAGTGTTCTTAGAACACATCCAACTTGGCAGAGAACAATACGGACAGCATCTTCAGGACACCCCCTACGAACATTTCAGGACACCGCGAGTGTTCTTAGAACACTTTCAACTTCACAACGAACAATACGGACAACGTCCTCAGAACACCCCCATTTTGTTTATTTGCGAACATTTCAGGACGCCGTGAGTGTTATTAGAACACATTCAACTTGCCATCGAACAATACGGACAGCGTCCTCAGGACACCCCCATTTTGTTAATTTACGAACATTTCAGGACACCACGACTGTTCTTAGAACACATTCAACTTGCCAGAGAACAATACGGACAGCATCCTCAGGACACCCCCATTTTGTTTATTTACGAACATTTCAGGACACCACGAGTGTTCTTAGAACACATTCAACTTGCCAGAGAACAATACGGACAGTGTCTTCAGGACACCCCTACAAACATTTCAGGACACCGCGAGTGTTCTTGGAACACTTTCAACCTGACAACGAACAATACGGACAGCGTCCTCAGAACACCCCCATTTTGTTTATTTGTGAACATTTCAGGACACCACAAGTGTTCTTAGAACACATTCAACTTGCCATCGAACAATACGGACAGCGTCCTTAGAACACCCCCATTTTTTTATTTGCGAACATTTCAGGACACCGAGCGTGTTCTTAGAACACTTTCAACTTGACAACGAACAATACGGACAGCGTCCTCAGAACACCCCCATTTTGTTTATTCGCGAACATTTCAGGACACCGCAAGTGTTCTTAGAACACATTCAACTTGCCATCGAACAATATGGACAGCGTCCTCAGGACACCCCCATTTTGTTTATTTACGAACATTTCAGGACACCGCAAGTGTTCTTAGAACACATTCAACTTGCCAGCGAACAATACGGACAGCGTCTTCAGGACACCCCCTATGAACATTTCAGGACACAGCAAGTATTCTTAGAACACTTTCAACTTGACAACGAACAATACGGACAGCGTCCTCGGAACACCCCTATTTTGTGTATTTGGGAACATTTCAGGACACCGGAAGAGTTCTTAGAACACATTCAACTTGCCATCGAACAATACGGACATCGTCCTCAGGACACCCTCATTTTGTTTATTTACGAACATTGCAGAACACCGAGAGTATTCTTAGAACACATTCAACTTCCCATCGAACAATACGGACAGCGTCTTCAGGACACCCCGTATGAACATTTCAGGACACTGCGAGTGTTCTTAGAACACTTTCAATTTCACAACGTACAATACGGACAACGTCCTCAGAACACCCCCATTTTGTTTATTTTCGAACATTTCAGGACACCGCAAGTGTTCTTAGAACACATTCAACTTGCCATCGAACAATACGGACAGCGTCCTCAGGACACCCCCATTTTGTTTATTTACGAACATTTCAGGACACCACGACTGTTCTTAGAACACATTCAACTTGGCAGAGAACAATACGGACAGTCTCTTCAGGACACCCCCTACGAACATTTCAGGACACCGTGAGTGTTCTTAGAACACTTTCAACTTGACAACGAACAATACGGACATCGTCCTCAGGACACCCCCATTTTATTTATTTTACGAATATTTCAGGACACCACGACTATAATAAGAACACATTCAACTTTCCAGAGAACAATACGGACAACGTCCTCAGAACACCCCCATTTTGTTTATTTACGAACATTTCAGGACACCGCGAGTGTTCTTAGAACACATTCAACTTGCCATCGAACAATACGGACATCGTCCTCAGGACACCCCCATTTTATTTATTTTACGAATATTTCAGGACACCACGACTATAATAAGAACACATTCAACTTTCCAGAGAACAATACGGACAGCGTCCTCAGGACACACCCATTTTGTTTATTTACGAACATTTCAGAACACCGCGAGTGTTCTTAGAACACATTCAACTTCCCATCAAACAATACGGACAGTGTCCTCAGGACACCCTCATTTAGTTTATTTACGAACATTTCAGGACATCACAAGTGTTCTTAGAACACATTCAACTTGCCAGAGAACAATACGGACAGCGTCTTCTAATACACCTATAGACCGACGGCACAAAGTAACTCTAGGCCTTTGGCAATATCATGAGTCCTTTCGCCATTCCGGCTGAGTAGACTGAGAAGCTTCCCGTGGACAATGATAGTATAAATCCATAAAATCTGCAGTGGGTCTGAAGGAACCTGCCTTTCAAAGCATAACCCTTCTCATTCCCACGGGCAGCCAATCGGACAAAAAGACTTCAGAGGCTGAAGAGGAAGGGGCGGTTATCCCGAGGTTCCAGAGAGGAAAAGTTGCGAGCGGTGAGTGAAACAATAGACTCGTTACTTTGGCAAATATCTTCTACGCATCAGAACAAGTAAGGGAAAGGTAACGGAGGGTGGCAGAGAAAAGAAATATATAAAATAGTCAGAAGTATAGAAGACTGTATATATATAATGGGTAATGACTTGAGCATAAGAGATAAAAAAGTGGTTACCGGGGGGACACCCGAGAGAAAACGAATGATTATCGGGGGGATACCCGAGAGAAAACGAAGGATACCAGGAGGGACACCTGAGATTTTAAAAAAGTAAGGATTCACCTTGTTCCTGTGCTTTAATACAGCGGTCAGAAGAAACGTGAACTCATAGCCCACATAATGGGCGACAATTAGACTACGGTGACTTTTAAAGACGGCATCAAAGGAGTTTGTTTAAACTCCATGGCGGGTATTGATTAGAAGGCAGGTACATGTATGACCAGCTGGTGTCCGTTTAGTCTGTCAAGTGTCTGTCATATGTGTTCTGTTGTATGTCGAATGTAAAAAGAACTGTATCATTGATTGTTTGAAATGAAATTTGGTTTTATGCGATTCTGTAACTGAGAGGGAATCACCAATTAATTGATGTTCTTGAGTAAACTGATAGTATAAAATCTTAGCGGGAAAAGAGTGGATTGGAGCTTGCGTATTTGGTGCTCGCTCATACTATTTGTAGGATAAAAACCTGCATAAATATTGGTGGTGACGAAAATTGAGAATGGAGGAGGTTACCCCACTTACGCATCTGTGTAAGCAGTTATCCAAGCATGCACCTATACTTAAAAAGTACAGCACGGAGTGGGTTAAGGGTACCACCCACAAGATGTTTATGCATTGGCCACAAAATGGGTCCCTATCTAAAGCCGTCTTACAGCATATGACAACTTACCTACATGCCACATACACAGGCAAAAAATTAGAGAAACGCCTTGCTGTTCTAGAACTTTGGAAGATGTTCGAACAGACGATGGAGGAAGAACCGCCCACAGACTGGATATTAAACGTATGCACGGAGAGGGGTGAGATGCCTACCGCGCCACTAGCCCCACCTGAGCCAGTCATCGAGGGAAGTAAGTCAGAGGGACTCTACCCGCTAAGAGAACTAAAGGCAGCCACAGGGTATAGCAACCCCGCATATGAGTCACCTACGTACAGTAGTGACGAAATAAAAGAGAAGGAGCAGGAAATTAATCTTGCCTTTGCAGTCCCCAGGGAAAAGGAGAGATGCAGAGATGAAAGGAAGGACCAGGCACAGATTAGTGCACCTCTCGTCAAGGAGGGAGAGGGAAAGAAATGGAAAGGAAACAAAAAGGTAGAACTGATGAGATAACATTCGCAAAAGACGAATGGATGGGAGGACAGATATTGTTGAAACTAGATGGAAAACGAAGTGATGATGTGAGACCGAGAGAGAAGACTGATGAGACGTAAAGAAGGGAGAGAGAAAAAGAGAAGGAAATGAGGGACGAAAAGATAAGAAGGAAGGATAGGCTGAAGCGAGAACAACTATATCGCGAAGAGCAAGAGAAACAGCTCAATCGCAAACAGAAGGCAGCCTATGACCAGTACAAACAGAATAAGCAAAGGTTGGAAGAAGAGCAAAGAGTACGTGAGAAGAGAGTGAAGAGAAGAGAAGATGAGGAAACTAGAAGGGCAAAGGAACATAGAAACGAAAGGATGAGGGAAGTAGATAAGGCTAGAGAAGAGCGGACGCGCAAGGAAATAGAACGTAAACGCAGACAGAGGGCACGGGATCATGAATATTTGGAGCGGGAAGTTAAAAAACCCAATCCTGTTGTAGAATGGGAAGACATAGAAGAATTCTTTCCTGCGAACGACTCGGTACCAGGTACGAGTGGGACAAATATTGAAGATGACTTCGACACCAGAAACATCGGGGAAAGGATTGATAAAATATACGATGAGATGGGGCTGGAACAAATTTCCCAAGGGGGAAGGGAAGACGAGCGCTTGGAAAGCACTCAGCTATATGACAATGAGGATGTCACCCGAAGTAATGGGAGCAGGGGACTGTCCCTAGACAGGCTGGAGATTGGGCAGAACAAAAAAGATGGAAGGAGTTGCGTAAATTGGGAACAATCAGAATCTGACTCTGGTGGGGAAACGGTGGATGAGGCACACGAAGAAGGGAGACGGCACGAAAAGCGGCTCCCAAGGGACCAAGGGGTACGATGGTCAGACGCTAGCGAGTCCGCAACTAGGACACCGAAGTCTGCCACGCAGTCCGGCCAACATGAAGGAACACCTCACAGTTAGAGGGGGCCTCGGCACCTGCCTATGCAGACAGATTAAGGGCATTGCCAGGTAGACGGCAATGCAGGAATGCTACACCAGCGGCAGACAGGAGAGCTATGGGAAGAGAGAAGGAAGACTGCACTTTCCAATTCCTGCTGCTATAAAAGGGGGGAGCAAGACCACAATATATTCCATGGCCACACATGGACCGAGAGAACCTGAAAAATAAGCTTCCAATGCTGACATCGGGAGCCGGGAAAGGGATACATGAGTTAGAGAAAATGACAGGGGGTGTCACCTTAGCTATAGGGGACATTAAGGGCCTCCTGATTGCCATACTTGGTGAAAGAGCAGACGATGTATGGAAACGGGCAGGGTACCCTAGGGTAACCATAATTAACACTTCCCATGACGGAGCACCATTTAATAATTGTAGAGCAGCAGTGTGGAAAGCGCTACAAACGCTATACCCAGACACTTCCGATATGGGAGCTATAATGACTCGGAAAATGAAAGAGTCAGAGGACCCGTTAATTTATATCCCGAATTTTCAAGACGCGTGGGTGCCCGAAACGAGTCTTGGATGAAATCTATCCCTGTATTCTACCACATATTGTGTCAAGGGTTGCCTAAACTGGTGCAAAAACAGCTCAAGAAATTGGTAGGAGTAGAAGATAAACCATGGGCCGAAATACAGTTGACAATTGCACACTACTGTAGATTGTTGCAAGAAAAGAACTGAAAAAAGGAGGCAACTCGTAAGGGTGAGGAGGCGAAGCTGGTGCAAAAGAAACTCTCAAAGTATGCTCTCGAGGGAGCCATGCTGACAAGCCCAGCTGAACCAAGCGTACAACAAGCAACTAACCCATCGCAGAATAACCAGGGTAGCACGGATTCTACCTGAGGGGTAGGGGATTTAGAGGAAGAGGGTGGCAGAGTAATCAGGAGGGTTTCAAAATAATCAGGGATGTTTTCAGAATAATCAAGGTGACTTTCAGAATGCGCAGATGAGCAGTCCAGCTACGCCAGATGGACAGATGGCCCGACCACCGCCAGTTTGTTGGCTGTGTGGAATGACAGGGCATGTGGCGTGCGTGTGTAGAAGCCAAGGCATGTGGCAAAATGGCCAAGGACTGGGAACAGGCATGGTGAATCAGCCTGCCGTCCCACAACAGGCATGAGGCTTGCAGCAAGGTGTGCAGCAAGTTGTTCAACCCTCGAACAATGGGAATTTGCCACATGGACAATCCCAACAGGCACCACCGCAAATGTCGCAGGGCACTAACTCCAGAGCAAGAATCAACCCTGAAAATGGGGGAAATCCACAGATATACAGTGGGCCGAACTTATTTATGAAATAGGACAGCTCACGGGGGACTCGGATGTGCTCTATCCTATCAGTGTGAAGCAAGAGACCAAGTAAAATACCTAGTCACACAGCCGCTCTCTACGTTACACAACCTGGGTTGTGGTTTTTCAAAATTACTAACAGTTCAGCTTTAAAGTCAAAAATATACTTCAAATTTCAAAAAGATAAACGAGAAGTTCTGTTGTTTTTCAAAATAGTTTATAGCAAAAAAATGATCTAAATAAATGAGTGGTCACTAATATTTTCTCAGTGAGGAAGAGTTTGCCACAATTAATTCATCAATCAGACCAAATTTGCCAATGCAGTTCGGAAATAAATTTCCTTCATAAGGGCCAGTCTAAAAATGAAATTTGAAGTATATTTTTGACTTTAAAGCTGAACTGTTAGTAATTTTGAAAAACCACAACCCAGGTTGGGTAACGTAGAGAATGGCTGTGTGGCTAGGTATTTTACTTGGTCACTTGCTTCACATGTATTTTTGAGTTTGGGTGTCTCCAAACTTGTCACAGCCATCTCCTTTTTCAAGTGTTTTGATATATTGCTCGAAAGGATTTTTCCGTGCACTCATTTTGAATACCAAAGACATGCGGATTTAATACCAGTGCTGCCCACTCACTTCACTTTTTGCTCTATCCTATCAGTGACACCAGACCCTTAAAGGGAACCCAGGGTGAATGTCATCATAGGGGGTAAAGAATATTACTTCTTAGTTGACATGGGTGCAATGTGCTCGTGCATACGAGAAGGCAAGTTTTCCTTGCCCGGTGAGGCCATAGATGCTCAGAGTTTCACAGGAGCTCACAGTAGAGTTCCCTTTACAGACACGCTCCCAGTCTCTGTAGAAGAATGCGAAATGAATGTACCCTTATTGTATTCACGTCAGACCCCAGTAAACATCCTGGGTCGGGACTTGATGACAAAGTTGAATATGACAATCTCGTTTACCGAGAATGGTATAGTGTGCTCCACTCCAGGAATGCATTATTCAAACGTGTGCAAAATGATCAGAGCATACTCAGGACGCATAGCCATGAGAGCTATACCGTTAGAGCCAGAAGTCTTCGCATATGGCGTGCGGGTGCTCATGGCGGGATTGTCAGGCCTTGCAGATAGAACTATGATGACACCTGATGAGTTCCTATTCAGACCAAGAATACCTATGTATGAAGAAGAGGGACAAGTATTTCCCTTAATGATACAATCTGCTGCAGTGCGAGGGAAAGTGGTATTAGTCGAAGGATACGATGACGAAGGTGGACAATGGTGTGCGATTATCGCCATCGAAGAAGGGTATCGAGTGACTGACGTCACCGATGACGATCTGTTCGCAGAACACCCAGACCTAGAAGAGACAAGGCTGGAAGTGAGTCTCACATTTTGAGTCCAAATGATCAAAGGGGAGGTACCTCAGAGAATGATGTTGGCACTGATAGGTCCACAGTACTTTGAGGAAGACATGGCCCGAGTGCCAGTCACTGTATGGACTACAGGGCCCTATGACATAGGCCTCCTGAAAGGGGCAGGAGAAGTGAAAACTAAACTTAAACCAGGAGCAATTTTACCAAGAGCACGACAATATCCCATGTCCAGAGAAGCGGATAAAGGGATCGCGAAGACAATTTCCGCCGTGATGGAGCAGGGCATCCTAGTGACGTCAGAATCACCTTGCAACACAGTGATTTACCCTGTCAAGAAATCAAAAGGAGGGTCTTGGCATTTAATCCAAGATTTAAGAGCATTAAATGATATTGTTGAAGCCGAGTTCCCTCTAGTCCCTAATCCATCCACAATTTTATGCAACATACCCAATGAGGCAAAATATTTCACAGTGATTGACTTGAAAAACGCGTTTTTCTCAATCCCGTTGCACCGTGACTCACAAGACTTCACGTCATTTACTTTCAGACAAATGCGCCTGAAAAGCACGAGGTTGCCACAGGGGTATTGTGAGTCTCCATCCATTTTAAACAGAGTCTTGCAAATGGAGCTAAGCACTATTGCGGTAGACAGTGTTGTTTTGCAGTATGTGGATGACATTCTGATCTGCAGCGTCACTGAGGAACAATGACGGCACGATTCTGTCCAGCTACTGACTATCTTGGCAGAGAAAGGACATAAAGTTGATAAGGAAAAGTTACAATACTGTCAACAAGAGGTGTTATACATAGGTCAGCTAATCTCACATGAAGGGAAAAAGGTAACCCCAAAAAGGGCTGAAGCTATCATGAACACGGCTAAGCCGCTCACGATAAAACAAATGCAAAGCTTCTTAGGCCTGTGCAATTATGTCAGAGCATGGGTCTTCGATTACAGTTCATATACCAAGCCCTTGCTTCAGGCTTTGAAGAAAGCCCAGTCAACAAAGGAAAAAACTGAATGGACTGAGACAATGGCAATGGGGTTCGCAGAACTAAAGGGGGCAATATGTAAGGCCCCAGATTTAGGGATTCCAAATTATGCAGAGGAATTCTACCTGTTTTCACATACTGATGGCAATTTTATGACAGCAGTACTTGCTCAGCGAACCTCGCTGGGGTATAAGCCCCATGTGTATTACAGCGGGACTCTGGACCCGGTTGTGAGAGACCACTTCCCATGCGAACAAAATCTAGCAGCTGCCACATTCTCCTTCGAGAAGGCATCATCCATTGCGATGGGATGCTCCATGACTTTGTACGTCGAGCATTCACTATTCGCCATACTAGAAAAACCAAAGGGCACACTGACATTGCAGAGCGCATCCACCTATGAGGTGATTATCTCTAACCCATCGATCAAAATAGTTTAATGTAAAACAGTAAATCCACCTACGTTCATAGCTGAGTCAGTCACAGAGGGAGAACCTATACACGACTGTGCGAATTATGAGGAATTCTATGATGATATCCGCAGGGTAAAAGAAAATGCTCTGGCGGGCGGTGAGATCGTGTTAATTGACGGTTCATCAAGAATCGACCAAGAGGATGGACAACGATACACAGGCGTGGTCGTGGTGAAACACCTAGCGAATGGAGAGTTTCAGGTACTCGCCAGCGCGTGAATACCATCTCACTATTCAGCACAGGCTGCAGAACTATTGGCGCTGATACTCGCCATTGAGAATCATGCAGACAAGGAAGTAACGGTGTACAGTGACTCCGCCTATGTGACATCTATCGTGCATGCAGGCTTAGCATGCTGGAAAAGGAGGGGCTACCTCCGGGTGGACGGCACGCCAGTGCAACATGCAGCCTTATTGGACAGGTTGATAAAAGCACTACAGCTCACAGTGGGCATAGCGGTCGTGTAATGCGCCGCCCACACGAAAGGGACAGATTTATTGTCATGCGGAAATCATGAAGCGGACATGGAAGCCAAGCTCATGGCATCCAAGAGCAAAACGATCATGGACGTGGAGGTGGCACGTACCCATGAAAGGATGATGGTAGCATGAGCCACACCTGAGCCCTATAGCAGCATGTGGCAGACTCAGCTAATGGAGCTCGAAGGGGAGGCACCTCAGGAGGCAAGACAGCACAGGTAAAAAGGTAATGCCTGTCGCCCTACTAAAAATAGCATTGGAGCAATTACACTACCCTATTCATATGTCAAAAGAAAATCTCGCTGCAACGCTAGCAGAAGACTGGTTTACACCGAATTTAGCGGAGCTTGTTGCATTCTTCATGGTGAACTGCATCATCTGCCAGCAATTCACCGCTGGGCACACATTGAAAGTAGTGAGAGAAGTTATCCCCCGGCCCAATGGGCCATTCCAGCACTTACATATCGATTATGTCGACATGATTCAAGTGTGCAATGGGTACAGGTATTTAATTGTGGTGGTGTGTCCATTCTCTAGATGGATAGAAGCAGGTCCTTGTACACACCCAGACGCTACCTGTGCTGCCAAATTTCTGGTGAGGGAAGTGTTCCCTAGATGGGGGGTGTGCGAGGTAATGAGCTCAGATAACAGGGCTCACTTTGTCAATGCAGTATTCGAGCAGATCAGCTTGTTGCTTTGTATAAAGCACAAGTTCTCGTCGGTGTATCATCCGGAGGGAAATGGCATATGTGAGAGGCTCAACGGCTTGCTAGTGGAGAGTATAGCCAAGTTGAAACTCACATTAAAAAAAGGATGGCTGCACTGTCTACCACTGGCATTGTATGCACTTCGGAACTAGCCAGACTCCGACCATCATCTCACGCCGCACAAGATAGTCACAGGCAGAAGGATGAGGACCTCTCTTACCCCCGAGATAGAGCTAGATGTGATGCCCAGCCAACAAAAGAGGTGTTGGGGACAGAGATGCAGGAATATTTGAACTGTATGACATCCAGCATCTCTGTCATTTCAGGCCAATTGCAACAATGGCGAAAATGGTGCGACGCAGCACAAAACACAGCAGGAGGTGCTAAAACAGACCTAATTCAAGGTCTATGTGCACCTCTCGTCTTCCCTGGTGATGCTGTTTTAATCAAAAATCATATAAGGAAAAAGTGGGACGAACCAAGATTTAATGGCCCTTTCATTGTTGAAGACTGCACTCCTTCAGCTGTCAAACTCCAGGTCAGAAGGGCATGGCTCTTCCTAAATGACATTAAACCATATGTTGGAGAGAGCCCTCCAGCTGCACCTAACCATGAAGAAACCACAGGCAACGGGAAAGAACCTCAGCACGTGCAGACACATCCAAAGCCACAACAACGTTGATAAACCAAACTTTTGAATCACGTCTCACTCAAGCAGTATAAAGAATCAAAACTCTGATAGACTGCAAATAAGACATTTCTGAGAGCATAACACAGTATCCTGAAGTAACCAGTTTCAAGGCTTTGTTTACAGAATTTATGGTATCTCCAAGCAGAAACCTCACGTGGTATGTGCTCACTTATTTCCAGTTGGTGGTGATAACCTATCCGTCACTCATAGGGAGAGTAACCAGTGTCACAGACTTTATTCGAGATCCTGCTAACAAGAAAATAATCCGGCAACTGCTGACTGTCATCGCGAAAGCCTTCGCCGAGCTACCCGAGCACAGTGAAAAGGACACAAATGCTTCCACCGCCGGTAGATATTGATGAACTCACCTTCACGTTGTTCTTTCAAATAATCGAGAAGTGTCCGACACTCGTCGGAAGAACCACAGACACACGCACTTTCATCAGAGACCCAAGAAACTTAGCACAATTGAACCAGCTGTGGACTAAACTAAATTACCTAGTGGCAATCCACGCAACAGGAAAGAGAACTACACATCCAAAGCCACAACAACGTTGATAAACCAAACTTTTGAATCACATCACACTCAAGCAGTATAAAGAATCAAGACTCTGATAGACTGCAAATAAGACATTTCTGAGAGCGTAACACAGTATCCTGAAGTAAACAGTGTCAAGGCTTTGTTTACAGAACTTATGGTATCTCCCATCAGAAACCTCACGTGGGATGTGCTCACTTATTTCCAGTTGGTGCTGATAACATATCCGTCACTCATAGAGAGAGTAACAAGTGTCACAAAACTGTCATCGCGGAAGCCTTCGCCGAGCTACCCGAGCACAGTGAAAAGGACACAAATGCTTCCACCGCCGGTAGATATTGATGAACTCACCTTCACGTTGTTCTTTCAAATAACCGAGAAGTGAGTCAAAAGAAAAGCTTGTGATTAGGTCCCAGCAAAACAGGACAAATGTCCCTGTCACGCGAGGACACCCAGCTGGCCCATAATGTCCTGTTCAGACTAGTTCCAGACTATCCAGAAATGGTGGGAAGGCCTGCAGATGTTGACGTCATCACCTTCCTTAGAGATCCAGCCAACATCCCACACATGGGCTTACTCCTCCACGGCATTATGCTCCAGGTAGAGCTATGTACCTTCCAGCGAGAATACTTGAGGAGACTTACCGCCGCTGGAAACAGATTAAGGAGGTTCCTGTGCTTTATCTTTCCGCCGAGGGACCGATCGAGGAGACAGAGAGACAGTGCTTTATCTTTCCACCTTGGGACAGATTGAAAAGAGCAGAAACGCGAACTCCATCATCTTGTTTTTCTTCAACTTTTATTTTTCTTCTATTTTTTCTTATTTTTATTTTTATTTTTTCATGTTTGCTTTTATTTTTACTTTTTGTTTTTATTTTTACAGCATTCTATTTTTGTGTGATTTTTAGTAGTTCCATCTTTTCATTCCTTCGTATTGAACAGGTTCCAGCATGTCCTCAGGACCAAAGCAAATTCGAGGAGTGCCCTGGGACTTTACCTATTGTAGATATGCATAATGAATGTGACGTGCCAAAGATGCTAGCCTAACCTTTTTCCATAGTCTAGCAAAAGAACTGTACTCCGGTCCCAGAGACTACCATCATCACCCGCAAGAGAGGGGACACTTAAGAAGCACTCGTCACTTTACTAATTCACGAACTCTTGAGCAACGAAATCAGAGTAAGAAAAAGAAGTAAACGCTGAAAATAGACTTATGTTCGAGATGGGGGCCCGGAACAGTAAATTGGTGTTACCACCAACAGAAGGGTGCCCCGCTTCCCTGGAAGGAAATGCTGCCAGCTGTCCTACAAGTCAATAATGTGTATATGCATACTAATTATCATTGTGTTTCTGTCTTTGACTATCAGAACTGCATTTTTTATCAGTGCATGAAGCGTCCCAATTTCAGTGCACCCACCAGATAATGAACGCCTGGGTCCCACGAAAGCACCCAGACCCTATATAGTTATCCCAGTTCCAAGAAATGCTGATGGTAAAGCAAACAAGCTAAAATTGAATGTAATTAGCAGTGGCACATACACACTTGAGATAATGAATGAAGAGAAAAGCTGGAGACAGGGTCAGCACGGAGTGAATGAAAATGTAGCACTGACCACTGCACACACCCACACACTGAATGCACATGAACAAGGGCAAGTGCGAATGGCAACAGGGCCTCAAATGAAGGCAACAGAAAAAGAGAAGCTCCCTACTGAACGACCAGCCCCAGAAAATAGTGGAAGTAACCAAGAAGAACCAAGTGAGAAACTAAAGAGAGAGGGCATTGCAAAATCCCTCAAAAGAACAGAAGTACCCACAAAGGAATTCACAGAGAAAACACAAACGCTGATAGATCATTTGTTCCCGTTCATAGTTAGGGCAAAGAAACTGGAGCTGAAAAATACAACTACAGAGACTATAGCAGCAAGCACGCCAGCTTCAACCCAAGGAGCAAGCACCAGGCCTACGACAGAGCCACGCGTTGGGAAGTTGGTGAGCCAATGGTGGTTAGAGGAAGTCTATGAAAGATTACAAAAGGGAAGGAAAAGAAACACAAAGCCCTCTCCTACCACAGCGATACAGCCAAGGCAACCTGCTCCACCGAGACACCCACAGTGGAAAAGCAGCACAGACGCATTTAAAGACATAGTCATAGCAAACTACAGAAGAACGCTGAGAATCAAGAGAAGCCCGCATGAAGATAACAATGAACTCAACGATTACCTGGACAGCACAGCCCATCTCGGAAACAACATATGGTACCAGCACAAAGAGGCGTTGCTAGGGGGGGGGGCTGAGGGGGCTATAGCCCATGATCTTTTGGTTGTAGCCTGGATAGAATCTCAGGAGCTACAAGCAAAAGGATAGCTAGCCCCCAGACCCAACAGTTCAGACATCAGCGTAGTCCCGGGTCTTTTCCAGACCTAGCAACACCCCTGCCAGCACATGAAGGAAGTAGGACGAAGACAATCAGAAGCAGAATGCTTCGTCTGTGCACTTCTACCGTACAGCATGGGAAAATCCAAGATCTTCGTGGCAGTGGAAATTGATGTCCCTACAGCACCTTGTATGTCACACGTAGCAATGTGCAACACCAGAGGACAATTTATGGGCAGATACGCCTCACTGATATGGGCCAATGAAAAGAATTACCCAGATGAAGATGGCTACGTCCAGGACATCAAAACAAGAAACAGGGTGCCAGGAATCATGGGATTAGATACGAGAACCCTGAAGTTAAAGGATCAGGAACAAGATGGAAAACAAACCCGAGACTGAACGTTCAAGGGAAAACTGCAGAAGGGGCTCAAATCTGGAAGAACAGAGGCCAAATGCAGATATGGGGATCAGTGGTTTCCCCAAATGGATGGAAAGAAGGAGTAGTAATCTGCCGAGCTTGGATGGTCCTTGGAGCCTGCCAAGAAGCAATAGAGAATTCACAGAAGTTATGCAAACCTCTATGGCCGAAATTGGTAAAGTTGCTGACATGGGTCGAAGACAGAGGAGGACCTCTGCAAATAGTACCACTGGAAAGCCTGAAACTATGCTTCGGAAGCAACGGCACGAGAAAGATGGGAGAGAATCAAAACTGCGGACGAATTTATGAAGCCCCAGGAATGACACAAGGAACCGCAGTTATGATGGACCATTACTGGCGTGTGGATCCAAGGCATATATAAGACTACCGAAGAACTGGGGAGGCATATGTACACTGGTGGACGTCCACATTCCTGCACTAGTGATCCCAAAAAATGACCTGAATTTGGACAGTTTCCTGAAAGCAGATGCTCATCTAAGGAAGAGGAGATCTGTGGAACTGGTATCTAGGATGAAGAGAGAAAATTACTCTTCTGCCAAATCAGAAGAGGCGTTCCATGCGATCCCATACGAACACAGGCTGTTTAGCCTCACCTCAACAGTATTCACCACACTTCTCCTGCCACACATCCAAATAGGAGTAAATACTAAATGGCTGCAGATAACCAGATGGGAGTTATTGCAGACCATCAACACCACTATAAAAGGATTTCACGCGATCAAAGAAGAGCTGAGAGCAATCAGACTGATGACCCTCCAGAACAGATATGTACTTGACATGATCACAGCGATGGATGGAGGTGTTTGTGCAAAAATCGGAGAGTCGTGTTGCACATTTACACCATCGCACAATGAAGAAAATGGAACCCTAACAGAAGCCATAAGTATGTTGACAAACCTAAAGAACCAGATGATCGATGAAAGTGATGAAGTGGACGATGACAGCTGGTTTGGAGCCCTGTTCTCATGGGTCCCACAATGGATGGCAGATATATTCAAGTTTCTGGGAGCCTTACTTGCAATGGTACTACTAGGTTTCTGTGTTATTAAGATAATCATCACACAGTGCCAGAAAACTGCAAAAAAAGCCATTGGGATGAAAATCATGGTCGATGTTGAACCAGGATGGAAGCCCAGAGATCTGACGGATGAAGAAATAAGAGACTTTGTGAAAGCCAGTGAATTTGCACCAGAAGGAACAACATTTACATATCCCAGGAAACGAAGAAAGTATGAAGGGAAATGGATCTATTGAAGCCCAAGCGAACAATGCCAGCTAATGACATGGAATAAAGATGAGCATGTGAAGACAGCAGGAAGTTTGAAAGGTGTGATAAAAATATGGACTCCCAAGATGCACACATTCACACCATCGTGTACAAACCCTGAAGATGACGAACAAGACATAGATGAATCAAAAAAGATAAATACGAAGGAGAACGCAGAAATGGTCGATGAACCGACCAGAGGGGGGAGTGTAGAGGAGGTCCCAGACATGGCCTGCACCCCTGCCCCCCATTTCGAGGTACCAGGAACGTACTCGCCAATGTATATGACATATGAGGAGCAAATTAACCAACAGAGAGCAGCGCTGGGACTCTGCCCAGTGTACATCAGAAGAGCCGTACCTGTTGAAGCGCCCATAACCAGACAGCCATGGGCTTCACAGTACCCTCTTAGACATCCATACCAGCAGCTGAGACGAAATGAAGAGTACCTACAGACGGGCCACGAAAAGACCCAAAGAGCATTAATGGATGGCCAGTGGAAATGACAAAAGGGCCTGGACAGACTCGCGGATGAACGAAAATGGCTATCAAGGATAGCACGCCAGTGCGAGCAGTTGTGAAATATAGATGTAATGGACACAGGAAAGAGACAATGTTAAAACCTAAGGAAACATTGCTATGAGGCAAGATGGAAGTAGCCAACCAGTTAACGCGTGTAAATAGGCTTGGAACGCAAGAAGCTAAGAAAACGATACTGCTTGCAATGCTTAGTAGAAGAATAGAGAGGCAAGCGCCAACCATATATCTACCTCAATAAGGAACACTATACAAGTGCAACAACATTTTGTAAAGCAGAAGTATGCCCAGGCGGCCAGAGGCCTAACAGGCCAGGTTTCATATCCCAGCCAAAGCCAGGAGAAGGAGCGGAATTGAAACTCAACAAAGAGCAGCTCATGTCTGGGAATTCGAGGTCAACCTAAGGAAGGGGGAGAGTGGCAACGCTGGAGAATCGAAACTTCAGAGCATACCAGCTGCCCCGTGAAGGTCAAGATAAGGGGGGCCCAGGCAGGTGGTGAGGCTAAAGAAGAATAAAATACACGAAAAGCTGGAAACTGAAGCAGATTCACGGTGAACAGTCATGTGAACAGTCAGGCGCGAAGAGTTACCAAAGTCTGATGTCACCCAGATCCAAGGATGCCATAACTTCTACAGATAAGAGGCTACAGTTTTGAGGCCATGCCCAGCCAACTAATTGACACATAGCTCAAAAGCACTGATTGATGGAAGGGAGGCAGGGTGAATCTTGGGACACTAGGAACCTGGGTGTCCAGTCTGCATGCTGCTAATTAAAATAGAGATTTATGTTTAGGGGTGTAACCCACCCAATCACAATGGACCATGTAATCTAAGGTCCTATAGACACTATAACCAATAGGATGTCATACTTGTGGTGACGTCTATCACGCATGATGTAGAGGGATGGGCGTATACGCCCACCTGATAAGAGTTATCCAATCCGCATGCTCTATTACCATGTACAGATATAGCACTTATACTTAAGTTACCTTTCCTAACCAATTATATTGCATGACAAACTTGTAGAGTTAGACATCAGTAATGACAAGGTTTGCCTATAAAAGCTACTGTTTGGATGAAGTTCGGGGAAGTTGGAGCGAGACAGATGATCGCAACAATGCTGATTTCCAATTGTTTCCCTGTTTGATGGACTTGTCATTAAACTGACTTCCCTTTGCCAAACTACTCAGTCCTCATTACTGAGTCGGTTTGGAATAAGTGAATCTTGCACCCCCATTCCTCACATGGTGCAGCTATTTACAGGTACTAGAGGGTGAGCACTGTCCTATGAGCCCATCAGTGGAAACACCGCCCCCCCTGTACAAGAGTAGTAAGGTGCAATAAGTGGGTTAGCAGATTACAGAAAAATAATGCAGTACAAGCAAAGGTTACAGCAAGTTTGAAAAACACAGCTAGATTTGTTTTCAGGAAGAAAAAAAAGTCAAACACAGCTAGATTTGGTTTCAAGCTAAAAGTAAAAACACAGCTAGATTTGGTTTCAAGCAAAAAAGCAAAAAACACAGCTAGATTTGGTTTCAAGCAGAAACACAGCTAGATTTGGTTTCAAGCAAAAAGAAAAAACACTGCTTGATTTGTAACTACAGCTAGGTTCAGATGTTGGAGAAGGAGGAGATGAGGCGTGCAAGCAGGGCAAGGTAGATGGTAAAGAGCCATACAACCCTGGGGGACACTACAGGTGGAGAAGCGAGTAGGAGAGGAGAAGGTGCCCAAGATGACTTGGGAAGAGCGGTCATTAAGGAAGGATGTTGGTCAGTCCAGTGCCCATTCCAAGATACCCAAGGTATCAAGGAGCCTTTGTATGAGGATGGAATGGTTGACTGTGTCAAAGGCAGGTGAGAGATCGAGAAGGATGAGGACCGAAGGGGAGTTGGAGTCCAGAGATGTGAGCAGATCTTCACGGGTGTTCAGAACAGCAGTTTCCGTGCCTCTGGATGCTCGGAATCCAGATTGATGGTTGTGGAGACCGTCAACAAGTTCGGTCTGTGAGTTAAGTTGGGGTTTTTATAAATTTGTTTATACATTTTATAAATCATGTATCCAAATTTACTGCCTTTCATCATAAAAAATGTAACTTTATTTTATTTCCATTCTTTTGTAGTAGGTCTATTTTTCATGTGACTGTGTAAGATTGTACGCCCCTACGTGGGCAAGCAGTACATGTATTTTCTAAAGACTCCTCAGTTTTGGACACTTATGACATAGTACCTGTAGGTGGACTGACAATTTCACTGATCTTCACTTACTTTATCATCTCCATTGCTTATTCTTTTACGTAATGAGTATTTTACTGTCTTAAGCTGTTCCTTTTCCGTAGTTTTTTACAGCCACCATCACGTTCTGACGCAGATCGTGTCACTATGGTGACAGCGCTATGAGTATTCCACACTTTGCTTACTTCCTAACGCTACTCTCCTTCCTTATGTGAATACTTTTACTTTTTAAGCGTTCGCGCATGATAAATGACATCATTCTCATGGCGCCCTACATCTTTCCATCAAACGCACACACATACGCCTTCTTGATACGTCACGGCGCTGTGTTTACTTTCCTTCCTTAGGGTATTGCGCATGTTCGCATATGACGCAAGCCTTATGACGCTCTTGACCTTTTCCTTAGGCGCACGCGCAATCTTCTACGCATGCACTCCTTTACACTCCTTTGAGTATAAATAAAAGGCACCCATTGGAACAACGCATCCTACTTTGGTGAGATGTGTCGCTCCTCGGCTCCCACGTTCGTTGATCTTTGGCGAATTCTGTAAGTAGCTTAGGTACTTTTCCCTGTACCATGGACTGACTCGTTATTCGAACTAGCACTTATCCTTTCCTTCTTACTTTCAGCTTTTTGCGGTTAGGATTTCTTCTGGGTACCGTTGAGCAGGACATTATTATTGATGTAAGTGTTGATCTATTTTCTTTTACTACATTCCACCAAGGCTCTACTTCTTTTCCTAATTAGAGCTATCACTTGTATTGCAGACTTAATATTGATCTATTGTTGGACGCGGGGTCCTATCAATCATTTACTTCATGAATACATACACCTCTAGGATTGTTTCCCTATCTAGACACCCACTTGCTGGGGTAAGTGCTGTCCGCTTTTCTTCCGACCATACTGAGTTAAGGCCTTTTGGCAGCAATCTCTCTCTCTTGCCTGCATGTGCGGATTGATTCGATAGAATTCTGGTTATTTTGAGCCGAGCCAAGCTCTTTTTCTCCACATTTCTAATCATAGCTACACTAGCTGATTTACCTCTAGGATATAGAAGACCCTGATTGATCTAAGTATGTATTAATACGTGATTTGATAAAAATTGATAAAAAGTAGTTACTGTGTTAAAGAATACTTTATTGTTGAATTACAGTGTGAAATTTTACACTAAGATGTTTCTTTTCTACTTTTTAGAAATCTGATGAATTGTGATATTGCCCCTGAAGAAGAGTTTGTGACTCGAAACGCGTTGGGCTTCTTTATTTGTATAATAAAATATTGTGTTTTACTGAAATATTGAAAAAGAGAGTTTCTTATATCAAATTGTCAATTATGCCAAATGGTTAATATGAACTATTGATTACCTACTTGAATGTTTGGTCTGATCTTCAGACATTAGAAAGTGTGCAGGGGACGGGAGTTCCTAAAGGATTCTTTAGGAACAACCACTTTTTTGTTCTTACATATCCAACCTAGATGCCAAGGTTGAGCCTTTGCCCACCGCACCTCAAAACTCCATATAAACATTGTAGAATGTCTTCAACAATACCCTTGCAGGTATTTAAGCAAAAGAACCTTTAAAATAGGTGTGCCTTAGTGTTATCTGCTGTTCTTAAGTTGGGGTAATGCCAGCTTCTCCAACAGCTTACCCAAGAAGAAGGTGATGGAAATACAGCCGCAGTTGGCAGAGCATGCACAGTCAGCTGATGTTTTTTTTCAGGAATGGGAACACAATGGGGGTGCTTAAGGGAGGAGGGGAAGATCCAGTGTCAAAAGAGTGATTGCAGAAATCAGCGAGTGCAGGGGCAAGGGAGCCAATGTTATCCTTGATGGTTCTGGATGAGCAAGGGGAAACCTGTTTAGAAGAGACCTTCATGGATTGGACAACTCTGGTAACTTCTTCAGGTGTGACAGGGGAGAAGGAGGAGAAGGGAGAAGGAGGAGAAGGAAGAAGGAGGCGGGTGAGGGGCCAAGGAAGGTAAGGGGGTGAGGGATGGGTTCAGAGTTTGGCTAGCAAGGGAGTTCAGGATGTCCTGAGTTTTTTTGGCGAAGTGTGTGGCCAGTGGGTTGCAGAGGGCCTGGGAAGGAGAAGGGGAGGAGTAGACTGCGCAAGGGTTGGCTAGTTCTCTGCAGATCTTGAAAAGTTCAGCCATGTTGGATGCACCAGAAACCTGTGCCTGTATGTGGGCTCTTTTCCTGGCACAGGTGGAGTGTCTGTATTGCCTTTGGAGCATGCAGTAGGCCAGTTTGTCAGAGGGTGAGCCTGAAGTTCGCCACTTCCGTTTCCACTGCTCTGCACTTTCATTTCAGGGCCACAAGTTTAGAGTCGTACCAGGTGTTACACTTAAAGGCAAGTTTCAGGCGGATTCTCATGACTGGGGCGAGAGTGTCAAGCCTATTGGTGTGGGAAAGTTGGAGGTTGCTGAGAACAGAGTCAGAGGTAGTCACTCATTTCATCTGGCAGATGTTAGTGAACAAGGATGGAGGGGGTTTTTTGGGGGCAGTCAGGGCGACAAAGGGACCCAGGTGGGAGGAGAGGAGAGAATGGTCTGACCAGGAGAGAGGGGGGGACTAGTGGAGGGGCGAGGGATAGGTCAGGATGTATGAGGGCATCCAGAGTGTCTCCAGCTGAGTGGGTTGGTACAGAAGGTAGAATGGAGAGGGAACAAGAGGTGCAGAGGTCTGTGAAGAGAGTGGGTGCAGAGCCAGGGTAGTCCAGTCTGATATTGAAATCACCCGGGTGAAGGAGATTGGAGGTGGATGAAAGTAAAGAAGAGCAGAGGTCTGCCCACTCAGAGAGGAACAGGGTGGTGGTGCCTGGAGGCCGGTAGATGGTAGCAATGGTCAGGGTGGAGATAGGGGAGATGACCAATTTGCAAACCAGGCTTTCAAAGGAAGAGTAGTGTTGGGTGGGTAAGATGGAAGCATGAATCCACACCGGGAAGATTAAGGCAATCCCTCCCCCGCCAGTGTGGTGACATTGAGGCTTGGTGATGATTTTGAAGCCACCAGGGAGGAGGGAGTCAAAAGCAGTGCCTGAGCTGGCATTGATAAGAACGAGAATGTCGCTCTCGGCTCTCAGTAAGTGCGCGATTATCGAGGTCAATGTCATTAAGAAAGAGGCAGATGTCAGCAGAGTGTTTGTTTGCTGAGCGGCCAGATGGAGGAGGTCTCTGCCTTTGAAAGTTTTCTGAGGTGGTGTACAGGGGCGTGGCTCAAAATAAAAGAGGAACCCCGGGATGCACTTCTTAAATAAATGACAAAGTGCTGCCTCTATCTAATCCCGGGAAGGGGGTAGATAAGAAAAAATAAAGAATATAGAGGATAGTCTGAGAGGTTAGGAGCAAAAGAACACTGAAAGAGGGGCTCCTTTCAGTAGTTTAAAACCATTGTAATCATAACACAGTGAGACAATGTTGCTACAACAGTGAGACGCAGACTGCAGGAGACAGCCAAGGCCTCGAACAGCTCTGGATCTAGTACCCCTACGAGGTCACTAAGTTTTTCCTGTACCTCACCACAACAGCAGGACACTAACGCAGTCGGCGCCATCCAGCAAGGACGCCATCCTGCTTGATTTCCTTAGTGATGGTGGCTACCATATATAGATGCAGACCGCTCCTGGCCAGCGTAACCAGTACAGCTGCATCAGAACAGACGCTGCCCTTACCATGACATTATAGTAACATAAGGAAACTCTGGAGCACTCCATTATCCCAGCAGGAAACATATGCACACGGTGCATTCCGGCCTGGAAGTACCAGTAACACAGGCATGCCCAGTGGCCACTATTGTCCAACATAATTTCAGATTCACAGAACTACCAGATACTCGACCAGACCACGTTGAGTTTGACTCTGCCATCCTAATGAGGGACTAGGAAGGATGCACCCTGCAACTACCACCATCAATTAAGATTGGCCTCGCCCTCTACATACACCAGCACAGGGAGGGGAAGGAAACTAAGAAATTCACCCTCCAAACTATAGCGTAGTCTAAACACCTGCACACAAACTAAACCCAGGGTTCAACTCCTGATGAATGTTCCGGATTTTTGCCCTCAAGAACTGAAACATGTTGAGAGTATACACTGTGCAATGCTAACACAGAGAGAGACAAAATCACTGCAATGAATCAGAACTGTTGATGCTAAATGACCTATGTTTTCTTAGATGTAGGGAAATCTAGGAACTAACAAAGTGTACCACCTTTGGTTGATACAATACGCCGGCCACAGAAGTGGCAGTGTTTACCTATTTGTTAAATTTTTTTATGTGATTTTAAAGATGTTTTGCACTATTAGGATTGTGTTTATGAGTTATGATTAAAATGGTTTTATACTACTGGAAGTAGCCCCCCTTTCAGTGTTCTTTTGCTCGTACAGGGACATGGAACACCAGTCAGAGGAGGGAGAGAGAGAGAGAGAGTAGGAGGAGGAGACACAGGAGAAGGAAGGAAGTTAAAGAGAAAAGGCAGGATCTGGTCAAAGAGAAGGAGGTTCGGTTGTAGATCCTGTACCTGGACTCCAACTCCCCTTCGGTCCTCATCCTTCTCGATCTCTCACCTGCCTTTGGATAGTATCTGTGTGATAGACATTCACGAAGCAGCGAGAGGATGAGAAGCCCGCCAAGAGAACTTCCCACTTTGTGCCACTGTTAATGGTTGAGGATGTGGACGGAGAGAGAGTGGAGATGAGATAGGGTCCATATATCTGGAGAGGGAACAGAGAAGAGGATATCAGTGAACACCTCTCTGGAGGAAGCGCTGAAGTAGGTGCCAGCGATGGGTAGTCCAGAGCTTGCACTCAAGATGTCTTTTTTGTGCTTTTTCCTACCGGACGTCGTGAGAGGGGGGGATAGGTGATAGTGTAGCAGTTAGAGAAAATAGGAGAGATGGAAAGAGCCATAGTGGCGGTAGAGGATAGTTGAGGAATGAAAGTAGAATTGCTGCACAGCATAGTTCTAGCTAAACTCATCAGGAGGCCTAATGGAAGTAGTCACAAGGCATAAATGCAATCCAGAAAGAAATAGAGTAACAAGAAATAAGAGGTGCGCAGATGTAAAAGGTACACAGAGCCAACAACAAATTTCCTTTTTAAAAAAGAGGCACAGATACAATGCAAGAGAGGTGCACAAATGTTAAAGATACACAGAGCCAAAATCGAAAGTCCTTTTTTAAAAAAAGAAGCACAAATGCGATGCAAGATAGGTGCACAGATGTAAAGGGTAAACACAGCCAAAATCGAATTTCCTTTTTTTTTTAAAGATAAAAGAGGCACAAATGCAATGCAAGAGAGGTGCACAGATGTAAAATGTACACACAGCCAAAGTCGAATTTCTTATAACAACTCTGTTTGGGACATAAGGATAGATGGATTTCCCATGACGGACACAGCATTGCCCTGCTAGCAGCAGGCAGGCTGCCCCAGTCCAGGGCAGCACCCGTACGTTGCGGCTACAAAGTTGTGTGCCAATATGGAGACCCCTGGGAGGCTCCCCAGCGAGGCAGGTCACCTCCACACTGTGTGACAATGGGGGAGGAGGGGTAGAGGCCATGCAGGAAACATCCAGGAGGCAGGCCCCTCCAAGTGAGCGAAGAGCCGTGCAAGAGGCAGAAGATGTGCTGAAAGGCGGATGGGGATCCAATCTGCTTTCACTGCCCGGCCGTAGAGGTTGGGGCAAGTGCTCGGCCCCAACTCACATGGAGGGCGCACTTAAGTTGGAGGTGAGGCCAGGCTGCGGGTCCCGCGAGCAGTAATAATTAGGCTTTTATATAGCGCTACAAACCCTCAGGTATCTGAGCGCTGCTTATTATTACCCACGGTGTGTGGTGCTCATTTATCGACCTCGGAAGGATGAAAGGCTGAGTTTGGCCCCGCCGGGATTCGAACCTGCGGTAACAGGCTCTGCACGGGTGTCAAAGCGGGCGCTCTACTCGCTGTGCCACTTGACCGGCTACAGTGCTACTCTGCTTCTGCTGGAGCCGCAGAATGCTGCCCCACCGCACGATGTGGCAATCTCTGATGAATCCCCACCGGCCCTGCTCCCGGTTGCAAGCTTTCATATGCGAGCACTCACTGCTTTGCACGCTTGAAAGGGAGGAAGTGCCTGCTCCTGAGTACCCCTCTCATCTTTCAGTGGTGGCCATTTTGCTTTGGGAAATGCTTCCTTTGAAGGAAGGGTGCTTGACCGTTCACACCCCTTTTGATCAAAGAGAACTGCTATTTTTATGCCCATGCACACCATTAGTACCAGTCATACACCACTAGTATCAGTCATACTCGGATGGTAATATCATGAAAGGCTGGTTCATGGCTTACACAGCTGGAAATGGTCCTACACTCTCATGAAGGCTGAAACAGCTGGAGTTACCATTGCATTGCCGGCCATGTAATCACTATATATTCACTGGAAATGTTTCAAAATCCACTAAACCTTGGTATAACGATCAAGTGAGAGAGGACAAAAAACGGTGACACTTGTTAGAGGGAGCCTGGAGAAAAGCACAAGACAAACACCTCAGGGTGTCTTGCTTGCAATATCATCCGAGTTATACACACCTCATCCAACGACCAAATGGGCTTACTAATCCAATTGTATCCTAACTGGCTCCAACAAACGTAAATAATTGTTTAAAGCTGTTAGGGAATTACGCACCTCTGAGTATTTCCATCTCAAAAGCTCTGTGAGGATCTTTCTCACTTTTTTGAAGATAAAATTCAATGTATTCATTCTTCTCTCTCTACCAGTGTCATCTACCTCCCCTCTGCATGAGGCTGTGATTTACGATAAACATTTTGCAATTTTCAGTTCCTTCTCCACCATATCTGAATCCAATTTACTTTAATTGATGAAATCTCAATATCCCTCAGATTCTCCATTTGATTTTTGCCCAGCTAAAATTCGACAACAACTAAGATCTTGTGTAATCTCCGATTTGTGCCTCATTATTAATCACTCACTGATAGCGGTCAAAGTTCTTGACCCATTTATGATAACCACAATCTCTCGTCTTCTAAAATAGCCCTCAGTGGACCCTGTACAGCTGGTCAATTACCAGACGATTTCACAACTCCCCTATATTGGGAATCCCTCAGCTGGGATTCCACTCCTTTGTCCCCAGTGGGGGCGCGTGGCAGCCCCTCAGCCAATGAGGTGGCTCGAAGCGAGGCCATCCCCGCTCCGGGCCTCTACGCGGCTGGAGGCTGCCATCGTCCCCCGACGAGGATTAAGGTAAGGTTTTTTTTTTTTTTCGTCCCCCCTCCCCTGCACACCATCCCCTCCCCCCAAACCCACTTACCTTCCTATTTCTCCTTTTCGGGAGCAAACGCTCTGTTCCCAGTGCATCCGCTACCGATGGCCGCCATGGAAAGGGAAAACGGACTGTTTCCCATTTCCTTTCACATTTTTTTTTCTTTTCTGTCCCGGAGTGGTGCAGCATTTCAGAACAGAACAGAATGCTATTAGTACCCTGGTCTTGACGGCCAGGGTACTAATAGCAATATGCCCCTCGTTGCGGGGGCATTACCGAGTCAGGTAATGCCCCAGGGCCTTCATTAAGGCCCTCGCTTCGATTGGGCCTATAACTATATATTGCTTAATTAGTACCCAGTGGGGAATAGGGGTGGTGATCTCCCAGCCAATGAGGAGGCTCAGAATGTGGTCTTTACCACACCGGGAAACACCCCACTCCGAGCCTCCTTATAGCGGGAGGCCACCATCTTACCTTGCCGGGTTCTGCAGGTAAGTGCGCTTCCCAGCCTCCCATCCCGGACCCCCACCCCCCTTTCCCACACAACAAGGCACCCCTCACCCCTTCCCCACTTACCTTCTGCATCCATATCCATTGGCTGCACCTGGAATAGTATTGTTCCCGGTGCCGCTCCGACATCATCATGGCCTCCATGCAAAGGGAGAAGCGACTACGTATAGTCTCTTCTCCCCGATCCATGGCAGCCATCTTTATCTTTTCTTTTTATTTTTTGTAAAACGCAATTTACAAACTATTAGTATCCCGGTACAAGGTGCAGGGATACTAATAGCAATAAGCCCCTCGCTGGAAGGGGAAATACCGTAAATATGGGTGCCAGGGCATTAACTGAAGTGGTAATGCCCCCCTGCCCCAGCTCGGGTCTTATTGCTTAAATATTCCTAGTTTTGCTCTTCAATATTCTGCTCTGCCTTCTGAATGTTTAAAAGTACATCCAGGGGATAGAGCAGCATGTTTCAACCCTTCTTCTGTTAATGGGTGGAAAGGGTCCTTCCTCAAATATCCCATAGACTGCCACTTACCATCCTTTCCCAAGTACACTTATCCCAGTTTACCCTTCCTTTAATTTCAAGGCATTGTCTTAATGGATTACCAAGTGTATTTTCGAAATTAAACCAGCGCAGATCCTCAATTATTTTTCGCGGAAAAGGCCTACGACAGTATATAGAACCCATTAATTCCAAGAATTCGATCGAATGAGAGACACGGCACTGCCTCGCCGAATGGTGACATATGGCTTGCTACAGGGCAGTCACAGTCAGCCATTTTAAGACACCTAGGGCCACGAGCAGACACTCAAACTATCCTATCTTGCACGTTTTCTTGGTGTTTACCCGTCCTTCACTGTCCAATGATAGTATATGTGTGATGCAAGCTCAGCTTTTGTACACATGCACACTGTTTTGTGAGACTACTGAATGAAACATCAGGCAAGGAATTAGGAAATGATCCGCGCCGCCACGGGGCCAGATTGATTGCTCGTATATTAAATGCAATTTAGATTTCATTCTTCTCTGCACTCAGCATGTCTTGACATTTTGGTTAAGTGGCATTGCTGATGGATTGAAGATGCATTTAAAGCTTCAGACGGATTTATTATCGTGTACTTACTGTAATATATGACCACACGGGTCAAAGCTTCCGCATCGGTGTTTTATTGTCGGCTGGTCACACAACTAGATGTGCTGCATTGCTTGCAATAGAACCTGTTTCAGCCTTTTGTTTGAGCTATGGAATTGGTTGTATAAACATTATGGCATCATGAATGTGCATTAGATTGTCTGTAAATGTGTTGTGGGATAAGTGGGCACTATACCAACATAGCCAAGTAAGCAGCCCTTGATTCCGATTATGGTCGTTCATAAACTCAGTATTTCCCATTTGTTTTGAAAAAAAAAAAAATATATATATATATATATTTTGCCTCATATAAGTCTGTATGTGTTTATTTTCTTTTAAAGTGCGTAGATACTGTGGCGTGACTGATTTGCCACTCGCCAAGTGTGTGTCCTAGTCGGACTGGGAAACAAATGCGTATTTTGCCTATGGGCAGAGCCACGTACATTAAACTGCCCCTGCCAGTAGCTCTGCCCAGGCAGTTTCAGCTCACACAAACGATGGGAATGCTAGGGGAAGTCCCAGCCTAGAGAGCATCCCTCCTTCTCAAGCAGATATGCGGATCTTGGCACTCCGACTTCCGCCCATTTCCTGCTCTCTGGGAGCTAGATTCTTAAAACTTTATTTGCACAATTTGGAGATGTGCCTGATTTACACAGATCTGGACCAGAATAACATGCGAAAAATGAGGGCAAATGGTGCATGAAGTGTGTGGAAAGCATCCAAAAGAGCCAAATTAAGCATGCAAGAGGATAGGGTCCAACAAAAGTGGACGAACATTCTCCAAAAATCTAATTCGCATAAGTGGAGCAAATCATTTGCTCCAGAAAATGCCCAAAGCCATTTGCTCCAACACAAAGTGGTCCCAGAAAATGTGTAAGTCAGAAGACTAAATCAAGTGACACATTTTACACAATCACAGCAATCAACACCACAGTAGAGAAAGATGGCACATTCCAGCAGGTAGACATTTCCAAAATCAAATGATTGAAAGGGCATTAATCTACTACATTAATCCATGAGGAGTAGGAGGAGGGATAGAAAAACACATGAGGGGAGTGTCCCTTTATCCTGCACTGGCAGATGAGGTCAGGCTGAGTATGGATGTCTACCAAGGTAATGAGGGACACGCTAAGACAGTGAAGCGAGGAGGGAGAGGGTGACTGCATTGATCTTGTGAGGTCATGCCATACTCTTTCTAGTGAAGCTGGTAATAGCCATGCATATCTTTACAACTGGCTCCTTTCTGATTAACATGGATATCACAGTGGGGATATTACATTACTCACAGTCACAGGCCTTACCAGGCCATCTAAGTGATTGTTGGATCTGCCACCTAACATATATATTCTCCCATGATGCTGCTAGAAGAGAAGGAATCATATAGGCATTGAATAGTCCAAAGATGTCACCCATTTGGCTCTTCGGCTCTTCGGCCCACTCTGCAATGGAACACATTTATAGAAACGGGAGACACTGGCATTTGGTGAATGTGTACATGGTGGGTGATGCCGGAAACACATAATGAATCTAATGCAAAGTACCCTCGATTCATGCTTGACATCCATATATATATGTATACCAGCACTTCATCACTGTACGCCAATATGAGGCAGGACAGTACGGCAAGACATGACTACTTTGTAATTCATGATATTGAACTTCCTAAATAGTTCCATAGGTACACTCTGCCACAGTGACAGTGCTTACACACTGCAGAGAGGCCTACTCACCCCTTTCACAAACCTACTTGGCAGAGGACATCAACATCACAACAGTGCACACATATGCACAAGGAATCCCATAGACCATACTGTGGGAATATTGAGGTCCTACTTCAGATGCCTTGACCATTCTGGGGAAATACTACCCTGACAATATGTGACATGTAAGTTGCTGGTTGGGTGCTTTGGATAATTTTGCTGCTTCCTTTTGTGATCTGTGCCCACAGTTGCCTGTCCCAACTGCAGAGGAATAAAGGGGCATGGTTGCAGGCCTTTGGATGACCTGGTTGCATAAAATTGCACACAGGGGTGTTGCTAGGTCTGGAAACAATATGGGGCTACCCTAATGTTGGCCTGTCAGGACTCAGGACTAGCTAGCCTTTTGGTTGTAGCCCCTAAGCTTCTATCCGGGGCTACCACCAAAATACCCGGGGCTATAACCCTCCTCTGGCCCCCCTAGTGACACCTCTGAACATAATTAGGCATGTATGCTGCCTATACCTGGCATAGTGTCCATTGTGCATGCATGTTGAGAACCGGATGAGGATAAGTGCTAGTTGCTGTCAGTGTTTTCCTGCCGCTGCTAGGTGTAACAATCATTTCTTATTGAATGTTTATATATTTATAAACACACATTGTTATTTAACATGACCACAGACCTAGACATGTCTCCATGATTTCCAATGATGGCGATCACCATCTCCCACCTGTGACGGTCCTTCACAACCCCCCAACCCCCTTGTTATAGCATGCATGATTGAAATGAGAGTCTACTTACAGCTCAGCTGCAAGAATGTGTAATGCCAGTCTTGACATTAAAATATGTATGAATGAAAAACTAAAGCACCCCAATCCTAACTTAAAACGTTTTTCATGTGAAATTGAACTTTAGAACAATAGGGAACATATGTATAATGCTGCTTGCGGACATGCTGCTTGATCCTCAGAGAGTTTGCCTATCCCTTGAGCCACCTCCTCCGCCACCACTGGTGTTTCTGCCTGGCTAGACTCAGGCTGGGCACTCAATGCCAGGGAATCCACGGTTGGTGTCGAGCTAAGGCTGGATGGTGTTACCATGGCTGCCAGATATCCCTCCAGGACGGCAGCATTGCTGTTATAAGCAGCTGCGTTTTCGAAAATGCTCCCACATCAACTATATAATCTGCCCACGTGCAGTGCGTTCATGTGCATTTATATGATCTATGAGCTTCTTCACCACTGCACACCTTGTCTCCTTGGCCTCAGCTACCGTAGGCAGCCTGGTCCCAATAACCTTCTTGGAGATGACAGGAGTCAGGGGAACTGTGCCCAAATCGAGAGCTGGTGTTGGTGCATCTCCTCCTCCCAGTCACTGTAAGGGTGTGTACTAGACCGATGTGTGCATGCATATCTGGGCACACTACTTGGCTTCTCTGAGTCTGAGGGGTTCAGTGGTGGCTGGTGGTGGGCCTCTGCCCTCAACTTCCTGGGTCTAGAATGGCCAGTCTTTGTCCTCCATAGTGCAATACTTAGTCAAGGTGTTTGTTGTTCACCAGGTTCTGTGAACACAGCTTTACGCGCAGGTTCCTTATCCACATTGTTAAGTGTAATGTCAATATAGGTTTCCTCTGTGGTGGTATCCTGTGGCAGCATCTCTGTTAGCAGGAAGGTTCATTGTTATGCATATGTTCTTGTAGGTGTGTCATGATCAGCTACATAGCTGTGCACTCATGATTGATCCTGGGTAAGCAAGCTGCTATTCTTCTCTTTACCTGGCATATAGCCACATTGTCACAGTGCCATCCACAATGGGAAATTTGGCACAGAGACATCCACTCCAATTATGGGGCACTTATAGACATATACTGAGGAGAATAAATACACATCCAGCAGCCATGACCAGATATGATGATGCACACATCATCACAACATCACTGCTGCCCGCACTTTGATTAATGTGACCACTGTGCAGGTAAATGACACTACTTACAGACACACATTGCTGGCTACTCTTGGCATTCACTGACCTGTTGTCGTGATCCAGTGAAGGCGACCAAAGAAGTGTCCCCACGAGAAGACTGTTCACTTTCAGAACAAAGACATTGAACAGTAGACCGTAGACAGTAAAACCTTCCCCCAAGAGTGCAGCCTGCAGGCCCAAAGACACCTGACAGGCCACGAGTTTGGGTGAAAAGTCAGGAGCAGCAACAGAGCTAAGGGAAAAAGACAAAGATTACAGATACAATGAGCATCTACTACATTAGCGAGTCCCCGCCGCACCAACCTTAGCAAACCCACTCTTACCTGCAATGTTTTGTGGAAAACCGAAGAACCTACTTGAGTTAGGAAGTGGTGTTGACAACAAGTGAAAATGTTCAGTTAGTTCCAAGAAGTAAAAGTCCCAAAACAACTAACCCGAACGGCATGAGGGCGCAACTAATGTTCAAAATAAACACAATCCAAAGTGTAGCAGCAGGGCGTCCCAAGGAAAATCCACATAAAATGGAAAGGCGTCCCCAGGTGAATCCAACAAAGAAAACAGCAAAGCGTCCCAAAATGAAATCCACCTCAATGAAGAAACTAGACGTGACCAAGAGTTCAGCCTGCAGAGCGTCCAGTGGTCACTTCAGGAGTAGGATGCCTTATGATGGCACAAGCGACAAACAACTAGACGTTCCTAGTGAGATTTTTTGGTGCAAAAGAAAAACACTGGGATGAGAGCAAGCTAGATTCGAACGTCCGCAGCCAATACAAGAAGTAAGTATTCCGCGGGGAGAGTCCCAGTTCCACACGCAGTGGCTACACACAGAATTAAAGGATGTGTGCCAGTGTGCAGCGTTCGTGTTCAGACAAGACAAACGTAGCAGGAACATAGAATCCGATTCTGGGGCAAGACAGAAGCAGAGTTGGTTGGGATGCCAGGGGTCCGATAGTCAGGGGAGCTGGCAAGGAGGGAAGGAACCAGGCGCCGAGACACAGATGCAGGATGATCCAAAGCTCGCAGTCTGGAAACAGTTCAGAAGTCAGGAAACCAGAATGTCAAGCAGATATAAAAGTGCAACTTAACCGATGGCAAAATGCAACTGTTAAGGAGCACTTGGGCATCGTTCTTCAGCTGCACATATAGGCGCACAGTGAGGCAAACGAGGGGAACATCGCGTGCGAGTCACGTGACCACCCTTTGCTCTGGGATGCCGGCAAATGTAGTTTTTCCGGTGTTGGCATTGTGAGAGACACCAGGGCAGTCTCCATACCTTCACAGAAAAAGACTGTAATGCGGATGAGATGACACGGGTCACAACAGTACCCCCCACAAAGGACGCCCACCCAGGGGACCACGGAGGCGCTCCAACCAGAACTGACGTAGAAGGTGGGGGGCATGCAAATTAGAGGCGGGTTCCCAGGTCCTCTCCTCCAGACCGTAGCCCTTCCACCAAATAGAAACGCCTGCCGCGGAGAAGTCGAGAATCGAGGATGGCATTAACCTCATATTCGTCCTCACCTTGCACTGTGACAGGAGTAGGGGCGGTAGGAAGTCGGGTTCCGGGAATACAAGGGTGAAGTAAAGAGACATCGAACACTGGGTGAACCCGCCAACGTGCTGAAATGTCCAACCGGACAGCAACCGGGTTGATACATTGCAAAACTTTGTAAGGACCCACATAACACGGTAGTAATTTACGCTTTCCATGAATGGACAGATGTTTAGTGGAAAGCCAAACACGGTCACCAGAATGATAAGAGGAGGCCGGAGACCGGTGTTTATCCACTTGAACCTTTGCCCAGGACTGGGTGGTGTTTAGATGCATTCAGCCGTTGATAAGGATTAGGAATAATAATCCACTGGATGCAGACGTTGTGTTGCAGGGCATACCTGAGAGAGAATGGCCTCAACAGCAATAGCAGATGCATCCGCTTCCACAATGAATGGAAGGGAAGGGTTGGGGTGTTGCAGGACAGGAGCGGAGATGAAGGCCTCCTTCAATGCCTGAAAAGCTGACTGGGTTTGATGGTCCCAATGAAATGCGACAGAGGGGCTGGTAAGAGAGGCAACAATCTCAGAAAAGGAGGCAATGAAACACCTGTAAAAATTGGAGAAGTCCAGGAAGGATTGCCAGGCTTTCACTGAAGTCGGAACGGGCCAATATAGTGTCGCTTGCACTTTGGAGGAGCACATGTGTACCCCATCTGCAGGGATACAGAAACCAAGGAACACAACCGAGGAAGCATGGAAAACACATTTTTCCAGTTTAGCAAATAATGAGTTTTCCCGAAGGCGCTGTAGAACAGAACCAACGTGTTTCACATGATGTTGTAGAGTGTCGGAAAAAATAAAAATATCATCCAGGTATATCACTACATAACAGTGCAACATATCATGGAAGATGTCATTAACAAAATGTTGAATAGTGGCTGGGGCATTACAAAGCCTGAAGGGCATGACGCAGTATTCATAAAGACCGTATTTGGTCTTAAAGGCGGTCTTCCATTTGTCACCCCGCCAAACCTGCACAAGGTTGTATGCACCTCTCAAATCGAGTTTGGTAAAGACAGTGGAGGAAGACAACTTGTCTAAAAGCTCTGATATGAGAGGCAGTGGGTACTGATTATTAATTGTGATCTTATTAAGAGCTCTATAGTCCACACGTGGACATAGATCCCCCTCCTTTTTAGACACAAAAGATATGGGGGAGGCCGCAGGGGAGCGAGAAGGCTGGATATGACCCAGGCGTAAGGCCTTTTTCACATATTCACACAGATGGTCCTCCTCTTTCTGTGTAAGTGAATAAATACGGCCATGCGGAACGACCGCCCCAGGCACTAAGTCGATAGGGCAATCGTAACTCCGATGAGGAGGGAACTTCTCGGACAGGCCTTTATCAAAGACATCGGTATAGCCTGCATAATCCGAGGGTAATTCAGAAGCCGGGGCTTGGAGTGTGGCACTGATTGAAAGAGCATTGGCCACCATGGCCAAACAGGGCGATGATACCGCCTCATAACGGGTTTGCAGACATTGCTTGGTACAGTACCCAGAAGAGAACCGGACCGTTTGCTTCACCCAATTAATGATGGGGTTATGTAGTTTCAATCAAGACAGCCCGACTATTACCCTGAGTTGAGGGGTTCATATCAGATCAAAGGAGATCCATTCCGAATGTCCTTCTGTAGTAGACATAGCGATGGAACCAGTGTGTTCAGTGACTCGCCCTGACACTAGGCATGTTCCATCCACGGCCTGTACCTCTTCGGGCTTAGATTTCGGGAAAGTAGACAACCCATGGTGTTTAGCTAATTGTATGTCCACATAATTTCTGCTAGCACCGGAATCCAGCATAACCGGACAGGAAAAGGCCACATTGTCTGACGTAGAAAAACACATGCACAAATAAATGTGCGAAGGAGACCCTTCTGAACCGGCTATTGGTAGACTCACCCTCCCTGTTCAAGGACAAGTCCTGACGCTTCCGGCAAGCATAAGCAGTTTTTTGGGACATACACGGATGAAATACTCAGACTGGCCACAATATAAATATAAATTGTTATCCATCCGCCTCTCCCGTTCTGCCTTGGTCAGAGGGCCTCTCACGGCCCCAATTTGCATTGGCTTGGGATCCCCTGATGAGGATGCAGAGGGTGAATCGGACTTAGGAGAACGCCGATCGGGTACTCGATGCTCGCCTCTGCGTTGCCGAAATCCGGGCATCCACCTGCAGGACTAGATCCATTAACTCAGGAAGCCCTGATGGGATAGAGGGTACAACAGATGGGGCATCTTTCAGTTCTTCTGACATTCCTTTATAAAATACTGCAACCTTCTTTTGTTCAGGCCAAGTTGTCTCTGCAGCCAATTGATTGAAACAGGCAAGATACGGCAGGAGTTCCTGCTTACCTTGACTTATGGCTATAAACTTCCAATCAGAGGCCTGAGCCTTATACCGAGCATCAAAGAGAGTTCATAGCTCTTATCAAGATATCAAAATTGTATAAGGCAGGGTTGTTGGCTTACAACAACGGGTTGGCCCAGGCTGCTGCTGTCCCACCTAAATGGGACAAAACAAAAGCAGCTTTCGTAGTAGCGTCTTGGAAGGCAAAAGGGCGGTAAAATAAATGTGGCGACATTGGTTAACAAATGTCTGGTATGTTTTGGGGTCTCCTGTAAAGTGCTCCAGAGGGGCCAATGGAAAAGGCCCAGGGAGAACCACCGGCGTAGGAGCATGGGGTGGTTAAACAGGAGGGGGTGCAGCAGCTGCAGCATCACCAAATTCCTCATTGTGAGGCAGGGGCTGCACAAAGCTCTGTAACACATCCATGCATTGATGAAGCGTAGCATGGGCTGATGCCATATCAGTTCGTAAAGCAGAAAATGCCTGCATGAGTGCGGCCAGAGGATCTGCCCCAGGATTCATACCCATAGGCAAATAGGAGGCTCCTTGATCTGTCGTGATTCAGTGAAGGCGACCAAAGAAGTTTCCCCAGGAGAAGATTCTTTGCTTTCAGAACGAAGACATTGAACAGTAGACCATAGACAGTAAAACCTTTCCCCTGATAGCGCAGCCTGCAGGACCAAAGACACCTGACAGGCCACGAGTTTGGGTGAAAAGTCAGGAGCGGCAACAGAGCTAAGGGAAAAAGACAAATATTACAGATACAATGAGCATCTACTACATTATCGAGTCCCCACCAAACCACCCTTAGCAACCCCACTCTTACCTGAAATGTTTAGTGGAAAAGCAAAGAACCTACTTGAGTTAGGAAGTGGTGTTGACAACAAGTGAAAATGTTCAGTTAGTTCCAAGAAGTAAAAGTCCCAAAACAACTAACCCGAATGGCATGAGGGCACAACTAATGTTCAAAATAAACACAATCCAAGGTGTAGCAGCAGAGCGTCCCAAGGAAAATCCACATAAAACAGCAAGGCGTCCCCAGGTGAATCCAACAAAGAAAACAGCAAATCATCCCAAAATGAAATTCACCTCAATGAAGAAACTACAAGTGACCAAGAGTTCAGCCAGCAGAGCATCCAGTGGTCACTTCAGGAGTAGGCTGCCTTACGATGGCATAAGCGACTAACAACTAGAAGTTCTTTGTGAGATTTTTTGGTGCAAAAGAAAAATACTGGGATGAGAGCAAGCTAGATTTGAACGTCCGCGGCCAATACAAGAAGTTAGTATTCCACGGGGAGAGTCCCAGTTCCATACATGCCAACCCTCCCGATTTAGGCGGGAGACTCCCGATTTTTCAGTGAAAAATCGGGCTAGTTTTCACTGTCTCCCGCCTGAAATAGCTGTAGCCCCAATGCAAGCCTATGGAGAAATGTTGGTCTCCCGATTTCATTGTGGAAATCTCCCTCCCAGCTGTGTCTGAATGTTGGCATGTATGCAGTTCCACACGCAGTGGCTACACGCAGAACAAAAGGATGTGTGCCAGTGAGCAGTGTTCGTGTTCAGACAAGACGAACGTAGAGGGAACACAGAATCCGATTCAGGGGCAAGACAGAAGCAGAGTCGGTTGGGATGCCAGGGGTCCGATAGTCAGGGGAGCTGGCAAGGGGGGAAGGAATCAGGCGCCGAGATACAGATGCAGGATGATCCAAAGCTCGTAGTCAGGAAACAGTTCAGAAGTCAGGAAACCAGAACGTCAAGCAGATATAAAGCGCAACTTAACTCGATGGCAAAATGCAACTGTTAAGGAGCACTTGGGCTGCGTTCTTCAGATTCACATATAGTCGCACAGTGAGACAAACGAAGGGAACGTTGCGTGCAAGTCACGTGACCAAACTCCGCTCTGGGGCGCCGGGAAATGCAGTTTTGCTGGAGGTCAGAGGGAGGGCACGCAGTTCGTGGCGCTTCGAGGCCTTGGGTTTCGGAGGCGGCAGACAGAGTGCGGGCCCCCGGGGGTTTGGGGTTTGTACGTTGGAGTGCAGTCGGCGTGTTTCGGGTCGGTGGTCGGGCTGTTGAGAGGTGTTGCGCGGGTGGCGGATGCGATTGGTAGTGGCGGGAGTAGCAGAGCTGGGGTCGGGGGGTGAGTTGGTGGGGGGCGTTTGTTTGTGGTAGGGTGGCTGTTGGTGTGGATTGGCTGGGTGTGGTTTGTGGTAGGGTGGCTGGTGGTGTTGGATTGGGGGTGGTGGTTGTTTGTGGTTTGGTGGCTGGAGGTGCGTGTAGTAGTGTGGGTGTCGCTCGGGTTGGTCGCGGTGGGTTGGTGGCAGCGCGCGGTGCCTCGCCTGAAGCGCATGTGTAGGCGTACGGGCTGGGGTCTCGCGGGTCTGCGCGCCGGTCTCCGGGCTCACTGGGTGGTGTGAGTTTGGGGTGTAGTGTCTGTTGGTGTGGATTGGTGGGGTGTGGTTGTTTGCAGTGGGATTGCGGGTGACTGGTGTTGGATTGGTGGGGTGTGGTTGTTTGCGGTGGGGTTGCAGGTGGCTGGTGTTGTTTTGGGGTAGTAGTTGTTTGTGGCTGGTGGTTCGTGTGTGGGTGTCGCTCGGGTTGGTCGCGGTGGGTTGGCGGCAGCGCGCGGTGCCTCGCCTGAAGCGCATGTGTAGGCGTACGGGCCGGGGTCTCGCGAGTCTGCGCGCCGGTCTCCGGGCTCACTGGGTGGTGTGAGTTTGGGGTGTAGTGTCTGTTGGTGTGGATTGGTGGGGTGTGGTTGTTTGCGGTGGGGTTGCGGGTGGTTTGTGTGGAAGTGTGGCCTGTGTGTTGATTGGTGTAGGTGGTGCACATCATCCTTTAGGATGGGGAAGCGCCTGCGTGGGTCCGCCCACGCGTTCGTTAATTAAGAAGAAGAAGAAGAAATGCAGTTTTTCTGTTGTTGGCGTTGTGAGAGACACCGGGGCAGTCTCCATACTTTCACAGAAAAAGACCGTATGTGGCGACATTGGTTAACAAATGTCTGGTATGTTTTGGGGTCTGATGACACGGGTCACGACACCTGCACGCGCTTTGCAGGGAGGATATTTTGCCTGTACACTTTGGTTGCCGAACTTCCTATCATTAGGCTTTTGTGGATGCTCACCAGGCTTTTGATAGCTGCTGCCATGTCCTGATGCCCACTACTGCAACATGGTGGAGCATCCCAGGAACAGCCCATCCCTGCAGGTGTCATACTGCTTTCAGAGGCTGGTCCACCCCTTTTGGGGGGTCTGGTTGTCAGCACCACCCAGAACATTTATATTTGCGGTCAGCTCCCTCCAGAGGATACTCCTGACAGTTATGTTTTCCAGTGGCAAAGAAGCTGGACGAGGGTATCCTCATGCTCAGCCATGTTGGGAATGATGAGGCCCACCCTGCCTGGCTGAGCTTCTTTGCCGTTCATGTCAGCTCCCCAGCCTGATCACCCTGGCCGTCCCTAGAAGCTCTTATCCTGTTATGGAGCTCAGTTTTATCCTCATGCTCAGCCATGTTGGGAATGATGAGGCCCACCCTGCCTGGCTGAGCTTCTTTGCCGTTCATGTCAGCTCCCCAGCCTGATCACCCTGGCCGTCCCTAGAAGCTCTTATCCTGTTATGGAGCTCAGTTTTTGCTTTTCAGATGATGAAAAGGTGAAAGAAGGTGTTCGCGGACTGCTTGCTGGTTCTGTCTGGTTTTGAGGTTAAATTGGCACATTAGTGGTGCATCTGATACGATGCACACTTTTTTCATGTATCATTTGCATGCGAGGTCTTTGCGCAATTGTGCTGCTCATAGGGATACATAGCTTTTTGAGAATATGGCTCTCCAGATTCAGTAAACTTCGCAGTGTAGACACGTCCTTGCCGCCATTTCTCTGCTCACTTTTGAAACGCGCAAGAAAGTGTTCCACACCTCTATTTTCCCACCGATCAAAACGGCGCATCCAGCACTCACGTAGATTCTGAGAGTAATGCACATGACTCTTGGCTGTTGGGGGGGGGGGGCGGGCCTACAAAACCATTTTGTGATCTAGGGCACCTGTATGCAGACAGTGCTGGACGCAACATGCGAGGATCTGCCAACGTCTTCTTTCTGCGCCCGGTAGGCACAGAAGACTTGTAGCGGGTTTTGGCCCGTTTAGTCTGGTGAAGGCACCGCTACTCTGCCCGTTTCCTTTCCAGCAAAGCCATTGCCACTCAGGATAGGACAGGGGCATGTTATTGGCTGAGGCACCAATGAAGTAGTGGCCAACGTTCACAAATAGCAATTTTAACTTTTGGGAACAGACTGAGTAGCACCCAAGGGGGGAGATTTTTGGTTAAATATGTTTCAATTTACACATTTTAAATATTTGTTCAGTAACACAGGTCAAAACTACTAGCTGCATAATGAAGTTACTCAACAACGGTCACACTTTTGTTTGAAATTGATGCCTCTTGCTTGCAGTGCGCTCAGGGTGTTCTTCGAAAACACTTAGCACTAGCGGGCTCCCTGCTTTTTTCGTTGAACAACAACCTATTTTGCTGATATCTGTTACACAGGATTCAAGCCGCTTGATGCATAGCTTACCACAGCTGAATAATTCTTGCTTACAAACGTTCAAACTTGCAATACATCTGCCAGTGTTTCTGTCTTATATCCATTTTCCTTTGTCCAGCTATGATCCCCTAGAACAGCTAAATGACGAACCTATATGTCCGTGGCTTCTTACTCTGACAAATATTTGGCCCATTTTGCAAAGTGTGACATGTATAAGCATGCACATCTTATTATGACTAATACTTATGTCTAGGTAAGGTTTCCATTATACAAATAACCCTCTTCCCCCAATTCCATGTCGCTAGTCTTATGTCAGATGGCAACCCCCCCACCCCCTAAAACGGAAGAATGTTAATGTAACAAATGTACATCCTTTTACTATTAGTAGATTGCTGTATGCAAAAAAGGAAACATTTTCTTACTGTACTTTTAAGATGTCAATCATTCTAATTATTATGCTATTTATTGAGTGTGGACCTAGCTTCGAGAAGCAATGGAGCGCTTTACAGAGGTATTCAGCAATACAGAAACTTAACAGAGTGTTTTACCCAGGTATGCAACAGTACAGCTGCATAATGGAGTGCTTTTTAGAGGTAAAGACAGAACAGATATACAGGGGGGATAGGATACAAGAGGCACAGAGGAGGGGTTCAGCTGTACCAGGTGGCAGCGAGGAGAGGGGCAGGCGGCGTCTAGCGAGTCAGGTGGCGCGTGGGGCGACGTGATGGCCTAGGTGTTGAGGAGGAGAGACCCCTTGAAGAGGTGGGCCTTGAGTTCTTTTCCGAATTGTTGAGGCGTGGGGGCGAATCAGATGCTGACGGGGAGTAGTTTCCATAGCCTTGGGGCTTTATTGATTTATTTATCATTTGTAAAAGAGTGTTTCCGGGTGCAACAGGACCAAGGGGGGGTGGGCAGAGGAGAAAATAGCAGTCATGGTCCTACTAGGCCTTGTGACATTTGGATCGTGCAAATACAGTAACAGGAAGTGCAGCAAGAGGGGAAGAAGGAGAGAGATGCCCTGGGACTGAGCAAGTGCTAAAGGTGGCCATTTCCTTGCAGAGCCTGTCAGCTGCTCGACTTGAATCAAATACTCATCGCCGGAACTGACTCAAATCACTGGTTTGTCCCTCATCCACTTGAACCAGCAGTATCTGAACGACTCGACCGAGCTTGACCTGGAACCACTGCTTCACCGAACCGCACACATAACATCAGGATGAACACTGCAAACTATCACCGACCTTCGGCTTGAACTGTTGTAGCATCACACATCACCCCTACCCAGCAGTTACCACATGTCTTGAACCAGCTTGACTCCAAACTGATCCTGGTGAGTACTCTGACCTTTGTCACCGAATGCCATCCTTGAATCTCTCTGTGCTACCGTGTTCGAACCGCCTTGACACCAACTTGCTGCTTGGGCCACCAACATGATCCTTTGTACCCAAACTGAGCTCGATCAACTCCCACAACAGCTTGAAGCCTAGTTTGATGCTGTCAGACTGCCAAGAAGGTACTATTGACCTTTAGCTGCCCCCCTGGTCCATTATGTCCATTATGGGCCCAAAAACTGATTGGGTCTCTTGTGCAACATATCCTTTTAAAAAACATTGTGGTGTTGAGTTGCCTTTCATTCCTGTTTTCTTATCCAGAGTGCTGTTTTTCTTTCTCTGCATCTTCTCTGGTCTTTTCAAAGGGGTGGATTTTGTACAGTGTTTTTATTATTTAATTTCTAGTGGAAAAGCCTGTGTACACGTGCTAATGTGTGTAAAGGAAGACATTTTCATAGTGTTAATATATTATGTGGTGTATTTTAACATAATTTATGTTAATAGAAAAATAAATGTTTGTAAAGGATCTTGCTCCTTTTACGTGGAGTAGTAACCTCAAACAAAATCTCAGAGAATCTGTTGAAAGTTCAACATAGTACATACGGCCAATTGTTGTATGTGCTCCATATTGTCTTGGATTGCACTTGAGGTTTTTGGATTGAAATATATAATGCTGTGGGATGTCAGAGTAATACAATTCACGTGCAGCATGATTCAAAGTAGTAATGAGATCATAAAATAAAGTAAATTGAAGTAAAAAAAGTTTAAAATGTACATTAAGAATATTATTGATGTTATGATACATACCAAGAAATTTTACAATTAATTATTACATAATACATATGTACTTTAATGAAAGTAATTTCTTTTGCTAGAGAAATGAATTTCTGTTTATATGTTTAAAAAATTATATATATTTTTTTAGCGCATGCAATTTGAAGTATGGTTTTAAGGTGCATCATTGTCTTAGGTCCTTTTCTGCAGCTAATTGTATGTTATTGTTGTTGACATAGACATTTTGTTTGCCTGCAAGATGAACTTGAAGTCGTATAGTTGTATGCATAAGGCAACAGCTCCCTCTAGCAGTGATAACAGGCGAAGTGGTTAGGACTGCTTTGGACAAACACACATCTGGCCATTTATTATACGTGTGATTCTTTTGGTGTGTTTAATAAAAGTATATGCATAATTATAGAAACGGGGTTGAACATTACATTTATTTTGAAGTGTTATACTTTGCTGTTTGGGTTGCTACTGAATCACATGCACACCCCTCTTGAGAGTATAGCATTCCCTTAGCCAACATTATCACAAAAGGCGGAGGAGGTTAATCTCTTAACTGTGTCTATTAAACAATATTGTGGAAGATCTGAGCGTACAAACGAAAATCTATAAATCATCATATAGGCAATGTGAAGTAAACAAAAAGGAACTAATTTCACTGTTAAAAGTGAACAATCCATCAGAATCAGACATAATTAAGAAGAGGGAACCGTATAAAACTCGGATAGCGACAAGAAAGGCTGGATTGACTAAGGAATGCTGGGATGATCTTGTAACGGTGGCTGCTTTGTCTAATGCACAAGCCTTCTGGTAAGATAGTGGCCAAATATATTGTAGAAGCCCAATTAAAGAGAACCATATTCCATCTGACCCATGGTAGGCCCAGTTTTAAAATCTCTATGATCTATGTAGCAATTATGGAGAGTGGTCTAAATGATTGGATGGTACTATGGAATACAATTTTGCCTCAATCTCTCCTGATGTAGTAACTAAAATTATGTTATACTTTAAAAGCAACATGACCGGGGCAATGGTTTTATCTCCTTTGAATTTTATTGTATGAATATCATGATTTTGGCAAGAGCCTTATCTAACATAGTTAATGTAATGACCTTGGAAAATACTTGTCCATCTTCATGGAAAAAGGCAGTCATAGTCCCCATTTACAAAAACGGTGACAGGTCGATGCCAGGTAGCTATCAGGCCAATATCATCTACTTTTCAATAGGATTACCAATTGAGCCGAAGAAGATAATATCTGTAATCTGGTCCTATTAGGTTTCAACAAAGAGTTAGACACAAATCACCAAACCCTTAATTTGTATCTGGTGGCACCAGCATCCATATTTTCCAAACAAGAACCACTCTATGTGGCATCAAGGGATTTGGCAACTGTCTTGGACACAGTGGACAGAAATAAACTGTGTTACAAACTTGACAAATTGGGACTCCCATGGGCAATTTTAAAATTTCGAATAAATAAATGCGTGAAGATAATCAGTCGGCTGTTCGCTACAATACAGGGGGCTTGCAAACATATTTTGTTTCTTTACACTTTGAAGTCAGATAGAGTTGTGCGCTCACACCAGCACTTTTTAACCTTCACATTAATGACATTTATAACATTTTATGTGATACTGAGGCTGATGTGCCTAGAGTCGGACACACTTTTATTCCCCTTTAAACATATGCAGATAACTGTGCATTACTGGCAAGACACCTTTTGGGCACCTACACAGAATATATGAATAAGCAGGATTCAAGGATGAATGCAAGCAAATCTGCAATAATGGTCTTCTCGAATTAGAGGGTTTGCCTTGCCAAAACGCTGAAGGTACAACAAATACTTTTTTTGTTAAAATTGTATGAAGTCAAGGCTCGTGCCATTGGGCTGTATGGTGCAGCTGTTTGAGTTTTTTTTCTAATTGCCAGATTCTCCAAAGAATACAAAACCGGTTCTGTAAGCAGTTTCTTTGATTACCACAATCAGCACTGAGCCATGCCACACATATGGAATTGGGTCTTGGGTTCGTGGAGGATTCCATTAGCTTAACTCCTCTCGCTTTATAGCTAAATATAGTGGGAAATTATCATGGTGGGTTAAATCAAATATTATTAAAAGTGATGTGGTCAAGTGCCAAAGCAGAGTCCATTCGCTGGTTAACTTATGTGAAAAAGCTTGTAAACCTTTATAGTGAAAAGTAAAATTGGAACTCACTTGTGATAAAATGCTAAAATTGGAACTCACTTGTGATAAAATGCTAAGATCTTGAATCAGTCAGTTTGAGATTAAGTAAAAAACATAGCTTTTTTCGACCAACAAAATGATCTCCGATTACGTAGAAAAAACGCGTGACATCTTTACGCAACGTAACGCATGACGTCATCGCGTTGCGCGGTGTGATGATGTCACGCGTAGCGGGCCCGCAAGTATAAATAAGGGGACTCAAAACACTTTTCATTATAACATGGATATTTGAAGAAGATAATTTTGTTTGAAAGGAAATTAAAAAAACAAAGATGTGTTTAATCGATCAAAGATGTTTCTCTGTTTGATTTAAAACATTTTTGAAAAGGAATACCGGAAGCGCACTCTAAGGAAGCGTACTAATAAAAAGAATAGTTTGTTTTATATTGCAGCAGCCGCAATATACACTTCAACAGGTGCAGCATCCAGGTAACAAACAAATCATTTATTACTGCACAGTTAGAAATCGCCAATTTAGGAAACCAAAGCCGCAAAGGACTGCAAAATTTATACAAAAATCCTGTTCATAGGCTTTCCAAAAGGCAGACTTCGTGCATAGAATCAATTGAACCCAAGAGAAAATTAGAACAAATCAAAAAAAGATAAAAAAAGTAAAGATGTCGGATATATTCGAAAAAAGAGAGGCAGAAGCTGAAGAACTTTTCTTGAGACACAGACAGACACCTGGAGATGTACGTTCATCTCAGACATCGACGTCATTGAGAAATTTATTTGAAAGATTGGAAATGGTTTCGAAAAAAGAGTTAGCCAAGTGGTGGGAAATGAAAACTTTGAGAATGTATATGGATATGGAAAGAATTCCACGAGGACTAAGAATATGTATCTTTCCTTCCTTTGAAGATGAAGACATAGAAGATTTGAAAAATTGGGAGGCTCTCCTCACAAAAACTTCTAAAGATATGATGGTTAGAATAATTAATCATTCAGCGAAAGCTCATGAGAAAGCATTGGAAGAAATTAAAATTCTAAAAGAAGCAATTGAGAAATTAAACTTACCTGAGATAACGTTTAAAAATTAGCAAATATTAGATGATTATTTAAATAAATTCACTGAGGAATTGAAATCCAAAAAACAAAAAGCATTTCTAAGAGACGAAATGAATTATAAAATTGGAAGAGTATACACTTATCAGAGAAAATATGACATCAAAGGAAGAACTACTCCCATCTCTAAATCTTTTTCTAAGGCAAAAAATGTGAACATACTATCTTCAACTACTCAATCTTCTGATACAGAAACGGTTAGTGAAGTAGAAAGAGAAATAGAACATCAGGCAAAACACGAGAATTCGATTTTTTAGAAGAATTTCGAAGGCACAAGTCGATCACGAAATCGAATTATCAACAAAGTACCATCAACACAAGGGACATAAGACCTGGCATAAACGAAGGTACATTAATCAGCGTATCAAAAACAAGAGAGGAAAAAGAGGAGGAACGCAAAAACAAAGGAAGCGGACAAGGGGGAATGCAAACCAGATCTCAAGACAAGAGGATGAAGTAAATTTAGTCATGAATCTAACTGGACAAGAAGTCGATATAACAACCAATAAAGTACTAAATAAAGGATTAAATTTCAATCCATCTAACAAAGCAGATTACTTCCACACTAATGTAGATCTATTCAAATTTTGCAGAAAATTAAAACTGAAAAAATACTTTGCCGAGTCAACATTTGAGAAACAAAAGAAGATGATTCAGGATATTTCACCGTTGTCAGTAGAAATTGTGGAAAAGACAATAAATATTATGAATCTTACAGAAGATAATTATACGACAGAAATGTTCCTAGATGAACAGAACATTGATCCTTGTCTATCAGAAGAATCAAATTTAAAACTAAAATCTAAGTTCATTCCAAAAATGGCAGAAAACAACGCAATTGATGTCTTCCAAAAAATGGTGAGTGCAGATCTAAGATACAATTTTCTCAAAAATAAACAAACAAAAATGAAACACAATCTTTCACGAAAAGAATCAATGGCTATTGAGTCCCTATCAAAAAATACACAATGGATAATTAAGAGTGCAGATAAAGGAGGCAATATTGTTCTGATGCAAAGAAAAGACTACATTACAGAAGGTAATAGACAACTGAATGATAGGAATTGCTACTGTCCGCTACAGAAAAATCCAATGATGGACTTACAGTCGGAATGGCACAGTATGATTAAAAATTGGGAAGAAATCGGCTTACTCTCTGATGATGAATATCACTATCTGAACAACACTCATCCAATTATGCCAATTATATACTTTTTGCCAAAGATTTATAAAACATTTGAACAATTTCCAACATGTAGACCAATTATCAATGGCATAGGTTCATTAACAGAAAGAGTTTCCCAATATATAGATCTACATCTTCAACCTCTAACAACTAATTTGTCATCATACTTGAGAGACAGTAAACATGTCATCCAACAACTAGAAGAAATACCTTGGGAAGAAAATTTTCTTTTTGTAACCATGGACGTGGTATCATTATATACCAGCATTGAACATCTGAAAGGGCTTGAAACAACAGAGTTCTTCTTGAAAACAAGATCAATTTCGTTCTTTCAACAAAATTTAATGATTTTAGAAATGTTGAATTTTGCTTTAACAAACAACATCTTTCTGTTCAACAAACAAATTTACAGACAAGAACGAGGCACAGCAATGGGGGCCAAGTTTGCACCGTCATATGCTAATTTATTCATGGGACATTTTGAAATCAATCATGCATGGCAACATACAGCATTTACTAATGGATACATAACCTACTGGGGAAGATATATCGATGATATTCTTATGATATGGAATGGAAACAAAAAAGAACTTTTCGATTACATCAGATATTTAAATGTGAATGAATATAATATCAAATTCACTGAAAAAATAAGCTCTGAGAAAATTGAATTTTTGGATTTGCTAATTTACACAGATGGGGAAAAGATCCTAACAGATCTATACATAAAGCCAACTTCAGTCAATAAAGTTCTACATGCTGAAAGCAATCACGCCAAGCATATAATTAAAAATATACCATATGGCGAAATTCTGAGAACAAAACGTAATTGTAGTTCAAATGAAAAATATGAGAATCATGTCAAATTGCTTAAAGAAAAATTCATCCAGAGAGGTTACAAAAATCAAGATGTAGACAAAGCTATCTATAAAGCAGAAAAGGTACCTAGAACTGAATTACTAAAAGAAAAACAAAAAATGGTGAAGAAAAATGAAAACGACTTTTAATAGTGAAGCACACCTTTTGAAAAAATCTTTGAAAAAGCATTGGAACATTTTGCAAAGCGATGAAATGTTGAAAGAGTACATAGAAGCAAAACCTAGGATAATTTATAGAAGGGCACCGACAATAAAGCAAAAAATCAGTCCAAGTCATATGAAAGAAGATAAAATCGAAGTGCTAAGTCAATTTTTACAAGTACCAGCACCAACAGGAACTCATAAGTGTGGAAGTTGTGGAATCTGTGACCAAATGGAAAGTGGTGTAAAAGAGATAAGGCTACCAAATGGAAAAATTCACAAATTGAAGCAATTTATTAATTGTAACACTAAATATGTGATTTATACAATTACATGTATATGTAATAAGAAATATGTGGGAAGCACCATTAGAGTATTGAAAATTAGATTACAAGAACACATTAGAGCCATCAAAAATAAGGACACAAGATATCCTATGGCAACTCATTTTGACCAAGAACATAAACCAACGGATATTAAGGGTATCAAGTTTTTGGGCATAGAAAAAATTGAAAGCATGGAAAGAGGAGACAACAGAGAATTGCAATTGAGGAGAAGGGAAGCGAAATGGATCTGTATTCTGGATACTTGCAATACAGGACTAAATGCAGATAATGAAATGAATTATTGGTTGTAATGTTTTTTTTTTTTTTTTTTTTATAGTGAAAAGTAAAATTGGAAATCACTTGTGATAAAATGCTAAGATCTTGAATCAGTCAGTTTGAGATCAAGTAAAAAACATAGTTTTTTTCGACCAACAAAATGATCTCCGATTACGTAGAAAAAACGCGTGACATCTTTACGCAACGTAACGCATGACGTCATCGCGTTGCGCGGTGTGATGATGTCACGCGTAGCGGGCCCGCAAGTATAAATAAGGGGACTCAAAACACTTTTCATTATAACATGGATTGAGAAGGACTGAAGGCAATCGTACCGGGATAAATAAGGTGAGGAGAGTAAACTAAGGCATACTGTATGTCACCGAAAATATAGGGTTTACTTAAACTTAACCATAGCCTAAAAAATATTATTTTACTTCTGGTTTTTATAGGAATCCCCAAAAAATTGGTTTGGAAGTTAAGAAAGGATAATTGTTTATTAAACTAAAGGGAAAGAAAAAATTGTAATAACTGGTGAGTATGATAAATGTATATTGGTGGCTTGCCTCGACCACCAAACTTGTTATATACAAACAATACATTGTAGTTTAGATAGCTAAGAAGAAAATGTTTTTCTTTTTGTTGGTTTGTAAATAGAAAACTCTCCTGATGAACCACGTGCGCTAAACGTGGAGAAACACGTGTTGAGAGACTGAATGGATATAATTATTTGAAGAAGATAATTTTGTTTGAAAGGAAATTAAAAAAACAAAGATGTGTTTAATCGATCAAAGATGTTTCTCTGTTTGATTTAAAAAATTTTTGAAAAGGAATACCGGAAGCGCACTCTAAGGAAGCGTACTAATAAAAAGAATAGTTTGTTTTATATTGCAGCAGCCGCAATATACACTTCAACAGGTGCAGCATCCAGGTAACAAACAAATCATTTATTACTGCACAGTTAGAAATCGCCAATTTAGGAAACCAAAGCCGCAAAGGACTGCAAAATTTATACAATAAACCTTGCAAATATGAACTCTGATTTTAATATGATAGCACTAGGCACTTTAGATAAATTAAGAGCAAAGGAAATTTAAAAACGAATAGAAAATCACATAAATGAGTTATGCAGGGTAGTCAAATTGTGAAAAGTGAAGAATATGTCATTCGTTCAAGTAATGACAACAGTTGACAAGAATATCTGTCCTAGTCAGCTTCGGCAAGAGTTTGAATCCTGAGCAGCTGCCTATTAGACTTAATTCAGTAACAGTGAAATTGACTGGTGACCCTGAAAGGATAGTATATTTACCATTTTGTTCATTGTCTATCAAATCTGTTTTCATTTTTTATTTTTTTGTAAACAATATCACATCCTACGGACATTTTTTCGAACCCCGATCCCCACGGAATTCAACCTCCGACATAAGTTCAACAATTTATTATCCGCAGGTATTCCTTGTTATGTGAGGCTGTTTTACAATATGTACATACGTATGTATGTCGTAAGACACCGTTGAATGGGTCCGTAAAGAAGAACACTAGACCACCCAACACTTTTATGTACATGGGACAGACAAATTTCCCTGGTCAAAGAAATGATCAGACCCCTTCATTGTTTCCAGAATTTTTCATTGTACTTATGAAAACTATTATATGAATATGTCTACTGGGAGACACCACACAGAACAACGGTGTTATATTTGATAAGGCAGAATAAATCACAATAGCTATATATCCAAGATACATGAATTGGAGTTAAATACACAAAGTTTACAAGATACATATCCTTCTGTCAAGAGTCAGCAAGACAGGGGTCATAACAGGTGAGCAAATGTCAACAAACAAATACACGTGAGTACAGTTATAGGCAAAAATAGTGTTTTTCACTATGACTCAGCGAGTCGAGGTCTACACCACAGTGTTTCGGCCCTTCAGGGGTTCGAATATTAGCCTTTCTTGGGGGGCCTTCAGCAGGAAAGGTAGACTGTGACGTCTCGGTGTTCTGGGTGTACTGTTGGAACAAATAGCTGGAACACAGAAGGTTGTTGAAGCAGACTGCTTGATTCAAACTGGTGTCCTTGTTTCACTGGCTGGACACAGTACAGATCCAATCTGTAAAGGGTGAACCCAATTTTAGTGTATGGGAGTCAGAACTAGTTTTAAAATACTATGATCTAATTGTATCCACTGCTTACCTGGATGGTGGCACCTGGATTATGATTTTTGCGGGGGCGCCACTTGGCACCTGGCCTATGGGTCTTCTTAGTTAAGTAGAACCAGCAGCGTTGATTACTGGATGACGCCGGCTGGGAAGCGGGGTGCAAAACATGCACACGTATCAGGATACCGTATGTTTAAGGTTCCTGAAAATCGAACGGGAATCTAGTCAAAGTTGAGCTTGGTATGCAGACGTGTAGAGTCTGTGGAACTGACTACATCCAATGACATACCTGTCTGCTGGAATCGCTCCTGATGCGGCTCGCGTTTCCTAGAGATGGACGCCGTTGTCATGGCCACCGCTGTTTATATAGCGGTGGCCATTTTGAGAATGCCTATGTGGCACTCGTGTGTGACAAGGAATGTATGTGGTTGGGTACACTTTTTGAACATTCCACACAATTTGGGGGTGACCCTGGTCCTATGAATAAATAATGGTGGTATTAGTTTCAATGTTTGTTGTGCATTGCCATGGTAACCCGGCAGTGTATCCAAAAAGGGCTTTAATTATATTGGACACGTAATTCAGGATATAGGAGTTCTAGGAGTTCCTACCATGGACATCTGATGAACGGTGTATCACCCTGATGGCTGATAGTAGTGCGGTTGCCATATTGAAAACGCCACATTGGCGTTCTAATGCAGTGCAGCCTGAATACTAATTGGTCCATTATGGATTCTTATGACATGAAAACCTGATCTTATTGAAGTGGGGTGGTGGTCATGGTCTGTGTATAGAGAGGGCAGTACCCGAGAAGATGTGTCAATGGCACACAGTTTAGAAACAACATTTTAAACAACACAATGGAGCATTGCAGAGTAATGCATTGAAATACTAATTTTGTTATACATATCCCATAAATTACATGATGTAGTGGTGTCAAATCTAGGACTTACATGCCAACAGAGTGTGTCATAGTGCATGGTATCTCGTATTGCACTCACTAGTTGACTAGTCCCCACAGGTTAGTCCCACCAGCCTCCCTGCCTACCCCCCTCAGACTCTTAAACTCAGATTGCCGTCCCTCGTGTTTGTTGTAATACGCCTTGTATCAGTATTTACATTTTTGCACTATGAAAACTAGGCCTTTTTCTCCCCTTCAGGATTCTCCAATTTAGGTGACTTCTCACTGGTTCTAAAGTTACGTTGTGAGCTCTCTAACCTTGTGAGTCTGTCCTATTGTGCAACTTGATTGCCGCTCACTATCCTGTCTGCCTACTTGCGCCAGTGTCTCCGCCTCTCATTCCACCCCCCTCTGTCCCACCTTCTCTATGGTGCTCTCTGTCTCTCCTATCTTCTCTAACTGCTTATCTATTGACTATCCTGCTCTCCTCACTAAATCTGGTAGGAAGAGGTTTAAAAAGAACACCCTGGTCTCCAACCCAGGCCTCCCTATCGCTGACACCTATACCAGTGCCTCCGCCAAGGAAACTCTCACCGACATCCTCTTTGTCGTTCCCTCGCCAGACCTAAGGACCCTTCATATGGTCTCTGTGCTCTCTCCTTCCTCATCCTCTCCCATTAATGGTGGCATCCGTTGGGACACCCTCCTGGCCTCCTTCCTTTCCTCTAAGGTCATCATTAATGTTTACTCTAATGGGACCATCTTGGTCCAAGGCCCTCAGGCCAACTTTCACCTCTTTGATAGACGCTTTCCACGCCTCATCAACTTCCTTTCTTCTCCGGCTGTCCCCCCTCCCATTTCCTTGGTTTCCTTGCCTTCCCGCTCCCTCACTGCCCCCTCTCGGGCTCCTTCTACACCTCTGCACGCCGTACCTCTGATCTGTACCCCTCCCCGGAAATCCTTCAAGGATAGCAACCTTCTCCACATTGCCACTCTTAACTCTCACTCTGCTGTCAAACATTCCTCTGATATCTGCCGCCTTCTTGAAGAACTTGACCTCAATGTCCTTGGTCTCACTGAGACATGGTTCATGACCAGCTCTGTCACCAGCTTTGACACGCTTCTACCTGAAGGCTACAAGATCCTCTCCGCTCCCAGGCCCAACCGCTCTGGTGGGGGTGTAGCCCTTACCTTCCCTGAGTGGATTCCTGCCTCTGTCACTCCTACGAAGACCTACTGCTCTTTTGAATGTTTCGTCTGCAGGTTCTCTCTCTCCCTTAGCCATTCCCTTACTGTGGCTACTATCTATCGGCCACCTGGTCAGATTGCTTCCTTCCTCGCTGAGTGGGCGGACCTCTCCTCCTCTCTCCTGGCCTCAACCACACAACTCCTCCTTCTTGAAGACTTCAACATCCACCTGGATGCCTCCTCTCCCTTCTCTGGACTCTTTCGTGACCTCTGCGACTCTCTCTCACTCACCATTCTCCCCTCTGGCCCGACTTATTCTGCAGGGCACACTCTCGATGTTCTGATCTCCTCAGACCTTCCCCTCTCTGCCCCTCTCTCCACTCCTCTCTCCTGGATTGATCACTTTCTCCTACCCTCCCACCTCACCCTCCCTACCCCTGAGGCAAAACCACCTCCATCACTGCCACCCACCTTCTCGGTCATCCGACCCATGAAGCGCGTGTCAGTCGAGGCTTTCGCCGCCACAATCTCACCCCTCATCCCCCTTTGGCTGACTCTCACCCTGACACAACCCTCTCCATGCTCCACTCTTCTATATCTGATACTCTTGATATCCTTGCCCCTGTTCTGAGAATCCGCCTGAAGCCCAAATCCAAGTTTAACTCCTGGTATGACTCTGACCTCGTCACCCTAAAACGCAAGTGCAGGGTGGCCGAGAGGAAATGGCATGCTTCATGTTCATCCTCTGACAAACTGGCCTGCCGCCTGCTACAAAGGCAATACTGGCTCTCCATCCTCACCAAGAAGAGAGCTCATATCCAAGCCCGCATCTCTGCAGCATCTAACAACTCAGCCAAACTCTTTAAAATCTGCAAGGAACTGGCCAATCCTGCCGCAGTCCCTACCTCTCCTGTCCCCTCACAGGCCCTCTGCACAGCACTGTCTTCTCACTTCAATTTAAAAAATCAGGACATCCTTTCCTCACTCTCCTCCTACTGCCTCCCTCCCTCTATTCCCTGCTCTTCCTCTGGCCCTTCTGCAGCCACCCCCCTCCCTCCTTCCCTGCCTTTCCCCTGTTCTCTGCAGTCAAGGTTTCTAGACAGGTCCGATCTATGAAAGTCTCGTTGAAACAGGTTCACCCCTGTTCCTCCAAAACTATCAAGGAACACATCGACTCCCTGGCTCCTGCCCTGGCTGATTTCTGCAATCACTCCTTCACCACTGGAGTCTTCCCATCCCCCCTGAAGCACTCCCATGTGCACCCTCTTCTTAAGAAACCCTCTGCGGACCCCTCCTGCCCAGCTAACTATCGCCCAATCTCCATCACTCCCTTCCTGGGCAAGCTCTTAGAGAAACTGGCCATCTCCCAGCTTAATTTCCACACTGAATCTGTTGGTTGTCTTTATGACCATCAGTCTGGCTTCCAAGCTGCCAGAAGCACGGAAACCACTCTCATGAACATCCGTGAAGACCTGCTCTCCAACCTTGACTCTAATACCCCATGCGTTCTCATCTTGCTTGATCTCTCTTCTGCCTTTGACACTGTCAACCATGCCATCCTGCTGGTTCATAGTGATTTGTTTGACAGTCATAGTGTCGAAATACAAAAGTTTCGACACAAAAGGATCGAAAACAATTTTTCCGAATGCATTGTTTTATTTTTTGTGGGTTCCCCAAACCCCGTTTTTTTTAAGAAAAAACAATAATGTGACTATACGAACCCAAAAAAAAGATATATTTATATTTAAAAAATGCATTTGATTTTTTTTTTTATCCTTTTGTTTCGAAACTATTGTATTTTGAAACTATGTTTTCGAAACTTTGACGGGACACCATCCTGCTCAACTGTCTCCATGATAACCTGGGTATCACTGGTCAGGCTCTGGTGTGGCTGACCTCTGTCTGTCTGCTATCCAGGAGTGGTGTGCCACAAATGACCTCTGCCTTAATGCCATAAGACTGAGATTCTACTCATCGGCACACCCACTCCTTCCTTCCCTGCAGCTCTCTGTCCATCCTCTCTTGGCCTTCTGCCTGCTCCCACCTGCAAGGCTACAAACCTCGGGGTCATCTTCAACTTCACACTCTCCTTCTCTCCTCTCATCTCTGATGTCTCTAAGAAGTCACACTAACAGCTGCACCTCCTCAGAGGTATTCTTCCTTTCCTCTCCTTCCCCCAGAAGCTCACTGTCTCCAGAGCCCTGGTTCTCTCTAGGCTGGACTATTGTAACAGCCTCTATCTAAATCTGCCTGCCTCTACTCTCCGCCCTCTTCAACTTATCCAGAACAGGACTGCAAGACTTGTCCTTGGCCTCAAGCCCAGGGATCGTATCTCTCCAGGACTGAAATCTCTGCACTGGCTCCCAGTGGCTGTGAGGATTCAGTTCAAAACCCTCTGCATTGTCCACAAGGCCCTCTGGGGCCTGGGGCCACAATACCTTCAACTCTCTGTTCCAAAATATCTTCCTTCTCAAGCTCTTCGCTCAACCGCCTCCAACTCCCTCAGGGTCAGTCGCTTCTCCAAGCAACGAGTTGCTGGTAGATCTCTCTCTCTTCTGCAGGGGCCTCCCGCTGGAACGGCCTTCCTGCCTCCCTGAAACTTGAGGAGAACCATCTCTGGTTCCGGAAGCACCTCAAAACCTTCCTCTTTGCTTCTGCTTTCTCTCCCCTTCTCCCCTGCTGAATTCCTGATTGCAATTGCACTGGTTACCTGGCCACCCTTCTGATCTCGGGCCCAGACCCGCCAGTTGCTCGCCTATACTGCCTTCATGGAAACCCCTGCATCTGGGACTGGATCTGTATCCCTACAGTCCCCCTACCAGTACTTATGTCTGCACTTACCTTGCACTTGCCACCACTTGGCCTTTTTATTTATCTTATTTATTCTTCTATCCCATGTACTGCACTTTCCCCTCTCCCTTTCCCCCTCGCACTTTTCCCTTTCCGCCTCCCCATGCACTTGCGCAATCTGAATGACACCTGGCCTAGTAGGATCGTTGTCTGTCTTCCCTTTGTTTCCCCTCCCCTGCCTCGTCGCGTCTTGAAACACTTGTGTATAGGCGCGTTATAAATGCCATATCATATCATATTAGCCAAAAGTGTATATTCAATGGATATGCGTTCGATATCACACATGTATTTCGGACCTCACTCTAGTGCAGGAAGAGGGTATCGACTCCCTGCTGTATATGCTGGGTTCTAATGTGTGATAATACCTCTGGTGTAGGTGCAATTCTCCTGGTGGGACATGGCACCTCCTATGTGAGAGGATTTGTTACAAAAAAGACTTCCATTCCACCGAGATATTCAGACCTTCCTTCACAGTGTTCAACTTGTGAACCCATTTTTGCACTAATTGTGTTAATGTTTAGTTCATATCTCCCCCTCTTATGGTGGGTTTTAATTTTTGAAGTACAAACCATCAGAGGTCTGTGTCTTTGTGCTGCTTTTTTACAAAATGATCGACCAAAGATTTATCAGGGATCTTGTTCCTGATACAAGAACGATGCTCAGAAATTCTCATTTTGATTGCCCTAATCGTCTTGCCAACGTATAGTAGCCCACACTGGCATTCTATCATGTATATTACACATTCAGTGTTGCAATTCGTGTGATCTCTTAGAATCCACTTAATGTTCTTGTGCTCAAACACTTGTTTTTGTGTAGTCAGAGTACAGGCCACACAGTGGCCACGTTTAAAATGGCCCTTGATGGGTGGAAGGTTCCACAAGGTGTTGGTGGAAATGCTGGGTTCCAAAAAGGTGTGTACCAAAGATTCCTTTAGATCCTTGTTCTTTTTGAAAGCGAAACAGAGTTTCTTTTCTAGGGTCCCCGGGTTCTTGACCAAATGCCAATGCTTCTTTATGGTCCTTTGTATCAGGTTGCTCAAAGGACTAAATGTGGTGAGACAGACCAAACAGTCTACGTTGCTTTTGATTTTGGTTTCCAGGCATATGTCTCTGGGAGTATGAGTTGCTCTTTTCTTGGCATCTTTTATAGCTTTTTGTGGGTACCCTCTTTGTGTAAGTCTCATTTAAAGGTCTTCATCATGTTTTTTTAACTTATCTGTGTCCATACAGTTCCTCCTGCTATGAAGAAATTAGCCGTATGGGAGGTTGTATTTCACACCCTCTGAATGGTAGCTGTTAAAGTGGAGCAGACTGTTTCTGTCAGTTGGTTTCCGGTATAATTCGGTCTTCAGTCTGTCCCCTGTTCTGTACATATAGAGATCCAAAAATTCTATCCTATGATGGTCCCACTATATCGTGAATTTGATGTGAGGGTACCGTTGGTTTAACCACTGATGGAATAATAGTAAATCCCTTGGGGATCTGTTCCAGAACAGCAGGACGTTGTCTATGTACCGCTTCCACGTAGCGATCTGTAGTTGGAATGGGTTCTCTTCTGAGAAAATTTTGTCAGTTTCATACTGGGCCATAAACTGATTCGCCACATCTGGGGCAAAAGTGGCCCCCATGCTGACCCCTTTAGTCTGCTTATGCATCTGACTTCTGAACAAAAAGACATTTTCGGCCATGGCTACCCTCGTGCATTCTAAGATGACTTCTGTAGGGCTGGAGTTGGTGTCCCTTCTCTGATCCAGGACTCTTCTGATTGCTTCGAGACCTTCTTTCTGGGGGATGGATGTCCATAGTGGCAAGTAGACTGTCCTCTTTCATCTCTATTTCATTGAGTGTCAGGATGGTGCTGGTTGTATCTTTCAAATAGGACAGCATTTGATTCACAAATGGTTTCAAGAAGAAATCTGTATAGAATGACAAGGGTTCTAAAAGTGGGTCACACACCGTAATATCGTGATACAAAATCTCAGAGTCATATTTGAACATAGCTTTAAAAAGAATGCAAAATGGAGCACATTCATTAAGACGAGGTGCTTTCCTCCCTGGACTGCTATATGTTTTTATCCTTTTGGGCTTTTTTTGTCATTTTACTATTGATTCATGCATGTGTTTATATTACGGGAATGGGCTCAATTGAAAGGTATATGTGTGTTTAACCCAGCAACTGCAGCTGGGTCTGAAGGTTTGTGCTGAAATGCTGCATTGAGTTTCACGATTTAAGCATATTACCTCTGTTCTGCACAATGTCCGGTCCGTTTTTCTGTTGACGTTTTGGTGAGAGGAAGTCATATAATACCAACCCTAAAAATCGGAAAGTAATTGAAGGTATCTGGGTGTGCCCATACGTCCATAAACATTTGGGAGTAAATGGCTTGTATCACATAAAAAGGGAAGTACATTTTAACTTTAAAAACAATAACTTCTATTGCCTTCTTTTTTTCAAGACTCAGAATAGTGTTAAAGAGAGACTTTCTGAGTATCTGCCCATATGACTTCACGCACTATGTTTAATTCACTGCCACTTGACAGATTTCCTTAGACATGTCACACACATTTCACTTTGCATGTAGCAGATTTCTTAAGCAATATTAATTCTCTTAGAAATTAGTAATCACTTCACAGTGATAACAATGCAACATTTTGAGGATGCCGCAGTGGCTCAATTTTAGAAGCTAGCCCTAGAAAGTCGTAAAAACTCAGCAAGAATCAGCATCTTCAGAATTGGTCGTGTTGGGAACATGTTTATTGAGGCACTGATATCAGTAAAGGAATTGAGGGTGGTTGGGTTATTTCAATTCAGGCACATTGTTTGCACGTGATAACAGAACTTCATTCTTCCTTTGAACCAGGTGATGGGTCTTCCATTGAGATGAGGATGAGAAGCAGAGGGCCTGAATTTACAGAACCAAGAAAGCATTGTACGGACCCTCAAACCCACAAGACTGTGAGTGACTGAGAAGTTGTGGTATATCCTGGGAAGGGATCTCTGTATTAGGGCTAAGGGTTATGAAACCCAGAGACCTGTTGCTTAATTTTACCACCATGATATCAGGCATAATCACTGCCATATTACAATGTGATGGGAGCGCAAACACACCGCTCGTGGTAATAGTAAACCTGCTCGGCGGCATTAATACCAAAGCTTGGTGCTCAATGGTAATTCCATCAATTTTTGGCGGCATTAATACCAAAGCTTGGTGCTCAATGGTAATTCCATCAATTTTTGTCAGAATTACTGTTACTGCTGTGCAATCGGCACCATTTCTTCCGACGGTAATTCCACCGATGGTAATTCCACCAATGGTAATTCCGTCGGCGGAAATACCGTCATCCCCGGAACGCGAAGCATGTCAGCGCCCATATTTAAAAACACAACCCACTCTCAATCTCCCATTTCCTGTTGCCATCCAAACACACAGTAGAGGGAAAATATGTCACAGGAGAAAGCAAAGGGGAGCTGCAGGTCCATGTTGACGAGGTGGCTCACAGCACTGTAAAACCTTGGTGCAGAGTAAGTCTGCCCTCTGGGCTGACATCTGTGAGAAGATGACAGTTGTGGGCAGAATCCCATGGGATGGTGAGGACTGAGGGAAGAGGTGGAATAACCTCAAGGGCAGGGTCCGCCTCCTCCTGTCCAGCCATGGGCAGATGTATTTGGCAACAGTAGGTGGCAGTGTGGACCCCCTTGTCCTGACCCTGTGGGAGGAGAAGACAAGCTCTGTCCTTGACATGGAGGCGACTGAGGGAATCGGGAGTGCGTGGGCCGGGGCCAGCAACCAAGTTGGATCCAGTGAGTTTGAACAGCTCCTTCCCCAAACAATGTACAGGCCAAATCACAATCCAAAACATGTGTCCCTCAGCACAGATGGGCCAATTGGACAGGGGTAGTTGCCACCACATGCCAATGGGTCGTACGCCTTCAGCAGACAGTACCCCCACCTTGTATGATTAGTAACAGCATGTCATTACTTGCGCATCAGGTTCAGAGTAAGAATAGGATGCAGGCACATCTGCATCACATGGCCAGGCATTCTGGGAAATGCCAACAGCCACCACCCCTGCGCCACCCAGCAATGGGAAGGGGAAGTGAAAGAGAAAGAGAAAGGGCAGGATCACAACACAAGGGCCCAACAGCACCACATGTGCCACCACTGGAACGTGATCCAATGAAATGGCTGCAGTTACTGCACCCCAGAACCTGCAACTGCCCCCCAACAGCCGGCCACTGAGGAGATGAGAGGGGAGCCAGACACTGGAAGGCACATGGAGGACACTGTGTATGCACCCACCCACCTGGCACATGATACTCCCCATGACACCCAGCAACTTGGCAAGCATGGCCAGGAGTCAGAGGATGACAGCGATGGTCGGTCATATGGGTCACTCTGTTTCAGCCTGAGCCCTGCCCATAGCCCTCAGCCCATCATCCACCCATGACAGAAAGCCATTTTGAGATGGCTCGATGACAAACAGTAGCACCAGGTGCACTTAGAGACACTTGCGGGATCCCAGGTCCAATATATACAGGCCATCCGTAACTGTGTACGGGGAGCCTCATGGAGGATAGTGAGGGTCATGGAGCGGGACCGACAACAGTCAGCAACAACATCTGCTGCCCTGACTGTTGTCAAGCAGTGAGTGAAGGAAATGACAGAGGGCATTTTAGCCTTTGTGGAGGCATTCCAAGCCAGCATGCTCCTGGACATGCAATGTCACCTGGGGCCTGATTCCAAGCCAATCACCTCAGCCATCCCCAGAGAGGGATCACTGCCTAACACCCCAAGATGCCGCTCTGTGTATAATCTGGCTCTGAAGGTGCTGGAGGAAATTAGTAGGGGCAAGAGTCCATTCAATGGACTGTTCATTTGTATATAATAGGCACACGGTAGGGGGCGGGTGTGTTGGGGATGGTGTTGTGGGGAACGGGGGAGGTGGGGGGGGTGTGTTTGGGGTGGTGTTGTGGGCAGGGGTGGTGGGGGGTCTGTTGGGGATGGTGTTGTGAGAGGAGGTGGTGGGGGAGGGTGCGTTGGGGATGATGTTGTGCAGAGAGGAGAAGATGGGGAGGGTGTGTTGGGGATGGTTTTGTGGAGAGAGGGAATGGGGGAGGGTGTGTTGGGGGTCTACAAATTTCACATTTAACATTTGATCACCTGTAGAAATGCCAGGACATGCATTTTTGTGTGCATGTGTTTAATACTAAATTTGTTAATATATAAAGTGGCGCATGGCATGGTGAACGATATGTGCTCAGAATAAATGGTCCATGAGTTCCTAACAAACCATTCGTCTGGCTCTGAACTCATCCCAGCCACTGCATGCAACTGCTTCAGCCAAAGACAGTGTACCCGCTTCCTTAGGTGGTGACATATCCACATCAGGGGTAGAGGGACATTTCTCCTGAGACACATATTGTACAGCATGGCACAAACACCACAATTGTGCTGACCTTTTCAGGCCTATACACGAGTGCTCTTCCAGTTTGGTCCCGGCAGCAGAAAAAGGCCTTCAGAAGGCCGAAGGCCTGCTCAATACAGAGCCTGGTCCTGCTGTGTGTGTCATTGTAGGCCACCTCCTGTGGTGTCTGTGAATCCCGCACAGGAGTCATAATCCACGGCAGCTGAGGTATCCAGAGTAAACTGCAAGGAGAAAGGTCAAAGGTGTCAGTCATAGTGCATTGTGGATGTGTTGACATTTACTACAGCATGTTGATGCACATTCTGTGCATGCATTATGAGTTTCATTGAACCACATGTCTTGCTATTACAGTATGTGCATGTGTGATCCAGCAGTATTTCCATTGTTTTGTTACCCTATGCACCCAGCTCACTGGCAGCAGTTGCTGTTTTCAGGGTTATGGCAAGGTGCCATAGTGCCTGTTTTGGGCCTGTACGTTGCTCTCATGCATGTGGCCTGATTGTTGCTTAGTTGTACCTCAGTGGGTTTCTGGTGTCTGCGTCTCGTCCATGATGGTGTCATGTACATGAGTACTAGGTTGAACAACTGCCAGAGTTACTGTTCTTTGGTGCTGTGTTGTACTTTGTGGTTCAATGATTATGGATGTAACATGTTGCATTGTGGGAATGTATTCATGCGTGTGTTTGTGTGTTGGTAGGCTGTTGTGCCAATGTGCATATGCATATTCATGCAGCATTGTCCATCATGTCCTAGTTCTGTAGGTTGTACACTGTCATTTGTGTGGTGAGAGGTCAGGTCCTGCATGCACATGGCCTTGTCAGGGCATGCATTCTGCTGTTGTGCCCATGCACCCACCCAACGACATTCACTATGCTTTTCTGTAGATCACATGGACATTGTGTGATGGCACTTGTACTCACCCACTACCCCCGTCCATTGTTCTCTGTATCTCTCCATGTATCCAGGCAGTGTACTATTGCGTGGGATCATGACATTGTGGGTGGAAAGAGGGAAGCGGACACAGCAGTGTGTGATGTAGAGGTCTAAATCGCAGATCGCCTGGACGTTCAGTGAGTGGTAATATTTCCTGTTGCGGTACACCTCTTCATGAACATAACACTGTTCATGTCATGCTCCTGTGCTGGGGTGGTTGGCAGGGAGACATACCATGACACATGGCGCAGGAGGGCTCCGAGCACCTGTCCACGCACAATTGAAAAACATGGATGTGACATGTCATGTAGCATGGCCACGGAGTGCTGAAAGGTGCCAGTTCCCAGGAATTGGAGGATGGACACTAGCTTTAGCGGTGAGGGAACAGCTGTCCTGATGTTAATCCTGCTCTCAGTGACCCCCTACATTATGGTGAGCGGCTCAACTATGGTCTCCACGTTGAGCCCATACTAGGTTACCAGCTGGATGTCCGTGTAGGTCCAGGGTGAGGCCGTGGCCATGGGTATGGGTGCTTGTCTGCCATGGTGTCTCCTCATCCTCTTCAATGCGCAAGTTGAGCTGCTGCATATCCCAGGTTGCAATGACTAGTGACAGCATGGTGTTTGAAAGTGTGTTTGGGGAAGTCATGTGTCTTATGTAGCCCTCTTGAGTGGATTGGGTGCCACAAGCACCTGTCTGCATTTACCTCCACCTAAAAGGAGTAGTTAACTGCACAGTGTTTTTGGCAGTAATACCGCTGGATTTTTGCAGCATTACTGCCATGTCCCAACTTATAATACAACGGTAGTACAGCTTTGTGTACTCGACAATAATTCTGCTGATGGTAATTCTGCCCAAATTACTGTTGGCGGAATTAATGTTAACAGTATTACTGCCGACTCATAAATCAGCACATGTAAATGTGGTGGCGATTCTATGTGTCCCTCAACATGTTCACACCAGCCACAATGGCACAATGTGATTGTTGGTAGGGTCCCCCAGTGTAGGGATGTGTTCCTTGGATGATGCAGGGTGTCGACTTGCATTCTGGTACTCATGTGTTGTGGGTGATTCCCGCACCAATCGCACCCATATAGGTGTTGTTCAATACTGCATGGGTCCAATTTGAGGCATCCTTGTCACATGTTTTTTCACATTTGTATTCATCTGCACATGTTGCCATGGTGTTATGCAGTGTTATTATCGGGGAGGGGCAGTGACAGGGGATTTCCCTGAGTAGGTATTCATACTGCACACTCATGGATGCATGACCTGCGAGGTGCTTTGATGCGGTCATGTGTATTCAGCTTTGTGACTGCATGATGGTGCATTGTGGTGCTGTGGGTACAGTCAGGTGATGTCCAGTTGACAAGTTCAGGGATGTGCGCTGATTGTGAGTCTGACATTTACACATTGGTGTGCGGCCAAAGCATGTCGGCTTCCATTTTCTGTGTCATGCATCTTATTTGAATGATTTTGGGCACAGTGTTTTCCAGCATGGACAGTGTCCAGATGTCACGGCCCACACTCCAAAGACCCCCTGGCCAGCCTATGGGCCAGGGAGAGTCTTGACCCCAGTCACCACTAAGTCCAAGAATTCGTAGTCTAGGCCTTCTTGGGTCCAGTCCTGGCGCCTTTGGCGCCAGGCTCATGTTTGAATACGGACTTGTGCTTGGGAACGACTTTTTGTTAATGCCAGTCAATGTGGAAGCATCCACATAACCTGGCTCCTTGAAACCAGGCATGCAGTATAGTGTTTTGTGTGTGGTACCATGGGGACTGTTTTACCTGGACTTCTTTCTTGAAGCTATTTAAACCACACCCAAATGGACTGACATGCTTCGCATTAGTTTGCATTTCTGCAATGTAACGCTCACACTGTTCACCTCCAGCCACGAACCTCGGAATAACAGTGCCTGCAGAAAAAGGAAAAGACATCGTGAGAAAAGACAACAGCTTACCTGAACTTCATCGCCAGCGATCCGCAGCTCTCCCGACCATCATCCTGGAACCAGCGCTCCCCGGATCGACGGACCTGTAAGAGAAACAAGGCATTAGACATTACGAACCTTGCTGAAAGGCTTACCTCACAGCCGCTCCTCGATCAGCATCACTTCGGAAATTCCAGACTCCAGCCGAGTACCGCGACCTGTGAAGAAAAAAAGATAACAGGTTACAGGTTAGCAAAGGCAAGGCATCTTAAGCGCAGTGCATAGCACCTACTCACCGCATCAAGGCACTCCAAAACGCCCATACTTCCCGGCGAAACACAGATTCCACCTTGCCACATATTGGACTTCAGTGTACCTAAGGAAGCAAAAGACATAGTTCAAAAGGCATGCAAGGAAAAGCAATATTCACAGCAATAAGACCTACCTAAAAGACTTAAGACGGGCTGGCATCAGTGAAGCAACTCGATCGCAGTTGCCCACCAAGCACAACGCGCCCCTGCCAAGACAGCAGGACGGAGAACCCGCTAACATCTAAAACAAGGTGAGGAGAAGTCCAGAAGGGCCACAGATCTACTCGGAGGTGAGAGGCTATTTACTCCGGCTGCCCAGCCCTGAATATCCCTTACCTGTATTACAGGCAGAACTCATCCGCTGGTCGCATGTGGGCATCGCAAGGAGGGATACCTGAACCCCAATTGCTGGGTGGCGCCCCCGTGGAACCAGGTGAGCATAACAGAACGCGAAGCCTTCCAAAACTAAAATCCACCTGGGCGCCATGGAAACCTCAGAAGTGGACTAGTTGGCCCAACTAATAGGAGAACTGCGCGCCAAGGTCCATTGTGCCCGTCAAGAGACTAATGCTCTCAGAAGAGATTTAATTGTGACTAAGGAGCGCACTGAAGACATCAGTAGACAATACTTGCAATCACAAGCAGGTCAGACACCCCTACCGGGAAGTAACCCAACGGTGCAGAACCCTACCCTGTCCTCCACTACTTCTGCCCCGGTGCAAATCATGCTACCAGGAACAGTTCCTTTGGCTCCACCGGAGCGATTCACAGGTGATCCACGGAAGTACGCCACATTCATGAATCAATGCCGCCTTCATTTTCTTTGCAGGCCAGAAGCATTTCCAAAAGACCAGGCTCGGGTGGCCTTTTTCCTGTCATACCTGAGCGGCAGCGCAGCAGACTGGTCAGTTCCATTGGTGACCCATGATGATCCTTTGTTACATGACTTTGGGGCATTTCAGGGGGAAATGGAGAAACCTGGCATACCTGAGAACAAGCAGTGGATAATGAACTCCTTTTCCTGGGACAGGGAAATCAGGACCTATTGACGTATATTGCTACTTTCAAAAGATTGGTCGCTGAAGGTAGGTGGCCTGAAAACAAAAGAACCATGTTGTTTCATCGGCGTCTATGCAGTGAATTAAAAGATGTTCTAGCTGAAGTAGTATACCCTCCTCGAGACTGTTCGGAGTTCATAAATTTGGTTGTGCAGTTAGACCATTGGCTGCAAGATCGAAAAGCAGATCGCTCCAAAATGGATCCACGGGCAGTATATGTTCGGTCTAGAGACAGTGTAACTCATGCACCAGAAAACCCTGCTGAGCCCATGCAACTTGGGGGAGTGCGAACCCCATTAACTAAACAAGAGCGAGATAAAAGGAGACAACAACAACTGTGTTTATATTGTGGAAAATCTGGGCATTTCCTGAAGGACTACTACGTTGGAGCCACAGAAAAGGACGAAAAGAAAGAATCTCAATCGGAAAACTACCCAGCTCAGCAGACGTAGAGGTCAGTTTGTCGAGTGAGGGAAAGGAGCCACCGACCTCACACTTTGCAATACCAGTGATCTTGATCAATAACCAACGGTCGTCCAGAATGCATGCCATAGAGGCTTACATTGACAGTGGGGCAGTCGGGAATTATATTGATCAAGATCTGGCTGCAGAGATGGGACTTCCCTTATGTTCCAAGCCGACTACAGATAAGGTGACTACAGTGGATGGGATTGAAATTGCTTCTGGACCCGTAACCCAATGCACAGCTGAGGTAACATTGCTGTGCCAGGACGGGCATAGGGAACTCATTTCGTTCGATCTCATCAAAGCGCCTCAATTCCGGCTTATACTAGGGATGCCATGGTTAATCGCTCATAATCCTTTGATTGACTAGCGAGCCAGGAAATTAACCTTCCCCAGTGACTGCTCTCCAGCCTGTTACTATCAAGAGCAGAAGACTGCTTTCAGTAATTCTATGACCCCCGGAACTACGACATCTATCATAGGTGTAACCTGTACTTTGCCTGAAGAATATCGCGATTACCAGGATGTATTCCAGAAGGACCAAGCTAATGCCCTGCCACCCCACAGGCCCTATGACTGTCAAATCAACCTTGTTCCTGCTGCCCAAGTCCCCTGTGGAAGAATCTATGCTCTGACCGAACCTGAAAATCTTCATCTGAAGTCCTACCTAGACCAGTACCTTGCTAACGGATTCATCCGTCCATCAAAGTCCCCGGCAGCCAGTCCTTTGTTCTTCGTGCCAAAAAAAGAAGGGGACTTAAGAACCTGTATTGATTACCGTGCATTGAACCAGATCACGGTGAAGAACCGTTACCTTTTAGCACTCATTCCGGAACTGCTGGACCAGGTCAAGGACGCTCAAATTTACACCAAATTGGATAACCGGGGAGCATATCACCTGGTTCGGGTCAGAAGCGGCAACGAATGCAAAACCGCTTTTCGTACGAAATATGGGTTATTCGAATATCAAGTCATGCCCTTTGGGTTGTGCAACGCGCCGGCAGCATTCCAATACTTCATGAATGACGTTCTGAGAGAGCTAATTGATGTCTGCGCCCTGGTGTACATAGATGATATCCTGGTGTACTCAACTTCTAAACAAGGGCATATCAAGCACGTCCGTTCAGTCCTCGCCAAGCTTCGTGAACATCGCTTATTTGTCAAGTTCCTAGGTTTCATCCTTACACCCGGAGGGATCAGGATGGACCTGCACAAGGTTGACGCCATTTTGAAATGGCCATCACCAACGTCAATAAAAGGAGTACAAAGTAGGTTAGGCTTTACAAACTTTTATCGTCGCTTCATACCAGACTTCTCCCAAATCGTACACCCAATCACCGTATTGTTACGAAAAAATAACAAGAAATTCACCTGGGCCGAAGACGCTGAAAAGGCCTTTCTGGAACTAAAGAAAAGATTTACCTCAGCACCGATCTTACGACACCCACGTCCAGACCTCCCATATATCGTAGAAACGGACGCTTCCAGTATAGCAATGGGAACTGTCCTCTCGCAAAGAGATCCCGAAACCGGCCAGCTACATCCAGTGGCCTTCTGGTCAAAGAAGTTTTCACCTCCAGAAATAAATTACGCCATCACCGACAAAGTGCTCTTGGCAATAAAATCTGACTTCAAAGCCTGGCGACACTACCTTCTTTGACCCAGACACACCATTACAGTTATTACTGATTACCGAAACCTGCAGTATCTTAAAACAGCAAAGGCCCAATCTTCACGCCAGCTGCGATGGGCTCTCTTCTTTGCTGAATATGATTTTGTCATAACTTTTCGACCAGGCGTCAAGAACGGAAAAGCTGACGCACTTTCTCGTACTGGAACAGATGATTTAGTTTATACAGGCCCAGATCCAGTTCCCATCATACCTGAAGACAAACTCTTAGGCCTGACTACAGCCTTAACCTCCCTGAAACTTGAGGAGAACCACCTCCGGTTCCGGAAGCACCTTAAAACCTTCCTCTTTGCCTCTGCTTTCTCTCCCCCTCTCCCCTGCTAATACTACTGAAACTGCACTGAATCTGCAACTGGGCCATTCACCGTTCTCGGCCCAGCCACTCTCCCCTGCACTGCCTCCACGGCAACCCCTGCACTACGGGACTGTGTCTGTATCCATACAGCCCCCCTTCCCAGCACTTGTCTGCACTTACCTCACACTTGCCACCAGCTGGCCCTTGTTATTTATCCTGTATACTGTATGCTAATAACCCTGTACTGCACTTTCCCCTCTCCCTTTCCCCCATGCACTTTTCCCTTCCCCTCTACCCTTGCACTTGCGCGATCCGAATGACACCTGGCCTAGTAAGATCGTTGTCTGTCTCCCCTTGTTCCCCCCCCCAGCCTTGTCGCGCCTTGAAACACTTGTGTATAGGCGCGTTACAAATGCCTTATCATATCATATCATATCATAACCAACATGGAACTGAAAAAGGAAATTCAACAAATCATGAATCCGGATACCCTCCTTGCATGGCAAGAGCAGGGAGAACTATACTCCATCCGAAACCACTTACCCCTTTTTAAGGGCCGCCTATACATACCCACTACGAACCTACAACAGCAAGTCATTTCTGGTTACCATGATTCCCTAACCGAAGGGCACCCTGGAATCACCAAGACCTTAGCCAAGGTTAAACAGAACTTTTGGTGGCTGACCTGGCAAAAAGATATAATCCAATACATTCAATCTTGTGGAGTCTGCACACAAAACAAATCACAAAAACGCAAACCATCTGGCCTTCTGAAACCCTTGGACATTACTCCAGCACCATGGCACACCCTTTCCCTCGACTTCATCACAGATCTGCCTACCAGTCAAGGGTTTAACACCATCCTTGTAGTCGTAGACCTATTCTCAAAGATGGCCCATTTTATCCCACTCAAAGGCCTTCCCGATGCATCCACTCTAGCCAAGGTATTTCTGGAGAATATTGTTCAATTACATGGGTTCCCATCAGTTCTGATCTCCGATCGAGGTAGTCAATTAATTTCCAACTTTTGGAGAAAGTGTTGTGCAATGGCACAAATCGACGTCCGGCTTTCCAATAGCCATCACCCCCAAACGGACAGTCAGACCAAAAGGACCAACCAGACCCTTGAGCAATACCTGCGGTGCATGTTGCATCACGAGTTGAGAGACTGGAAGGACTTACTATGGATAGCGGAGTATTCATATAACAACTCCTTACATTCCAGTACTGGGCAAACACCTTTTTATACCTTCTATGGCAGACACCCGCGTACCTCAGAATTGGATCTCCCAACCAATTTAGAAATGCCTGCGGTTAAAACCCTTCACACCAACATCACTCAGGCTTTTAAAAGGCCAGAGAACATCTAATTCACGCCAAAGCCAAGCAAAAACAATTCACCGACCGACACAGGACGAAGGCCCCTTATTATCAAGTCAGAGGCAAGGTTTGGCTGGCCACCAAGTTTATACCCATCAAGGGAACCCGGACCTTCCAACCCAGGTATTTGGGTCCCTACACCATCAAGGCAGTTATCAGTCCAGCAGCCGTTAAGTTAGATTTGCCACCCAATCTACGCATCCATCCAGTATTTCATGTATCCCTTTTAAAACCAATGCAACCTGGTACTCGGATTGAAGCAGCACCGAAACCCATTCTTGTTGACGGAGAACTTGAATTCGAAGTCAAAGGCATACTGGATTCCAAGTACTCAAGGAGAAGACTATACTATCTAATAGATTGGAAAGGCTTTGGACCCCAAGACAGATCCTGGGAACCCAGTGAAAATGTTCACGCACCGCGTCTGATCAAAAACTACCATCGAAACTTCCCAACTAAGCCTGGGCCGGACAGAAGGAACACCTTGAGAGGGGCCTTGGGGGGAGCGCTGTCACGACCCACACTCCAAAGACCCCCTGGCCAGCCTATGGGCCAGGGAGAGTCTTGACCCCAGTCACCACTAAGCCCAAGAATTTGCAGTCTAGGCCTTCTTGGGGCCAGTCCTGGCGCCTTCAGCGCCAGGCTCATGTTTGAATATGGACTTGTGCTTGGGAACTACTTTTTGTTAATGCCAGTCAATGTGGAAGCATCCACATAACCTGGCTCCTTGAAACCAGGCTTGAAGTATAGTGTTTTGGGTGTGGTACCATGGGGACTATTTTACCTGGACTTCTTTCTTGAAGCTATTTAAACCACATCCGAATGGACTGACACGCTTCGCGTTAGTTTGCATTTCTGCAACGTAACACTCACCGTGTTCACCTCCAGCCACGAACCTCGGAATAAGAGCGCCTGCAGAAAAAGGAAAAGACATCGTGAGAAAAGACGACAGCTTACCTGAACTTCGTCGCCAGCGAACCGCAGCTCTCCCGACCATCATCCTGGAACCAGCGCTCCCCAGATCGACGGACCTGTAAAAGAAACAAGGCATTAGACATTACACACCTTGCTGAAAGGCTTACCTCACCAGCCGCTCCTCAATCAGCATCACTTCGGAAATTCCAGACTCTGGCCCAGTACCGCGACCTGTGAAGAAGAAAAGATAACAGGTTAGCAAAGGCAAGGCATCTTAAGCGCAGCGCATAGCGCCTACTCACCGCATCAAGGCGCTCCAAAACGCCCATACTTCCCGGCGAAACACAGATTCCACCTTGCCACATATTGGACTTCCGTGTACCTAAGGAAGCAAAAGTCATAGTTCAAAAGGCATGCAAGGACAGCAATATTCACAGCAATAAGACCTACCTAAAAGATTTAAGACGGGCTGGCATCAGTGAAGCAACTCGATTGCCGCTGCCCACCAAGCACAACGCGCCCCTGCCAAGACAGGAGGACGGAGAACCCGCCAACATCTAAAACAAGGTGAGGAGAAGTCCAGAAAGGCCACAGATCTACTGGGAGGTGGGAGGCTATTTACTCCGGCTGCGCAGCCCTGAACATCGCTTACCTGTATTTCAGGCAGAACTCATCTGCTGGTCGCATCTGGGCATCGCAAGGAGGGACACCTGAACCCCAACTGCTGGGTGGCGCCCCCCTGGAACCAGGTGAGCGTAACACCAGACACCCCATTGAGGACACTCCCATGGCTCAGAGGGCAGACAGGTTGCATATGCATGTCCCCTCCCCACCCACCAAAGAACACACCCATGGCCCTGAGGGCAGACAGGTTGCATGTGCATGTACCCCCCCCCAAAGAACACTCCCATGATCCAGAGGGCAGACAGGTTGCACATGCATGTACCCCCCCCAAAAAACACTCCCATGGCCCAGAGGGCAGACAGATTGCATATGCATGTACCCCCCACCCAAAGAACACTCCCATGGCCCAGAGGGCAGACGGGTTTCATATGCATGTACCCCCAAAAAAACACTCCCATGGCCCAGAGGGCAGACTCACCCAGCAGCCAGGCATGTCGTGCAGCATCTCGTTCCATATAGCGGGGTAGCGAGGAGTTCCGCTGCACCATTGCATCATGCGTGGATCCTGGGAATCTGGCACAGCAATGTGTTATCATCTTGCTGGCATCACATACCATCTGCACATTAATGGAGTCGTATAGCTTCCGACTGCGGTACACCACCTCCACGGCATGCAGGACTACCAACTCCACGTGGGTGCAGTTGAGGGCACCAATGACATTGGGCATGCCTGCTACTGCATGAAATGGTATTTTGGTGTCATTCAACTCATGTTCTGTCTGTGGTAGTGATATGTGGGCCCTTGCATGCTTTAGGAGTGCATCCACCACTTGGTTTAGCACACCGGAGAAACATGGTTGCGAGATGCCATGCAGCTGTCCCACTTTGTGCTGGTAGGTGCCTGTGGCCAGGAAGTGGAGCACAGACACCACCTTCAGCAGAGGGGGGATGGTGGTGTGGATGTTGATCGGCTGACCAAGTCTTCATATATTAGATCCACTATAGTGGTGATTGTGTCCCTGTCCAGGCGGTACAGGGTGTGGATCTGTGCTGGGGTTAAGTTGAATGGACTGGCCCTTATGGAGGGATTGGTGGCTGCCTGTGGGGTACCACTGCCTGCACTGGTGGAATTTGCTGGGGCAGTCTCACTCTCCTTCTCCTCCTGCGTCTTCTCTGTAATCCCTGGTGTACTGCCTGCTCAAGGAATAGCAATGCAGGCATGTCCTCCAGCTCCAGTATCGCAACTGCAAGTGGAATCATTTTGGTCTTGGAAGGGGTGTGGTGTGTGGGTGTGCTCCTTTTGTGCAGGGCTAGGCTCCATTGCCTCAACCTGTGTTGATTGTGTGCACCTGTGGCAGTTGGAAGCACAGTAGTTTACTATGAACAGGTGATCCGCGATGCCGGTAGTGCCGGCATCATGGTGGCCCTTTCTTACCGGCGTCTGGATGCCGGTATGTGCATTTCCGTGCAACTCACAATGTCCTCTTCCTAGCGGCATGCCGCCGTTACTGGCATGGCGGCCGCGCCTGCACGCATCCGGGTATTGTGGTGCACGGCCACAATGGGTCCCTGTAGATGCCGGTAGGCTGGCATTGCAGGTCGTGATGGCTCGGTCCGGTAAACGATGCCAGTAATGCCTTACCGGTATTGTTTTTACCGGACCGCCAACCTTGTAATGAGGTCCATTGTCTTCAAAGGCTATTTTCAAGGGGTCTTACTTACTGAGAGTTGAGTTAGTGGAGATGAGTGTTTGTTTGTTTATTTGTATGTAACTCAGGCCGTGGCCTACCAAACCACTGCTCTGGTTGCGGCGGTGGTGTGTGTGTTGTGGTAGTGCAGTGCCAGTGGGTGTGAACTATGGACTACCTATGTGCCACTTTGGAGTGTTCGACACACATGATGGAGTTGGGGTGTTGGACACCCAAGAGTCAGGGTGTTGGACACCCATTGTTATTTTTAAGTGGGGTAGATGCCCAAGTTGGATGTATGGGTGTTGGACACCTGACATTTTTGTGGCCAGTGGAGTGCAGATATCCTGGTGGCTTGGTAGTAGTTCTGCCACTCTGTGGCCTGGCATTTGGCACACAATAATGGTCTGGTGTTGAATGTTTTGGTGTAAGGTACTGCAGTGAGGGAGTGTGCTTATGACTGAGCCATTTCTGGGGTGTTGCTGCCAAGTGGTGATGAAGGGTGTGGTTAGGGGCATGGACACTGGCATCCTCACTGTTGGTGCTCTGAGATCTGGTACATGTGGTGGAGTTGGTTTGGGGGAGGGGGGTGTTCTCCTGTGCCCAAAGGGGATACACTTGGTTCTAGTTGGGGCGTTATGTGCCCATGTCTATGGTGAGGTTGTTTTGGGGCTCGAAGCCTGAAGTTGTTTGGTTTGGTATCCTTTCTTGCAGTTGTTCATTGCCTCTCCTCAGGAGCACAGGGGGATGACAGTGTTTGTATAGATTTGTCCTGCTGTCTGTAAGATGTGTGAGGACAATTGGTATGGTCGGGTGTTGAATAGAGTTGTTTGGGTGGGTTTGGTGTTGGAATCTGTTCTGAAGTTTAGGGATGTACATGTGTTGGGTTTCTGTGTATATATGTCTCTATTGGGTGTTTGTCTTGTTTTTTAAGGAATGGAGATGTGTTATGACTTGTGACTTGCCTTCCCCCCTGTTGTTAAGTACGTTTGGAAAGTTATGAGTGCCTAGATGCAGAATGCTGAGATAATGTTATCTGCTGTGGGTTCTGAGATTGACAGTTGAAGAGAGGCTGACTGAGAGGGAGGGTTCCAGTGGATGTTCTCTTGTATGTGTCCCAGTTGTGTCCCATTTGGTAGTTGATGTACCTGTAACTTGTACCTGGAACTTAACTAAGTAAAGAAACTAACTTGTGTCATACCTGAGACTCAAAGTAATCTCAGCCAAGACCCTCATTACAATAAGGCCAAAAAGTAGTCATTCTCTATCGGCAAAGCATGATGTATTTTTTCTATTTATTTGGCATTTATGGAGCACTTTACCCCAAAGCGGATTACATAAAAGTTTTACAGTACAAGAAAGTGAAAATTGATTAGTTACAAAATATTTCCAGGTAAAGAATTAGGTACAATCTAGCAAGAATTGGTTAGGTTATAAAACAATTCCAGGTAGATAATTAGGTCTTTAGAGAGGTGTGAAATGCAGGGTAAGAAGCAGTAGAACGGCAGGGAAAGGGGAGAGAATTCCAATGATAGGGAGCAAGAAGAGAGAATGAGCAGAACCAGGATTGGGCACAAGGGGGACGAGGGACTGATAGCAAGAACCAGGACTGAGAATGAAGGGAACGAGTGGAGACATAGAAGGAGACCAAGGATGATAGATACGTGGGAGCAAGACCATGGAGGGATTTGAACACCATACAAAGAAACTTGAATTTGAGCCAGAAGGGCAAGGTCAACCAACCAAACAAAGACAGAGATTGTCAACTAAAGTCACGAGGGGATAACTGGTATAGAAAACGTACAAAGACATTACAAATGGATTTAAGGAGGGCCAAACGGGAAAGGGGAAGATCAAAGAGAGTAGAAGAACAGTAACAAATACGAGAGAACATAAGAGATGAGATCAGGTGTTTGGTGGTACCAAAGGTCAGCAAAAGCGGGCTTTATGGATATTAAAGAGATAGAAGCGACAAGCACAGGAGATAGCAGAAATGTGGAGAGAAAAGGAGAATCTGTATCAAATTAAAGACCGAGATTGCGAGCAGTACTGGAGAGAGGTAAAGAAGAAGGCATGAAAGAGATAGAGGAGGGAGGGGATGGGGGAATAGTGGTGGCAGGGAAGAAAACAACTTCAGTTTTGAAGGATTTTAGGGCACAAAAGTGGTCTGAAATCCAAGATTTGATAGCAAGTAAACAGGAATATAAGTTATTGTGAATAGTGGGAGTAAAGGTAGGAAAAGAGAGAAAATGTTGTGTGTCATCAGCATAGAAATGGCGGGAAATCCCAAATGACGAAATGATAGCAACGAGAGGAGAAAATAGAGGGGAAAAAGAAAAAAAGAAAGGGGCCAAGAACCAAGCCTTGAGGGACACCATGGAGAATGGGACATGTTTGAGAAGAGGAACCAACCCAAGAGACAGAATACGTACGGTTAGAACAATAGGAATGAAACCAAGCAAGAACAGAGTCGGCAAACCCAAATGAAGCCAGTGTAGCCAAGAGAATAGTGTGTTCAACAGTGTCAAAAGTCACAGACAGATCTAGAAGAATGAGAAGAGAAGAATACTTAGTGTAATGAGCATAGAGCAGGGAATTGCAAACAGAAAGAAGGGCAGTCTCAGTTGCGTGGGAAGGATGAAAGCTAGATTGGAGCAATGGTAGGATAGAGTTGTCATTAACAAAGGTAGAAACCTGAGTATAGACTATTCTCTCAAGCAGTATTGAGAGATAGTGATGTTGAGTAATAACACCTTAAAAGTGCAAATTTGTGTGGTTAATGAGGGAATTGGGTTATAAAAGATAAACTTGCTGTAATAGTTTAAGCATAATCTATTCTGAGGAACTGATCCTGAAAATGCAAGGCATATTCACGTCAGATAACAGGGCAAATGTACCATCCAATATGAAATGCGAATATAGCTTGATATAATTTTAAACAGAACAAAACCCATCATATGCCCCAGCAGGTTAAAGCCAACACATTAGCTGAGAAGATAATTAGTTTCACACATGGTTGTTAAAAGTTAATCACAGCTAAAGAGAGACTTAAGAGGCGGAGAGGCGAGTGAGTGGCAGTCTGTGCAGAGAAATCTCTGCGTTTCTGCTTGGAAGTCTGTTTTCCGTGCCTGTTAATTTGAAGGAGGAGCTGAGCTTAAAATCCCCAAGTTACCACAGAGCGGCACGGAGTGGCCAGCGAGTGGCAGTCTGTGCAGAGAAATATCTGCATTTCTGCTTGGAAGTCTGTTTTCTGGGCCTGCTAATTTGAAGGAGGAGCTGAGTTTCAAAAACCCCCAGCTACCGCGGAATGGAACGGACTGGTGAGCGAGTGGCAGTCAGTGCAGTCAGTGTGGGCTGCGTGGTCTGGGCTGCTCGATCAGGTGCTCCCGGTCTCCGAAATGGAGCGAAATGGGTGAGTTTTTGGAAGCGATCATTGTTGCTATTTCCTGACATTGATTAATACTACCGGCTTCCAGTGAGACGGCGGTCAAAGTAGCAAGAGTGTGTCTCCCCCTCTATTTATGGCTTGAAGAGTCGAAAACTGATGATGCCTCCAAATAAGAAATGCATGCATCTGTCAGATGAGGAGATCTTGGCCGGGGCTAATATCCCGTTGCCTGCCTCCCCTCAAGAGGCTACATGCATGATTTCTCAGTCTTCGAGAACCGAGCGAGTGAGCTTGAAAACTGACGCTAGTCACGTCTTGGTGGTGGAAGACATGTGAGAATTGAAGGACTCATATTCCAATTCCCAAGGCTTAATTACTGCATTCTTCCAAACAAAGGAAGCTATAACAACTGCTGTACTTTCCAAGCCTAGCACTCCTGCTCTAATGTCAGAACTTCCAAAACGTCGAACCGTACCTAGAGCTATACTTCCTGCGGCATCTATCTCAATTGGAAGTAATGTGAGTTCCAGTTATTGGGACTCACCGCCGGACTTGGAGGGAAAGTACGCACCCAACTTTGACTCCACCCTTTCTTCAATCAGTTCCCCCCACCATGTGTGGTTAATGACAAGTATGATGTCCCTTTTCCGAGGCAAAACGATCAGGCGCCCCCATGGGCGGACTCCCTTGTGGAGATTAATCAGGTCCTTTGCGTGCTGGTCTCTCTATATGAACGCCTGAAATTGACAAAATCTAATACAGTTCTTTTGGAGTGACTCCTTTTCAAATTTGATAATGTAAATCTGCATGCCACTGCTAAGGAGTTTCTTTTTACACGTGGCTTGACTGACCTGAATAAAAATCTAAAAGGTCCTCAAAGTTTGCTTGAGAAGCAGATTCTGAGTACGACTAAAGGACCCAGCACTAGAGGAACTGAATTGACTTCCAAGGCATTGGCGCTGACAAATCTGAAGTGGATTCAGTTCCCCATTGCGGCTAAATCAATGGACAGATCATACTTTGTGATTCTGAAACCGTTGGTAGTAACATATCTACAATAACGCGAGATGACAAGGAGACATTGCCGTCCATTGAAGTACAATTGCCTACTGACTCCCAGAGGGAAACAATTCTTATTCCAGGAAGCAGTGACTCTCAAGTGACGATTGGGTCATCAGACTCCATCACAGACCTTATACCTAAAAATAAGGTTGAGTCTAAACCCTCTGGAAGGAAAGTATGGGAAAGGAGAGAGGGGACAAAGAAAAAGTCCAAAAAAGCGATCTGCAGTCAACTCTAACTACCAGGCTTCTTGCTTCTTCTTGAAGTCTTTGTTCCCCCAGTTGACTGTGGGTAATGAACCGGAGATGCGCACACTGGGTGCTCAAACAGCATTGGTTCTACCGCCTGATGACGCAACTGCCTCTGTTACTTTGATCTCCATTGAACTCCCACCTAGAGTGGGGGAAGGAAGTCAAGGTCCTACCATGCAGCAGGCTGTGCCTGCTAATCTTGGAACCCCGCAGGTCATTATTCATCCTCAGGTTGGAAGCTTGGGTGTTGCTAGGGAGACCACTGTGGGTCCGTTTTGCGCTGGACGCAGCCAACAGTCTGGGGATGCGCAACAAAGTGGAGGGATAACGGCTGGAGAGGGGCGGGCTGTGCTCCGACCGGGGTGAGCCTAATTGGCAATCATGAAGCTATTGGACTGAAAAGGAGACAATCTTGGATTGAGGCAAATAAGGACACAAGATTTCTGTTTGAAAGTGTTATCTGGGAAAATATGGCAATTAGTTTAAATCGTTCCAAAGATTTACGTTTGCTTTCTGAGGTTGCCAATCTAAAAGGCATTTCTACATCGGACATTAAAAGAGTTCACTTTCCAGTGAGACAGGGCATTGACCACTCAATTCCAAGTTGATCTCAGAGCTGGTGTTGCATTAGAGAGAAGCCATTCAAATGTTTGGCTTTGATGTGAATGAGTTGACGGATGACTGTATAGCTGAGAGTACTCATAAATCTGCAGGGCCAGATGAACAGCTACAAATAAATATCAATGTCCTTAAAAATAAATGAAGGCTTCAGAAGCTTCAAATGATTGGTCATGGTTGCTAAAAAATATACAACATCAACAATCATCAGGTTCTCCACATAGTTTAGGAACTCTGGACCCATTCTCTATTTTATCATGGAATACCCTGGGTTACTCGGGAATATTACTTAACCAAGAGGTTGGGTGGGTATTTAGAGCACAATGAGTTGTATGCTTACAAAAAACCTGGCTAATGACCCCCCCTGTAAAGGATGAATGGGTGATCAGCGCCCCGTCTGCCAAGAGAGGGGACCGTAGTAGACCTTATGGAGGCCTCTTAACTATGGTCTGATCTGTTGATAGGATTAGTGTGGTTGACATAGTCAACGACTTCTGTGGTATCCTGCAGACCGACATGGATTTGGTTGAAGAGACATCTACACACCTACTCATTCTCAACATCTACTGGCATGAGAAAGTGTAGGACCTATCCATCTTTTTACAACACTTATCATCCATAGTTAATGATTGGTGCGCTTTAAATATGGGTGGACAAGTAATAGTGGCCAGAGACCTGAACTCCAACTGCATGATATCAGGGGATGTCATGAACACTACAGCACTATCTAGAACTGACCCTAAAACATTTAATGGGGCCAAATGGTTGAAATGTTTAGGGGCGATTGACTTGCACCACCTCAATGGTGTGGTGCAGGTAAAAATTCATATCACAGTCAATCATCGAAAATGTGTTTGTGACCAACTTGCCTTTATTTTAAACATGTTTTTATTGAGTTTTAACAGTTTACAACCAAAAGACTACAATTTCCCCCCAACCACCCATTTCCTCCACCCCACTCTGGAAGGAGTCTCCATGGAGATCTCTAGTCTTATTGGCAATTGTCCTTATGTCCACATATTGAATAAATCGAGTATCCTTATTTTATGTGGAAACCATTGCTCCATGTATTTGCTCTGATGGTAGTTAAGGGATGCGCCCAGTCTGACCGGAATCTATGGTGTTCCCCCTGGATATTGTGTTTGATTCGCTTCATTGCGATGTATGACCACACTCTTTGTAACCATTGGTATATCGTCGGTGGGGTTCTCTGTTTCCATGTTTGAGCTGTGGCCAGCCATGCCGCTATTAGTAGCCCCATGAAGTTCTGCGTCTGTATCCTGGTCATTAGCTTCTCTCGGGGGTCCCAGAGCTTCACAAATCCACACCTCTTCCCCCAGACCCTCTACTCCATGAATATATTTTGCATTTGTGTTTTAACTTCTCCCCAGAATTCCTGGATGGCCGTGCAGTCCCACCAAATATACCTCCAGTCACCCTCTTATCCCCATTCCCTCCAACATTTATTTGAGGTTGCTCTGTACATAGTCTGGAGTCTTTCCGGGGTGAATTGCCATTTTACTAGGATCTTTGTCCACATTTCCCTGGCCTGGATTGCTCTAGTGAGTTTGGGAATTGCCCCCCCATAAGTTTTCCCAGTGTTCTTTCGAATATGTGCCCCTGAGGGTTTTTTCCCACCTTTTCATATATTGCCACGTGACCTCTTCAGATTGAGTGTTCAAGAACCTGTAGGCGTCTGAAACATATTTTTGTGTGCACGTGTATGTTATAAGGTAATTCTCAAACAGTGTTAGTGCCCTTGTCGCTGCTTGCTTTATCCGTGGGGATTGCAGTCAGTGGTGTAGCTGTTCATATTTATATGTATCTTTGGTTGTCAAACCTAACTGTGCCACGCATTCCTCAAAGGATCTGATTTCTTGGGTCTGGTGCATATCTCCTATCTTGTTGCATTTGGACGCCTCCCATTTCTCACACTAACCCTTTTCCATACCTGGGGGGAATTCCAGGTTGTTAAATATTAGCATAAAGGGACCAGGGTCTTTTGTTAATGTCTCGTCTTTTGTGGCTTTATCCCATACTTCTAGTGCTGCCTTCATTACCTTCGCTGATTTGCAGGTTTGGGTGTCTGTGTTGTTTCCCTTTCCAGAGCAAGTGCCAGAGGTGGGTGGTTGCTACTGCTTTGTCTTGGAGGACCCATATTTTCTGTGATGTTTCCGGGATCCATTCTCTCAGGATCCACAGTTGCAAAGCCTCATAGTATTTGCGGAAGTGTAGAGGGGCACAGCCTCCATATTGTCTCTGCACTGTGAGGATGGCTCTGGCCACTCAAGGGGTCTTTTTCCCCCAAATGTATGCTGTTATTGTTTTGGACAGGGATTTGAAGTATAATGCTGCGATTCTGATCGGTAAGGCTTGAAAAGTGTCCAGAACTCGGGGGAGGATGTTCATTTTCACTGCTATGATCCGGCCCCACCACAAGGTTGACATGGGGTTCCATCTCTCTACATCCCGTTTAATCTTCTCTAATTGTTGGGGGACATTTTCTACATAGAGTTTATCTATTCTGTCGGTCAGTGTTATTCCAAGATATTTTACCCCTCTGTCTGCCAACCTTCAAATGTGGCACTGAAGCTTGTCATTGGATTGACTTTCTATCTCATGCCAGAATAAGTATTTCTGATATTTGTATATTGATTTTGAGCCCAGATAGTGCACCATATGTCTCTATCTCTTGTAGTAGATTCTCTTATTCGTGCCAGTAGGGGCCCCAGAAAGATTGCATATAGGAGTGGGGAGAGGGGGCATCCCTGTTTTGTCCCTCTCTCAATCCTTACGATGTCGGACAACCCACCATTTACTGCTATCCGGGCATTGGGGGAGATGTAGTTTGCCCGTATCATGTTAATGAAAGGGGTCTTTTCATGCCCATTTGACCCAATATGCAAAAGAGAAGCGTCCACTTGACGCTGTCAAATGTCTTCTCCACGTCGAGGGCTAATAATATGGCAGGTGAGTGGGTGATCCCGATTTTTTCTATCAGGTGGATTATTCTCCTTATATTATTGTGGGTCTGTCTATTTGGAACGAATCCTGACTGATCCTGGTGGATTAGATTCGGGAGGACCTGTGAGAGTCTATTGACTAATATTTTCGTATACAGCCTGGCGTCTATATTGATCGATGCTATTGGGCGGGAGGAGCTTGGAATTTCCGGATTCCTTCACTGTTTATGGAAAACCAGCAGTTTTGCCTCATTCATGGACTGGGTTATGTTGCCTTTTGCTTTGAATGTGTTGAAGAGTTCTGTAAGGATTGGGGCTAGAATATCCAAGCATGTCTTTTAGAATATTGCAGTAAATGCATCAGGGCCTGGGGCTTTATTCATGAGTAGTTCTCGAATTGCTTTGTTTACCTCCCCTTGGATTATTGCCCCGAGTCTAAGTAGTGCTTTTCCTCTGTCGATATAGTCGGAAGGGATATGAAATCTAAGTACAGTTCCTGGGCCTCCCCGTTGGGGTGGTCAGAAGAGTACAGGTTCTGATAGAACTCCTTGAATGTGTTCCCGATGTCTGCCGTTCGGGTCATTGTTTGTCCCTTGCCATTTATCAGTCACTTCACTGTTTGCCTGTTTTGTTTTTCTTTTAGTTGTCTAGCCAATAGTTTGTCTGCTTTGTTCGCCTTTACATAATACCAGTATCTCAAGTGTAATAGGTTTCTCTCTGAACGATTAGAGCGGGTGGTTTCTAACTGGTCCTGGATGTGTCTTAGAGCTTTTTTTTTATTTGGTCGAGCATGCCTGGACCATCTCCTTTTGAAATGCGGTTAATTTCTCCTCTAGGTCTGCTTGCCATTGGCGACGCTGTTTGTCCCTTTTTGCTTTAAGTGCTATAAAGTGTCCTCTGGTTACCGCCTTAAATGCCTCCCATAGGGTTTTGCTAGATGTCTCGGGAAGGATATTACGGTAGAATTATTCCTCAATGTTTGCCTTGGCTAAGTTCCCCAGGAACTGGTCCTGGACTATATCCCATGGGAGCTTCCATCTCCAGAAGTCCTGTCTGGCGTTGTGAAAGTGATACTTCCACCCAAAGTGGGGTGTGGTCCAAGAGTGATATCGCTCCTATTTATATGTTTTAGATTTTCCCCAGGAGCCCAGTAGAGACAAAGATATAGTCTATTCTCGACATTGTGTTGTGGACGTATGAAAAGTGGGTCCCCGTTGTTGCCCTTTGATGCCCCGCCATGGGTCTTCCAGCGAGAGTGTTCCCAATTTTGCTCGCAGGGCTTTTGAAGGGGTTCCCTGTCCTTGTGGTCTGGTGCCTTATCTGTCTAAGTCAGGTTGCCATGTCAGATTGAGATCTCCCCTAGTACCACCTCCCCTGTGGCAAAGCCTACCAATTTATCTAGTACGTCCATGAGGAAGCCGTCTTGTCCCGTGTTCGGGGTGTATATTGCCGCTAATGTCAAGGGATATCCCTGTATTTGGGTATTTACAAAAAGGTACCTCCCATGTTTGTCTGCATATGTGTTATGTATTTGCATGCTCAGGGAATTATGAAAGGCTATTAGGACCCCTACCCTCTTTTCTTGCTCATTTGCCTGTAGATTTGGTTATATACTTTTAGTCTCACTTTCCCTCTGTCAGTACCCTTAATGTGAGGTTCCTGGAGCAGTATGATGTCATGTTTCCCTTTTTGGAGGAAGTGTTCAACTTTCTTTCTTTTTCGCAGGGAGTTCAGTACCCAGACATTATACGTTACGACTTTTATTCCCGTCATTCCATGTTTTTAGGGCTCCCTTCTGCCAGTCCTTGGCCATTTTTTTACCTGTGCATGTTCCCTTCTGGATCTCCTCCCACCCCCCACTTTTCCCCCCCAACTGAACTTTGTGACCCCCAACTTGTGTAACCCCCTCACCCCCTCCCCGAAACTACCCTGAGGAGGGCTGTGGGACCTATGACCACTCGGGCATAGAACCCACCATGCCATGCCCACTATACACTCAGGGATAACTTTGTGGGGAGTTCTAAACCCCACACAGATTCCTCCAAAGGCCCCAGGGTTAACCCCCCCGCCATCACCTGGAAGCTGGATACTTGATCCCTGTGTGTTCCTGGGTTGTTCAGAGGGTTGGGCCCTGGAGGGCATTGTTAGTTCAACCGGTGGTGTGGTTACTGGAGTGCTTAATGAAGGCTTACTTCTTTTTATTGGAGTGTCAGGCTTTCCTGTTGATTGTCTTCCACTCCCATCGGGACCTCTGCACTGATGGCCCCTCTCTGTTGTTCCCTGGGTCTACTTCTTGATCTTGTATGTTCATTATACGCAAGACTTCCTCACATGTAGTTATTCTTTGATGCTTCCCATCCCATGCAAAGATCAGACCGAAGGGAAATGTCCATTTATACCTGATTTGTTTTGCCACTAGTTCTTTTATTACTTGGGCCATCTCTCTTCATTTCTAAAGTGTCGACTGCGCCAAATCCTGAGAGAGGTGTATGTCCACACCGTTCATCCGAATATGGTCCATTGTCCTGGCGTTGGGTAAGATCTGCTCCTTTTGGGAGTAAGATGTCATTGCTATCAAGACATTGCGGTGGCGCGTGTTCTTCATGGTCATACCCGGTGTATCCTGTCTATTGGGACGTCTGTGTCATCTTCGGCTGCGGGAATGTCTTTGAAGACTTATTGGACAGCATCCTTAAGATCTTTATCTTCGACTGATTCCACCATATTTTTGATCCTGATATTCGATCACCGGGAGCGGTTTTCTAAGTCCTCACACTGGAGCACTAGGTTATGGGTCAGGTGGACTAAGTGCTCCTATGTCTCTGGTGTCTCTGCACTTTGTTGTGTCTCTTCCTCCATGTTTTGGATGATTTTTTCAAGGGTGTCTTTTCTTTCCCCTAGGTTTACCACTTCTGTTTTTAACTCCTTCACTGACTGCTTCAGCTCATTTTTCATGGTTTCAAATTAGGTGTGCACAGAGGCCATAAATTGTTCCTGGAACTCCCCAAAGCAGGACTTCATGTCTTCCTTTGTGACCATCTCTGGTCGATCAATGCTTTGACCTGTTGCTGCGCCTCAATTCGCTTTGCGTCTTGCCTTTGGTTGTGTTGCGGTGTTTGCTCCCCACAATTGTACCAGATTTGGCTCCTGTCTTTACTGTGGGGTCTGCACCGTGGCTTATGGTTGTCTTTCCCTGGATTTTGATGTGTGTGGCGATCTTCGATGTTCAGATGGTGCTTAGGGCGATATTTTTTGGGCTTCTGCGGGTTTGGTTTGTCAACCTCTGGCTCGTTGTATTGGCCCGTCCCTTAAGCTTCTACTTCGGATGTCATAGCCCCAAATCACGGTGGGTTTGAGGCTTCTCGGGGCTGTGATGCGATCCTGCTTGAATATCGATTCCTTTGGCAGAGCCCTTAGGCAGTGGAGGGCGAGGAGGCCTCAGGCGTTTTCCTTTTTTCCTCGGTGCAGTGACTATTTGTTAGGCTCCTTGCCCACACCAGGGGGTCCCCGCTATGCCTGTAGCCCCTGGAGAGGATTATCTCTACGATTTTTGTCCTGTGTGGGGCCGGGGTATCTTGTGTGTTCCTATGCATGCCCCAGAGCCCGCTGTGTGTAGTTACTTTTGCCTGGGCCTGCGGGTATCCCCCTAAATTGTAGGCTGTATGTCAGATTGGTGAAGATGATTGCAATGCAAGGAAGGACCTTCCTTACCGTTAGTCTGTGTGTGTTTTCTCTGTGTATCGGTCTGATCTATGGCTTGGGTTCCTTCGCATTATTCTCCTTTAAATGCTAATGAGCTGCTGAAGTGTAATGGTGTGCCTCCTCCTGCCGCTGTGCGAATTATCATCCAGTATTTTGTTCTCCCGCCGACCTGAGCTCCTAACTGCGGTGCCCCTTCTTCATCTAGGAGCACCGTCGGCTAGATGGGGCTTATGGTCGCCCCTCTGATTCACCCCCTGAGTTTGGGTCTGAGGTGGGGGTTGGCCGCTATTGGGAAACTTCATCCTGCCATCTCGTGCTGCGGGGATTGTGGGTGCTGTATCTCCGGCACGCTCTGCCCCTGGGACTTGTTCGGCCCTGTTAACCGGTCTGCTGGGTGGACTTGCCTCACGGGTACTGTATTCCTGCTATGCGGTCCAGCACTCGGTTACAGTCCCCTTGCTGTCGGGAGTGTCTTAGAGTGCTCGCCGCCTGAGTTCAAAGTTTCACTGCCTTTGGGATCTCCTGCTCTGCTCCTCTCACTGTGGGTTCCTTTCTCCTTGCCCCGTCTCCGCCTCATAATGCTCCAGTATATCGGAAAGCCTGCTCTAGCAGCCTGACGTGTTTGTTTCAGGGCAGAGAATACTCTTTATTATCTTCTTTAGTGCCGCAGCCTGGGGGCGGGGGAACGGAGCGAAGCTCAAGCATGTCTTCCCCTCACGGTCGCCGTCTCGGAATCCCAACTGTCTTTTTGATATGTGTAGTATACTCACGATCTCCCAAACCTCATTTAGTGACCACTCTAGGTTGGTGGCTAGATTTCTTCTGAGCCACTTACATGCTTGTGTGGCAAATTCGAGCTTAGCCAATTTGACTACCAATCACCCAGGAACCCATCTATTTTGGAATGAAATACTAGCTTAGAGGGTTAATGGTACCTTAGAGGAGGTGTTAGTGAGCTCAACATCAGAATGGAAGTCATGGGCATTATGCCATGCAAACTTCGAGAAGTTTGTTGAAAACTTGATTCAACCTCAGCTGACCCAGGGAAGGAGTGGGGGCATTAAGAAGAAGGATATGCATGTACATGCTTATGAAAAAGTACTTGCTGCTACGAAAAGACAACTCAGAAAAGAGCTAAAATCATTAAGATATTTCCTGGATGTGGCACCAGAGATAGCCAACGAGTAGTGCAGGCGTTTACGCCAAACTTACCACAACAGAGTGCAGTGCCACTAGGGCTAGGAGATTTCAGGACGACGCTGAGGTGCTTTTGCGATCCTTGCCGAATAAGAATTCTTGGGCATTCTGGCAATTTATGAATTCTGTTGACTCTTGCCAGGGGAAAAAACAGATAAATGCAGTGTTCATAAATGACTGTTACCTCAATTTGTCTGCCTTATATGCACCTCCTAATAGATCCACACCCTGCCTCCCTCCTAACATGGGAGAAAAGATGAGTCTTGAAGCCTTCGACCCAGACATTGTTTTGGAGTAGATAAAAAAACTAAGCCCATCTCGGGACCCCACCCGAATGTGCTATCAAATTACCTCTTTAAAGTTGAACCTACTCTTAGGGTGACGGTATAAAGCATCCTATTCAAAGGGGTGGTGTCTGTTGAGCAATTCCCATCGTCCTGGTCTAAGGCCCTTATTGTTCCTATATTTAAGAGGGCGTGAGAACTAACCCATTGAATTATCGACCTATTGCTTTCCTACATGCGGACAGCTAGGTGTTTGCATCCATCGTGCTGTCCCATCTGTAGGAGTGGGCTGTGTCTGCTGGGAGACTGACAAAGTGGCAGACCGGCTTTCAGAGAGGTCTTGGTACAACCCTGAATGGCTCTATTGTCAGCATGATTCAACATCTTGCCTGCGATGGTAAATATAGGACAGTTTACATGGCGTCAACAGACCTGAGCGTAGCATTTGATGCTGTAGATTGCCAACTTTTGTGGACTAAGCTTAAGAGGTGAGGTATCCCAGGGGGCCTTTTAAGACTCTTGGTGGGCTTACATGAGAATTTAAAGACCCAGATACGGCTGAATGGTACAGGAGGTCTTTCCCACAGTATTCCGACTGGCAGGGGAGTCGGGCAGGTTTGCACATTAGCACCCTGCTTTTTCAACCTCTATCTGTCGGATGTGGGTGAACACCTAACTCCTGCAATACTGGTCAGTACTGCGATAGACCAGTTGAGACTATACTGGCTATCTTATGCAGATGATTTCCTCCTTTTCAACTCTACTCCACCGGAAATGCAGCGCCTGCTGGCAGAATTTGAAGCCTATCTGGGCAAGCACTCCCTCCAGATTAATACATCTAAAACTAAGATCCTGTGCTACTCTAAGAGCAAAAGAAAGATCTAGCCCAAATGGTACATTGGGAAAGAACCTATTGTGAATGTTGACTCATTGGTATATACAGGCAACACAGAGTCGAACAGGGCCGATAGACTGGGTTACAGATCGCACCATGATACTTATTAACCAACTTCCTCCTTTTCCTGTAGGAAAGAGTAGAGGAAAACAACATGCTTCTACACTTTTTCCCATATGTTCATTGGGAATCCTTTGGCTTGATGCATTTGATATGTTTCTAATGCATCGTCAATTGTGTCTTTGAGAAGCATTGCATTGTCTAGGAGAGCTGCCAGGATCAGTTTTCTGCAGTAAGTTTTAATGGTTGAGCGTGATTTCTCCACTGTTTTTAAAAGGTTCTGAAGGACTCTTTGGTGGAACATTTTTTGTCAAATTATTTTTTTGGAATGCTTACCTTTGGCTACGTTAACATTGGTAGATGCAGTGTTAGCACTACTGGTAGTTGCATTCTTCTTCATGTATTTCTTTTTAGTTTTACATTTTGGAAGAGGTGCCACACTTTTTTTTCCTGCTACCTGTTTCCTTTTTGCTCAGTGACTGTATTAGCTGTTTTGTTTGAACTATCTCTGCATTGTTTTTTAAAGAGCTGCTTTTTGGTAGGCATTCTCTTGTGTCTGTCGGAGAAAAAAGGAAACTGTGGGTTTGGAAGTTGTGCCATGAATTGTAATTTTGTTGGGGATATTCTTTCAATCAGCGTTTCTTCTGCCATGATGGTTCTGTCTACCTTTTCATACCCTCGGCCACTGCTATGTATGGCAATTGGGTTTGTTTGCTCTTGTTTGTATGCTTCTTCATTGAAATCTGGCTATGATTACTTGCAGAAATATTAAAAAGGTTACCCCAACTGCCTTTTCCTCTTTGGTATCCATTAAATTGGGTGCTATTGATTTATACGACGATTGAGTCATTTATTATCTGCCATTAATCACACTATTAATATTTTAGCTCCAGAAAAAACTAAGGTGATGAAAGCTGAAACCAGCAATAAAACTTGGTTCCGTGATGAGATTGTGGTAGCAAGAAAAATAAAAAGAACATATATCATCGAGACTGGAGGAAGAACCCTTGTCTGACTACTGTAGAAGAATATAAAAAATCTGTCAAAAAGTATAAGAATGTCATAATTGAGTCCAAAAAGAAATCATACAATGCCTGCATTGATAATGGTAAATCAAATTCAAAAGAACTATTTAAAATTCTTAGAGATTTTGAAAATCATACATCCTCCTTTCCTCCTATTTCTAAGGATTCTGTCTGGTGTCAACAAATCCAGGATGAATTCACACACAAAATAGTTGGACATTGCTTAGCCATCTCCAATACACTGGCCAATCTTGACACCAAAAAATACTATATGAATGCAGACTATCAAGATAACACTTCCCTTGCTAGTCCTCCGAAATTTGAATTTCATATCTGTAACCGAACAAGAGATCAATGAGATTATTATTAATATTAAATCTACATCCTGCCTTGGTGACTCCTGGCCGCCTATTAAAAGGATCCATTAATGTTTTGCTACCTTGAATCACTAAAATGATCAACTCCTCCTTCTTGTCAGGCATAGTACCTTAAGCTCTGAAAGAAGTATGGGTCACTCCTCTTTTAAAAAAAAAACTCCCTTGACCCCTCTGTTCCTAAAAACTACAGACCCATTACCAACGTTCTCTATATGCTGAAAATCTTAGATAGAGTGGCTTATTTACAGTTGCAGAAATGTATTGAGGAACACAAACTCCTCAATCAAAATCAGTCCGGTTTTCGTGCCAAGCATAGTAATGAGACTGTTCTTTTGGACCTTAAATCAAACATTATTGGAATTATAGAAAGAAGGCATCCTGCGCTGCTATTACTATTACATCTCTCAGCAGCATTCGACATTGTTGACCACAATCTACTACATAATAGACTGCTAACTATCTCCAATTGCTCTGAGAATGCAGCAAAATGGATTGCTTCCTTTCTGGGTCCTAGAACTTCCAGAGTGGCAGTCGAGAGAGCTCAAGCTAAATCAACTTCTATCGCATGTGGTGTTCGGCAGGGTTCATGCCTGTCTCCCCTGCTTTTTGATATTTATATTAGACCCTTTCTTGATTTCCTCGAGGATCTGGGTGTTCAATTTGCAAATTATGCTGATGACACCCAGATCCTCTTTGAGCTCTCTGGCAATTATCAGGATGTACTAGTTGTGAATCGTGTGCATCTTGAAATCCAAGCCAGCAGGATGGCACACAATTCACAAGCACTTAATGACTCTAAAACGGAGTTGCTTATTATGTCCTCTGGTCTTCGATTAAAGAATCTCTCCCAACAGTACACATCTTTTGAGGTGGCTGGTAACGTTATCCCTTTGAGCAAATCAGTGAAAACCTTGGGAGTGATGTTGGATGCTAACCTCTTAATGAAAAATCAGGTCTCCCAGATTTTCTCATCATGTGGACATGTAACCAAACTATTGCATCAGATCAGGCCATATCTCATGCTTAAAAACAGATCTATTTTGGCATCCTCATTTATAAACTCAAGATTGGATTATTGTAATAGTTTATTGATTGGAACATCTCAAGGAAACCTAAATCAGCATCAAACTGCTCAGAGTGGAGCCGCTAGGGCAGTATTTGGCTTGGCTAGATGGGATCATGTCACTGCCTTCAGGAAGAAACTCCACTGGCTTCCGTTGAGGCAGAGAATCAGGCATAACATTCTCTCTCTCACATATAAATGCCAGAACTCAAATGCGCCACACTATCTCACTGACAGATCGATGAGGAAATCATATTGCAGAGTGCTATGCTGCTCCGATACTCTTCGGGGCAATCAGCTGCAAACTCATTTAAAAATCTTTTTACTGCTTTGAATTCAACGCTCCGCTTGAATGGAATGCCCTGCGCTTGAATATCAAAACATCTCAATCGGTTACTATCTTAAAGAAACATGTGAAGACATTATTGTTTAATATACCCGAATAGGACTTCTCTTTACTCCACTGATTCTTTTTCTTCTTCATCCTTTCTCTTGGAGCACTCTCAGGCCTACGGGCATGTAGCGCCTTATAATAAATAAATAAATAAATAAATAAATAAATAAATAAATAGTGCCAATCGAAGCATGGGAACTATTTGAGGAAGAGAGAGGGTGACAACAGCCCCACAGGGAGCTGCAAGGGATACCAAGAATACCAACATGGGCTGACTAGCATGAAGCAGAATATGTAGGGAAAAGAATTGGGGATCTATGTAGGCAAATGAGGGATAAAGAATGGTATAAAACCCAAGAGAACATAGAAGGATCTCTATCGGGGGAAACTGGAGGAAAGCTAGATGATGCCACGACAGACAAGCACAGAACGCATAATGAAGCCAGAGGAAGAAAGTGAAGAAAACGATAGAGAACGAAGGGAGAGCGCATGCGGATTTTCAAAAGAATCGAATGTAGAAAAGGGGGTAAGATGGTCAGATGTAGAGGACTCCAAAGAAAAAACACCAGAATAAACACCATATACTGAGCGACCACAACCATGATCGTGCAGTACAGGGGATGTATCCCTGCCTTATGTAATCAGAAAAAGGGCACCACCAGGAAGGAGACAAATGGGCGAGACTAGCCACACCTGGAAAACAAGATGTCTAGGCAGGTATGATTACTGACAAGGATTTTCACAATTCTCATTATTAGAGAAAGGGGGAGGACAACCACAATATATACCATGGCCACAGATGGATAAAGACAATTTAAGATGTAAATTACAAAGTTTAACCTCCGTTGTGGCAAAATGGATTTATGAATTAGAAAGAATAACATCAGGAATTACTTTAGCCATAGGTGACATAAAAGGCTTGCTATCAGCTATTATAGGGGAGAGAGCTGATGACATTTGGAAATGAGCAACAAACCGAGGTGAGACTGAACAAAACATGACACACGATGGAGCGCCATTTAATAATTGCTGAACAGACTTATGGTGGGCGCTCAGAGTACAATATCCCGATACATCAGATATGGGTCATATTATGACTAGGATAATGGGGGAGGATGAAGACCCTGTCGCCTACATTCAAGACATTCAAGAGAGATGGCTCCTTGAGACACATGAACTGTGGGATAAAACAGTGGCATTATTTTACCACATTTTGTGTCAGGGACTACCCGAGCCAGTGCAACGGCAGATGAAGAAACAGGTGGGAATGGAAACAAAACCATAGCCAGAAGTACAATTGACAATTGTGCATCACTGCCAATCGATGCAGGAGAAAAATAAGAAGAAAGCGGAGAGTAGGAAGCAGTAAGAAGCAAAGCTACTTCAGAAAACGTTGTAAAAAATAGCCATACAAGGAGCGTTGACGAGTAATAAATGTGTGGTGACACAGGAGATGCAATCAGTACAGCAAAACAACGTAGTGTATCCCAAAGATCAGAGTGGGTGACATTTTTGGCCAAGGGGAAGAGTCAATGGGCCTAGTGGAGGAGGATGAGGTGGATTTTAAAACCCACAGGGAAGAGGAGGATTTAATGGTGTACAGCCGCAACAATGATGGAATTGTGGAACAATAGAACACATAGCCAGAACATGTCGAAGCAGAGGAGGCATGCAGCAAACTGGCAATCTCCAAGCGACGGGATGGGCTATGTTCGTCAATATAATACAGAATCGCCACAGTATTCACACAGGCTCAGACATATGCACTGCAACTACTGCAAATGCAGCAAGTGCCATTACAAATGCAATTACAAATTCAATTGCTACAAGGACAGTTGCAGCAAGTACCCATGCAAACACAACAGGTACAAACTCAGCAAGCGTGGACACAGCAGGCCATGGTACCACAATGGAACATGAATACAGGAGTTCAGCAAGCTCCTGTGCCCAAATTGTGGAGTATGACCTTGGTAGGAGGAAATCCTTTAACAGGTACCGGGATGTCACAGCGATCATCACGTCGCTGTGACAGTATGACCTCTTCTCCTCCGGTCCGGTCCCGGATTCTAGGGATGTCGAAGATGGAAAACTTTGAGAAGAATGGGTGCGTGGATATGAGAAGCTGGTTCACAAGTTTGTTCTTGAGGAGAATACCCCTTCCAATGGACAGGTATTGAAGGGCACCTCGATAGTATTGTGAGTCACATAGGCGAGCCACCTCATATTCTTCAGGTGCAGGGGTGATCAGAGTTTTCCCAGATGCATGCGGTATGGGTCTGTGAAAGGGATCAGTAAAGATGAATGGAAGACTGGGTGAATGCGTTTCCAAGATTTGTGTAATGGTAGTCTGAATGCCACAGGATTGATCTTGGTTATGATGATGAAGGATCTCATATATCTTGGAGAGAGTTTGCAGGGTCTGATCCAGCAGGCAGATATCTCGTTTACAACCATACCTTATCTCCCACTGACCAGAGCGGATCTGCACCTCGATGCCGTTCCGCATACATCTTGTTTCTTTCTTTGCTTTTCTGAAGACAGTCCTTTGCTAGCTTATGGTTATCCACTACTTGTTGTAACAGCATATTCAATGATGGAATGTTAGTAACCAGAGCTACAGACAAGGGTAATGAGTGGGGATGTCTTGCGTTGTTATAAGTGAATTTCGGAACAGCTAACATTCCTGAACAATTGCCTTGAGTATTGGTCGCATAACATCAAAGATATTGCTACATTGTATGATTCAAATGCTCGGTTTGACCATTGGTCTGCGGATGTTAGCCAGAAGATAATGCTCATTCAATAGCTTACACAAAGAAGACCAGGCATGAGAAGCATATTGGTCACCCCAATCTGTGGTAATAGAGAGCTGGAGGCCATGAAGACTGAAGATGTCTTTCAGAAAGACGGAAGCCATCACATGGGCAGAAGGAACATGAGGCCATGATGAGAAATGTGCCATCTTACTGAAGGAATCCACTGTAACCATGATCACAGTATTGTCCTCAGAAGGTCTCTTTCCTTTCCAATCGACCCTCCCAGGTCCAACTGGGGTCCTTCCTCTCTGACATCTTCTTCTCTACCTGTGGTGTCCCCCAGGGATCTAATCTCTCTCCCTGGCTATTCAACCAGTATCTGGCAATCCTTGCCCACCGCATCGCCACTCTCTGCCCCAACTTTCAGTGCTATGCGGACGATACCCAGCTCATTTTCAGGCTACCCTCGGCCTCTTCCACTCCTTCCCTCATCTCCGACTGTCTGTCTGCTATCCAGGAATGGTGTGCCGCCAATGACCTCTGCCTTAATGCCAGGAAGACTGAGATTCTACTCATCGGCACACCCACTTCCTCCTTCCCTGCAGTGCTCTGGCCAGCCTCTCTTGGCCCGCTTCCTGCTCCTACTTGCAAGGCAAAAAACCTCAGGGTGATCTTCGACTCCACACTCTCCTTCTCTCCTCATATAACTGACGTCTCTAAGAAGTCTCACTACCAGCTGCACCTCCTCAGAGGTATTCTTCCCTTCCTCTCCTTCCCCCGAAGCTCACGGTCTCCAGAGCCCTGGTTCTCTCGAAGCTGGACTACTGTAACAGCCTCTATCTTAATCTGCCTGCCTCTACTCTCCGCCCTCTGCAACTGATCCAGAACAGGACTGCGAGACTTGTCCTTGGCCTCAAGCCCAGGGACCGTATCTCTCCAGGACTGAAATCTCCACACTGGCTCCCTGTGGCTGCGAGGATTAAGTTAAAAACCCTCTGCATTGTCCACAAGGCCTTCTGGGGCCTGGGGCCGGAATACCTTCAACTCTCTCTTCCTAAATATCTTCCTTCCCGAGCCCTTCGCTCATCTGTCTACAACTCCCTCAGGGTCAGCCGCTTCTCGAAGCAACAAGCTGGGGGTAGATCTCTCTCTGCGGCAGGGGCCTCCCTCTGGAACAACCTTCCTGCCTCCCTGAAACTTGAGGAGAACCATCTTCGGTTCCGGAAGCACCTCAAAACCTTCCTCTTTGCTTCTGCTTTCTCTCTCCCTCTCCCCTGCTAATTCTTCATTGATACTGCACTGAACCTGCACCTGGGCCACTCTCACCGGCCTCGGTCCTTGGCCCAGCCACTCTCCACTTGCACTGCCTCCCTGGCAAACCCTGCACTGCGGGACTGTCTCTGCATCCCTTACAGCCCCCCCTCCCAGCCCTTGTCTGCACTAACCTTGCATTTGCCACCAGCTGGCCCTATTTATTATTTATTTTTTATTCTACTTACCCTGTTCAGCACTTCCCCCTCTCCCCTTCCCCTTGCACTTTTTCCCTTCCCCCTACCCCTGCACTTGCGCGATCTGAATGACACCTGGCCTAGTAGGATCGTTGTCTGTCTTTCCCCCCTGTTCCCCCCTCCCTGCCTATCCCGCCTTGAAACACTTGTGTATAGGCGCGTTACAAATGCCATATCATATCATATCAAGGTGGTAAATCTACTACGACATTTGTAGACAGATGGGTCCATGGATCTATGGAAACCAGGGATTGAGTTAGTTTTCTGACAGGGTTGTGTATAGAATACTTGCTTCGGGAACACGTTGAACAGGATAATACACAATCCCTCACGTCTTTCTTCAAGGTGGGCCACCAGAATGTGCCAGTAATCAGATCCTGGGTGACTGAAATTCCTCGATAACCTGTGTTTAGATTATCGTGTACCTGCGAGAGGACCTTACTCTGTAATGGGCTTGAGGGTATTATCAGCCGTCATTTATAGAAATACAAGTGCTCCTTTTGGGAAATGTGCTCCTCATCCTTGGGAGGTAAGGACATAAAAAAATGTCCAAATGCAGACTTAAGCAGGGCAAAAAATGAGTTCACCATGTAAATAACTTGTTTGTTCTGCAGAATGCTTTTTGGGTATGATGAGGTCTGAGTCCTCATTAATGGCTTGCCGTGAAAGTGAATCTGCTAGTATGTTGAGAGTCCCTGGCAAATACGTGATGGTGAAATCGTATTGCGAGAAGAAATAAGCCCATCAGGCTTGTCTGCTGTTATTGAACTCAATCTGTTGGAGAATTTGATTATTATGATCCTTGTGGACCTCAGAGGGATGTTCTGCTCCCAAAAAACAAGTGTCTCCATTCAGAACAAGCAGCCCGAATGGTGAGTAGTTCCTTCTCTATCACAGAGTAATTCCTTTCGCTAACTGTAAGGGTCTTGAATAATAAGTCACTGGATGTTCTTCATGGTCATCGGCTACTTGTTTGAGGGCAGCTCCAATGGCTCCATGTGAGGCATCAGTCTCCATTATAAATGGTTTTGTTTGATCCGGTTGGACAAGCACAGGAACAGTACAGAAGGCTGCTCAGAGTGTCAAAAAAGCCTCATCTGCGGTGTTTCCCCATATTAAAGGAATGTCCTTTTTTAGGAGAGCAGTGATAGGTAGGACAATCTCATAGAAATGTCAGATGAAACAGCTGTAAAAGTTCACCACTCATAGGAACCTTTGTATACATACTAGGGGGTGGGCCAGGTGTACATTTCAGAAACCATTTGCCAATCAACTTGTATACCATGTTCAGTTAGTGTAAATCCCAAGTATGGAACAGAATGCACTTCAAAGAGACATTTCTCTGGCTTGACCAGGAAATGATTCTCTTGAAGTCTGTGCAAGACCTCTGAAAGGTGTTGTTGATGTTCATCTAGAGAAGTGGAAAATACAAGAATGGCATCCAGATATATGATGACATGATGCAACAAGACATCCACGAACAACTGATACATGAACCATTGGAAAATTGCGGGTGCGTTCACCAGTCTCGGCAGGATAGCTCAGGAGCAACGTGCGCACCTTGGAAGCAAAACAACACGGAGGAACACTTATTCGATCCCCGGGTCTGCGCTTATAAACCTATGGGTATTAAGCGCGTTATAAATAATCAATCAATCCGAAAGGCATCACTTGATATTCGAAGTGCCCAAAAGGGGTCCGTAAAGCCATCTCCACTGATCTCCCTCTTTGATCCGGAGAAGGTGATATTCTCCCTGGAGATCCAGTTTAGTGAATACAGTTGACCCTTGAACGGCTTCCAAGATGTCCTTTATCAGAGGCATGGGATAACGGTCCTTGATAGTGACTCAGTTGAGGCCTCTATAGTCTATGCATGGTCGAAGTTCACTGGTGTATTTCTTTGGGATGAAAAACAGGAAAGCACCTGCTGGTGACTTGGATTCTTATATGAGGCCGTTAAAGAGATGATCGTCCAGTTATTTGTGCAAAACCTTCTTTTCTGAGCAGGAAAGTGCAAACATTCTGCCAAAAGGCACAACAGCACCTGGAGTTATTTCTATTGTACAATCCTCTAAGCGATGAGAGGGTAACTCCCTAAGTAGCCAATCATCAAAGACTTCTGAGTAGATGTGATACTTCTGGGGTACTAACGAGACCTCCTGGATGGCTGATGCAGCTCTTTTGGGACCTTCAGCCAGGGCCAAACTGGTCATAATGGATGGGGATTCTTGATAGCATTGCTGGGTACAGTAATCTGAAGTCAATCTGAATATATTCTTCTGCCAATTAATAGCCGGGTTATGTTTCCGAAGCCACAATATAACGATGGGTGGTATGGGTAAATGGAAACATTGCAAGCATATGCAATTGACGTGTCACTTCATGGCAGTGGATGGGAGAAAAAAACAATAACATTTTTACGAACGTAATGGACGCTCAGTGGCAAATACCATGCGCACAGGTACTTATAGCGGAGTTGTACACATTTTGCAGAAATAATATTCATACCTCCAGTTTGTGGTGATGGGTGCTCACGTGGATGAATGTTGATGCACAAACTTTGCATTATTTTACTGAACTTTCGACTGGACGTCCTTTACAATGACACGCCATTGGAGGTGTAATGTACAACGGTACATATGAAGTGTTGTACAGAATTGACAGTGTACGATGCTAACATCTTGAATGCCATTGGTGGATGCGTGCGTGACTATTTAACAGTCCCAAATGAGGAAGTGAAGGACAAAAAATAGTGCACAAGGAAAAAATGAGTCCTCCTGCTTTACTGGGGCGTGGCCCTCATGGTACTTGGGGAACCATACGTGCCACATTCTGCACTTCTCACCATGCTGGCCAATGGAAATGGGACTGTGGGCATCGTCCAATTGATTGCTCAGGGTGTGCATCACAGGCAAGGGCACCAATAGGGAGAAGGACTCCTCCTGCTTCACTGGAGAGCGGGCCATGTGGTACTTGGGGAAGAGCATGTGCCACATTCTGTGCTCCTCACCTTGCTGGCCAATGGAAATGGGACTGTGAGGATTGTCCAAAAAAGGTGCCCAGGGTGTGCGTCAGCGGAAAGGTTGCCAATCATTTTTTTCATTACTTTGTGTAGTGCGGCTCGCAAACATGGCAAGACGCCTTTGTGGAAGATTTGTTCGTTTATAGCCCTCCAAGAAGGCTTTGTGGCAATTTCGGTTTGGAGGGAGTGGAGGCTTTGTGGTGCAGTGTCGAAGTGTGCTGTTTCGGCAGAGTGCTTGCAGAATGTCGACGCATGGCCACTTCCGTAACTGTACAAGTTGTGGTTGTGCACTATGGAGTCTTCTTTTTGGGTTCCATGCCTTGTTCCCGTGTGTACCGTCAACTGAAGAAGATGCTAAAAGCAGTGTAGCACATTTTTCCCACTGCCAAGGTGCTTTTCTCATGTATACCACTGAGAATATCATGGGACTATTCCAATGATTCCTGTCACCAGCCAGTAGTCATAAGGGGTCTCATCAACAGAAGCATGTGGGACTTCTTGAGTGCTGCTGGGACGTTCTCCTGTGAGAATGAGAACATTGATACTCGATAAAAAAACCTTTTAAAAGCAAATGGCATGTCTTTGTCAACCAGTGGCAATGACATTTTGTTTCACAATCTACAGGCTGCACTGAAGACCCTATTGTAAGAATGTAAGCTGACGTTCAAAACGCAAAATTACTTATAAAAAAACACAAAAAAGGTGTTTCTATGGAAGCACCTTTAAAAAACAAACAAAAAAAGGCTCTTTTCAGAGCCGCCACAATTAATGACGTCCCTATCCTGGTTGAAAGTTATTGCCCCACTCCTGAATGCAGACAGCACGAAAAGTCCGCAAATATCATGGTAGTTGCAGGGTGGCACATGTTAGATAGGCCCCTTTTACAGATGACAGCCATAGAAATGGGCCTGTAGAGGCTATGGGATTGGTCAATAAGATTTCAGGGTGTGGTGTGTACGCACAGACTGTGGTACACAGTGTATTTGTCGACAAAAATGCAAAGGGTGCGGTTATGGCTGTGTGTTTCACGAGCCACAGTGTGCGCGTTTTGAGGGAGTTCGAAATGCATTGATCAAAAGTGAATGGAAAACACTGTGCAGTGGCTGCTCATTTTTGAATCTATCATGTTGATGTGTAGTGCTATTGAGTACCTACAATGAAGTGACTGATTTTAGTTTGTCTGTGTGACAATTTGGTGACACGCAATCATGCCAACATTATTGTTGTTCATTGTGGAGGGAAAATTGCACTGCATGGTACACGAGTTTCAGTGCCGTTTGCAATGAAGGAGGCACTTGCCCTGGTCAAACGTCTGTTTCCGATCTCCTGCATAACTTCATATTGCATTATGCAGACACCAATGTGGCTGTGTTATTTTTCATTTGGTCCACAAATGGAGAAAGCGTGGTACATTGCAAAGAAGTGTATTTATGCCTATCTACGACATGTGCCAATGGCGTACTTCACACATAGGAATATAATGTTTCACAGTACAAACAGTTTTCCACAGCAATAACTTTCATCTTACTATGCCTGCCATCCTGATTTCTGTACACCCCATCCAAATTGCTTTGGTGACCTTCTTGAAAGTAGTGGAAACACTTCAAAACACTCTGCAACACGTAAAGAAACCTCTTTCTACAGCTAACCCCATTCCAACCAATTCAACTAGAGTGTTTTGCACAGTGCCATGCCTCCTGTCCTCCATGCGTTCATTGGCAATTCCATTGTTCATCACTGAAAGGTGCTTTCTTTATCTCCCTTTCTTCCTTTCCAAGTTAATTTCCATTTATTTTGGTCTTCTAACACACGCCAGAGAAGGAACGGCAGGAAAAGTGCCATACGGAAGGGGCAGGCTACCATAGGTGACGTGCCGAGAGATGAAATTATTGGGTGGCCCTCACCTACATAGGAGCCAGTCATTGTCATGCTCCTGGGTGGAACCTTCCCACGTACTTCCAAGTACCTTCCCTCTGTAGAGTAGCGCATTGCAGTACATGCACAATACAATGCCCTTTGCCGGGTAGGGGTGTGTAGCACAGCATATGGTCTGCAAGGATGTTTTAGAGCTCTGCTGCCCTACAGGAGTGCCCCTGTTGTTGGCCGCAGCAGATGTTGAAAATGCTGTACATGAAATTACCCTACTGCATTGTTGGAAGGGCGGTAGACTGCCCACTGGTCCCTTGTGCTTCCATTTCAGTTGTCGTCACATGCAGTACGACACTTCATGCTACACCATTAGCCGTAGGAGTAGCATTAACGGAGATGCATACATGCTGGAATACAAGAATGTTTACAAGAACGTGAAACACAGCTTCATTACGTGAAGCAGGAAAACAATTATTCAGTGTGACCCATGCAGCTACAGTACTTGTCTAACCACCACTGACATTGTTTGCTTTCTGAACATTCAGCTGTTTGCTTACTTGCCTTTACATGCACTAGTAAGTGCGTGGCCAAGCCACACCAGTTTTGCCATTTTGCAGACTCACTACAAACTATCCCACCTGCACTTACATGTTTATTTCAACTGTATGAACCGCAGGCGACCTCTTGACACTTTCCATCACAGTGCTCAGTGCAGAGACGGTGTGTCTGTTTCATGGGTCATGGAAAGGCAAGCAGCACATCAATCAATTTAATGGGACATTTAACAGACCCACGTTACACTGCAGGTTGCTGCTCATTGTTTACCAGTGAGCCTCACACAGCCAGGCGTGCTGCAGCAATACATTGGTAGGTTTGCAGACCCACCCACGTAGTTGGCAGGAGTACTTGAAAAGCGGTAGCCTACCGTATGAATCCTTAGGGCTGGCGACAGGGGCACTGTTACCAGCACACAGAGGATGCCCTACTTTCATGCTGTATACCATGTTCAATTTCTTTAGTTACTTCTAGGAAGATGCTACGCTCATTGTTTAGTTGTGATTTCAGTAGAGCAAAGTTTTCTTCAGATTGCTCATACTAACACATGTCATGGCTAATTCTGCCTCATTTTCTATGACTGGCTGTCCAAGTGGTTCTTGGCTTCCTGTAAGAGAAGGTTGACTGTTCTCGGGAGTGTCTTTATTAGTTGGGCTTAAAGTTCTTCTTCTTGTTGCCGTTCATTGTCCAACATGTTTTTGTACTGTGTAAAGTTTATATCTGTTATAGTGCTTTCATTTACATTGAAAGCATCTTCATAGGAGGCAGGGGTGTCCAATAAATCTTCTTCTTTTCTCCATGGTTTAAAAAGTTGCAGTAGGGACATGTAATAAAGTTCACTATGTTGAGGAGTTTTTAATGATATCTTTATATGATTAATCAGGCTGCATTTGGTAAATTTAACCAGGCTGTCCTCATCACCTTTGATTATGTATTTATCCTATTTCTCAACTGGTTTAATATTATTTTTGTGTGAGAAGTTTTGGGCTATGTGGTATAGGCACATGGTTTCCAAAGCAGTACTCCTGTTTGGGTAGTATGTGTCCAATAAGTTGTTTTTCAAAATGTCCTGACTGTTGGGATTGGTTTTGGCTATTGTTTCTATGGGGGTCATTCCTAGTTTGGAGGCAGCTATGGTAAGTCCCCATTCAGTAAACCATTCCCCATTCCTATTTGAGCTCGTTATTAGCGCCCTGGTCCCTTAGCGGGACCCGCAAAAGACGTGTGGTCAGACAACACGTCCTTTGCGGGTCCTGCTAAGGGACCTCAGAATAGGGTGGCAAGGGTTTACCGGCACCGGCATCCTTACCGGTGCCGGTAAACCCTTACCACCCAACTCGGAATGAGGCCCTATGTCTTGGTATGATTTGGGAGATCTTTTTCTGGATGCAGCAGAACCAAGGCTTAGCCAGACTATATTTTAAGATTTCCCATACAAGGCGGTGCCGGTTAACCGGTCTGCGGCTTCGTAGGAGCCACATTCTCTATGGGAGAGCATTTTTATGCCAAAGCTGTATAATTTTTGTGACAGTGTTTTGTCAGATGATATGTCATCCCAGAGGTCTTTCAGCTATGTTTTCTCTGTTTTGGTTAAGAAGGCTGTGACATATCGTGCAACTGCAGTGGAATTGTCTGCAATGTACTGCACATCTATGTTTGCATTCTATTGGAGGGCAATGATTGCTTTGGTTCTTTTTATGCAGTATGTGTTCTTAGGCAATTTGCCTTTCACACTGGTTCTAACAGAAGACATGAAGCTGTTTACTTGTCCTTTTGCTGATACTGGTCTAGGGAAACCAAAGTGGCATTTGGTGTAGTGTTTCCCTTTTTTTTATATTTGTGCCGACAATACTTGCCACAATTGTTTCTCTGACATCGCAACATTTGTGCATATAGGTCAGTATGTGCACTTTGTGAAAGGATTTTGCAAGTGAAATATTTGTGAATGAACTGCAAAACAGTGGCATCCCTGTCCTGACCAAATTTAGGAGCATCTTTAATCCACAGAAGCATGTAGATGTGTGGTGCTCCTCTGGCTTGATATTCTTTCTTCAAAAGAAGTGTTGCACTTCTCTGAGAGGAGGAATTGTTTTATTACAGATGAAGTGCAGCATACCAATGAAGTGATGATGGAAGTACATTGACACATTTACAGGGTCAAGAGAGCAAAGTTCTCCTGGTGTTTTCATGTCCATCCCTGCTTTGTTATCGTTTGCAATGCGGAGGAAATCATGCAAGTCTTCCCATGCATACTCTGCACAACTTAAAGTGACAAACCATGTGGGTGGGTCAAGGTTGTGTAGCATACACCGTACATCTGTGTGAGGTTGGAACCAGTATTCTTTAGTACCACACATGTTTGCCAAGAGATTTGTAATACTTCACTTCAAAACTTCATGTTTCTCTTGCACCTTTGGAAGTAGCTGCCTCGCAGACATGGTTACAAAATTGGAGCCTGTTTTCAATGTGTGTGCAACTCTGTAACATAGAGTTTCTAGTTCACTTTCAAAGAGAAGGTGGAATATGTATTCAACGTTTGTCTGAATCTGGGGTCTTCAGAATACATTCGTGAAGAGTGGTATTCTGATGATATTTGTGTGCATCTTTCATCATACCATCCACCTTTCCCAGTAGCAAAGAGTAGAGGAAAAGCTTGTGCTTCTACACTTTATTTCCCATATGCTGATTGAAGATCCTTTGCTTGCTGCATTCGATATGTTTCTAGTGCTTCGTCTATGCTGTCTTTGGAGTGAAATGGGTGAATTGTATACTGGTCTAAAATATTGGATGCTGTAGTAGGATCTAGAAGTTCAAATTGGCCAGTTGATGAGGAATCCTGAATTATTTGGGTGGTTTCTATCAGGTTTTCTTCAATTTCTATTTCTTTGTAGTTTTCATTGTTGTCTTTAAGATATTGCAGGGCTTCTCTAACTTTGTTTAAGTCTACTAGTTGCTGCCAAATTCTTTTGTCTTTTGTTGGTACACCATTCACTAGGATAATCAAAGATTGATCTACTGGCTGTTGCACTCCCAGAGTGTCTACATGTTCTTTAAGATCTAATGGCAGATAAACTACTTTGCATGAATGCCTTTCAGTAATTCAGAAGGAGGCAACTTGGCTGTCTTCGGTTGATGGCGTATTAATGCTTCAAATGGATGTACTGTTTGGATCACAATGCTCGGTGTCCAGTCAACTCGTCGAAAAAAAAAACTGGTCGACTGCAATTTGGTCGACGCAATTTCGTCGAAAACCATTTCGTCGAAAATATTTTTTTATTTATATATTTATTTTTTGGGTTTTCGTTTAGTTAAAAAAGGGGTTTTTAGAGAAAAAAAAGGGGTTGGGGGGGACCCCCCCAAAAAAAAAAAAAAAGGGTTAAAATAGAAAAAAAAAAATTTCGACGAAATGGTTTTCGACCAATTTGCTTCGACCATTTGTCTGGTCGACCAATTTTTTTCGACGAATTGACTGGCAACCCAATGCTCTGATACAATTTAAGCTGTTGGAGTGGTTTTGAAAGTGGGAATATTTCCAAGTTATTAGGGATAGCCTGTGAAGGCATTTGGTTATTATCAAGCTTTACAGTGCAGTATGTGCAAAGCATTGAGGGGTTAGTAATTTATATTGGTTTTCTGCTATAATGTAGAGAGCTAATTGGAACCATTGGGATTCCTCATTGTCTTCTATTTTGGCTGTTATATCTGCAGTTTTGGTGCTCTTTGTAGAAAACGTTCTCCGAAAACATATACAGACTTGGTTTGGTACTTCAGCAGATGTGCTTTTAAACTTTGCTACTTCTTTTTTGTACTTGTGTAATAGAAGGTTGGCATCTGCAAGGTTGTCGCTGCTCTGTTCTAAAGTTACTGGATTTTGTAAGTGCTCTTCACTTCCAAAATATTAGCTTTGGATGTGGTCTACTTCTTCCAGGAGTTCTTCGGCTGTGTCATGTAGGAGAATGTGATTTAAATGCTCCAGTGCTAAAGAAGGACTTTTTGCACAGTAGTCTCCGAACGAGATTTCATATAGTAGAATGGTGTGTTGCTAACATTTTGATCTGGTGGAAGGTGATTTTGCAAGCAGGCCCGGAAATGCAGTCTAATGAATGTCCTCACAGTCCTGGGTATTTGCGCACTGGACAGGCGTCCATGGTTTGTAATATTTTCATTTTTAATTTGTCTTTGGCTTTCACATACTGATTGAGGAATTGCTGTAAAGATTTGAAGGATTCTTTTCGTACGTTACACATTGAGGTGCACAGCCATTTGTAGATGGGACGGATTGGTTCGTTGGAATGGAGAGTTGATTGTAAGTGTGTTGGGGACATTCTTTCAGTCAGCGTTTCTTCTGCCATAATGGTACTGTTCGCCTGTTCATACCCTCGGCCACTGCCTTGTATGGCATTTGGGTTGGTTTGCTCTTGTATGTATGCTTCTTCATTGAAATATGGCTCTGTGCTGGTTGTGTGAATCCACTCACCTGCACAGAAGTTTGAAAAGGTATCTATGTTGATATTGTGTATGTTGCGAAGTACTTTTTGTAGTTTACTAATTAATTTTGTTAGTGGTTCCATTATGTTTAAAATTAATATAAGCAATTTCCTTTTGAGGAGCATTGCACTGTCTGTGAGTGCTTCCAGGATCAGTTTTCTGGGGTAAGTTTTAAGGGTTCAGCGTGATTTCTCCACTGTTTTTTTATAAGGTTCTGAAGGACTCTATGGTGGAAATGTTTGTAAAATAATTTTTCGGAATGCTTACCTGTGGCTACGTTAACATTGGTAGATGCAGTGTTAGCACTACTGGTAGTTGCATTCTTATGAATGCATTTATTTTTAGTTTTACATTTTGGAAGAGGGGCCAAACCTTTTTTCCTGCTACCTGGTTCTGTTTTGCTCAGTGACTGTATCAGCTGTTTTGTTTGAACCTTTCATACAAAGTCTGGTGGAGATGGGTGGCTATTTTGCATACTTTGAGTTTTATCTGCTCCATTTCCCGCATTGTTGTCTACAGAATTGCTTTTTGGTAGGCATTCTCGTGTGTCTGTTGGAGAGAAAAGGAAAGTGTGGTTTTGGAAGTTGTGCAATGTATTTGTGTGCACTGTGCATGAGTGTCTGAATATGAGGGAAGGCATACATAGTGTCATGATCTCTGCTTCCAAAAGATCAGGACTTGCCCGACTCCCTTGGAAGCAGACCCATAACCCCGGTTCCGAGTGCCAGCCAGTCCCAATTGGGACCTTTTGGACCCTGTCCTGGCGCCAGTGGCACCAGGCTCATAAAGATGCCCAGTCCCAGCGCTGGAAGCGCCGGGCTCATAATGCTTGGGTGGACTTACCTGCAGCAGACCATGCTGCTTACTTACCTGCCAGTTGAACCCCTGATCCTCTTCTGTTTGGGACTACTTTTCCTGTTGGGTGGGGCAGGAGCCACTCCCTAGGTTCAGAACACTGGAACTCTTCTGGAAAGCAGGAACTCTTTTCTTACCTTGGCGTGGCTGTGGAAGGAGACACCTAAGCACTACAGGAGGCTATTTAAACCACACCCGATTGATGAATCTTGCTTTGCGTTATTCTGCATTCTCTGCAGCAGAACGCTCATCGTGTCTTCTGCTTCTGATCCTGGGCCTAAGGGAACAAAGGCTTACCATCCTGGAATCCAGTCTTCAGCAGCACCTGTAAAGACAAAGAAAGAACAGGTTAGCACTACGGTCTTCAGTGGCAGCGCATCTCTTACCTGGTCCATCGGCTGTCACCAACGCCTCGCGCTGCATTCCGGCATCTGAAAGACAGAGGCTTACCTACTCTTCGCATGCTCCGGAGGTCTTCGCACTGCATTCCGGCATCTGAAAGACAAAAGCTTACCAGCTCTTCGCACGCTCCGGAGGCCTTCGGCGCTGCATCCCGCATCTGAAAGACAAAGAAGGTGCGTTTAAAGACATTGGGCAACTTTATTACTCACGTGCCATTACTCCTTCCCACGCCGAATCCAGTGGGTATTCCAGCACCCTTCAGCTTCTCTAAAGCTCCGAACTTGTACCTGCAAGATAAAAGGGACAGTTAGTGCGCATCGTGAAGCAGGCTACAAGCGCTTACTTACGTGCTTCCAGGCGCTTCTATTCCTCACGCGGGTTCGATCCTCAACTCTCATCAGCCCGCCATCCGCCATCGCCGGAACACTGCAAAACAAGAGATATCATTACAAAAGACTTTTAAGACATTTGAAGTGCCCAGAACTTACCGTTCGTGCAGTTAACGACGGACAGCAGTCCTCTGAGGTCAAGAGGCCTGCACCCTTATCCAGTGAAGAAACTGGTTACGGCACCCTGCCCCGAGGCAGATGGAGAGCCCGGCGTTCACTTACCTAAGGTGAGGGTGTTAACCTTTGGGGTTCTACAGGAGAAGAGAAAGGGAAGAGGAGAGAGGTACCCAATAACCCCAGTTCATTAATCCCATATTTTCTATCTGCAGACATCTTACTCTTCGAGTCAGACATACAGTGCACAGAGGTCCAGCCCAAAGAGCCAACCGTGTGTTACACATCGGCATTCACCCAGTCAAGACCGGCACCTCTGCGGGAATCAGGTGAGCGTTACAGAACGCAAAGCCTATCGCAAAACTCCCACCCAGGCGCTATGGAAACCTCGGATACCGACCAGCTAGCCCAGTTACTTGGGGAACTAAGAGCAGAAGTGCATGCAGCCCGTCAGGAAACGAATGCTCTAAGAAGGGAACTGATTATTTCCAAGGAGCGAACAGACGATCTCGCTAGACAATTGCTACAGTCACAAGCCGGACAAACTCCGTTACCCGCATCAGGGGCAAATCTTCCTTCAACATCCTCTACGAACCCAGTGCAGATCAACCTACCTGGGAATGTACCTCTGGCTCCGCCCGAACGATTTTCTGGTGACCCAAAGAGGTTTGCAGTATTTATTAATCAGTGCCGGTTGCACTTCCTATGCCGGCCAGCAGCCTTTCCAACTGATCAAGCTAAGGTAGCTTTCGTGCTTTCGTACCTTAGTGGCAATGCGGCAGACTGGTTGATCCCTCTAGTTAATCAAGATGATCCGGTTCTCCATGATTTTCAAGCTTTTCAGCTCAGTATGGAAAAACTGTTTGCAAGACATTCACAGGGGCAGGCCTTGGACAATGAGCTCCTTTCATTGCGACAGGGTAATCAAGACCTTTTGGCTTATATTGCGTCTTTCAACAGACTGATAGTGGAAACTGGATGGCCTGAGGACAAAAGGATTACGCTGTTTTATAGAGGTCTACGTGGAGAGCTCAAAGATGTGTTAGCCCAAGTAGTGAATCCTCGGCAAGACTGTTCGGACTATATTGACTTAGTCGTTCAGATTGACCACAGACTGCAGAACAGGAAGGCCGATCGTTCCAAGTTTGATGCTCGAGTATTTTCCAAACCACCAACTCCTACCAAAGGAGTAGACTCCGGGGAACCCATGCAAATAGGGGGCCTGGAAGGACCACTAACACAAAAGGAGCGGGAAAGGAGAAAACAGCTGCAATTATGCCTCTATTGCGGAAACTCGGGGCACTTTCTTCGAGACTGTCTGGTGAAACCAGCCAAGAAGGCAGTAGGAGCTGCAGTTACCAGGGTCACAAACTCTGAGCAGGGAAACGACCTCGCCCGACAAGAATAGAGGTCCTCTTGCCGAGCGTTAAACCAGTTCTGTGACCTCGCATTTCGTGATACCGATGGTCCTCATTAGCCCGGAACATCCGGATCGATTACATGCGATTGAAGCTTACGTCGACAGCGGTGCCATCGGCAATTATGTGGATCATGAAATGGTTTTGAGGATGAATCTGACTCTTTGTCCAAAGGCTGTAAAGGACGTCATTAATACGGTGGATGGTACGGAGATAGCCTCCGGACCAGTAACGCATACCACCCAAGAGATGACACCATGAGAAGATCGTGTTCGATGTGATCAAGGCCCCCCAGTTCCAGATTATTCTAGGAATTCCTTGGTTAGAGAAGCACAATCCTCAGATCGATTGGCGAGCAAGAACGGTTCAGTTTCCAGAATGTGTCTCTACTTGTCACCCTCGACCTGGTGTTGCACTGGCAGCAATTTCCTCGGAGGCTCCTCAGTTACCTCCTGAATACCTAGAATTCCAAGATGTTTTCCGGAAGGATCAGGCTAACTCTCTACCTCCTCATAGGTCTTATAACTGCCAGATAGACCTGATACCTGGATCCACTCCTCCTTGTAGTAGAATATATGCCCTCACCGAGCCTGAGAATCTTCACCTCCGACAATACCTGGATCAATACCTAGCGAATGGGTTTATTCGTCCTTCCAAGTCCCCTGCTTCCTCAGCTTTGTTCTTCGTTCCAAAAAAAGAAGGGGACCTTAGAACTTGTATAGATTATCGCGCCCTGAACCAGATCACCGTTAAGAATAGATATCCGTTACCTTTGATCCCTGAACTCCTGGACCAAGTCAGAAAAGCATGCATATATACAAAGCTGGATCTTAGAGGAGCCTACCACTTGGTACGAGTAAAAGAGGGCGATGAATGGAAGACGGCCTTCCGCACCAAGTATGGGCTATTTGAATATAAGGTCATGCCCTTCGGACTTTGCAATGCCCCGGCCGCCTTTCAATATTTTATGAACGATGTCCTCAGAGAGCTCATAGATGTGTGTGTTGTTGTTTACATTGACAACATCCTCGTTTTTTCTTCATCCGAAACTGAACATCGGAAACACGTGAAAATGGTCCTCGAGAGATTGCGTCAACACAAACTTTTCGCTAAGTTGGAAAAATGTGTTTTCAGCGTGACTGAAGTTGAATTCTTGGGATTCATATTATCACCTAGCGGAGTGCGTATGGATTCAAAGAAGGTCGATGCAATTCTCAAATGGCCATCGCCATCCTCCGTAAAAGGTGTTCAAAGCATGTTAGGCTTTGCTAACTTTTACCGCAGGTTTATCCCCGAATTCTCTCGAATAGTCCAGCCCATCACCGCCTTGTTAAAGAAAAACAAAAGTTTTGAATGGTCTACCGAGGCGGAACAAGCTTTCCAGAATTTGAAGACTAGATTTATCTCTGCACCGATCTTAAAACATCCTCGCCCAGAACTCCCCTACATCGTTGAAACTGATGCTTCGAGCCTTGCCATGGGGGCAGTTCTATCACAAAAGGACCCAGTAACCAATCAGTTGCATCCCGTGGCATTTTGGTCCCGCAAATTCTCGCCTCCTGAAATCAATTACACTATTACTGATAAGGAACTTCTAGCTATCAAGTCCGCCTTTAAGGCTTGGCGGCATTATCTTCTGGGGGCCCGACACACCGTTACTGTGATTACAGATCACCGAAACCTGCAATATTTGAAAACCGGAAAAGCTCAATCCTCTAGGCAACTCCGTTGGGCACTATTCTTTGCCGAGTTTGACTTCATAATTACCTATCGACCTGGTACAAAAAACGGTAAAGCTGATGCCCTTTCTCGGATGGGAGTGGAAGAACATTTGATCAATCCTAAACCTGTACCTATCATTCCCGAACAAAGAATTCTAGGTGTAATCGCCACACAATCCATAGAGGAAGTTAAGGATAAAGCCAGGCTACTGGTAACTCCAGCAGACATACAGAATTGGCATCTGCAGGGAAAGGACTTTACGGTGAAGGACAACCTATTATATTTCCAAGAACGGTTATACCTGCCCAGCACAGATTTACAGAAAAAGGTAATCTCTTGTTATCACGATTCTTTAATGGAAGGACATCCCGGTATGACCAAGACCTCGGAAAAGATCAAGCGCTACTTCTGGTGGCCGTCTTGGAAAAAAGATATCAGAGACTTTATAATGTCCTGTGGAGTATGCGCCCAAAACAAGAGTCAAAAGGAAAAACCAGCCGGCCTCTTACGCCCTATTGACATCCCGCCTCGCCCTTGGCATACGCTTTCTATGGACTTCATCACCGATCTACCTCCATGCTCCGGATACAATACGATCCTAGTAATCGTGGGCCTATTCTCCAAGATGGCGCATTTCATTCCACTCAAAGGCTTACCAACAGCAGCAACTCTGGCCCGAGAATTTCTCGAAAACATCGTCCGACTGCACGGTTTTCCTTCAGTTCTAATTTCGGATCGAGGTAGTCAATTTATTTCTCATTTTTGGCGAAGTTGCTGTCGGTCGGCTCAAATTTATGTGAGACTTTCGACCAGCCACCACCCTCAAACCGACGGACAAACCGAGAGGACCAATCAAACTCTGGAACAGTATTTGCGCTGCATGCTACAACAAACTGAAAAAACTTGGAAAGATATCCTTTGGATAGCCGAATATGCCTACAATAACTCTGTCCACTCGGGAACTGGGAAGACCCCGTTTTTTCTTTCATACGGTAGTCACCCTCGAACCTCGGAGTTGGATCCACTCCAAGATCTTGGAACACCAGCAGTAGACCACCTGCATTCTACAATCACCCAAGCCTTTAAGGAAGCCGTTTCTCACCTTCAAAGGGCTAAAGAACAATACAAGAAAGGAGCAGACCAACATCGGAAGGAAGCCCCCCAATATCAAGTAGGAGATCAAGTCTGGTTATCCACCAAATATCTACCTCTAAAAGGACCACGCACATTCAACCCAAGATACCTTGGTCCCTATTCCATCACTACCATAGTAAATCCAGTAGCGGTCAAGTTGGACTTGCCCCCTCACATGAAGATACATCCCGTCTTCCACGTCTCTCTATTAAAACCCGTGCAACCTCAAACCCGACTAACTACATCTCCAAAACCTATTCTAGTTGATGGAGAACTCGAGTTTGAAGTCAAAAGCATCCTGGATTCCAAGATCTCCAAATCTAAACTATTTTACCTGATTGACTGGAAAGGCTACGGTCCCCAAGAAAGATCCTGGGAACCTGCAGAATATGTCCACGCGCCTCGTCTAATCAAAAGATTTCATCGAACATTTCCTAACAAGCCCAAACCCCCGGAGAAGCCCGGTTTGGGAGGGGCCTTGAGGGGGGGTGCTGTCATGATCTCTGCTTCCAAAAGATCAGGACTTGCCCGACTCCCTTGGAAGCAGACCCATAACCCCGGTTCCGAGTGCCAGCCAGTCCCAATTGGGACCTTTTGGACCCTGTCCTGGCGCCAGTGGCACCAGGCTCATAAAGATGCCCAGTCCCAGCGCTGGAAGCGCCGGGCTCATAATGCTTGGGTGGACTTACCTGCAGCAGACCATGCTGCTTACTTACCTGCCAGTTGAACCCCTGATCCTCTTCTGTTTGGGACTACTTTTCCTGTTGGGTGGGGCAGGAGCCACTCCCTAGGTTCAGAACACTGGAACTCTTCTGGAAATCAGGAACTCTTTTCTTACCTAGGCGTGGCTGTGGAAGGAGACACCTAAGCACTACAGGAGGCTATTTAAACCACACCCGATGGATGAATCTTGCTTTGCGTTATTCTGCATTCTCTGCAGCAGAACGCTCATCGTGTCTTCTGCTTCTGATCCTGGGCCTAAGGGAACAAAGGCTTACCATCCTGGAATCCAGTCTTCAGCAGCACCTGTAAAGACAAAGAAAGAACAGGTTAGCACTACGGTCTTCAGTGGCAGCGCATCTCTTACCTGGTCCATCGGCTGTCACCAACGCCTCGCGCTGCATTCCGGCATCTGAAAGACAAAGGCTTACCTACTCTTCGCATGCTCCGGAGGTCTTCGCACTGCATTCCGGCATCTGAAAGACAAAAGCTTACCAGCTCTTCGCACGCTCCGGAGGCCTTCGGCGCTGCATCCCGCATCTGAAAGACAAAAGAAGGTGCGTTTAAAGACATTGGGCAACTTTATTACTCACGTGCCATTACTCCTTCCCACGCCGAATCCAGTGGGTATTCCAGCACCCTTCAGCTTCTCTAAAGCTCCGAACTTGTACCTGCAAGATAAAAGGGACAGTTAGTGCGCATCGTGAAGCAGGCTACAAGCGCTTACTTACGTGCTTCCAGGCGCTTCTATTCCTCATGCGGGTTCGATCCTCAACTCTCATCAGCCCGCCATCGCCGGAACCCTGCAAAACAAGAGATATCATTACAAAAGACTTTTAAGACATTTGAAGTGCCCAGAACTTACCGTTCGTGCAGTTAACGACGGACAGCAGTCCTCTGAGGTCAAGAGGCCTGCACCCTTATCCAGTGAAGAAACTGGTTACGGCACCCTGCCCTGAGGCAGATGGAGAGCCCGGCGTTCACTTACCTAAGGTGAGGGTGTTAACCTTTGGGGTTCTACAGGAGAAGAGAAAGGGAAGAGGAGAGAGGCACCCAATAACCCCAGTTCATTAATCCCATATTTTCTATCTGCAGACATCTTACTCTTCGAGTCAGACATACAGTGCACAGAGGTCCAGCCCAAAGAGCCAACCGTGTGTTACACATCGGCATTCACCCAGTCAAGACCGGCGCCTCTGCGGGAATCAGGTGAGCGTTACACATAGAGGGGTGTGTGATTGTGGAAAGGGCTGTTACTTTTGGTTGGGAAGGTTGTACTGGTATGTGTGTGTGTTCCTGTGTGAAAGGTTTGCTTTAGTGTGTATAACAGTGTACTGTGCTTGAAGAAGTAAGGACATTACGATGTTTTCACACAACTAGTGGGTGTTACCATACTGGTGTTCAGATGATGATACAAAGAGTGGACCTGCTAAGGTACAATGAGTAAGAGTGAAGCAAGTGCTGTGGGGTTGGATAGATTTGTCTAGGCTGCAATATATCTAAACTGCACTGTCTGAGTAACAGGCATAACGCTACTACTGTACTGCACTTACTTTGTTGGATGTGAAGAGTGGGTTTCTTCTGGGTTTTATCTTCCTGCAGAGACGTCACTGGCTTTTAGGAGGTGGTTCTTTACTGCAATTGAAAAGAAGGAAGTTAGTGGGTATGTCTGTTAATGGCACAGTAATAGAACTAGGAAAACAAATTATTTTAGTTTGTAGGAGGGTTTGTTGGCAGGAGGAATTAGTATGTGTGTCCAATTTTACAGCACTGCATAGGTATGGGGACTTGGGAGCATCAGCATTGTTGCTATGGGGGCCAGTGCCAGTGCAGTGATAACTGTGCCCTATGGGGCTGCACTTTTTCAAGTGTGTGAGATGTTGTTGCACTACTTGCTTTGGAAATGGATTAGTGCAAGTCCTAGTAGGGTGAGAAAAAGGGCAGACAGATGTACACATTTGAAATTAGAATGCTACCATGTGTGTAATTTTTTGTTAAGTTTCCCACACATAGATGCTTGCTACATGAATGCAAAATCATTTCCTGTTCTTGCATTTATTTATTCAAATTTAAAGATAGCACTGTTGCCAATGTACACGTGCATTTCTTTGCTTTCCTTGCAATGGTGCATTGTGGTAATTTTGCAATGTACGTACTTGCCATGCTTTGCTAACATACATGCAGTTTCCCTTTCCTGTGTGCATTCTAGGCATTTAACATAGGATCTGCCACTTGAATTTGCTGTGCAAATGTTCCCAATGTGGTTTTCTTTTTTTATTTACAACAACAACAGAGAGAGTGCTCATAAAATTGAAATATGTGTTTTGCAGCTGTTCTGCAAGTGGGCATTAAAATAACATTTGAAAGCACACAGCATTGTAACTGCCACTTGATGTCAGGAGATGGCACAATTATTTAGTAGGTTAGGCTGGGTAAATGGCAGGCAGCCTGTTCACATGCATTTGTGACTGAATTGCAAATGCACTCTACAAAACATATGCATGTGTAGTTTGTGTTGATCGATGCAGAGGTGGATGAATCTGGAAGCAGAAATCTTGGAGAGTTTTGCAGTACTTTTTGATGAATGTGCTTTTCAATTACAGGAGATCTGTACTCTGAGTGTAGATAGAGTTAGATGTAGAGTTCTTGCCTGTGATTGGTGGATGGTTGTGTGACTGCTGGAAAGAGTGAATTGGAAAGGGAAGAAGGGCTGATCCCGTGTTATGGGATCCGCGGACACTGCGGTAGTTTGCAGATAAGGCATGCCACATCTGGGACTTCTGAGCATGCCTGGCATGGAAATGGGACTGGGGGGATCAGCCAATCATGGTTTTAGGTTGTGCTTTACAGGAAAGGTGAGTTGTACTTTTTTGTATTGCTTTGTTGGTTGTGTAGTGAAGATGGCTGGTGTTGGAGAGAGGCAGAGACTTATTGTATGGATATTAGGAGATTCATTTCTGTATTAAATGGAGAGTTATGCCCATGCAAGAGGTGTTTCTCATGATCTTGGGTTTCCGGGCCTGCAGGCTTTGTGGGACAGTGTGCCTGGCCGTGCAGGCACTGCTTTCTTTTTGCAGAGTCATGGGAACTTTTGGTAGTCCTGATGTTTTGGTGGTGCACTGTGGGGGAGAGCATTTGGGCTGCATCAGTGCTCCAAGTTTGGTTCTTGTACTAAAGTTGTTGGTGAAAGAACTGATGCTGCTTTTCCCTACTGCAAAGGTGTTTTTTTCTGAAATACCACCTAGAGCACAATGGAACAACCACAATGTTCTTAATCCCCAGCAAAATGTTGGAAGGTGCCTTGTTAACAGAGGCATGGGTATAGTTTTGTGATGTGCTGAGATGTCTGTTTTCTCTAATGACAACATTGACTCCCATAGTGTGCACTATTTTACCCCAGACTGCGTTTCGTTATCCATTCTTGCAAATGCTCGTTTTTTTCACAATCTAAGGGATGCTTTGCAGAGGTTGATGTAAGGCAGTAAGCAGAAAAAGAAGTGAACCCATCACCAAAAATAGAAAACGAAAGGTGTTTGTTTAGTAGCACCTACAAAAATTAATTTAGAGCCACTACAATAGAGGAAATCTCCTTACCTGGGTTAAATTTCTCTCCCTAACCCCCTGATTTTGCTGATTTATCCACAAACACAGCAGTAGTTTATGAATCTCACGTGCCACATCTGGGACTTTTAAGGATGGCTGGCATGGAAAAGGGACTGTGGCAAATTTATGGTGTTTTTTGATTTTACTTGTAACCATAACATCATCTCAACACACTTTCTCCACTGGGTTTGATAGGTTTTTATTAGTGCAAAGTAACTATAACGTCCCATTAACAAAGTTTTGCACTGAATTTGATAGGTTTTTATTAGCGCAACTGAGCCATAATGTCCCTTTAACAAAGATTTTCACTGAGTATATATATATTCAGAATCAAAACAAGATGAGAAGGCTCCAGAATGTAACAGGCTCATTGCCATCAAGAAAATCAATTCACTTTCATGGAATAATGATTGTGATATTCTGTGTTATGGCTTGTGTTTTCCTCCTGATTATTATGGCATTTAGACATGTTCTAAGAGACAATACAGACATGGTGGGGAACAATGAAACAGTTACTATTGTCCCTGATGAAAGCACGAACATTGTCCTTTACAATCTTACAAGGTGTCTATTTTGATTTAAAAGGAATGTTGGGGAAGACAATTAAAATACAAATACATATCTTGATAATTTGGCTCATTTAAAAAATAACCAATGGTATTAGCATACGAAGTAGGTGGGAGAGAGACATCAGATGAAAGCTGCTATGTCTGTTCCATGATACCACATGCCATGAACACTGCAAGGACATGTATTGCCAAATAAAAGCTTGCACATGATGCAATATGTTTCAGCCATCTAGAAGCATGTTCAACCAAAGGGCAATTCGAAGGTAAATGGGCAACTTTATGATGGCACTCAAGAGGAACATTTCCACATGAAGATACTTATGTGAAGGCAAAAAGGATCTAAAGTGAGATGCAATGGACAAGCAAAAAACGTATGTATCCATCCCAGATTGGAGAACGAATAAAAATTGTCAAGATGAAGAGGATGGATTGTTCAGATATGTCTGAAAGATCAGGAGAGCCAGGATGCTGTGGGAGACTTCAGCTATTTGAATATGCGTGTGTTGCCACTAGTACTGGATGGGAAGAAGGACTATTATCTTGCCCTGCACATTATTGAAGAAAGAACCAGTAGGCATGGTGCAAATAGTGAATGACAGATGCCTGTAATCATGGGCCAAATAATCCAAGTTACTAACATGGGTCAATGACGAAGCAGGACTGATATCTATAATACCATTGAAGAATGCAACAACATGCTTCAAGAGTGGCGGTTTGGTTCTGGTTGGAGAGAACAAACGATGTGGGCTGACAATCAAGGTCCCAGGAACTGCTGTACTCATGGACTGATATTGGGCCTGTGGATCCAGAGCTTACATGCAGTTGCCTAAAAATTGGGGAGGAATATGTTCCATTGTATGAATACATGTTCCAGCATTAGTGATTCCTCAAAGTCATCTCAATATCAATTCTTTTCCAAAAATGAATGAACACCAGAGAAGGCAGAAGTCGCTTATTCTTCACTGGCTGAAGAGGGAGGACTATGTTTCATCAAAATCAATAAAGGCCTATCAAGACATTCCAGATTAACACAAACTGTTCAGCAAGACATGTATGATAATGACATCTCTATTCATGCCAGGACTCCAGACTGCTGTAAACACCAAATGGCTGCACATTATCAGATGGAAGCTGTTACAGACTATTATTGCAACAATAAAAGGATTCAATGCAATCAGAGAAGAATTGAGAGCCATCAGGCTGATGTCTCTCCAGAACAGTTATGTCCTGGACTTAATTACAGCAATGGAAGGAGGCGGGTGCACCAGAAGTTGGAGAAACAGCTTGTGTGCAGAGCAAAGACGAGTCTATGTTGGCCTGGGATCAAGGATGCTATTTCAAGGAATAGCTGCAAAGTATAAAAGTATAAAAGGAGGCAGACAGATGAGCCATGGACGTGAGACATATTTATCTTATATTAAGGACGAAGAAAACATTTGCAAGAGCCAAGTATTTGACGATTAACAATGGATGAGGTTCCTGCAAGATGGAGTAAGTCTCCAGAGGCCAAGAGGAGCAATGACACCCAGCATAATTGAATTAAATAGCAGTAAATAAGAGGTCAGAATGGACACATTTGTGGTCTATTCACACATGATTCAGAAGTTGAAAACAACGTATGGTATGGTATGGTATTGTTTATTTATATAGCGCCTACACACAGGCAAGTGTTTCAAAGCACTCATAGAGGGTGGGAACATGGGTCAAAAAAACTGTCGCTCAGAGCCCTTGAAAATCTGAGACAATAACAGTCTGCAAAGACAGAGTAAGTGCGTAAAGTACAATTAAAAGTATGGGATATAGCAAATAGGCCTGACAGCAATTCTGTAATCTTAACAGTACAATTAGGGGTGAAGACAGGGGAGAAACAAACAGACGATCTTCAGGCATGGTGCGTACGGATCGTGCCAGTGCACAGAGGGTCACATGGAGGGGAGGATCAAGTGCGCCTGGTCAGTTGAGACTGAGGTAAGTGCAGAGAGAGCCACTCTCTTGGGTTAATTTCTCAGTGCAATGAGTGTGGGTGGGGTGTAGGGCCCTGAGGCAAGTGCGACAGAGGACTGGCAGGATTGCCGGGGGCCAGTGAGACTCTGCGGTACTCCAGGCGGCCAGTCAGCATGCTGTAAGGAATAGGAGGGAGAGAGGGAAAGGAAGGAGAAGGTTAGCTGGGTAGCGGGCAAAAGAAGGAAGAGGAGAAGAGGAAGGTCTTGAGGAGTTTCCGGAATTTCAGGAGATCCGGCTCAAGGCATAGGCAGCAGGGAGACTATTCCAGAGGGAGGCACCGGCTGAGGATAAGGATCTCCCATCAAATCTCTGCTTGGAGAACCGCTCACACGCAGAAGGTTGGAGGTAGATGAGCGGAGGGCTCACGTGGGACAGGATTTAGGTAGGCAGCATGGGAGGTAGGTGGGTCCCAGGCCCTAGAAAGCCTTGTGAACAATGCAAAGGGTCTTGAATCTGGTCCTTGCAGCCATGGGGAGCCAGTGGAGGGATTTCAGCTCCGGAGAGATGTGGTCCCTGGACTTGACGTCAAGAATAAGTCTTGCGGTTCTGTTCTGGATGAGTTGCAGAGGGCACAAGGCAGAAGAAGGGAGGATGAGGAAGAGGCTGTCGCAATAGTCCAGCCTGGAGAGAACCAGGGCTCTAGAGACGGTGAGCCTCTGGGGGAAAGTGAGAAAGGGACGGGTACCTCTGAGGAGGCCTATTCATTAAGGCCTATTCAAAAAGGTTCCATGTAATAATGTCCCCTCAAAAATATCGCCATGCTAAAATATCGCCGAAAAATGGTAGTTTTTTGTGGGGACATTATTGCATGGAACATGCGGGGGACACCCCTGCAACCCCTAACCCTTTTTTTTTTGGCTGCCCCTGTCCCTATATATATGGCCTTTTCCCTGCGATATTATATACGGCGACCATATATATGGGGATAATATTACCTGATACCTTCAAAAAGATGTGGATGAAGATAGTGATGTGCCTACGCTCTCTTGAATGTCCCAGAACAGAGGGCGAGCTACAAGGTCAACTACATACGGGAGACTTTGGCTCATGGTCAGACTGATGAAAGATGATGGACTAATTGGGAAAGTAGAGAGTAATCTGACGTGATTCAAGCACCTGGGTTTTGTTTTGCTTACGTGCTGCTAGCTGAGCCGAAAGTCCATGTTTGGGTGGGAATGCCAACCAATCAGTGGATCTATGGGGCAACCTGCTATGCAATGTTGCATAGACCAATACTGCCATTTGTCCGGTATAATCAGATTTCTTTAGTGAAAGTAAAACCGTAGCATGTTTAAAGCATGATGGAAATGTACCTGATTGGAGAGAAATATTGAATAATAGTAAATAAGACAAACGTAGGTTTGATCAATGCAGCATGGAGAGGATATGAGGGAGCTGAGGTAGGATTATCCTGGGATAGAACTTGTACAATATCAAGTTTAGAAACAGAGGAGAAGTAAGATTCTAGAGGATCTGGAGCTGCATCCATAGGGGTTTGCGTGAATAGGGAGCTCAAGAAAGAGCAATTATGTATAATTGTAGCCACAAAATAAGATGACAAGTTATTTGCACAGAGAGCAGAAGACAAAGACAGATCAGGGCGTGGAGAGACTGGCAATTTGTTTAAAGTAGAAGACAGTTGATAAGGTGAAGAAGCATGTGCTGCCTTAAGAGAATGATCATCTTGATATTTTGCTGCAATAATAGCTGTGGAGTAAGACGTTTACAGTAAGGAAAGTTTGAAAAGTGTACACTAGTTTTGTGTTTCCACCACTTTCGCTCTTCTTGACAGAGACAGAATCATAGATTTTTTAATATGCTAGAAAACAAAGAGCCAGTCGTGGCGAAGTGTGTTTAGTTTGTCTAGTACAGTTTGAATAGTAGAATTAAATGATTCAGTAAACAGATCACAGTCAGATTCTTAAATGAGATAGCAACAGTGGTATCAGCAAGTTTCGATTGGCATAGTTATTCAAGGTTACATCAATAATATATAGTGGTGGATTTAACTGTTGGAGTAAGAGTGTTTAACAAAATCAAGAATGATGAAAAAAAAACAAAAAAATGATCAACATGTGGAGCACAGATAGATTGCAGTGAAATGGTGCATATAAGCAAAAGCAGAAGATAAGTATATTTGTCAGTATCATTAATATGGATATTAAAGTCGCCCATGACAAAGTAAGGCACAGAAAGCGAGGCAATGAAAGAGATCACCAAATCTAAGTCCTCGTAAAAGGAAGAAATAGGACCAGGTGGTCGATAGATTACTAGAATTGCAAGAGAGATAGGGGCAGAGAATAAAACATCATGGAATTCAAAAGATGACTCTTCAGGCAGTGTAGAATACATGGAGGATGGTGACCACAGAGGTTGTAATACCAAACCAACTCCACCACCTGCTCCTGAGTATGTAGGCGAATGGGAAAACGTAGAAGCAGCTGAAGAGAGAGCCGCTTTGTTATGAGTGTTATATGGCCATATGCATTTTTTCAGTAATTCAAAGAAATGAAAGTTGTAATGAAATGAAAAGATCGAGGAGTTATAAGAGATTTATCCACAATGGATCTGGGATTACAGAGCCCAATACTAATCATGGTGGCATCTGATGGCATATATTGGGATAGATTAAGTTAGACAAATTAGCATATTTCGGTTTTGTTTTTCTTTGTGCCTAGTAACTTGGATAAGTATATTCATAAGCAATAATGAATATGTAACAGCCCGAATGCTCCAAGTGGTTATTTTTTTAAAAATAAATAGCACTTACCGAGATGCAGCTGCAGCTTTTCTGCCCGTAGTCTCCGGTCTCCGTCCTCCGAGTCCCGGCACCAATGAAGGAAAAACCACCCAGTGGTAGCTTTTGTTTACTACAGCTGGCTGGCTTTTCCTTCATTAGTGCCGCAAAAGCCAAAGCAAGCACAGCGGCAGGCATCCATTTCACAAAATAACTGTAAAGACTATGGGCCTCATTACGAGGTGGGCGCAAAGGGCTACCGGGCACCATTAAGGACATTGGTGCCGGTAATCCCTTTGTGCCCTATTCCGAGGTCCCTTAGCGGGTCCCTACCTTAACGCCTGGTTTTACCAGGCATTATGGATTGGGCCCGTTAAGGGACTTCAGAGCTTTCTTAGCTCTGCTTTCTTAGCTCTGCGGTGCGTGGGAGAGCGGTCGCCGGTAGCCCAGAAGGAACAGCAGGCTAGGTAGCCCTGCCTGGGCCCTGTGAGTGAATTTTTGTCTTTGTTTTTATAAATTTGATTTCGCGCTCCGAGCGCGTTGTGTGCCTGCTCCTGCTGCCCTCCCTCCCACTTCCTGGTCCTCCTCTCCTCCCGCCTCCCTGCCCGCCCACCCCCCCCTCTGATTGGCTGCCTGACTGTCCCCTTCTGGCCTACTCGACGGCCGTTCCCCCCCGCCCGCTTTCTTAGCTCTGCGGTGCGTGGGAGAGCGGTCGCCGGTAGCCCAGAAGGAACAGCAGGCTAGGTAGCCCTGCCTGGGCCCTGTGAGTGAATTTTTGTCTTTGTTTTTATAAATTTGATTTCGCGCTCCGAGCGCGTTGTGTGCCTGCTCCTGCTGCCCTCCCTCCCACTTCCTGGTCCTCCTCTCCTCCCGCCTCCCTGCCCGCCCACCCCCCCCCTCTGATTGGCTGCCTGACTGTCCCCTTCTGGCCTACTCGACGGCCGTTCCCCCCCGCCCGCTTTCTTAGCTCTGCGGTGCGTGGGAGAGCGGTCGCCGGTAGCCCAGAAGGAACAGCAGGCTAGGTAGCCCTGCCTGGGCCCTGTGAGTGAATTTTTGTCTTTGTTTTTATAAATTTGATTTCGCGCTCCGAGCGCGTTGTGTGCCTGCTCCTGCTGCCCTCCCTCCCACTTCCTGGTCCTCCTCTCCTCCCGCCTCCCTGCCCGCCCACCCCCCCCTCTGATTGGCTGCCTGACTGTCCCCTTCTGGCCTACTCGACGGCCGTTCCCCCCCACCCGCTTTCTTAGCTCTGCGGTGCGTGGGAGAGCGGTCGCCGGTAGCCCAGAAGGAACAGCAGGCTAGGTAGCCCTGCCTGGGCCCTGTGAGTGAATTTTTGTCTTTGTTTTTATAAATTTGATTTCGCGCTCCGAGCGCGTTGTGTGCCTGCTCCTGCTGCCCTCCCTCCCACTTCCTGGTCCTCCTCTCCTCCCGCCTCCCTGCCCGCCCACACCCCCCTCCCCTTCCTCTCCCTCTGCCTATAACCTCCCCCCTCCTGGGCAGCCCTTTGCCCGGCAGCCCCCTGCGGCTAAGGGCCCTAGGTCAAGGGCGACTCCTCAGCTGCAGCTCCCTGTGTGTCTGCAGGTGTCCGCAGGGGACGCCAGGCGCCAGCTCCTCTGCTCTCCGGCACACCCCTCCTCACCTTGCTCACCGCATCTGCATGATGCCCCCCCCCCCTTTCTCCAATTTACTGTTATACTAGGGTGCTTTTTCTCCCCTCGCAGGATTCTCAAACTTAGGTGGCCCTGACCTACTACGCATTACTGTTTGCTCTGTATCGTGTTAAACTAGGGTGCTTTTTCTCCCCTCGCAGGATTCTCAAACTTAGGTGGCCCTGACCTACTACGCATTACTGTTTGCTCTGCATTGTGTTATACTAGGGTGCTTTTTCTCCCCTCGCAGGATTCTCAAACTTAGGTGGCCCTGACCTACTACGCATTACTGTTTGCTCTGTATCGTGTTAAACTAGGGTGCTTTTTCTCCCCTCGCAGGATTCTCAAACTTAGGTGGCCCTGACCTACTACGCATTACTGTTTGCTCTGCATTGTGTTATACTAGGGTGCTTTTTCTCCCCTCGCAGGATTCTCAAACTTAGGTGGCCCTGACCTACTACGCATTACTGTTTGCTCTGTATCGTGTTAAACTAGGGTGCTTTTTCTCCCCTCGCAGGATTCTCAAACTTAGGTGGCCCTGACCTACTACGCATTACTGTTTGCTCTGCATTGTGTTAAACTAGGGTGCTTTTTCTCCCCTCGCAGGATTCTCAAACTTAGGTGGCCCTGACCTACTACGCATTACGGTTTGCTCTGTATCGTGTTAAACTAGGGTGCTTTTTCTCCCCTCGCAGGATTCTCAAACTTAGGTGGCCCTGACCTACTACGCATTACTGTTTGCTCTGTATCGTGTTAAACTAGTGCCCTCCACTCAATTCCTGTCTACATACTCGTGTCGTCCGCCTCCCCTCCTACTCCATGGTGCTCTCTATTTCGCCTATCTACTCTAATTGCTTCTCTATTGACTATCCTGCTCTCCTCACTAAATCCGGTAGGAAAAAGTTTAAAAAGGACATCCTGGTCTCCAACCCAGGCCTCCCTATTGCTGACACCTACACGAGCGCCTGCTCCAAGGAAACTCTCACTGACATTCTCTTTTTCGTGCCTTCACCTGACCTATGGACCCTTCACATGCTCTCTGTGCTCTCTCCTTTCTCCTCCTCTCCCATCAATGGTGGCACCCGCTGGGATGTCCTCCTGGCCCCTTTCCACTCCTCTAAGGCCATCATTAATGTCTATGCTAACGGGACCGTCTTGGTCCAAGGCCCTCAGGCCAACCTTCACCTCTTTGATAGACGCCTCCCACGCCTCATCAACTTCCTCTCCTCTCCCACTGTCCCCCTTCCTCTGTCCTCGGCTACCTTGCCTCTCCCCTCCCTCCCTGCCCCTTCTCTTGCTCCCTCTTCAACTCCCTCTCTAACACCTCCGCAGGACATACCTCTGATCTGCACCCCTCCCCGGAAGTTTTTCAAAGGTGGCAACCTGCTCCACATTGCCACTCTAAATGCTCGCTCTGCCATCAAGCACTCCTCTGATATCTGTCGCCTTCTTGAGGAACTGGACCTGGACGTCCTCGGTCTCACTGAGACATGGTTCACAGCCAGCTCTGCCACCAGCTTCGACACACTCCTACCTGACGGTTACAAGATCCTCTCCGTGCCCAGGCCCAACCGTTCAGGGGGTGGTGTTGCCCTTATCTTCCCTGAGTGGATTCCTGCCACTGTCACTCCTACGCAGACCTACTCCTCTTTTGAATGCCTTGTCTGCCGACTCTCTCTCTCTCCTAGCCATTCCCTTACCGTGGCTACTATCTATCGGCCACCTGGTCAAATTTCCTGCTTCCTCTCTGACTGGGCTGACCTCTCCTCCTCACTCCTGTCCTCAACCACCCAACTCCTCTTTCTCGGTGACTTCAACATCCACCTCGATGCCTCCTGTCCCCCCACTGGTCTCTTTCGCGAACTCTGTAACTCTCTCTCACTCTCTATTCTCCCGTCTGGGCCTACTCACTCTGCAGGGCACACTCTTGACGCTCTGATCTCTTCTGACCTTCCCCTCTCCCCTCCTCTCTCCACTCCTCTCTCTTGGAGTGATCACTTTCTCCTATCCTCCCACCTCTCCCTCCCTACCCCACAGGCAAAGCCACCCTCTTCACTGCCACCCACCTTCTCGGTCATCCGACCCATGAAGCGCGTGTCAGTTGAGGCTTTTGCTGCTACCTTCTCGCCCCCTCCTCCCCCCTTGGCTGACTCCCACCCTGACACAGCCCTCTCCATGCTCTATTCCTCTATATCTGATACTCTCGATATCCTTGCCCCTGTCATGAGAATCCGCCTGAAGCCCAAAGCCAAATGTAACTCCTGGTATGACTCGGATCTCGTCACCCTAAAACGCAAGTGTAGGGTGGCAGAGAGGAAATGGCGTGCTTCATGTTCATCCTCTGACAAACTGGCCTGCCGCCTGCTCCAAAGGCAATACCGGCTCTCCGTTCTCACTAAGAAGAGAGCCCTTATCCAAGCCCGCATCTCTGAGGCATCAAACAACTCGGCCGAACTCTTTAAAATCTGCAAGGAGCTGGCCAACCCTGCTGCAGTCTCTACCTCTCCTGTCCCCTCCCAGGCCCTCTGCACTGCACTGGCCTCGCACTTCATCTCAAAAACTCAGGACATCCTGTCCTCGCTCTCCTCCTCTCTCCTCCCTCCCTCTCTTCCCAGCTCTCCCTCTTGCTCTCTTGCAGCCACCCCTCCACCCTCCTTCTCTGCTTTTCCACCTTTTTCTGCTGATGAGGTCTCCAGACAAGTCCGATCTATGAAAGCCTCGTCTAAACAGGTTCACCCCTGTTCCTCCAAAACCATCAAGGACCACATCGACTCCCTGGCTCCTGTCCTGGCTGACTTCTGCAACCACTCATTCGCCTCTGGAGTCTTCCCATCCCCCCTCAAGCACTCCCTTGTGCACCCCCTCCTCAAGAAACCCTCTGCCGACCCCTCCTGCCTGGCCAATTATCGCCCAATCTCCATTACTCCCTTCCTGGGTAAGCTCCTGGAGAAACTGGCCATCTCCCAGCTTAACCTCCATGCTGACTCTGTTGGTAATCTGCATGACCATCAATCTGGCTTCAGAGCTGCCAGAAGCACGGAAACTGCTCTCCTGAACATCCGTGAGGACCTGCTCCTGAACCTCGATACCAACACTCCCTGTGTTCTCATTCTGCTCGATCTCTCCTCTGCCTTTGACACTGTCAACCATGCCATCCTGCTCAACTGTCTCCGTGATAACCTGGGTATCACTGGTCAGGCTCTGGCCTGGCTGACTTCTTTCCTCTCCGATCGACCCTCCCAGGTCCAAATGGGCTCCTTCCTCTCTGACATCTTTTTCTCCACCTGTGGTGTCCCCCAGGGATCCAACCTCTCTCCCTGGCTTTTCAACCAGTATCTGGCACTCCTTGCCCACCGCATCGCCGCTCTCTGCCCCTACTTCCAGTGCTATGCAGACGATACCCAGCTCATCTTCAGGCTACCCTCAGCCTCCTCCTCTCCTTCCCTCATCTCCGACTGTCTGTCTGCTATCCATGAATGGTGCGCCGCCAATGACCTCTGCCTCAACGCCAGTAAGACTGAGATTCTACTCATCGGCACACCCACTCCCTCCTTCCCTGCAGCTCTCTGGCCGGCCTCCCTTGGCCCCCTTCCTGCCCCTACCTGCAAGGCTAAAAACCTCGGGGTCATCTTCGACTCCACACTCTCCTTCTCTCCTCATATATCTGACGTTTCTAAGAAGTCACACTACCAGCTGCACCTCCTTAGAGGTATTCTTCCCTTCCTCTCCTTCCCCCAGAAGCTCACTGTCTCTCGAGCCCTGGTTCTCTCAAGGCTGGACTACTGTAACAGCCTCTATCTTAATCTGCCTGCCTCCACTCTCCGCCCTCTGCAACTTATCCAGAACAGAACTGCGAGACTTGTCCTTGGCCTCAAGCCCAGGGACCGTATCTCTCCAGGACTGAAATCTCTTCACTGGCTCCCAGTGGCCGCGAGGATCAAGTTCAAAACCCTCTGCATTGTCCACAAGGCCTTCTGGGGCCTGGGACCAAAATACCTCCAACTCTCTCTTCCTAAATATCTTCCTTCACGAGCCCTTCGCTCATCCGTCTCCAACTCCCTCATGGTCAGCCGTTTCTCGAAGCAACGAGCTGGGGGTAGATCTCTCTCCGCAGCAGGGGCCTCCCTCTGGAACAGCCTTCCTGCCTCCCTGAAACTTGAGGAGAACCATCTCCGGTTCCGGAAGCACCTCAAAACCTTCCTCTTCGCTTCTGCCTTCTCTCTCCCTCTCCCCTGCTAATCCTGCTTAACTCCCCACTGAACTCAGCTCAAACCTGCATCTGGGCCACTCTCAGCAACCTCGGTCCAGGGCCCAGCCACTCTCCACCTGCACTGCCTCCCCGGCTCCCCCTGCACTGTGGGACTGTCACTGTATCCCTACAGCCCCTTTCCCAGCACTTGCTCTGCACTTACCTCGCACTTGCCACCAGCTGGCCCTTTCTATTTATTATTTATTATTATTTTATTTTATTTTATTTTTTTTTTACGCTACTTACCTTGTACTGCACTTCCCCCCCCACCTCCTCCCCCCTGCACTTCCTCCTTTTCCCCTTACCTCTGCACTTGCGCGATCTGAATGACACCTGGCCTAGTAGGATCGTTTGTCTGTTTTCCCCTTGTTTCCCTCCCTCCCTGCCTCGTCGCGCCTTGAAACACTTGTGTATAGGCGCGTTACAAATACCGTATCATATCATATCATATCATAACGGTACCGCAATTTGCGGTACCGTTATTAGCGCCTTCCCATTGAGCCCTATGGAGGCTGAAAAGGGAATGGGGAATGGCTTTTTCAATGGGGACTTACCGGTCCTGCAAAGGTCGGAATAGACCGGTAAGTCCCCATTGAACCAGGGCGGACTTGCTACCGGTATGGGAGGTAGTCATGTCGCTAATAGCGCCATGATTATCTCCATACTCGTAATGAGGCTCTATGAGTGTGGTGTATCAGCAACAAAGACCCAGGATCCATAGTCATCTTTCAAGAGATGATGGTGACCCCCTTCTACAGAGAGAACAATGTCTGTGGGGGGGCAGGTCCCATATGCAAAAATGATTTATGCGAAAATGTTTTTTTATTTAAAATGATGTATTTAATTTTGCTCATTGACCAAAAATACACCTAAACTCTGCCATTCAGCCAGGGCCTTATCTGAGACAGGATTTAATTTGAGTCATCAGACTTAGATCTGATTGAAATGGACTAGGTGCTACTCAGGTGTTATTTGAAGTATGTTCACAAACACATGAATAATTCTAAGCTGTTGGATCACATTCGATTTACGCTGTGTGTGAAAATCTTATTTCAGGTGCTTTTCATTGACAGCAGCACAAAATAAAAATGAACAATGAGTCGAAGCTAAGCTAGGCAGTGCGAGAAATTGCTGGCAAGGCTGCAACACGCTGGCTTTCTTTATTAATACATAAAATGATGCAGGTGAATTCTTCTCCAAAGGGTAACCTGCCATCAATATCCCTCTTTGTCACCAACTCCACGGCAAAAGCATAATGTACTTGCGTCCTGCGCATCAGTATCCTGATCCACAGCACCTGTTCTGCTCATGGTGCAGAACAGGTTCAAAGGTTGCAAGATGCCCACTCGACCACTGCAGTTATAGCAAAGTCAAGGGTGGCATTTACGATATGCCCATACCAAAAACTACAATGAAAATGAGTAACACACACTGATAGCAGGGTAACCTCTAGGAATACGCTATGCCTGTGTGTGGGCACAGTGCGGGGCAGAATCTATGATCATGGCTGCCACATCCAAATTGATATTGTACATGTGTCAGCTCCTGTGAGTCAGCTCTGCTGTAGAAGGTAATGTGTATGTGAGTCAGAAGGGCTGATACTGCCAAAGGGCAGGACAGAAACAGTGAGGACCCAGACTTTCTTTGATCCCCTTTATGAGGGCCAGTAACACACTCCCCAGAGACAGCCGCACAGTAGGCAGCTGTCCTGGGCCAGGAGCACATCCATTCAAAAGAAGTAGCTTCACACCAGGGTGCTGCAAGTCTAAAGGCCTTTGTTTTCAGTATGGAGGGGAGGTGGTCGGAGTAGAATAGGCAGGAGTGCTCTGGTCACTGGAAGAAGACTTCCACCATCTGGATTCTCACCGTCTCTCTTTCCCTTTCCTGTCCCCTCAACTTCCTCTGGAATGAAGCACTTTGGGTGTGACATCAACAGGGCAATGTCCACTCTGGCCAGGAGCAGGGACTGGTCCACTAAAGCAGGCTAGCTTTAGTCAAATCACCAGGAGACGTGTGCCCTTTAAAGAAGGGGTCGCTCAGTTCCTCTCAAATCTTTAAAGGATGCAGACCTGTCCTGAAGAAACTCACTTGGACTTTGGGAGAGTTGTACTTTCCAAAGCCCTCAGCCTGAGGTAAAGAATGAGACATCCAAGACAGAAGAAAGATCTGTCCTCTAACCACTCCCCGTACATATCGGGAGTGACCAGTGATGTGGAGCAAGAATAACCACTCTGCAATGGTTCTCCTAAATTAGGGGAGCAGACCCTGAACGGAAACTTCCTGTCGTCGAGTCCTCTCAGCAACCAGACGGGCAGACTGCAGGCCCCTTATCCACCACTTCATGAATAACTGCAGTTTAAATGCACAATTCTCCTCTCACCACGTATACGTGATCCACAGCCTCACAAAGACATTGATAGGCCGTATGACAGTCCCACCAACCTGCTGCCCAGATTGCAGGCCACTTATTTGGTGCTCTCGCACAACTGCACTTTAAGTGCACAATAATACTCTCAGCACATTCATGTGACCTGCGGCTTTACACAGATGTTGATGTATAGTATCAACAACCTTTAGTACATTCTCTACACCACTTATCCACCAATTCATGCAGTGCTTTGAGCACAATTGCAGATTAAATGTTATGTTACTTGGCATTTATATAGCGCTTTATATATCATTGGTATGACCTCAAAGCGCTGGTAGGTTGAATGCCCTTGGGAACCGTAGTTCAAGTCAGTAGAGAGATAGTGTCATATGGTGCATGGGTGCACCGGATATGTGTGCAGCTGGTGTAGTAGTTGGATGGTAGCTGCTTCCTAGCGATAGGTGTGGTGATGAAGATATCAGTAGGATGTGTGCAGTCTGGTGGGTGGACACCCAGACTGCGTCCTTGCTGCGTCAAGCCTGAGGAACGCCTATGTGAGGAGCTCGCCGGAATGTTCTCAGCTAGCTGTGTTTTATGAGGGTGATGAGGTGTTCATGGGGTCGTATTCGTATGTGAACAGCTAGGCCAAATTATCAGGGGTATAGCTGTGTTCTAGTTGAATGATGGTGTATAGTATAGAGTAAGCGTATGCACAGTCCAACTCTCACCACCTTCATATGATCTGCAACCTCACACAGACGTTGATAGGCTGCATGGAAGTCCTAACAACCTAATGCACACATTGCAGGCCACTTATCCACCACTTTGGGTCAGTGTAATAAAGACAGAGTGAGGGGATAGCGTGTCTAGTCAGGAAGGCTCAGCAATGGAGGCCCGCGCCATATGCTAAAAAACAAACCAGTGCCTACGGTAAATAGCTGACTATAAGGTAGATAAACTGCTTACACTCCAGTTTAGCCTTTCACCAGAAGCATGATTTTGGTTGTGTAACATGTGCTGATATGCACCCCTCATTGTACAATGTGTGCAGAATGATTTGGAAGGGGAAGCCCTGGCCCGATCTCAGATAAAAGAGCGACTATATTCCATAACACAAATGTACAACCAAGTGTTAATGCATATTTGACCAATTGTTTCTCTCAATGTGTTCTGGGAGTCATGACGTTTGCATTCACACCACTCATCATATATTGTATACTTGCCACTTCGAGGTTCCAACTTAGGCGTTTGGTGTCAGGAAGGCATATGTGTAACAGATCACAAAGAAATTAATGAAAATCTTTGTGGAGAACAAGACTGGAAGAGGAGTCATATTGTTGGAATGAGAATGTTAGAGAAAGATATGGGATTTCTAGATAAAATGTTGGTACTCTAACGTGGATCTGAAGATTCACGTAGTATCAAACCAGGACCTATCACTGTATGTTTAATCTGCATGCAGACTCTGCCAATATTGGGCAAGCGATCAATAATGCCCCAAAACATTGCATTCTCTAAATATATTAGAAGGTTGGGTAGATGTCAGAACTGGGCCCTGACATTCTCCTCTTGAAAACATACACATCAACATGATAATAAGTCATAATTATTGGGGAAGGGTGGGTAGTGATGGGACATTTCTAAGACTTCCTGTCTAAGGATAATTGTGTGGTCAAGAAAGCCCTGAAACCTGCCTTCTTCCAATAAGAAATCCGGGAATCATGTCCTTATCTTCCAAAGTCACAACATTCCCAGGAAGTGTTTTTCAGGTCCAGGATAGCACACATGACAGGAATTCAATTGCAGGGCACTATCGTTTTCATCAATGAAACCAAAGCATAGTCAGCAACATACACCTGACCCCTTCCCAAACAGCTACGTGTACCAGTTGTCTCAATGTCACCAGGGACACAACTGCAACCCTCAGTTTTGCTTTTACTTTATTGTCCATGGCACTGGGGAGACCCTATATAGTCCCAGGATTTGCTTTTACTTTAGGTTTACTTTAGTTAATTGTATTTTATTATGGAGACCTACAACTACAAATCCCACAAAGCAACTGACAGGAAAACAAAAGGCAATGGCCCTCATTACGACCCTTGCGGAAATCAACCGACCGGACCGCCATAGCGTAAATAGCGTTTCCGCCATTGCACGATGGAGCAAAGTGCGGCTCATTCCGACCCATCGGGCACGAGCACCACGCCATGGCGGAAGTGCAAAGTCCGCGATGGCGGAAATGACCCCAAAACGGCCCACACCGCCGCCGTACGGCGCCCTAGGTGCAATACCGCCACCCATCACAGCGGACACCGCAGTGAGCGCCAACCGGAAAGTACGGTGACCGTAAATATACGGAAACGGAAGTAAAAGCATGGTCCCGGAAGGGGAAACATCACGCCGTACACCTATAAAACCACAAAATCCACACAACCATAAAAAATACTACCCTGAGACACATCCCAACCCGTCATCCACCCTAGTGAAACCAAGAAAAATGGGAAAAGTAGCGAAGAAAGCGTGCGACCGCAAGCGGCAGGTCCACTTCTCCCGTGAGGAACTCACGGTGCTCACGGAGACCCTCCAGGAGAATGCTGCCGTCGTCTTCTCCATGCAAATGACCAGGACGGCACTTGCGAACAAGAAGGCCATATGGGCCCTGGTGGCACAGCGTGTAAGTGCGGTGGGGACCGCACCCCGCAACCCACAGCAATGCAGAAAGTGATGGGACGACCTGCGGATACGCATCCGTAGCATACTTTCTGCCAACCGCAACATTGCCACAGCTACCGGGGGAGGATCGGAATCACCCATCAAGTTGACCCCCTGGGAAGAAATCTGTTCCTCCACCATTGGAATGGAGAGCATAGAGGGAGTCGGAGGGATGGAGAAAGGAGTGCAGACATCCGAAGATTCAGGTAGGTGTCCCAAATAAAACAATGCCAAAACCACAATGTCCAATCATGTGAAGTACCACGTGCCCACATAGTGCAACAGGAACACATGTCCAGGAGAACGTCCACATACATAGGCCTGATAGCACACTTTAAAACTCACATCAAATACATAAATAATTAAAAATCCTAAAAACACCCTCTACACGTGCAGCAGGCACACCCTAACTGCAGGCTGCCAAACAACTGCACCCTCACTCCACACACAAATGAAACCACCTCCAAGGCCCAGACCCAAATCACCCTCAGGTACCACCCCAATGCATGTGATACATTGCCATTCCAATTCCCACAGACCCATTAATAACGCTCGCCCTCCTTTACTCCACCACAGGGTCCGATCCAAACGACGAGCTCCAGGACACCCCTAGCAGCACACCTGCAAAGAGGGCCAAGACCAACGGCCAAAGACCCTCCACCTCAGCTGCACGGATCAAGACACGGCAGCAGCACAAATCAAGTGACAGCACACAGGAGGGAACTCCAACAGGCACCCCAGCAGCCAGCATGCCCACAACACCACCACCACAGGTCCCCCCAATGGATGCCACAGTAGGCACTGCTTCTGGTGGCAGCAGCACCATAGGTGATACTGCATTAATGGCAGCATGCTCCGACACAGAAAACGGGGATGTCGAAGTTAGATCCATCCATGACCTGTCTCAATCCCCCTGTCTGTTCCATCCCGTACACCATGAGGATACCACGCAGGGGCACCCACAAGACGACGACTGGCCATCCCCCACAAGCCCTGTGGCAAGGCAACATGAGGTGATCAGCCCCTCTGTGACACCACCGCAAATGGCCATGGCCCAGCAGAGGCAACAGTCCCTCGACCAGTTAATCGTGCAACAGCAGCAACTGGCCACGCTCCTCAAGGACCATGCCGATGAATGTGGGGGCACTAAGGCAGACATAGAAACATCAACTGAGACACTGAGGGCAGAAATGGAGAGAAGTACAGAGACACTAAGGGCGCAAATGGAGAGTAGCACCGAGAGCCTGAGAGTACAAATGGAGAGTAGCACCGAGAGCCTGAGAGTACAAATGGAGAGAAGCACCGAGAGCCTGAGGGGGGAACTGCATGCGACGTCCAAAGACGTATGTGCCGAACTTGCCGCAGTGCGCCGTGTGCTCACTGAGCTCTCACAAACCCTTAGGGACATGCATGGACGTGAGCAGGCAGAGACATCATCCGTTGCAAGTTCCGTCCAGGGCAGCCCCCAACGTAGATCTGGGAGGAACCTGCGCTCCACAGGCAGGGGTGCCCCTGATACCCGCAGAGGGGGCTTGCAATAGCGACAGCCCACTGACAATGAGCATCTTTGGACACTGGTGTTCGGGGGGGAGGTAGGAGGGTGGAGGGGGTGTGTTGGGCTCACTTGGGTGGCGGGTCGATAGGGTGTTTAACATGATATCACATATGCCATAAACAATGCACGATCATGCAATGAGATGTGTGGACATTGATCTTTGTGTACGAGGCCATTATAGGCGTACAGTCCATATTGTGCATGTCCCAGACACACACAGTGCCACGAGTCCCGTGTCCATGTATCAGCCACCAGGCGTGAGTGCTAGAAGCATGCATCTATGAGATGCTGACGAATGTCACGGCCCTCCTGTGCCTCGCAGACTCCTTGAGGTGCTGCCACATCCCCACCCTCATCATGACCATCATCAGGTGCTTGCAGTTCTGCGTCAGGGGGCATGGGCACATTTCTACGTACGCACATGTTGTGGAGCATGACACATGCCATGACCATCTTTGCAACCTTCACATGGCGGTACAGGAGTGCCCCGCCAGACCTGCTGAGGCAGCGGAAACGAGTCTTCAGTAGGCCGAATGCCTGTTCTATGACTACACGGGTACGTGAGTGGGCATGGTTGTAGTCCTCCTCATGCTGGTCCCGTGGGTTCCGGACTGGTGTGAGGAGCCATCTCTTCAGTGGATACCCGGCATCACCTGTATGTGGACAAGAAAGGAATATTGAGGAATGCCATTGCTACGTACGCACCCCCCCCCTTCCTGCCAGGTCATTGCCGCATCACATACCCCACATCATCATGCATGAAATGAGACTCACCGAGTAGCCAGGATCTGTTCCCTGCGTGTCGCTCCATGTAGCGTTGTATAGTAGAGTTCCTCAAGACCATAGAATCATGGGTTGATCCAGGGAATCTGGCACAACAATGTGTAATGATCCTGTTGGAGTCACACACCATTTGTACATTCAGGGAATGAAATTGTTTTCGGTTGCGGTACTGGGCCTCCATGGCATGTGGGACGACCAATTCCACATGGGTGCAGTCGATGGCACCAATGCAACCCGGTATGCCGGCAAGTGCATGGAATCCCACTTTTGTGTTCGTAATTTCCTGCTCCGAGCGTGGTAGAGAGATGTAGTCGTCTGCGTGCTTCAGGAGGGCATCGAGCACTTGCAATAGTGTCCGTGAGAACAGTGGCTGTGATATGCCATGCAACTGTCCGACTGTGTGATGGTAGGTGCCTGTGGCCAGGAAGTGTAGTACAGACACCACCTTCAGTAGGGGTGGGATGGCGGTTGGGCTATCTATCATGCTGACAAGGTCAGCCTGTGTCATGTCCACAATGGCGGTTATGGTGTCCCGGTCCAAACGGTAGAGGGTGTGGATCTGCTCATCAGTGAGGTTGAACGGATGTGCTCGGAGGCGTGGGATTGCGGGCTGCCTGCGTGGTGGTAGTGGCTGTGCTGGCGGCCCTTGCTGGCCCTGCCTTGCCCTCCTCCTCCTCCTGCGTCTCCGCCGTGCGGCCGGTAGTAGTTGGTGTTCGTCTTCTTCTTGAAGTTGGAGTACTTGCAGTGCTATCAGGTCCCCCAGGGCCAACATGGCTAGTCCTGCCGGTAGCATTTCGGAGTGGGTGTGGTTGTGGGAGGAGACTGGGTGTGCAATTTATGTGTTTTCAGGCTGTATGGCCTCCACCTGTGGTGATTCATTCCACCTGTGCAAGCTGCATTCCCCTTTGGGCGAGCACGTCCCGCACACAACGCTGCAATTCGACGAATGGCATCTTGCTATTGCAATCATGTATTTGTACCCGATGGCAGTGTAACATTGGTTGATATGTTCATTCGGCTATGGTCCCATTGTTTCACATACAATCTTTGCAGTCGCGAACAGACTTGTGAAGGGTCAGTGGAACGTAGTACTCGAGTAACGGTGGACCCCCATGCAACACTGTACCGAGCTTCACCGACGGGCGGGGCGTTCCATTTGTGAGTGAAGGCAGTTGCCATTTTCACACACAGCCGCACTAGATGGATTAATTTGTGGTTTCAAGCGGCCACAGATGCCTTTTCGACGTGATGTTGCAAATGAGGAATTCGAAGGGCGGCGCTTTCGGTTTTCAGCTAGCGGCGAGGAGATGCCCACAGGTCTGACTGCAAATATAACGTTCTATTGTTCAATGTCCTTGGGACAGGGGCCATGGCGAGGATGCAATGATTGATATGAATAGTATGGGATGCGCAATAGCGACGTGGGCGATGAAGCCGGACGTTCCCAAATACATGTTACTTCACAACACTGGAATAACGGGCTGGGGCACGGTGGATTTTGCAGGCTGCATAACGCACAGACTCAATGGAAATTTCACATGTTATGTGAGTATGGAAACAGGCGTTTTCATTACGGGATGAGGGAATGATGTATGGATGCATGGACAGATGATTTGATACAGAGTTTGCCATGTACAGGGCTTCTTGGAATCTATCCGCCTCCCCTGCGCTATGTGATGCAGGGCTGCCATAGTGGGGCCATCGTCTATCTGGCCTTGTTGAGCCCTCCCTGTCTCGACGCGCCTTCAGACACTTGTGTCTATGCACGTTACCAATCCCATCAGATGGATTCTGTTTTAACAGACGCATGCACAGGTACACTCGTTTGTGATAGTGTTTTCACCTCGATATAGATAGTTATGATTCGCAAGTGGTTTTTGGGTGGTGATGATCCTTTGGAGTGGGCTAGCATGCATATGGCTGTGGATTTGGTGTGATCATTGAAGTGAGTAATTCAAATGTAGTTCTGATGGCCATACTATTCTTTTTCATTTCATTTGGTTGACAGGTATCTCCTCCCCTTTTGCCACTGCCATCTGTATGCCACTCCTGCAGATGGATTTTACTCCCGACACCTGCTGCTTCGTGTTAATCAGTGGAGCAGCATTACGATCTTATGGGACGATCGCCAATGGGCCACATGCCCTTACGCAGTACTAGTGGCTAGGAGCAACATTTCGGCCTTTCAGCTGGACTAGTGCCTCCCTATTGGGACGGCCCTGCGGTTCTAGGCGCTTCCATGTTGCCTTTTCGTACGGGAATGTAGCCCCTGTGTACCATGAAGGAACAGGGCGTCACACAAGAAGTAGCTGGTCATTTATTGCGGATGCAGGCCACGATAATGAAATATATTTTGGAGTTCATGGCCTAATGGCTGTATGGGCTTGGTGAATTTGTTGTGCATTAAATTTCTATTCTGATATGAACCGTGTAGCGTTCTTCTTTGCGAGTGATGTGGCATATTCCTATTTGGGGAGCGATGTATTGTGAGGAGATCTGCATTGGGTTCCAGCTTCGGAGTATAGTTGCGTGGTACTGTGCTGGGCGCGTTTGCCTACGGAGCCCAGTGAGGTCAGGGATAAGGGCTGCCATTATGACTGTTTTGATGATGTCATGCTCAGGGGCGGGGGATTAGCTTTTGTGTAACAGATGCCGGTCAGCCAGTTGGATTGGTGGAATGATGTGATTATCGGAATATTGCTGGTCACAGGTGCCTGTGTTTGCGTGCGTTTCTTGGTGGGAGACTGAGGTCATGTCCATTTGTATAGCTTCTGTATTCGTGCCATCTGTGCCCTGCAGCTCCCATTGGGCACTCTTGAGATTCATTTGTTCGTTGGCAGGCATGGATGACTAGTACATTTCACTGGTTGCATTGTGTGACTTCATTGCACCTACGGGGGGTTGTACAATGTGGCCAGGGAGCGGTGTACAAGCACTCAGTAGGGCCGTTTACGGTTGGTTCGCGATGCCGTACTTCTCACCATGGCGGAATGGTACTTTCCGCCGTGCTTGATGGCGTTAGGTGCATGTCCGCTAGGGTCGGAATTCGCGTACCGTTGCGCCATGGTGGTAATTACGGTTTGGCATGGCGCGCGCGCGTGCTTGGTGCAGTTTAGTTTAGTTTAGTTTAGTTTATTATTTGTATAGCGCCGCCTGGCCCTAGGGCATCCAGGCGCTTGCGATGAATACAACAAGAATAATGAATACAACAAGAATAATGCAGCAGAAATTTACAAATGTACAAATCAGTTAGCGTTGGCGTTCACTACGGTGTCGCTAATGGCATCGTACTTTGCGGTGACGGGTCATGATCGCACCGAGCGCTATTCGATGGCGGTATTGCATTTCCGCCATCGTTTTTCGATTTCCGCCAGGGTCGTAATGAGGCCCAATGTGTGGGACATACCATCTCTGCGGACATGAAGCCATGCTGTAACATTGCAAAATGTGTATCCTTTCCTACCTCTCTTGTAAGAGTCTCCGATGTCATGTAACCTCCATTTTGTTGCCGCCCTCACGTCTAGCCACAATTTGGGGTGGAACTGCCTGGAAATGGCTACTCTTTTGCAGTGCAGATTCATTTATTTGCAAGGAATAGGCTTCTGTGTTTAGTCTTTTTCTTAACTGAAGTGATGTTGAATGTTCTGGGATGTTTAGGAAGTTACTTAAGCTTAAGGTTTTCCTAATTATTCTAAAAGCTTCAAAGCATTGATAGAAAATGTCTATTTTGTAGGTTGGTTACTACATATTTGAGCCTAGCATCTTGTCCGCATTCACCAACTGCCGACTCATGTTCCCTTCAAGAAACAGCCCACATATACGTTTGAATCCTAACTGAATGCAGACCCAGGGCGCAGATCCAAAAGCATTACACGTATCCGATTCAACCTCAGTGTTAAATGTGTGCAGTAAAAGGGTTCATAAAAAGTTGTAAAGCTGTGCTGCCTGATTGCTACATATTCGTCAAGCTGTGACTGTGAAACATTTATTGCTCCTTCAGTGGCCCTGATATTCTGTCAACCAGAGACATTTTCTGTTCTTGGCATCATCTATTTAGTGTGCATTAAGCCAATTCCTTCTAAGAACGCAATGTACTGTTCCTTGGCACCGATACACTATTCGGGACAAGCCAGATCCATGGCCATTAAGGGTGAAAAACTTTCATAGGGATTGTAAAGCAGCTGTTGGTTTTGTTTCATGTTACATGGAGTGGGGTTGCATAGTTGAAATATTAACTTATCTCATATATATTTTCCCAAAATAAATCTAGCCTTCTACTTTTTTAATCCATTTGGTTTGATTTCATTTATTGCTGTGGCGCATTTGTGTGGAGTTTTGTTTAGAGAACATACTAGAAAACCTTATGTATATTTCATGTCTTTCTGCTCTCTCCTTCTGAAAATCTGTAAATCCATTCTCACTTCCTCCTTCTGATCTTCAGCAAACATGTTTCTATCTCCATGCAGCCCTTCCTGATGTTTCTCAAAGTCCTTCTCAATCTTCCTTCATCCTCCCAAACTGCTTCCCTGCTCTCTTGAATCTCATCAACTTCATCCTTAAAGTCTCCCCGCCACCTTACGCTTGCCTAATTATGCCTATCTTTACCATCCTCCTTTATTATTAATATTATTGTTATGGTATTTATTGAGTGCAGCCCTAGCTTCGGGAAGCAACAGGGCACTTTACAATCATAGAGGGAAGAATACAGTGAGGAAAGCAGAGAAAAAGGGAGCAGGGAGCTAACAGGATGGTGGGTAATTGATGCATGGGGGAAACAGTAGGGAGCAGATCACTGAGTCTCAGGTAGGGTGGGGAGTGCAGAGTGTGTGAACCTAGGTGTTAAAGCGGAGCAGGGAACTAACAGGATGGTGGGTAATTGATGCATGGGGGAGACAGTAGGGAGCAGATCACTGAGTCTCAGGTAGGGTGGGAAGTGCAGAGTGTGTGAACCTAGGTGTCAAAGAGGAAACAATCCTTAAAGAGAAAGGTCTTGAGCTCTTTCCAGAACTGTAGAAGTAGTGGAGCAAGTCTGATGTTGACTGGAGGATGTTCCAGAGTCTTGGAGTGTAGACAAAGAAGGCCTGTCTTCTGGTGCTTTCCTTCCTGCACAGTCATAATTCAAGTCTGTACATTTCCTTACTTCTGATGGATCGCAGGCATTTGGAGATGCTGAGTTTCTCAATGAAGTAGCTTGGGGACTTCAGGATGACAGCCATGATGCAACAGGATTTGAAGATGATGCAGGCTTGTAGTGGGAGCCAGTGCAGTTCGATGAGGGTTGGGTTGATTTGGTCGTATTTGCAGAGTCCTTTAATGAGTCTTGCTGCAGAATGCAGGTCACATTTCAGTGGTGCCCGGGTAGTCGCTGGAAGGCCTTCCAAAAGGGCATTGCCACCATCCAGGTAGGAGAGAACCAAGGCTTGGACATGGGATCTGAAGTTGTTTTCTTTGGTGAAGGGCTTGATTTTCTGCAGGAGAGTCAGTTGGCACCAGGCCGTTTGTGTCTTCCTTGCTATGTGCTTTTCCTTAAACTCGTCAGTCTCCTCCATATGTACAAAATAACCTCCGTAAATTCCCCTGACTCCATCTCTTGCTCGTTTTCACCATAATTCTTAACTATACCAGCATCCCCTGATATTTTCCCCTTTCTCCTCAGCAATGCCAACCATCTCCTTATATTCACCAAACCTCTCTGTGGCTGCCTCTCACACCTCCAAACTCCTCCACTCCTAGCACCTGCTCCAGAATCCTCTCTCCATATCTGCCCTTTCTCTCACTTTGCTTTACATTTTGCTCCGAAACCTGTTCTCAGGCTCCAAACACCAGCTCTTTCCTCAAAACTCCCACACTGGCTATTTGTTGATTGGTGTTTTTATAGTGTGGCAACCCCTTGCCCTGGGCTGGATTCTTGGAGTGGACCTGCACCTATGACTCTGAATTATTGAGGGATGTGAATTGGCATTTTCAAATAGGCTCACCTTGGCCTGCTTTGAGATTTCGGGGAGAGATCAAGCTTTATTTGACCTGTTTAACATCTCAGAATTATTTGCCCCTTGATCTTCGCTGCAGAGCATTTCCTGTGAATTATGCACCTTCCCTGTCTGCCCAGCATATACGCCTGATGTTGGTAAATCTTTAAAAAGAGTATCTCTATCTTCTGTGTGTGTAAATCTTGCTTCCCTTCAATGGAACTGTAATTTCATGTCACTCAGGTGAGGAAACCTTGTTCATGGACGATGGCTTAGTTGTGTAGTTGGGTAGACTTGGAGTTGAAGAGTTTTCAATGCAGGTTGTTGCGTGTGAGTTTTAGGGCATGGGGCCTGCATTGTAGCAGTGGTGCGTTGTAGGTTATTGCACATTGTTCCTCAAAGTTGAGGTTGGTGTTTTGGAGTGAAGTTCAAACTCCTGGTAAGTTTTTTGTGGTGCCAGGCGATGCATTGAAGGAGGGTAGAAGATTAGTTAGCTCGCCAGTTGATTTTGGTTATAAAAAGATTTTGTTTTAGGGTGGCACACAGGTTTTTGGGCCAGTGTTTTTGAGTGTAGTGTTTGGGATAATTGCTGTGGGTTTTCTAGACTGGGTTTGAACCACACTGCAGGTGTTTTGATGATGTATTCTAAAAATTTGGAGAGTTAGAAATGCACACTTTATTTTTCATCTTTTGTGTGCATTGTGAAATGTTTGCAAATTTGAGTTTTTGCAATGCACCACATTTTTCACCTTGTGTGTGTACTATGTGGAGTTTCTTATCGAGAATCTTCAGCAAGAGCTACATTCTTCCATCTTTTTGAGCACTTGTGCAAGAGTTTTCTTGTTTTTGAATGGTAGTGTCTGTGCACGCTTAACACACCACACCTTTTGTGGTTGTGTCGTGGTTTTTGTGATCTTTGTGTGTAAGTGGCTGTCCTATCACTTTTCCTTTCTGTTTTGTGTGGAGATAAGTGGTGATGTGTTTAGTGGCGAGATGGTTGGTGCTTTAGGGTTACTTTTAAGGTTGGCGACACTCAGACCTTTTAGTTATTTCTCTATGTGTTTTTATATTGGATGAGGGGAGGTTGCTCGCTTTACAGAGATGGTAGTGTCCTGTATTGGGGTGAGGTTGTGCCGGGACGTGGCAGGTCCAGGGTTTGGGTGTGGCAGGCCCTTACGGAAGGAGAACAGTTTTTATACAGATGGTTTTCGGTTGTTAGAGGGGTGTTGCTCAGAGTGAGTTATGTGTATTTATGGACATTATTTTTTTTAAACTTTTTGTAAGGTTTAAATAAACCAAAACAAAGAATAAAAATAAAAATGCTGATATGAATAGGTTTAAAGACAAATTTGATTTTGGTGTTCAGTTTGTTTGCCACCTGACCTGTCTTGGTTTCTTAATTTATGTCTAGCTAATGGACTGTAGGGGCCTCATTAGGACCCAGGCGGTAAGGGGTTTACGGCGGCGTAAACAGCGCCGACCCTTACCGCCTGATTCCGAGGTCCCTTAGCGCCATGGAGGTTTTAACACCTGCTTTTAGCAGGTGTTAAAATCCATGGCGCTAAGGGAACTTGTTGTTAATTACGCCACCGTAATTTACGGTGGCGTAATTAACGCCTTCCCCACTCCCATTATGCCCTATGGGGCAAAAATGGGAATGGGGAAGGGTAAATGGGGACTTACCGCCCCACTCACCTCGGAATGGGGCGGTAAGTCCGCCAACCACCATGGCGTAAACTTAGTTTACGCCATGGTGGTAAAGGTACGACCCAGGCGGTAACTTACCGCCTGGGTCGTAATGAGGCCCTATATGTGTTAGAGGTTGACTGCTTTCAAAAAGATGTAAAACATTTATTTTTTCTTTTTGCTTACGTGCATTTGGAAATATGACTTAGGTTCTATCAGTGTTTAGTGAAAACAAAATAAGCTTATGTGGGGATGGGCCTCTAATCATCTTAACCCAAAGCAACGAGGATGGGCCTCTAATCACCTTAACTTAAGAAGCGAGTGCACGTTTGTACGTAAAGCAGGTTTATTGTACAATCATCCGGGAGGGGCAAGATGATTCTATAGAGTCAAACTCCCTGAACCACACAAGTTGACACATTCTAAAACACTCCGATATATTTTATTACAAACCAAACCCACACATGATTGGTCAAAACCTATACAAAAGAAATCCAATCTTTCTCCAGTTCCCCCATTCTGATTGGTCACAATTATCTTAACTACCCTCTTCAGCACAAGCCCTTTTAGGATTTGTCTGTGGTAGGTCATGACATCATCTCACAGTTAGACATTCACATACAAACATAATGCATTACAAGTCCCAGTTGGCCTGAGACCTCCTAACGCTGTGTGTAATTGCACATGGTTTGCAAGAGTACTTCAAACAATATGGGGAGGGAAAAGATAAACAGGTTCCCTTTGAACTGGCAATAACCATCTCACTCACCCCGACTTGCTGGCATCCTCAGAACCCTCTAATCTAAATGACTACCAATTCAACAGGCATGGCCTCTGGTCACATTCTGAGAAAACAATCGAAACCCATGAAGTATTGGGCAACTTTGGCCCCAAGTGTACCTTCACCAAAGGTTTTATTGCTGGTCAAAAGCAAAATAGCCGGCTCTCCCTGAACAGTGAATAACAAGCTTCCATGCACTTAAAAGATGACAACTTCTTTCCGTGATACTGCTAAGCCATAAAATCTCCAGGCTGGCCGTTGGCTGACCATCTTCTTAATGTCATGGTTACTCATTGGGCCTCATTACGACCCTGGCGCTAAGTGAAAAACGATGGCGGTAAATGGTTACCGCCATCGTTTTCCGCCAGGTCCGATCATGACTCGTGACCGTAAACTACGATGCCAATAGCGGCATCGTAGTTAACGCTGCCGCTAACTGCGCTAAGGGTGCGCGCACGCGACCGCCCACACCGTACTTAGCGCCATGGCGGAAAGGTACGCAAATGCCGACCCAAGCGGACATGCACCTAACGCCATCACCGAGGCCGCTAAGTACCTTACCGCCATGGTGCAAATAACGCCATCGCGAACCAACCGTAAAGGGCCATGTCAAGTGAATGCAGCTGCCACAGGTGCACAGAAACAGCACAGGTGAAGGCAATACAGACTCAGGGGAGTACAAAAAGAGCACACCCCACCCCTACCCACACCCAGTCACACTCCACAATGATGCCAATACGACTAGCAATGTTGGGGCTGGAGGACCTGATAGCAATGCATGTGCTACTACAACAGCAACAACAACAACAGGCAGCACAGAGGAGACGCAGGAGGAGAAGGAGGGCAAGGCAGGCCCAGCAAGCCCCACCAGCACAGCCAGTGCCACCACGCAGGCAGCCCCCAATCCCACGCATCAGAGCCAATCCAAACAACCTCACTGCTGAGCAGATCCACACCCTGTACCGTTTGGACCGGGACACCATCACCGCCATCGTAGACATGACACACAACGACATCGTCAGCATGATAGAAAGTCCAACCGCCATCCCCCCCCTACTGAAGGTAGTGGCTGTACTCCACTTCCTGGCCACAGGCACCTACCAGCACACAGTGGGGCACCTGCATGGCATTTCACAACCATTATTCTCACGAACACTCATCCAAGTGCTCGATGCCCTCCTCAAGCACACAGACGACCACATCTCATTACCACGGACTGCCCAGGAGATTGCAAACACCAAAGTGGGTTTCCATGCACTAGCCAGCATACCCGGTTGCATTGGTGCCATCGACTGCACCCATGTGGAATTGGTGGTTCCACGTGCCATGGAGGTACCGTACCGCAACCGGAAACAGTTCCACTCTATCAACGTGCAAATGGTCTGTGACTCCAACAAGATCATCACACATTGTTGTGCCCGATTCCCCGGATCAACCCATGATTCACTGGTCCTGAGGAACTCCACAATACCACGCTACATGGAGCGACATGCAGGCCCAAGATCCTGGCTACTCGGTGAGTGCAATGTCATGGAAGTGGGCATGGGAATGACGTACCAGTGCATACTCCACCTCGCAGAAAGGGGGGGGGGGGTGATGCATACTCCACCTGGCAGAAAGGGTGGGGGGATGATGCATACTCCACCTGGCTGTGAGTAACACAGAGAACGGAGACAGAGGAAGGGCACTCACAATGCACACAACCCCTCTGCATACATAGGGTGATGGCATGCAAAACAGGCCATGGCAGCAATGAGCATATACTGGTTGCATTGTGTGAATCAATTAGTGCATGTAGAAGTGAGCCAAGGTAACAGTTCCATGCCAGCCATGGTGGAACATCATGTTCCTGATCAGACAACATGACTGACACATACATTCTCGCCTACATACAGGTGATGCAGCCTATCCCCTGAAGAGGTGGCTCCTCACACCAGTCCGGAACCCGCAGAACCAGCACGAGGAGGACTTCAACCGTGCACATACACGTACTCGTGTGGTCATAGAGCAGACATTCGGCCTCCTGAAGGCACGGTTCCGAAGCCTCAGCAGGTCTGGTGGGGCACTCCTGTATGGCCATGAGAAGGTGGCAAAGATCGTCATGGCATGTGTCATGCTGCACAATATGTGCGTCAGACGGAATGTGCCCCTGCCCCCTGACGCAGAACTGCAACCACCTGACGATGAGGATGAGGAGGGTGCAGATGGGGCGCCACCACATGGAGGAGGCGATGCACAGGAGGGGCGTGCCATGCGCCAAAGTATCATCGACCACTGCTTCTAGCACACACGGCTGGTGTTTATCGCATGGAGACTGCACTTGGGGCACTGTGTGTCTCTGGGACATGCACACTGTGGACTGTACACCAATAAAGCACACATACGCAATGAAAATGTCCACACATTTCTTTTTTTGAAAGAAAAAAGTGTATTGGAACTATGAACTGTCGTGTCACACCCCCTCCCACCTCCCCCCTGCACACCCCAACGCACCCCCTCCCACCTCCCACCTCCCCCCTGCACACCCCAACACACCCCCTCCCACCTCCCACCTCCCCCCTGCACACCCCAACACACCCCCTCCCACCTCTCACCTCCCCCCTGCACACCCCAACACACCCCCTCCCACCTCCCACCTCCCCCCTGCACACCCCAACACACCCCCTCCCACCTCCCACCTCCCCCCTGCACACCCCAACACACCCCCTCCCACCTCCCACCTCCCCCTGCACACCACAACACACCCCCTCCCACCTCCCACCTCCCCCCTGCACACCCCAACACACCCCATGTAGGTGTCAACAGATGCCTGTGACAGTGTCCACAGGCCGTCACAAGCCCCCTCTCCCGGCCCCCGGGGCACCCCTGGCTGTGGAGCGCAGGTTGCGTCCGGAACGTCGCACGGGGCTGCTCTGCGCAGAACTGGCAGTGGAGGATGTCCCTGGCTGCCCTTGTGCATGCAGCTCCTGTACTGTGTGGGTGAGGTCAGTGACCGCACGACGCAAGCCCGCAAGTTCGGCACAGATGTCCCTGGACATGGCCTGCATGGCATCCCTCAGGGTGGCAGTGCTCTGCGCCACTTCGGCCCTTAGTGTCTCCGTGGCCTGTTCAATGCTAAACCTAGCCCCCACACATTCCGCTGCATGCTCATCCAGCATTGCGGACAGTTGATGCTGCCGTTGAGTGATGTCCTCGAGGGACTGCTGGCCATGCTGGCCCATGGCCAGTGCAGGTGGAGTGATGGAGGGGCTGCTCCCCTCCTGTGGAGTGTGGACAGGGCATGGGGTGGAAGGCCACTCCTCTGCCTCAGTGTGCCCCTGTGTGTCACCCTCATGGGGGCTGGCGTCTGAGAAACAGGGGGAATGTAGTTGGTCAGTGGGGCTTCTGACCTCCTGCTCCATGTCCGAGTCAGAACATGCAGCTGTTGCAGCTGTCTCCCCGATGTTGCTGCTGGCCGCTGACCCCCTGCCTTCTGTGGCAGGCAATGTCGGTGGAGGTGGAGCAGCTGCTGCTGGCCTGCTGCCAACAGGGGTGCTTGCCGGTGGGACCTCCGGTATGCCTGCAGTGGGACCTGCTTGTCGTGGGGTCTGCCTCACTGCAGCTGAGGTTGAGGGTGCAGGGACGTTGTTGTTGGACTTCGCTCTCTTCGGCGCAGGGGTGTCCTGGTCCTCTGGGTGTGATTCTGTGCCTGTGGTGGAGCAAAGGTGGGAGGGCGTTATTGATGGGTCTACGGACTTTGGAATGACAATGGTTGACATTATTTTGGCCAGTGGATGAGGCAGATTTCAGGCAGTGCCATGCAGGTTGTCTCCTTTTAGTGTGGTATGTGGATGCAGGTATGCGGGTGCCAGCAGTGTATGCAGGGTGGTGCTCGCATGTGGCTATGGGCAGTATTGATTTGTGTTGCATTTACACTCTAGGGCAACCTTGTGCTACACATGATTGGACTGCTGTGACTATGGCATGTCTTGTATGAGGCACCTACCTTCATCGCCTGATGTCGGGGCTCCCCTTTCCATCCCTCCAACGCCTTCGATGGATTCCATGCCGATGGTGGTTGCACAGATCTCCTCCCACGGTTGGAGTTTCAGGGGGGATTCCGACCCTCCACCGGTTCCCTGGGCAAGGTTGCGGTTTGCTGAGATGACGGCTCTGACCCGTATGCGCAGGTCATCCCAGCGCTTCCGGCACTGCTGTGGGGTGCGGGGTACGGTCCCCACCGCGCTGACGCGCTCAGCCACCAGGGCCCAGATGGCCTTCTTCTTCCCGATTGCTGTCCTGGTCATTTCAGGGGAGAAAACAACACCTGCGTTGTCCTGCAGGGTCTCCGCTAGCATGCAGAGTTCCTCCCGGCTGAATCGCTCCTGGCGCTGGCGGTCACATGCCTTTTTCACGGATTTTGGCATTTTCGGGAACTTGGATGGGTGGGTGTTTGGTTGGGACAGGTGTCAGGGTTGGGTCTGGTGTTGTTTGGTAGGATGGCGATGGATTGTGTTTTTAAAGATGGCCGACGGGCTGCTTCCCGTTCCGGCGCGATGACGCTATTTCCGGTTTGGCCTTTTACGGCCGCCGCTAATTACGGTGGCCGTAAATTACGGTGGCCGCTACTTACGCTGGCTGAAGGGCACCTTGCTCGCTTAGCGATGCCGGTAGGGGCCTTTTCTGCCATGGCGTTAATTGCATTACCGCCATGGCGTAATGCTCGTGCGCGATGGGTCGTGATGTGGCGCTCTTTACGCCATCGTCCCACGGCGTAAACGCTCATTACGCCATGGCGGTAATGACGGGCGATTACCGCCAGGGTCGTAATGAGGCCCATTATCTTTCCTTTGGGCTCCAAACCCTGCAAAACCAGTTTTTCCCAGACACTCAGAATTCACCTCACAAACCCTTAGCAGAGTATAACCAATTTATGATAAGAGCATACTGCTTATAGATTTGTAAATTCCTCATGTATGTATTTCAGTGCGTGCATGTTTAATAACTACTGTGGTTTCTTCACAGTTGGTTCTTCTTGACATATCCCCTTCCTTCCTTGCATGTACATTATAAAGCTCCTCATTGCTCTGCTTCTAGGTGCTTTATGTCACACCATACCCAGATTGTATTTATATTTCATTGGTGATTTTGACATTTATCTTGCTGTGCGTGTGCAGATCTTAAATGTATCAACTTAAACACAAAGTAACACATATCCGATTGTCATTAACTTCGCTGGATACATTTAACATTGCGCCAACTTCGCTGCTCCTCTAGTAAAAAATATGGTGCATGCAACGTGAATCCCTCTTTCTCATTATTATTATTATTATTATTAGTAGTAGTAGTAGTATTATTATGGTATTTATTGAGCGCGGTCTTAGCTTTGAGAAGCATCGTATCCCTTTACAGAGGTATGCACCATTACAGATACATAATGGAGCGCTTTACAGAGGTGTACATACAACATTACAGATGCATAACACAGTGTTTTTCAGTAGTGACAACAGAGCAGATATACAGAGGAGGGTACGATACAGAAGGGGACAGAGGAGGGGTACAGCTGTACCGAGTGGTGGTGAGAAGAGGGGTGATCAGCGTCTAGCGAGTCAGGTGGTGTGATGGGTGACATGATGGCCTAGGTGTTGAGGAGGAGACACTTTGAAGAGGTGGGTCTTGAGTTCTTTTCTGAATTGTAGGAGCATGGGGGTGAGTCTGATGGCGATGGGGAGGAGGTTCCAAGTCTGCACGTGCCCTGGCTTCTAGTGGTGCATTGAGACCTTTCCTGACCACCCCAATACTTACAGATATTGACAGCATCAGGTGATGTTTAACAAATAGATTCTAAGGCATGACACGAAAGGATCTATTATGCAGAACTCTTTTCTTTATTTAATTTAGTAGCAAGAAAAAATAAGAACTACTGCTCCCATCCTGCTTTGCCCTTTCCCTCCTCCACTCCTTCCTCCAAACACTCAACTGACAGTCCCATTGGGAGTACTGCAGCCCTCTGTCTGCCTCTTTTATTGCTGATCCCAAATGAAAGATACGGATTGCCTCTACAAATCATTCTAGAATCATACTAAATGTGGTTGTTTTTAATGTATTGGAGGCTTAGATATGGGTGGATAGAACAGAATACAGCACAGTGCAAAGTGTAACTTAGAGCATACTTGGTAAACATGCAGGGATTTAGATTAATTTTACTTTCAGTTCCAAATGGTGAACATATGCTCCTCTTTTGTTTCCCCTCACCTCCCCCATTCCAAAACACCATGACAACTTACTGTGTCTGTGTGGGATGCCAGTCAAGGGGTGGTTCGGTTTAGGGATTGCTGGCACCTGGTGCAACACTTGTTACCGAATTAGAGGAAAGGACCTTCAGAAGGTATGTGTGGTGAATGATAATAGCAAAAGGGCTCACGTTTCTGAACCTCTATCAATATGACCCATATGAGAACAGACATGGCCACACAAAAGGTTAGGAAGGGGGTGGCAAGATGCCCCCTGCTGAGCAAGAAACAGGTGGAGAGGCTGCTGAATGGCAATCTCAAATAGCAGCATTTATTGGACAAGCTATCTCACAAGTCTGGGAAAGCCATTTAAGAAGCCATTTTGGACATGGCTGGTCGTTTTGGAGAGTCAGTGTCTTTGGCGAGATGCCATGGCCTGGCAGATCCAGGTAATGATGGCAGCAATTGATGGCTGGATGACATGAGGATAGCCTCTAGGCCACAGACAGTGGCATGTAAATGGCACCATTCCTTGGGAGGCCTAAAGATGAGTGTGTCTGGGGTTTGTCAGTCTGGCATTCCCAGGCCTGAGACGCTTACAGGGGCATCGAGTGTGGGTGCTTATGAGACCAAATAGATCCCACAAAGTGGAAGGGAAGACGTATATCTGCATGAGGGGGCCAATTTTGTGTCCATAGGCATATTGGGCCGCATTATAAGTATTGCAGTCTGGAAATAATGGTGCCGGTACCAACGTACCAGCACCCTTTCCGGACTGCCATACTACAACGATGCCTACCAGCATGGTTGTCACCGAAGCACAGTTACAAACGGTGCCAGTGCTTCCGTGTCCCCATTTTCATGGAGTCCTATGTACTCCATGGAAATGGGGAGTAACCGTTACCACTGCCACTTGTAATATCCTGGTGCGCAGTGCAAACAGAGCTAAAGGCAAACAATGAAGCCAACCAGTTTTTAAAGTGACTTTTATTTTTGCGTTTTTTTTCTTTGAGCCGGCCGTTGAGGCGCTCATACATCCCGTTCCCTTACAGGTGATAGGCACAGGAGAATGTCTGCTGCATCCACAGTAGCGTAGTGATGTGCTCAAAAGTCTCATTCACGAAATGAAGCCCATTGTCTGACTGCAGGACCTCATCCCCCCATCATGTGAATAGCTAGCTAACAAGGACATTTGCTGCCCTTAGGGCATTAGGATGTGAACAGGGACCAGCTTCTATCCATCGGGAGAATGGGCACTAAACCACTATCACGTAGCGGTCGCCCTGGCACACCTGGATCTTATCGACATAGTCGATGTGGAGCTGTTGGAAAGGCCGTATTTAGTGAGGTATAACTCCCCTCACTACACGTAACGTATGCCCTGCAGTGAACGTCTTACAAGTGACGCAGCTTTCCGTAAATGCTTCTACACGCTCTAATATATTAGGACCGAACCAATCTTCACCAATGTGAGCAGCAAGTACTTCTTTACCCATATGAGTGGGATAATGCAGTTGCGTGAGTGCAATATGCAATAGTGCTTTTGGGAGTACTAGCTTGCCTGTGCTTTCCTGTCACAACAGATCATCCATAGGAGATATTAAACATCCCCTTCTCAGCCATAAATCTTTCTCCTCTGTTAGAGCCGTTCCCTGAAACTCCATTATCTGTGTGGCTGGCAACGTATTATAGCCTTCCCTTGGAATCATAGTGTGAATAAGTCCAGTCCAGGCATTTCGGTGCTGGACTGCCCTTGGGCAGGACAAAGACTGATATGTAGTGGACATTTCTCTTCTGTGAAAGGATTGTGAGCTAAAGACTCTGGTTCAGACTCTAATCCGGGATATAGGCCGGTAGTAGAGAAACTCCCAGAACCCCCCCCTGTTTTTGCATATTAAGTAGCTTTGGGTTTTCACCCTAACTTACTAGGGTAATCCAGATATGCAACCCTTGCTCACTGTTCTTAGAGAGGCACAGCTCCACCTCACTGACGAGGCCCAACCAGGCCGAAACACGTGTGTGGGGTTGCTGTTGGTACTCTTGATCAGAAAAGAATTGCCAGCCATTTCGGTGCTGGACTGCCCTTGGGCAGGACAAAGACTGATATGTAGTGCACATTTCTCTTCTGTGAAAGGATGGTGAGCTAAAGACTCTGGTTGAGACTCTAATCCGGGATATAGGCCGGTAGTAGAGAAACTCCCAGAACCCCCTTGTTTTTGCATATGAAGTAGCTTTGGGTTTTCACCCTAAATTACTAGGGTAATCCAGACATGGAACCCTTGCTCACTATTCTTAGAGAGGCACAGCTAGAGAAACTCCCAGAACCCCCCTTGTTTTTCTTAGCAAAGCATTCATCTAGCAAACTTTTTCTACCTTTGTCTTAGCGCCTGTCGTCTTGCCCAATTGTCCACTATTGTCTCATCTGTCTCTGACTTGTCTGCTTGCATTCGTCCCTTGTCCTACCCTAGTGTTCTCCCCTCCCCATCCCACCCCTCTGCCTCTTCTCTCCTCTCCCCACCAACTCTATGGTGCTCTCTGCCTCTCCTATCTTTTCTAACTGCTTCTCTATCGACTATCCTGCTCTCCTCACGAAATCTGGTTGGAAGAAGTTTAAAAAGGACTTCCTGGTCCCCAAGCCAGGCCTCCATATCGTTGACACCTATACCAGTGCTTCCTCCAGGCAAACCCTCACTGACATCCTCTTTGTTATTCCCACACCAGACCTATGGACTCTACATATGGTCTCTGTGCTCTGTCCTTTCTCTTCTTCTCCCATTAATGGTGGCACCCGGTGGGAGGCCCACCTGGCCTCCTTCCACTCCTCTAAGGTCAACATTAATGTTTACCTGAATGGTACCATCTTGGCCCAAGGCCCTCAAGCCAACCTTCTCCTCTTTGATAGACGCTTCCCACGCCTCATCAATTTCCTTTCTTCTCCTGCTGTCTCCTCTCTTCCCTCCACGACTTCCTCGCCTCACCCTGCTGTCTCCTCCTTAGCTACCTTGCCCTCACCTCCTTCCTCTTCTGCCCCTCCCCCTCGGGCTTCTTCTATACCTCTGCAGGGCGTACTTCTGATCTGTACTCCTCCCCAGAAATCTTTCGAGGATGGCAACTTTCTCCATATTGCCACTCTAAACTCTTGTTCAGCTGTCAAACACTCCTCTAACATCTGCCGCCTCCTCGAAGAACTTGACCATGATGTCCTCAGTCTGACTGAGACATGGTTCATGGCCAGCTCTGTCACAAGCTTTGACACTCTCCTTCCTGACAGCTACAAGATCCTCTCAGTGGCCAGGTCCAATCGTTGCGGAGGCGGTGTAGCCCTGATCTTCCCAGAGTAGATTCCTGCCTCTGTCATTCCTATGCAGGCCTACTCCTCTTTTGAATGCCTCATCTGCAGGCTCTCTCTCTCTCTTAGCCATTCCCTTACTGTGGCTATCATCTATTGGCCTCCTGGCCAGATCTCCTCCTCCCTCTCTGAGAGCGAGGACCTCTCCTCTTCCCTCCTGGTCTCGACCACTCAACTCCTCCTTCTTGGAGACTTTAACATCCACGTGGATGCTGCATGTCCTTCCTCTGGACTCTTTCGTGAACTCTGCAACTCTCTCTCACTCTATATCCTCCTCTCTGGCCCGACTCACTCTGCAGGGCACACTCTGGATATTCTGATCTCTACAGACCTTCCCCTTTCTATCCCTCTCACCACTCCTCTCTATTGGAGTGATCACTTTCTCCTTTCCTCCCAGCCCACTCACTCCACCCCTCAGTCCAAGCCTACTCCAGCACTGCCACCTACCTCCTCGGTCATCCGACCCATGAAGCGTGTGTCAGTTGAGGCTTTTGTGCCACTTTCTCAATACCCCTCCCCCTTCGGCTGACTCACATCCTGACACAGCCCTTTCTATGCTCCACTCTGCTATATCTGTTACTCTTGATGTTCTTGTCCCTGTCATGAGGATCCGCTTGAAGCCCAAAGCCAAATGCAATTACTGGTATGACTCAGACCTTGTCACCCTTAAACGCAAGGGCAGGTTGGCTGAGACGAAATGGCGTTCTTCCTGTACATCCTCTGATAAACTGGCCTGCCACCTTCGCCAAAGGCAATACCGGCTCTCTGTCTGCACCAAGAAGAGAACCCTCATCCAAGCCTGTGTCTCTGCGGCATCCAACAACTCGGCCAAACTCTTTAAAATCTTCAAGTAACTGGCCAATCCTGCTGCAGACTCTACCTCGCCTGTCCGCTCCCAGGCCCTTTTCTCGGCCCTGGCTTCTCATTTCATCTCTAAAACTCAGGACATCCTGTCCTCTCTCTCTTCCTCTCCTCCTACCTCTGCTCCACTCACCTCACCTGGACCTTCTCTGGCCACCTCTCCTCCCTCCTTCTCTGCCTTTCCCCTGTTCTCGCCAGACAAGGTTTAAAGACAAGTCCGATCTATGAAAGTCTCATCGAAGCTGGCTCTCCCCTGTTCCTCTAAAACCATCAAGGACCACATTGATACCCTGGCTTCTGCTTTGGCTGACTTCTGCAACCACTCCTTTGCCACTGGAGTCTTCCCTTCCCCCCTGAAGCACTCCCTTGTGCACCCTCTTCTTAAGGATCCCTCAGCCGACCCCTCCAGCCCTTCTAGCTACCGCCCAATCTCCATCACTCCTTTCCTGGGTAAACTCCTGGAAAAGCTGGCCATCTCCCAGCATATTCTTCACACTGAATTGGTTGGTTGTCTCCATGAACATCAGCCTGGCTTCAGAGCTGCCATAACCATGGAAACTGCTCTCCTGAACATCCGTGAAGACCTGCTCTACAACCTTGACTCCAATACCCCTTGTGTCCTCATCTTACTTGATCTCTCTTCTGCCTTTGACACGGTCAACCATGCCATCCTGCTCAACCGTCTCCGTGATAGCCTGGGTATCAGTGATCAGGCCTTGGATTGGCTGACCTCTTTCCTCTCAGATCGATCCTCCCAGGTCCAACTTGGGTCCTTCCTCTCCTCTATCTCTATCTCTTCCTGTGGTGTTCCCTAGGGGTCTAACTGCCCCAACTTTCAGTGCTATGCAGACGACACTCAGCTCATTTTCAGGCTTCCTTACTGCCACCTCCTCTCCTTCTCACATCTCTGACTGTCCACTATCCAGGAGTGGTGTGGCGCCAACAATCTCTAACCTAATGCCAGTAAGACTGAGATTCTCCTGATCGGCACACCTGCTCCGTCCTTTCCTATCGCTCTCTGGCCAACCTTTCTTGGCCCTCTTCCTTCTCCCACCTGTGAGGCTAAAAACCTCAGTGTCATCTTCGACTCAACTCTCTCCTTCTCTCCTCACATCTCCAACGTCTATAAGAAGTCACACTACCAGCTGCACCTCCTCAGAGGTATTCTTCCTTTCCTCTTCTTCGCCCAGAAGCTCACTGTCTCTCTACGCTGGACTACTGCAATAGTCTCTTCTGCCTGCTTCAACTCTCCGCCCTCTGCAACTCATCCAGAACAGGACTGCAAGATTTGTCCTTGGCCTCAAGCCCAGTGATCATATCTCTCCAGGACTGAAATCTCTGCATTGGCTCCCAGTGGCTGCGAAGATTAAGTTCAAAACCCTCTACATTGTCCATAAGGCCTTCTGGGGCCTGGGGCAGGGGGGCGCATTACCTCCAACTCTCTCTTCCTAAATATCTTACTTCTCAAGCTCTTCGCTCATCCGCCTCCAACTCCCTCAGGGTCAGTCGTTTCTCCAAGCAATGAGTTGGTGGTAGATCTCTTTCCTCAGCTGGGGTCTCCCTCTGGAACAGCCTCCCAGCCTCCCTGAAATTTGAGGAGAACCATCTCCGGTTCCGGAAGCACTGCAAGACCTTCCTTTTTGCTTTTGCTTTCTCTCCTCCTCTCCCCTGCTGAACTCCTGACTGAAGCTGCACTGGTCACCTGGCTACCCTTTGATCTTGGGCCCAGGTCCCCTTCTCCACCAGCTGCACTCCTGCACTGCCTCTGGGCAACCCCTGCACTTGGGGGCTGTTTCTGTATCCCTACAGTCCCCACCAGCTCTTGACACTTGAAGTCTACATTTACCTGTGCACTTGCCACTAGCTGGCTGCACTTTTTTTATTTATCTTATTTATTTTACTGTTGATCCTATGTATTGCACTGCACCCTCTCCCTGCCCCCTGCACTTTCCCTTCCCCCCCACCTGCACTTGCGCAATTTCAATGTCACCTGGCCTAGTAAGATCATTGTCTCAGTCTTCCCTCTGTTCCCCCTCCCTTGCCTCATCGCGCTTGAAACACTTGTGTATAGGCGCGTTATAAATGGCATATCAAATCATATAGTATCAAAACCAATAGGGGCACATGCTGCACAGGTGTGCCGGCAACACGTCTAAAGCTCCTTCCCTGCCATTGTGACAGCCCAGAGTGTAGTGTAGATGTCATGTAAGCCAAATCTGAATACACTGTGATTTCTTTGTCCATGCGTGCTTCTAGTGTCATTATGAGAGCCACTAATTCTGCTGCCGTAAAATGTGAAGGCAATCTCGCGTTGGCTATTACGTCTGCTGTGCCGTCTCACCCCTGCCGTCCTATATGCCTTTCCCCTGTTGTCTGGTCTACTGTCAATGACCCATCAATATAAAGCACCCCTCACCCCTCAAGTGGCTTCTCCTCCGCCTTGGGAAGATCATCATACTGTTCCATATATGTAGCACAATCATGTACATAGTCTCCCTTTTCTACAAGCTCAGCTAAAAATGTCACTGGATTGACAGTCATGCACCTCACTACCTCGAATGCTGGGTTTGAGATAATTACCTTAAATCCAGAAGCTTGCTGTGTGGTCACATACTCTTGGGTCTTTAGAGAATTACAAAGAGGGCATGCTCCACGTAAAGGGTGGTGCTGCACCCCATGGCGATACTTGCTGACTTCTCTAACGCAAATGTGGCAGCAGCCAAAGCTTGCTCACAAGGGTAATGTTCACTCATCACTGGGTATAAACGTCTGCTACAATAAGCTAATGGCTTGTGCCCTAAGGTAGTCTTCTGCATGAGCACCGTAGTCCTCACTGCTCCATTTGTCGTGATAGTCTGGGATGCCTAGTATTCAGATGTGCATATAGCTTTCTTCAGCTCTTCGAAGACTTCAGTCATTTCATGTGTCCATACCAACGTACCATTCCCTCTCTGTGCCCCCCTAATCCTGCTCAACAAGGGTCTTACGTATGTTCTATAGTGCAACAGCCATGTTCTGCAATAATTGCAAAGGCCCAGAAACTGCTGCATTTCTCTCACTGTCTTTGGCCTCAGCATTTTACTGATTGCCTCTGCCCTTTCTGTGATGTTAACTGCCATATGTATAACACTTCCCTTTGGCAATATTGTAATTTTGCCTTGTCCCCCTTATAACCCTTTTCTGCCAATGCTGTCAGGAAATGTACATTTCAACACTGTTCCTCTGATTTGCTGCGAATGAATATGTCATCCACGTATTGTATGAAGGTGCTCACTATCTGTATGTTGCCTAGATTCATCTGAAGGACCCTATTAAAGATGGAAGGTGGCTCAGAGTATCCTTGTGGGAGTCTTGTGTGTTTTCACTTGCGGTTTCTATATAGGAAGGAAGTTAAGTCCTGTGACTCTTCATGGAGTGGTAGAGAAAAGAAGGAATTCTTCAAGACTATAACCGTGAAGTGTGTAGCTTCCATGCTGCACAATATTGTCTATGGGTTCGGAACTAAAAGGCATTCTGCTTCAACAATTTGGTTCAACAGGCACAAATCCTGAATAATATGCCATGATCCCAGCGTCGCCTTTTTCAACAGTTACACTGCAGTGTTTCATTGCCATTCTGAGGGTACCAGAATGCGTTGCTTCACTAATGAGGTGATCGTCACGTAAATACCCTCATCTGCCTCCCTTGATAGAGGATACTGCCTTGGTAAAATATCCCCCGGTTTAAGCTTTTTCTTGACTGCTTCTATCCATTTTAGCAGACCCACGTCATAGGGACTATTGGTCTGTAAAACACTGGGTACCCGCCCTAAACCTTCCTCGTGAAATGGTGGTGGTGGTTTTCACAACACAGCCCATCTCTGCGGCACTGTATTTCCATCCAATATGTAATGCTTATGTGAAACACCACCTCACTATCTGATCGATCAACTTGGAAGAAATCCTCATCTGTCATGTCAGTCAACCTGTAAGCTTCCCCTACTGCAACTGCAGTTCTCCATGATCGTCCTGTATCATCAGTCCCATGCAGTAGTATTCTCTCGTCTCTCACTATAACTGCCTAGAGTTGTATTGGGATCACTTTTCCTTTTTTCTCATCTGTAGGAAACTCTGGTCTGAATAGGAAATCATTGGATATGCTTAACAGTCTACCTTGTATCCCTGGGAGCCATGCTATTAACACTTCTACCCCATATGAAAACAGTTCAATGACTACTCTGTACCGTCAGGCCACAATAAGCTTAGAGGAGTTGTGTCACATTCATGAATACACTATTCCTTGGTCTGTGAATGAAATGGTCATGTTAATTCGACTCATCATGTCTCTACCACCAGGTTAACTATTTAGACATTTGTATTTATCACGCTCATGGGTTGCTGTTAGTGAGACCTTATACCAAGAACACGAATAAGAATGCACTTTTTACATTACAATAGCCACCATGCTCAACATGTCAAAAACAACCTGCCTTTCGGACAGTTTTTACGTTTGAAGAGAAATAGCAGCGCTAACGAATCTTATGAAAGCGGAGCCACTGACTCATTGATAAATTGGTCCATCGAGGCTACCCTCCTCCTTTTGCCAAGAGAGCAGCTAAACGAGCATTCAATAATAACCGAGAGAAGTTCTGCTGGACCAACAAATTCAAAGAGATGAGAGCACTAAGGAGACCCCTTTACTATCCTCTCGTACAAAATCAAAAGTATCATCAATAGAAATTGGAAAAAAATAATGACAAAGGATATTGGGACACCTCTTGTAGCATGAGAAATGATATTGGTAACAAGACGAGTATGTGCCAACAGACAAACCTATGGGGCCTTCCCCCAGTTGTGGGACATTACCCATGTGGGAATTGTGTAATGTGAACACAAACTAAAAAAACCCTAACAGTATATCTGGGACTTGAAAGAACATGGAAAATTACCGAACATACAAACTGTAATACAAATAATGTAATTTATTTAATAAAATGTCCTTGTCAATGCATTTATGTAGGAAAGACAAACAGAAAATGTAAAACAAGGATGATCGAGCACAAAAGTTGCATTAAGAATGGGGTCGAAGAACAGGCCCCTTTGGTCAAACATCTTCTAGAAAGCAAACATAAGTGTAATGATTTTTAAGGGTTAATTCTGAAACAGATTAAAGGAGAATCCCAGGAACTAATCAACAAAAAATGATTGCAACTGTAACAAAAGCTGATTATTTTTGACAAAAAGCCATATTCACGGGTTGAATGAAAGTGTGGAATGGCACAATGCATAAACAATCTTTTGAAAGTCGATCAACCTTGTTAATAGATGTTCGGATACTACTTTGAGACTTTATTGTTGCATGATTATGTGAAGTGAGGTTATATTGACCAACTTTCTCAAATTTGGATTTTTTAAAATATCATAATCAAAAACTGAGGAAGAACAAAATGATTGAGGTCCAATGTGACTATCACACAGAATGCAGATTGGGGACTAAGACACGAGGGAGATATACAGATTTGAATATATTGGCAACAACAATACGATGCGGGTTGATCGACCTAATGGAATACAGATAGATATTTGTATTTTCCTCTACAGATTTTAGAGTAAAAAGCTCTGCATGTACCATCTATGGATACTGTGCAGTTAGACCTTCTTTTGTTTGCAGTTTTTTAATACACCCACATAGTGTCATACTGGGTAGGGAATTCCGACATTTTTTTTCTCCTTTTTCTCCCTTAAATTCATGATTTTTGCAATAAATTTCAAACAATTGTAGAAATTGAATCCACAAATGAAGGAACTTTGTGATTCATGGTGAGAAATATAGTCTTGTGAGCCTCGAGCACTAACAAACCACGTTACCCATCAAGAACAACAAGAACGAGGTGCCGTTGTCACGTTTGAACATAATGATGTCATCGCGTAGACGCAGGGTTACATCATGATATCATTCCACGCTGATACAAATGCGGCCATGTTTTTACCCATGGTGTGGCGTTTTCTAACAGCAGAATGCTTTTGCCGTTCCCAGGAAAGAAAATACTCCAATGAGTAAGTTTGCACATGACATGGGCAATGTTCAAAGAGATGGAGGAAAGAAAGGCAAATATGGTGCGGACCAGATATATTCTTTTCTGATTTCCGTTTAACAGACTTAAGGAAATCTGCAGGCTGAAGTATAAGACACTGACACCTACAACGCGGGTTATGTGAATCCGGAACACATGACAATATACAGTGAAAAAAAGTAAGTGGATAAGATCAGGACAAGATGTTACCATATTTGTCCATTATAACACTATCTAATTATTTTAGATTTAATGGGGGATATTGTGTAGTCTTTTGTAGATTTGTAGATAATAGTGCGATCACCAAAGAGGATGGGAATTACTACACTGCGCCAATAGACAACAGGATGGGTTGTATACCATACTCCCTATGACTATACCTATATAGATGAGAGTGCCAAGTCCCAGTGATTTCTTGTAAGATAATATCTTTTGGTACAGGAGTGCGGATGATAAACAGGAACAAAACACTCTTTTCAAGGAGTCTAATGTAGACTTTTCATTGTTTACTAGGATGTGAGAAGAAGACAAAGGCAAGCTTTCACTAATTAATTCGAACCTGCCATTGACAACCATTGAAGGTTGAAAAAGACTAAGTGATTTTCACCCTAGAAGTCGAAGAGGTATGTGATTAGTAGCATGCTTCAAACCCTTATGGGGATGAGGGTTATCACAAGAGGTCAAAATTAATGACCTGTAGATGTATATATAGTATTAATGTAGTGCCTCTTTCGTCTATCAACAGGGTACCTTAGTGTTGATAGAAGATGTTTTAAACAGAGTCCAGCTCTTCTACGAACATAACAGACACAAGACATTACATACCCCTGAAGAATGTCCTACATTTTTGTGTTAATGGGACATAACGTTGTACAAGTTGGGAAAGACAAAAGCTAATATGCAATAGCCGGAATTAGTACGGCAACAAGTATCACAGTGTGAATGAATCGCACCTTTGATCTATTATATAACATCTTATTAGGACCCAATTATAGTGGTTTAATTGTGTTTTTTAAAGTATTTGTATATGTTTTATGTGACATGATAATTTTTATGATTGTTCTTAAAAGTGTTTTCTTTTAAAGTGAATAATAACATTTGTATTTTGTTGTAAACGAAAATAAAAAATTGTAGTATTAAACTGTGAGATAGGATACCCTTTCATATATGCACAGTGTGTTACATGATTTCTTTTTGTAGAATACAAGGACTTCTCCACATGGTAAGAAGTTTGTAAATCCCCCAATGTGGATATAGCCGTTTTGAGACTAGTGTGGGATATATAACCATGGCATGGTCAGGTCGTGTTCTCCCACGGAAAGTCGTAATTCGTTAGTAAAAGGAACCAAATCTGTGGCCCCAGAGAATCTCTGGGCGTTCATGGCATTGCCTGACATTGGGTATCTCCCCACCGCTATACAGGACATTGTCGCCCCCGTATCAACACGGAAGGAAAAAGTCTTGTCACCTATAGTAACCCCCATACATGGTTCCTCCGCCGGATTGGGTGTAACAAATAGGATTGAACACATCAGGTCTGTCTGTGGGCTGTCCTATTGTGCATATACTGAGATTCCTTTCCCTGTAAATGGATTACCCCCTACAACAGTCGCCACTCTCAGCTTTTGCATGGGAACTGGCATCGTGGAACTCGCATTTGTGTTGTGGTTATCATGTTCTGTTGAACTGGTGCCTGCTGTGCTGGTTGTGATTGCTGCATGTATTCCATCATCTGTAAAGCATGTGTCATGGGCTGATATTGCTGAATGTGCTTGTCATGAGTATTCTTCTGTTGTGGTGCATACATCTGCGCTTCTGTGTGCTCTTGGGCATAATAGTCAGTCTGCTCTGTCTGGTATGTGGGCTTTACTGCATTCCGCCATTCTGAGGCATCCCGCTCCTGTATCTACATACTTGCAATATGTGGCCATGTTGTCGGCACACCCGGCATTGTGCGGGGCCCTAAATTAGTCTTTGCTGTCCCCATGAAAATATCCTGCATTCTGCTGCATTGGGTGTCCAAACCCTATTCCCCGAGATATCCCTCCTCGTCCTCTCGGCCACTGATTCATATCCCCTCATCCTGCAAAAGCTACCCCTGCCCTCTGTGGTCGGTTCTGCGCATGCTGAGCAACTACTCCTTCTACGCTCGTCAACATCCCCTGTTCCATTGTATACTTTTATCATTTCTTCTGCACTAACTTTACTTCTACCCCCTTGCCATCTCCATCGTTGTCTGTACTGGCCGGGCCCCGAGCCTCTGTGCATACAGAGTGATATTGTCTGCACTCTGTGAACCACTCTCGGAATCTGGTAGTCGCACTGCAATGTGCTCCTCTCCACTACCTATATTCTCTTTGCCTCCCCATACTGTGTTGCTGTCTGAGCTTGCTTCCCAGGAGCATTGAGAGTGTCTTCTCTGCTCCTCTTCTTCAATCTCCTGTGAATCCTTATCCGACCCCATGGTCCCAATGCTACTGTCACTGTCCCCTTCTCTGTCCTCATCAAAGCTAAGTCTCCTTAATGTTATGTCTTCCCGCTGCTTTCCCCTTGTTCGATCTGTAACTTTGTGCTCCCTCCTCACTGAGGGTTCAGCACTCCTGTCTGCCCGTGGGGCAACCGTGTTGCTTCTCCTGCTCCTATAGATTTCCCCTATCCTTCTTCGTATACCTTCCTCATCCTCATCATATAAATGTGGCAAATCCATCTTAATTTCTAGCGCTTTTGAGGAGACTCTTTCTATGCTCTTGTTTCTGCCTAGTTTGCATCTGTGCTCCTCTCTTTCCCTGCATCAGCGTTCATTAGTGAGCAGCTCGACCTCCTTTTCTCCTTCTTTATTTGCAGTTGCCGTACCCACATTTCTTCTGTTTTTCCTTGCTATATCTTCTAGCTCTCGCTGTTTTCTTTTCTCCCTTTCCTCTCTCTCTCGTACTTTTGTTTGCTCCCTTTCTTTTTGCAGTCTTTCACTTTCCTCCTTTTCTTCCCTTTACCTCCTGTGTACTTCCTCCATTATCTCTATCCATTCTTTAGCTTCTTCCTCTTCATCTTTGCTACTCAGCAATTCCTTTCCTGCATGCCCAGTATCACTTCCTGGTTTCCAGTCCAGTTTGAGCGATATATGTCTGCCTATCCATTCATTTTCACTAAGCCCTGTTTTCCCCAAGGCATTCTCCTTAGCTTCGCTTCCATCTCGCTGTGCTTCCTACATTCACCGCTGCTGTCTCGCGCTGTTCTACTCACTTGCGTTGCAACATCAGGTGTGCTTTCGCCAGTGGGAGGTGCAAAAGTGGGATTGGTGTATCCTGCCACTGCTTTTAATTCCTTCATGGGTTAAAATCCCTTGCTTCCTGTTGCTGTGTCTGCTGTTTGAGGAGGAGGAGCGGGGAGGATAGCCGATGGCTGTTCACCCCCCAGTGTCCCGCTGGCTCAGCAACCAATGCTGCCAAATTGAGTCCCCTTCCTCATCCTGAAACATTTTCCATAACTCTAATAGGGCTAATGCTCGGTCATTTTATTCCCCTTATAAGCTGCCTGCAAATTAGGGACATTTGTGGATGCACACATTTGGAAAAATATCCCTCTTTGGGCCATGGCTTTGCCAACTTACCTTCTGTGTCGCAAGCCCATGCTGCGATATACTTGCATATTTTGTCTTGATACTGCGGGAGGGACTTGCACAAATGCTGAAAAGGTGTATCCCTCTTTTACGTCACCTTATGCAACACTTTATCAATACTTATTTGACCTCAAATTGCGATTTTGACACATCCAATTTGAATCAATACAATATAACAAATCTTTTCTCTAGCCTATCCGGCTCACCACCAAAAACACAGGCATGCGCCGCGCACCTCCCCTCTTGGGGCTTATCTGCCCTGAAAGCTCAAAGCACAACTTCACTCGTAAGCTTCTCTAGCTCGGCCCAAATGTCACAACACTGATTTTCACAATTGGCAAATTATCCACTAAGTTCTACAGCGTTCTGTACATTTCACGTCCTATTAAACATCGTCACCAGTGAAGTCACCACTACCGTAGAGGGAGAAGTTTCAATACTCAATCTTTTAATAGATGTGTCTGCTTATGACCTGCCCCAAACACAATGACAAACACAACATAACATATGTATGGCTGCCTTCCTGTCTCCTAACAGGGAACGCCAATAAATCTTGTGGTACCTTTTCTATAGCGCCCCCTTATAGAAATGCACCTCTGTGAGGTAAAACAGGAAACCACCTTCCGCGATATAAGGTAGCTTCTTCCAGTAACCAATATACCAGGTAAACCATTAAATAATCATCCATGAACCAAGCAAAATGACCTAAATCACAAGGAAAACATTACATTGTTTTTCTATTTTTTTCAAAAGGGTTTTGCATCCACAAACGAAGCTGACTGTCTAAACTAACCATCCAAACTGACCACCTAACAAACAGGTATCTTTACATCAAACAAAAACTTCAACAAAACACCAAACGGACACTCCCTCATCACATAACTGGGTCTATATTTACACTCTGTGATCTGCTGAGGTCTTTCGTACACCAACTCTCCCACAACCTGCCACTCCGCCATCCAGTCTGATAGGCGTCCACGGGAAGCTGGCAGCAATTGTCCTCCAAAGGCAGCTCATTTCGACCTTCTCTTCATACACTTGTGATTTTATGGATCAATTTCTGTGAGTCAGTACACAACTCTTCCGGCATGGGGCAGGACAAGACGTTTTGTGCCTGAAAAATCCTAGCAACCCTCTTCTGCTATCACTTTGGATAGGTGTGGCATGGGTCCTCTAGCAGTCACCCCAATTATCAGCAGAGAACACTTGGGCCCATCAAAGACTCCCCGCCAGACTAGGCAATTGGGCAAAGTTACTGTCTTTTACTCAGCAAAAAAAAATGACACAGATCACACCAGAAAAACAAGTATCCATCCCAGAAACCTATTGCAAATTTACATTGGTCAGTTTGGGTAGGATACATATAGAAGATATATGGGTTAGTTCTACAATTGGATAGCCATGTCTAGGAGGTATTACCCAAATTGACCTTTTACAATTGACCTTTTGTCCTAATTGACCTAATAATAGTGGTCCTAATTGACCTTCTGCACAATTTACCTATATTTTACTTTTTATTTATATGTGTGGGGTGGGTTTGGGGTAATACATGATATAATGGGATTGGGTAAGGGGAGGTGGGGGTTTTTGGATTGAGTTGCGGGTTGAAGGGGGTTTCCCCCGCATGTATGTCCTAATTGACCTTCATTTCACAATCAATTATGCAGAAGGTCAATTCTCCCGCGATCAATTTTGAAAAGGTCAATTAGTATACATACGTCTAAGAGCCCCTCTTAGGAACACCTCTACTCGTATCGATCTAAAATGTTGTAGGGTGGCAGAGAGACCATTGGCCCTTGCAACAAATTAAATCCCCACGTGAAAGGTGAATCTGGATTGGTCAGAATGTGTCCTCCCATCCAGACTGAGTGTACATTTTCAAGGCAATAGGAATGGACAAGGAGGTGCGGAATGTTCCCTAATGTTGCTCTCTCTGACCACCTAAGCCTGGGAGAGTGCATTCAATTAGCAGCTTGTGGGCATCACTTGTAGCTTTTTTCTTTTCTGGTACGATGGGAACAGTCCCCTTCATCTACCTTGGTTGAATGGGCATTCTCCGGTTCGGCTGGGTCACGTGTGTGGAGCTTGCCTCTTGCTGCGGCGATCATGTGAGCTTTTCTCCATGTACTCGAAACCTGTCTCTCCTTTGCCATCCATTTCAGACACCTATAGCTTCTATATCATTCCCTATGGCTTCTCCATGTTAGTATCAGTTAAGCATGTGAAATCTAAATATATTAATACTTTGCATCTCGCAGTTTCCGCTTCGGCAAACGATATGAATATAAAGAGATATGTATGTTTGTCCGTCCTCTACCTATGTGGGTCATAAGCATGTGCTTCATTTCTATATACCATAAACTAGTGCATGTTTGTGTAACTTTGTGAATGGGTGAATACGTGCTTCATGTATAATGCGGCTATGTTGTGATGTCAGTGTTGATGTCATTAATGTCGGGTTTTGCAGTTAGTCGACTTGCTCAATAGGTGTCATTTCCATATCACTTGGGTATGGTCTGAATGGCTGACTTAGCAAATAACGCTTCTCAAACCTGCGATATATTGATGATTGCAGTGATTGGCCTAAAAGTGAGGCACATCTATTGTTTCTGTGCCTTCATGTTGAGAGTCGTGTGGGAGGCCATGAGGGCAGATTTGACCCCCATCTACATTATTTTAGCTGTTTGCATATTTGCAGTTTTTTTTTTTCTGTGGCCGTTTTCGCTGTATTACTTTGTTATAATGGGGGGTACTCTGCCAACCTCCCTCTAACCCACTCCCACCGCCACCACTGCAATGAGCCACCTACCCCCAATCTCCTAAAAAACATGTATTTATTTATAAAGAAAACGCAGCAAAAACGGCTTAGTTGAAACACCACAGCAAATATGCAAGCAGCTAAAACAGCTAAAATACCAAGCGATATATATATATATATATATATATATATATATATGTATATATATATATATATATATATATTCAGTGAAAAAAAAGTTGTTAAAGGGACGTTATGGTTAATTTGCGCTACTAAAAACCTATGAAATTCAGTGAAAAAAACTTTGTTAAAGGGACGTTATGGTTCCAAGTAAAACCGAAAAACCCTTGAAATTCGGCAGTTATGGTAAGCTAAGCAACCATAACTCGCACCACCACCGTGCACTGCTAAGCCTAACACCCAGGACATTAAAGATGACATCACAAATGTCATTGATGACATCACTGATGACATCACATGTCTGACTCCCCCTTTTTTCCTTTCCTGACATATCTAGGGCACATGATTTTCTTCAGTAACAGTCAGGAACTAAAAATTGTAAATGTACTATATTCGTAGACTTATCCTTCAAGTATGTTCTTACAATAATTCCCTTATGGTCCAGTCATATCATATCAAACATATAGATAGGGGAAGACACAACCTTGAAAGACAGTAATCCTTTTTGTGCATTAAAATTATCAGTAGATTTATCAGCACTTTCTGATAGTTTTGATGTTTTTTTTATTACTGTACTTTCCCTGTATATACTCATATTTTTATATGTTGTACTCACACTATTTTCCTTAGGGTCCAGACACATCATGTGATATATATAGATAGGGTAAGTAACAGCTTTGAAACAGAGCAATAATTTATCTGCATTAAGGTAATCAGTTAGGTTTGAACACTTTCTGCTACTATTGCTGTTTTTTTTTCTTACTTCAATTCACTTGTATATATTCACATTTGTATGTGGTGTTGTCTCTGTGATTTGTCTATAATAATGCAATTACGTAGTAAGTGGGTTTTATTACCTACTTATCACAAGTTTCACTGTACACAAAATTTTAATATGAAAACAGTTATTATTTCACTATTCAACATGGTAAGCTTATGAATATAGCACCTCCATCGGTTATGCTGCACACAATGCCTATGTTTCTACATGAGTACCTTAGTATACTGGATGGAACTTGATAATAGAATGCTATTTATATCAATGCATTGCTTAATGCACTGATTAGCACTTGATATTTATTCCAATAATCTTTGACACTTTTTTTATTAACATTACACTAAGAATCCCTTGTACAGACTTTTCATGAAAGGTAAATGCACATGTGATGTCATCAATGACATTTGTGATGTCATCTTTAATGTCCTGGGTGTTAGGCTTAGTAGTGCACGGTGGTGGCGCGAGTTATGGTTGCTTGGCTTACCATTACTGCCGAATTTCAAGGGTTTTTCGGTTTTACTTGGAACCATAACGTCCCTTTAACAAAGTTTTTTTCACTGAATTTCATAGGTTTTTAGTAGCACAACTTAACCATAACGTCCCTTTAACAAAGTTTTTTTCACTGAATTTCATAGGTTTTTAGTACCACAACTTAACCATAATGTCCCTTTAACAAAGTTTTCTCACTGAATTTCATAGGTTTTTAGTAGCACAACTTAACCATAATATCCCTGACATGTAACATAGAACATACTAACCCCCTCGTAGTGATTTTCATGTCCGCGGACTACCGCCATGTCCGCGGGCACATCGAATATCTGAGCGTTGTGAATGCAAAATTTAAATAGTGTGCCCCATTTCCCCTTTGAAGTTCGCTCTGAAAAGAGCCGTTTTTTTTTTTTTACAGATGCTTGACAGACACCTGTTATTTTATATTTTTTTTCTTGTTTTTTTTTCTTACTTTACTCCTAAAATCTTCACATAACCTTCTCCAAAGCAACCCTTACATTCCAAAATAAAAAGGCATTTCCGGTAAAACATAAATAAATGCCACCTTCTTTAAAATTAACAGCATTACTGGCATCAATATTCTCATTGTTACAGAAGAACATACCTGGCACGCCGGCCTTGTCTCCTTAAGAGACAGCGTCGGTGTCACGTGGTTGGAACACGTGACGCGCGCCGTAAGGGGGAGGGAGTTTGGATCGTCAGTAAGAAGTTGTATGCTGAATAAAGAAGACGTGTTCCAGAACTCTCGGTGTGCCTGTCTTTATTGTGTAGGCCCATACGGGTTTAACAACTGGCGACGAGGCGTCTCCTCAGGCCGCCGAGTCCTCCTCCTCCTCGCCTCCGGCGCCCATCCTGCTCCGCAGCCCACGCCAAACACCGCCGTCCCGCAAGCGCCTGCGTCCTCCTCCGATCCTGCTGCTCTACGCCGAACCCGGCCCTGCTCTCAGCACACGCCCAGGCGGCTCCGCACCAAGGACGCATGTTATAAAAATGCACGAACAATTTTGCACTGCACATGCTCCCAGCTCTAAGCATGAAGGCACACATACCTCGGTTGATGACACACCTACCAATGTTTTGCTGAGGACAAAAAACTGAACTATTGTCCCATATTACCCTAGGTAGTAATCCAGAAAAAATTACTTTCGCATTTGGAAGGATCTTCACTACGGCTTCAACCAAGCATTCCAAATCAGCCAACAAAGTAGGGGCACTGACGTTGCCCAAATGGAAAGCACCATAGTGCAAAACTACCACATGCGGACTGTTCATCGTGGCCATATCCGCACAAACTTGTACAATTCCCTGTACATTGCAATCAGGCACAGTGCTCCACACCACCTCCACTCCTTTGACATCAAAGTTGTTTGCAACATGCCTGCATTCAGCGTACTGCTGTAAACCATACACAAACATATATCCGAGCACCAACACCCTGACTTTCTCCACTTCTGCCATTTTCACCACACACAGTCTCTTTCAACACAAATCCACAACCTCGACATCTGATTGGCTGATCCGTACAGTCTTCTTTCCATGTGGGATTTCCTGGAAAAACCCGGATTTACCACACCCTGTCCACGAAGAGCCGCGGTGTCCGCGGACGGCGTCCACTTTACTCTCTGTACCATTCCCTCATTGCATACAGCTAAGCAATCACACAATACGAATAACGTCCTCAGAACACCCCCATTTTGTGAATTTTCCAACATTTCAGGACAATTATCATTTCATTATTCTACATATTAACATTACAAATATTATACTTTTATCTTGTACTCTGCACACAATGCTATCTTTCTCCATTAGCAGCTCAGTATACCACAAAGAATTCCACAATACAATGCTATTTATTGATATAAATGCATCGTGCAAAGCACTAATAACGGTATGATATTTATTGCAATATCCTTGACACTTTTTTCAGAACATTATAATGAAAATCCCTAGTACACAAATTCCATGAAAAGTACATACACATGTGATGTCATCAGTTATGTCATCAATGACATTTGCGATGTCATCTTCGATGTCCTGGGTGTTAGTCTTAGCAGTGCATGGTGTTGGTGTGAGTTATTTTACATACCTTACCATAACTTCTTATTTTCAGGGGTTTTTTGGCTGTACTTAGAACCATAACGTCCTTTAAACAAACTTTTTTTAATATCACGCAAACAATACACAAACATGGCTTGCAACAACCAACTTCTACAGATGGCTTTACACAGAATGTTGCAAAGTAAGAATTTATGCTCGTTCACAGTGAAGGTCAGCTGCTTCATTTTTTGCTCGGGCCCCGGAGAGGCTCACGAAGCGGACTATAAGGTTGTATTGTGTTTTGACCTTGACAGACAGAGATTGTGATGAAAGACTTCTCTTGAAGGAGTGTGGCTAAAACGTAAGAGAAGATAAAGATGAAATTTCTGAAACGAAACCACTTTTACATATTATATCACTATGCGAAAGATCGTTGGCACACGCGGAGTCGTATTTTCGGACTGCACCACTCGTAGGCAATGGAAATTGCAATTGTACTGTAAGTAACCCTTTACATTACTTTATACCAAATATAATTACAATAGCTCAGCATTAAACACTGCTGAAGTTGAACTTGTTAGTTGAAAGTGGCATAATGTTTTCTACTGCGTACTATCACCGCCGAATTGATCCCCTGTCGTTTAGAGGGCTCTCAAAAAGGCAGACGACACAGGGTGGGTTAATAGAAATAATTTAACCGGTCTATAGGTGGTCAAATGCTCTACTCGCTGTGCCACTTTACTGTAGCCTGTCAAGTGGCACAGCGAGTACAGCGCTCGCTTTGACATCCGTGCACAGCTTGCTAACGCAAGTTCGAATCCAGGCAAGCCCAAACTCAGCCTTTCATCCTTCCGTAGTCGATAAATGAGGACCACACACCGTGGTTAATAATAAGCACTGCCTAGATACCTCACATTTCTTAGCGCTATATGAATGGGAACATATTATTTTTTTATTATTAACAGACTCTGTTGCACTATCCTCGATAGCAAATAGTTTCACGCCCTAATAAATGAAATGATGATTTTTAATGAAGATCGGCTGGTGAGACTAATTTATGTTTTTTAAAACAGGTACGTGGCCCCGTTTTGTCTGTGTCACGATTTACAGACTCCAGCGGATGGGGTCTTCAACTGCCAGGTGCAAGTCCAAATATGCAACTTCATGACCCTCACTATTTTATGGGACAATCGCCAAGGACCAATATGCCCTTACGCAGTACTAGCGGCTACAAACAACATTCCAACCAATACGGTGGTCTAATGTCTCGTTGTTGGAGCAACCTTCCGATTATCAGAGAGACCATTTACTGCTTTTATCATAAACCAACAGCCTCTCTACCGCAAATGAACAACGCGCGGCTCCAAATAAACTTTTGCTGATCGACAGCACAGACAATAGCAAATCGCTGAATATTCACTAAACATTTCATGTGAAATAAATGTACTTTACCAAGTGTACAATGCTGCTGTTTACTTTTAAACCACAGTTTCATATTCCAAATTGTGACGCACTGAGTTGTAACCTGATCTAACACTCTCTGTACCGCAAAGGAACATCGCGTGTCTCAACATGAACTTTTGCGGATCGACAACAAAGACAAATGCAAATTGCTAAATATTCTCTAAACATTTGATGTCAAATAAATGTACTTTACAACATTTACAATCTTGCTCTTTGCTTTTAAATCACAGTTTCATATTCTGAATTGCGGCGCGCTGTGTTGTGACATAATGTGTGTTGTCTTCCGGGTTCTGTGTAAAGTCGCGTACTACTGCAGACGACTGGGCGCGTTTCATGACGCACCCTGTAACGTCACGGAGAGAGGCGGGGAATATGAATGCTTTGATAATATCAGGCTTAGAGGCGGGAGATATGATTTAGTGTCGCAAAAGCAAGTCACCCAGGTCAATAGCGCCAGTCATAAGTTTATCACATAATGTCGACGCACACCAGCCAGATTTATCGTTTCTTTAGTGGACAAAAAGTTGCTTGACGCCCCTAGGAAATTGTACTATTAGCGGACAAAAGGAGTGCTCTTAAAACACTTTCACCCTGACAACGAACAATACAAAAAACGTTCTCAGAACACCCCCATTTTGTGTAATTGCAACCATTTCGGGACACTGCGAGTGTTCTTAGAACACATTCAACTAGACAGATTACAATACGGACAGCGTCCGGAGGACACCCCCAGTTTGTGTATTTACGAACAATTAAGTGCACCGCGAGTGTTCATAGCTTATTTTTACCTTCCTTGCGAACAAAAATGACACATACTCCGTCCTCTAAACACCCCACCATTTAGTTTATTTACAAAATGTCAGAACAGCCGTGTCCTCCGCGGACAAATCAAACGCAACAAAAAGGTCTAGCACATAAAAAAACAAAGCATTGAACCTATCTCGTACTCCCCCACCCTCCCCAAACACTCTTACACACCAACACACGGCACTAAATACACATTTTTATCCACGTTTCACTGCGCTGTACGCAGTCGACTGCGAATACAAGATGGCGGGCGCCACAGAAAATCTGACGCGCTCCACACCCCTCGCCGTCCAATCAGCGAACACGTTGCATGTCCGCGGACATGACGCAAGCCCACGGGCCAATCGGGGTGCTGTCCGCGGAGCGAACAGGGAAGTCCGTCCGCGAAGCGAACGCAGATATCACTAATTTTTTTGCCTTACATTTTGGTCATTTTTAAAAAAACTACTGGATGGATTTACACCAAATGTACAAAAGCACGCTTTTGGGACCAGGCCGCCGCTCCTGCCGCAAATTTGGTGTAAATCTGTCCAGCGGTTCGGGCTGTAGCCATGCGCAAAGTTTTTTCCCATTATGTCTATGGAAAAAAAAAAGTTTTGGGACCCCCCCTATAACTTTGCCCCCTCTGGACGAATCCTCACCAAACGTTGCAAAATAATTCAGTGTGACCCAACTACTTTTTCTGCAAAGTTTGGTTAGGATCCGTCCAGCGAGAGCGAAGTTATAAGCCGCCCAAAAAGTGCTCTTCCTATGGAAACAGCAACTTAACCACTTAACCATAACTACATGGCCACTAGCGTGGCCATGTAATATATATATATATATATATATATATATATATATATATATATATATATATATATATATAAATATATATATATATATATTCACTGAAAAAACATTGTTAAAGGGACGTTATGGTTATGTTGGACTAATAAAAACCTATGAAATTCAAAGAAGAAACTTTAGTAAAATCGAAAACCCCCAGAAATTTTCCAGTTATGGTAAGCTAAACAACCATAACTCGCGCCACCACCGTACACTGCTAAGACTAACACCCAGGACATCAAAGATGACATCACAAATGTCATTGATGACATCACTGATGACATCACATGTGAAATACATTCTGATGAAAAGTCCCTACAAGGAGTTGTTTTTATATTGTTGGTAACAAGATGTCAGGGGTAATCGGGAGACCTATCATGAACTGGCAACCACCTGGCCACCTGGCCCCTCCGCCAATTTCATAGGTCAAGTCAATCACCTCCTAGGAAACAATATTAAGAAATCCACTAAATCATTACTCATAGGAGACCTTAATCTAGGATTCAATGACCCTAAGGACAAAACTGCTACCTCGCTAGCCAAAGACCTCCACGATTTAGGCTTCTCACAAAAAATCACTGCGCCTACTCACGCAAAAGGACGCATCCTAGACTGGCTCATAGACCACAATTGTAACACAGCCATCACATCCAACACAAGCCTCCGTTGGACAGACCACAACCTTCTCCAATTCGACATCCCAGTTTCTATATGCCCTAAAGTGCCTACCACAGCACTGGCAGCCTTAGCCAGAAGTGCCAAAAAACTCACTGCGGACAACCTTAGTGCAAACCTTAACCTGCCATGCCTAGCGCCTACCTTCTCCTCTGACCCTAACATTATTGCAGAAATATTCAAAGATACCATTACTAAAGCTGTCAATGCCATCGCCCCATTAGAAAACAAAAAAGAAAAAAAATCCTTCCACTCCAACTCCTGGTTTACTGAGGAACTCCATACTCTGCGCAAAGACAAACGGCAAGCGCTCAAAAACTGGCAGTGTAATCCTTGCGACACCACAAAAGGCAACTTCAAATCCCTAGCCAAAAAATACAAAGACGCCATCTTCACTGCTAAATCTGAAGCCTACAACCACCGTATCACTGCTGCCAACTCCCACTCCAAAGAACTTTTTAGTATCGTTAAAGAATTAACAGTACCACCCACATGCCCTGATGAGATTGTCAAAGACGAAGCATGGTGCACAAGCATTCAATCAGCCATGCTTGCAAAGATAAACCTCCAAAATAAGATATCTCACCATTACAATACCTTACCTAAGCAAAGCCCTCATATACAGACTCATCCTAATGTCAAACCTACCAACATGCCCAAATCCGCATTCGCAGAAATCTCCGAAACAGATGTCATTGACATCCTCAGACACCTCAAACCCTCACAATGTAAGGGTGATGTGTGCCACCCCAAAATTATCAAGGACTGCGCAGAACCACTCGCCCCTCTTCTCACGGCATTCATCAATGTGTCATTCAAAACAGGGTTAGTACCAGACTCTTAAAAAAACCAACGCTAGACCCAGCTAATCCCAATAACTACCGACCCATAACAAAAGTCCCATTCCTCCTGAAAATATTAGACAAGGCAGCCCACAAACAGATTCAACTATACATTGAATCGAACGCAATCCTAGGTAAAAGACAATCCGGGTTCCGCAAAGGGCACAGAACTGAAACCGCCCTTCTAGACCTAAAAAACGAAAGCACTAACATCCTTGACAAAGGCAAGCCTGCACTCCTCCTCCTCCTGGACCTATCCGCAGCATTTTATCTGGGAGATCACTCCACACTCACCAGTCATCTGACGCAGGCTGCACACTTCTCGAAGGACGCAGCATCCTGGGTAACCTCTTTCTTAGAGGGCAGAGCCATGAAAGTGTTCTCTAACACAGCTCATGCAACACCCTCCATCATCCACTGCGGTGTCCCACAAGGTTCATGTACTGCCCCCACGCTCTACAATCTTTTTACCAAGCCCCTCTTTGACAAACTGGATTCACTAGGTATCACATTCACAAATTACGCCGACGACACACAGGTTCTCCTTCCCCTGACAGGGCATTATCATCAAGATGCCACTACCCTACAGCAAATCTACTCCACCATACAAGCATGGATGGCCACCAACGGCCTCTGCTTGAACGGGGACAAGACAGAAATTCTCATTCTAGGCCAGAAATCCACTCTCTCCAACCTCAACCCGCTGTACCTTAACTTCAACATAGATAACTGTGTGATCCCAGTGTTATCCTCAGTCAAAACACTGGGGGTTCACATAGACGCTACCCTAACAATGGACAAACAAGTCAGCGCCATAGTCTCGACCTCCGCACTAAGTACCAAACTTATCAACGCAATAAAACCATTCCTAACTAAAGATAACTGCCTCTCAATTGCCAGAGCTACCATAGGAGCCAAACTAGATTACTGTAATGCGCTCCTAGCTGGCACATCCAAAAAAGAACTATCTAGACTCCAAACTACTCAAAACAACGCTCTTAGGGCAGCCCTCGGCATTACCGAAAAGAGACCACATCACTCAAGCAAGGAAGACAGCTCACTGGCTCCCAGTCAAGGACCGTATTTCCTTCAAAATGCTCATGACTACGCACAAATGCATCAACCGCTCAGCACCTTCAGACCTATCTGACACATTATGTAGATCTCAATCCACCAGATCGACCAGATTACAATACTCCAATCAACTAACGATACCTCGCATCAACAGGACAAAGGCAGGAGGTATAGGCTTCCCCTTCCTCGCCCCAAAGCTCTGGAACTCCCTCCCCACCGACCTCAGAGCCGAAACATCTCTATTTTCCTTCCGTAGAAAACTCAAAACTGCCCTGTTCAACTAACCTGTTCTCCTAATCACCTCTTCCACAATGCATGTATGTAACAAATGTACAACGTCGTCCAATGTAACACCTACGGACCTGAACTGTATGTAACTAAGTACAAGCAACCCTGTAACAACCACCACGATGGATCAGATGAAACGTATGTAACTAAGTATAAGCATCACTGTAACAAGCGCCACGATGCCTTCGGTCTGCTGTGCGCTCAACAAATAAGGATAAATAAATAAATGCTACCGTATCAGAGTTTTGAGTAATGTTAAACATGTAATAACTAGCTAACAATTCAAGACTTACAGCACTTGTGCTGGTACAAACAATACATATGAGGAACCACAATGCATACAAATCAGAGGCACATACAGGGAAACTAAATAAAGGAAGAAAGAAACTGCATCATCAGAAAATGTTAATGACATTAAAGTTTATCTTCATGTATACAAATTAATTGTGTGTTTGAGGCCTGCTCATTTCCCCATGTATGTGCACCATGAGCTGAGACCAAACCCTAAGAAAAGTACTTAAAGAACATATGACAAGGTTAACGTCTAGATATATAGCACCTTTTTCAATTTTATTATTGTGACTGCCAGTGAACAAAACCACCTGCCCTATATATGTCAATAAACAAAAACTAGTGGCCCAGATATGTGATGTCATCAGTGATGTCATCAATGACATTTGTGATGTCATCTTTGATGGCCTGGGTGTTAGTCTTAGCAGTTCACGGTGGTGGCGCGAGTTATGGTTGTTTAGCTTACCATAACTGGTGAATTTCTGGGGTTTTTCGATTTTACTTGAAACCATAACGTCCCTTTAACGTTTTTTCTTTGAATTTCATAGGTTTTTATTAGTCGAACATAACCATAACGTCCCTTTAACAATGTTTTTTCAGTGAATTTCAAAGGTTTTTTTAGTCCAACTTAACCATAATGTCCCCTTAACAAAGTTTTTTCATTGAATTTCATAGGTTTTTATTAGTGCAACTTAACCATAACGTCCCTTTCACAAGTGTTTTCATTGAATTCATAGGTTTTTATTAGTCCAACTTAACTATAACGCCCCTTTAACAAAGTTTTTTCAGTGAATTTCATAGGTTTTTACCAGTGCATGCTATTTTCCTACGACTTACTAATATCATACTTACCCAATATAGCAATGTTTGTGTCCAATTTACAAAGTATTACTTTAAAACTCTGCCATTTCCCACCTTCTGGAATCATTTTTAACACTTCTATACACTTTTTGAACTATTTCAACTAGTTTTACATCCGTAGACATCTACGAACATCTGACTTCATAGCGGACCTTATGGACAGTGCCACATGACCATACGCTGGCACGCGGCATGATGACGTGTCTGAGAACCCGTCCGCACTTCACAATAAGATCTCTGCTTCACGGACAGTTCAGAACTGCAGTTTCTACAGATCTAGGAACTTTCAACTTCAAAATTTCCCTTGCACAGCTCCAACACCTATTCTTACTCATTATCCATTAACAATCTAGTACACAGTACATACTTTTAGCAAAACTGCTATTTATCTTAAAATTGCATCAGCTAATGCCATCCCTCCTCCCCAAGAGCCACTGCCACTGCTGTAATCAAGGAGCTTGAGAAACACTGCCCCCTACCTTAGAAATAACACATGTGCAACATTTTCCCTTGTCCACCTACCCCTCCATATTAGTGTTTGGTTCCTCTTCCCTCATTTCATTCCCCACCTTTCGTTCTTAGCTATCGAGCCAAATAAAATACATCCAAAAACAACAAAAGACATATTCCTTTAGGAACCACCTTTCACAGTTAAAAAATAGAACAAAAAAAAAATGTATAGACTCCATCTACTTTATATTTCTCAGTAAAGTACATAGACTCAATAAGATTTTCCAACATTCCATTTGCATTTTGTGTTATGCTAATGGGAATATTGTGGCGTTCAAACAGCAGCCCAAGTTATCAGCCCAAGCGAAGCGAGGGTGGATAAGGAGGTCTCTGGACCATTATCCCCCCATTCCAGCCCCTGAAATGGGGGATGAAGGCCATTAGCGCCCTAGGTGCCCAAAGGGGGACCCAAGGTGCTAAAAAAGAGGATCTTCCTTCCTAGGAAGGAAAATTCTTTTCCAAGATGGCCACCATGGAAAGGGAAGGTGAGGGTTCCATACAGGACCCCTCTTTGCTTTCCATGGCAGCCTGCAGAAGGCAAAAAGAGAACCCTATGACCATATTACCACGAGCACATTTTTCTTCCCTTTCAGATCTATCCTAATTTCGAATAACTTTACCCCAAAGCCAGTCCCAGGTGGACATGGCCACTTCAATCCTATGTTTTGTCCCTTGTGGTCATGGCCAGAAGCAAGATTGTCCGGATCATGACCTTATTCCATGACCCGGACAATCTGGCCACTGCCCATGGCCACAGGCTACCCCTCAGTCACTAAAGGTATACCTCTATTTTTTGTAGCTACATTATGACACTTGTCAAATAATAAAACACTGGCACATTTGCAAAACCATGCTTGTAGGTCCTTGCCAATGCTCCTTATGCAAGTTTTCTGGAAATCCACCCATGTTTTATTTTTTCAAAAGTGTCAAATGTATGCACATACAATCGTCATATAACCTAGCCCCCACTTGACAAAATCCATTCAGACTTTACGAAAACATCTATATCTAGATCTATAATCTGTTTGCAAACCTTTGTGTAGATTTGTGAAATGGCACCACATTTATAAGCCTTTACAATATTTTGGGACCTCCCCTCTAATTTTGCTCCCTCTTGACAGAATCCCACCAAACTTCGCAAAAACATGTATATCTAGATCTTTTATCAGTCTGCCAAATGAAGTGTAGATTCATCAAATGGCACTAATTTATAAGTCTTTACATTATTTTGGGACCCCCCTCTAATTTTGCCCCCTCATGACAGAATCCCACCAGACTTTGCAAACACACTCAGAATCAGGTCAGAAATGTACATGCATAATCTCATGCAGTTTCATTTAGTGGCGCCAAAGTTATAAGCCATCCAAGAATTGCATTTCACCAGCCCTGTAATGCCGAGGTGCTCGCGAACTTTACAGGACTGTTCGCGAACATCCAAACTGTCTGAGGACTTTCGCGGCAAAAACACCTGTTTTTTTTGCTTCTTGCAGCCATATCCCACCCCATCCTCATCACCACTAACCTCCCCAGAGATTATTTGATAAGTTTGACAAGTGCAATGTTGTGTGTTTTAATATGTTTTTACTGCGATGTCCGCGGACACTGGCTGCTGTCCGGGTATCCAAGATGATGGGTGTTTCCAAAAATCTGACACACTTCACGCTCTTCACCATCCAACCAGCGAACACGTTGCATGTCCACGGACATGAAGCAAGCTGATTAACCAATCGTTATAGGGCGGGGTCCCAACATTTCTTTTTTTCCCATAGACTGAATGGGGAAAAAAATTGTGCTTACGCCTACAGCCCAAACCGCTGGACGGATTTTCACCAAATTTGCAGCATTGAGCAGCGGCTTGGTCCCGAAAGCGTACTTTTGTAAATTTGGTGGAAATCCATCCAGTCGTTCTTTTTTAAATTACCAAAAAGTAGGTCTCAAAAAATTAGTGATATCTATGTCCGCTCCGTGGACACACTTCCCTGTTCGCTCCGCGGACAGGACACCGATTAGCTAATCGGTTTGCGTCATGTCCGCAGACATGTGACATGTTCGCTGATTGGATGGTGAATAGCGTGAAGTGCGTCGGATTTCTCCGATGTGCCCGCCATCTTGGATCCGCCGAGAGCGCGGCGGCGAACAGAGGCAAAATGCAGTTTTGGGGAGTGTTTTGGTGTGCAAGAGTGCTTGGGGAGGTTTGGGGAGTAAGAGATGGGTCAAATACTGTATTTGTTTAGGTGGCAGGTGCCTCTGATGTATTCGCCATGACCGCACTGTCCGGGATATCCGTAATTAGTCAAAATGAGGGGTGTCCTAAGGATACTATTCCCGTCTGTGCTGTCCGCAGGCAAGATGAAACTGTTCTGAGGACATGCGCGGTGTCCGCGCACATAAAAAAATCCCATATGGCACAGTTAAAATGTTTGAATCTAAGTGTGTGATATGCTGCAGTGGTTGTGGCCAGGGCCTGGAGTCTTGGGTGCATGGCCAAACTGAATGTTGTTGTCACGTGGGTATGTTTGAAAGCCAACAACTGTACACAGTGCTCCATTAACTAGTCCTTGCTCCACGTCAAGGTTACGTTTAAGCATTACTCTACAGTTTAAGGATAATTTTAATATTTTCTCCAAACCAGCTGTGTTGGAGATAGAATTTTCTAAGGTATTTAAGTCTTGTTGTGGCTTGTTGACACATGGGTAGTGTCATACCATGCACGTCCAGTTTGTCTGTGAAGCAAATTTCCATTATTGATTGCGTTTCTTTTTTTAACATTGTTTCATTGAATTTGAAACAGCTATGGCATTAAGGCCATACAATTGACATTTTTGTGGGCTAATTGTTCCATAACATCCGTAGCACATGCATTATCGCCATAAAGTGCATGAATGTGCCGGGTTTTCAATATTGCTTGTGCTTCTTGAGATAATATACCAACTCTAATGCTTTTTAAGATGTTGGCATACGTGAGATCTGCAGATTGCCGCATGTTTTCTGTTAATTCTCTGTATTGGAAAAGTTGCCAAAGGTTGACATTTCCAATGCTACCAACAGTTTTACGGCAGAGTTTGTGTCCTAAGGTTTTAAAAATAGGCTCACCTTTCACTGCTGTCAATTGAAGAAGATCTCCGAAAACAATAATGTGTTTTCCTCCAAAGAGTTCTTCATAGTTTGTTTTGAGTACTTCTTGTAATCTAAAGTGAATCAAAGCCAACATTAGGTTGGAAACCATGCTCACTTTATCTATTAGTAGCATTTTCATTTGTTTTAATACTCTGCGTAGTTCCATTGCAGCTTCTGTAGAAAGTTTGTAATAGTCTCATTTGTTTTGGTGTTCTACTGCTAGTAGTAGTAATCGGTGTAAAGTGACACCGCCTATGTTGCAGGCAGCTAAACCTGTGGGGGCAGTGACAACAGCTGACAGTTTGTTGTTTGTCAATTGTTGAAGGAATTTACTGATGATTTTGATTAAGAATGTTTTGCCAGAACCAGCTTTACCACTGACGTACAGTAGTATAGGTTTGCAATTTTGGCAGGTGCATTCTTTGTTTTCATGTTGCACACCATGTGCAATTTCTTTTGTTACTTCTTCAAAAATGCTACTTTGCTCATTGTTTAGTTTTGATTGTAGTATAGTTAAGTCTTATTTATCTTCATACTGACAAATGGTATTTTCTACTTCCGTCATAGCTAATTCTGCCTCATTTTTTATTAGTGGCTCTCCCAGTGGTTCTTGGCTTCCTGTTACAGAAGGTTGACTACTGTCAGGAGTGTCCTTATCTAGTTGGGCCTGGAGTTCTTCTTCGTGTTGCTGTTCATTGTGCAACATTGTTTTGTACTGTGTAAAGTTTACATTGGTTATAGTGCTTTCATTTGCTTTGAAAGCGTCTTCATAGGAGTCATAGTTATCTATTATTTCTTCTTCTTTTCTCCATGGTTTAAAGAGTTATAGCAGGGACATGTAATATAGTTCTTTATGTTGAGGAGTCTTTAATGACAATTTGATGTGATTAATTAAATTTGGTTTGGTGAGTTTTACTAAGCTGCCTTCACAATTTGACACTGTATTTACCTTTTTTTCATCAGGTTTTATATTATTTTTGTATGTGAAGTTTTGGGCTATGTGGTATAGACACATGGTTTCCAAAGTGGTGCTTCTGTTTGGATAGTATGTGTCCAGTAAATTGTTTTTTAAAATGTCTTGGCTGTTGGGATCATGTTTGGCTATTGTTTCTATATCTTCGTATGATTTTAGAACTCTTTTTCTAGATTTAGCAGGACCAAGACTTAGCCATATTATATTTTCAGATTTTCCATACAAAGCAGTACCAGTTAAACGATCTGCTGCTTCATAGGAGCCACATTCTCTATGGGAGAGCATTTTTATCCCCAAGCTGTATAATTTCTGAGACAGTGTTTTGTCTGATGACAGGTCATTCCAGAGGTCTTGGAGCTCTGTTTTTCTGCTTTGGTTAAGTATGTTGTAACATATCGTGCAACTGCAGTGGAATTGTCTGCAATGTACTGCACATTTATGTTTGCATTCCATAAGTGGGCAATGATTGCATTGTAATCATTGATATATTTTTCTTCTTCTGTTCTTTTTATGTAATATGTATTTTTAGGTGATTTACCTTTAACACCATGTCTAACTGAAGACATGAAGTTGTTCACTTGACCTGTTTTTGTAACCGGTCTAGGGAAACGAAAGCAGCATTTGGTGTAGTAATTCCCTTTGTTTTTGTATTTGCGACAATAATATTTGCCACATTTGTGTCTTTGAAATTGTAAATTTGTGCATGAAGATCACTATTTGGTGCTTCTGATGGAATTTCACAAGTGACATATTTTTCTATAAACTGTAACACAGTGGCGTCATTGTCTTGACCAAATTTAGGAGCATCTTTAACCCATAAAAGCATGTGGATATGTGGTGCTACTCTGGCTTGGTATTCTTTTCTCCAAAGGTGGTGTTGCCCTTCTCCGAGGGGAGGAACAGTATTATTACAAATAAAGTGTAGCATAGCAATGAAGCAATGGTGAAAATATCTTGAAACATTAGCAGGATCTAGAGAACAAAGTTCTCCAGGTGTTAGTATATATATGTTTGTTTTGTTTTTGTTTGATATGCGTAGGAAATCATGTAAATCTTCCCATGCATATTCTGCACAACTTAATGTAACAAACTAAGTGGGTAGGCCACGGTTTCTTATCATACAACGAACATCTCCATGACGTCGAAACCAGTACTCTTTAGTACCACGCATGTTTGCTAACAGATTTGTAATATTTGATTGTAAAACCTCATCTTTTTGTTGCACTTTTTGTAATAATTGTGTAGCTGACATATTTTGAAAGTGGGATCCTGATTTTATGTGTGTGCAACTCCATAACATAAAGTTGCTAGTTCACTTTCAAAGAGTAGGTGGAATATGTATTCCACATTTTGTCTAATTCTGGGATCTTCAGAATACATCCGTAACGAGCGGTATTCTGATGCTGTTATTTGAATAGGTCTATCATTGTACCTTCCTCCTTTGCCAGTAGGAAAGAGTAGAGGAAAAACACGTGCTTCTATACTTTTTTCCCATATGCTGATTGGTGATCCTTTTGTTTGTCGCATTTGGTACGTTTCTAGTGCATCTTCTACAGTGTCATTAGAGTGCAATGGATGAATTGTATAATGGTCTAAAGTATTGGATACTGTAGCAGGATCTAGGAGCTCAAATTGACCAGCTTCTTGTGACTCTTGAATTATTTCAGTGGTATCCTTCAAGTTTTCTTCAATATTAATTTCTTTGTAGTATTCATTATTGTCTTTTAGATATTGCAAGGCTTGTCTAACTTTATGTAAATCTACCAGTTGTTGCCAATTGTTTTTGTCTTTTGTAGGTACACCATTTACTAAGATAATTAAAGATTGCTCCATTGGACGTTGCACTCCTAGAGTATGCACATTTTCTTTTAGATCTAATGGTAAATACACTACTTTTCCACAAATACCTTACACTAATTCAGAGGGAGGTAATGTTGCTGTTTTTGGTTGAAGGCATATTATTTCTTGAAAGGGGTGCACTGTTATGATGCTCTCATATAAATTGAGTTGTTGTAGGGGTTTTGGTAGTGGAAATAATTCCAAATTATTTGTGATAGCACGTGAAGGAGTTTGGTTGTTGTCAGGTTTTGTAGTGCAGTAACTGCAAAGTATTAAGGGGTCAGTTATTTCGTATTTTTTTCTACTATAAGGTAGAGAGTTAATTCAAACCATTTAGAATCTTCATTTTCTTCTATTTTGTATGTTAGGTCTACAGTTTTTGTGTTGCTATAAAAGTTCTGCGGCAACATACACACACATGGTTTGGTACTTCAGCAGATGTACTTTTAAATTTCAGTATTTCTTTTTTGTATGTGTGTAGTAGAAGGTTGTCATGCATAGAATTGTTGCTAATTTGTTTTAAAGCTATTTCATTCTGTAAAGTGGCTTTCACTTCCAAAATATTTTTACTGGATATAGTCGATTTCTTCAAGTAGGTGTTTTGCTGTACCATGTAGAAGAATGTTATTTAAATTGGCTAGCGCTAAAGCAGGACTTTTAGCATAGTACAGTTTATATACTAGATTTGTTGTGTTAATATAGATTTGATGTGTTGATATCATTTTGATATGATGGAAGCTGGTTTTGCAAGTAGGTCCTGAAATGCAGGCCAATGAATGTCCTTGTAGTCCTGTGTACTTGCGCACTGGACAGGTATCCATATTTTACAGTAGTTTAATTTTGATTTTGTCTTTGCCTTTCACATATTGATTGAGGAATTGGCGTAAAGACTTGAAAGATTTTTTGGTAATGTTACACATTGACGTGCATGGCCATTTGTATACTAGACGTTGTGATTCAGTTGAATGGAGAGGTAATTCTAAGTTTTCTGGGGATATTTTTGTAAGCAGTATTTCTTGTTCCATTACGGTATTATTACCTTTTTCATAACCACGTCCACTGCTATGTATGGCAATTGTATTTGTTTGCTTTTGTTTGTATGCTTCTTCATTAAAATATGGTTCTGTGCTTGTAGTGTGACTCCACTCACCTCCACAGATATTTAAGAAGTTATTTCTGTTGACATTTCGTTTATTGAGAAGTCTTTTTTTGTAATTTAGTCATTAGTTTTGTTAGTGGTTTCATTTTTTTAACACTAAAATAAATAACTTTCTTTTGAGAAGGATTGCACTGTCTATCAAAGCTTCTAAGATTAATTTCCTACCATAGGTTTTAAGGGTTGTGCCTGATTTCTCTCCTGTTTTTATAAGATTTTGAAGGACTCTGTGACGGAACATTTATTTTGGTATGCTTACTTGGCACTATATCAAGATTTATCGGAGCAGTTTTATCTGTAGTGGTAGCTGAATTTTTGTTAATTGTTTTCTGGTTCGTTTTACATTTTGATAGAGGAGGCAAAGTTTCTGTACTTAAAGCTTGTTTTGTTTCGCTAAATGATTGTATTAGCTGTTTTGTTTGAACTTTTTTTACAAATTCTGCTAGATATGGATGCTTATTTAGGACACTTCTTTTTTCATTTGCTTCTGCGTTGCTTTCTACAGACTTGATTTCTGGTAGGCATTCTTTAGGGTCTGTTGAAAAAAATGAAGAAGGTATGGGTTGGGGTGTTTTGCAATGTATGTGTGCTGTGTGCATGAGTGTATGAGTATGATGATAAAGATATATGTGATGTATGCGATGGTGTGTGATTGTGCATTGGGCAACTACAACTAGTTTGGATGTGTATTCTTGAATTTATGTGCTACTAAACTGGGGTTCCGATGACAGTAGAAAGTAAGCTAGTGGTGTGGAGAAGTACAAATAGTGAATCTAATGGTATACAATTAAAACACTTGTTTGTTCTACAATATCAAAATTCCAGGGGCTGAGTTGGGTCATTTGTGCGCCGAAAAATAGGAATTTGTGCGCCATTCTGCCTGTAAATCTCTGTTTAAGAAATGGGGATATGTGGACAGAATGGTGCAGAAATAGCATGAATAAACCTTACACTGTGTTTGAGTAATAGTACAAATATTATGGTGGTATTTAACTTACTTTTTTTCTATAATGAGCAGGTTTCTTCTTAGTTGTTCTTTGTACTTCAAATGCGGCTGCTTCTTTTCAGGAGAGTGGTCTTCACTTCAATTGTAAAGGAAATAAATTAATAATTTTGTTTGTATATAGCACTGATTTTAATTTAGACATTGATTTTTATATTTTTGTACAATAATTGTTGTTTGTTATTTGAACATACTGTGTGCATGCAATTTTGTTTGAGTATGTTAACTCTTTAAATTGTACTTTAAATATGTTAGTTCAATTAAATAGCAGATAGGTTTGGAAGTGACAGTTGATTATAGGAGATGGAAAAAATTACAGTAAGTTCATTTTATAGGTTATACAAGCTAAAAGTCAGTTAATCTGTTTATATGAATCTATAAGAATTGTAAATGTACTATACAGAAAATATGCATACTTGTAGTTTGTGTTCATGCATATGGATATGCATGCAGCTGCAAGTAGAAATCTTGGAGACTTGTACAGTATTTCTTGTAGAAGGTGCTTTCCAATGATATGACACTTGTACTCAGAGAGATTAACAGTACATTTGAAGTGCTGATCTATGATGATGCAGTTAGATGTAGAGGTCTTGGATGTGATTGGTGGATGGTTGCATGATTGCTTAGCTATATCAATGAGGGAATGGCACAGAAAGTGAAATGGAAATGGTAGAAGGACTGTCCATGTTACGATATGTCCGCAGACATGGTGGTAGTCCGTGGACATCACGTGTTACATCCGGGGATTTTGGGGGGGGCATGCAAATGAGAATGAGCAGAGCAAGGGATTGGTCAGTAAAGTTTAGTGGGTGTGTTGTGCCAGGAGAGAGTTTCTCAGATACTCTTTTTGCTGAGAGAAGAACAGATAGATATGGCTGTGTGTTTCAGAAAACAGATAGTTTGGATTTTGGGAGACTCGTGGATACATTGGTTGAAGGTGCATGCAGAAAGGTGTGGAGTAGCTGTAGATCTTGGATTACCACATGTGGAAGTGCACTGGCATGGAGTACGTGGAATTAAGTGGTTGGACTTGCTACCTCTCTGTGCTACTTTGGAGACAGAGCAACATCCAGACATAATTGTAATTCATTGTGGAGGGAACAGTTTAGGACATGTGTCTAGAATTTATTTGCAATTTGCAATGAAAGAAGGACATGGGAAGGTCATGGACATGTTTCCAAATTCTCAAGTAATTTTTTCACGGATTGCGCAGAGACAAATGTGGCTTCGTTCTTCTTCATTTGGTCCACAAATGGAGAAAGCAAGGCGCAATGTCAATAAGGTTGTTTGTGCCTTTCTAAGAGATTTTGGCATGTCCTCTTTTCACAATGAAAATATTATGTTTCGTAGCACATACATTTTTCACAGAGATGGAGTCCGTCTTACTTATGCTGGCAATCAGATTTTTCTGAGAAATGTACAAAATGCATTGCGACCTTTTTTGGAATTACAGCATCCATTTTGTAGTAGGTGTTGAGCATTTAACATTTTTCAAACACAAACAAACACCACCAAAAGGCTATTTTCGGAGCCACCACTTCCTCCCAGACAAAACTGCAATGGTTATGATAGGGCAGCACCCCAAAATTTTAGATGTTCGCGGACTGTCCGCGGACTTCTAAAAAATACACAGGGACCTGCTTCATTTATTTTCACTTCTATTTTTAAACTGTGAAAGGCGGCTCTGAAAAGAGCCTTTTTTTTTGTTGTTTTATATTTTTTGTTTTTTTTTATACACGACACACTAGGAGAGGAGGGAAAAGGAGGGTAAGGGGGGACACCAACCACGGGGATAAGAAAGGGTGGGTGGAGCGAGGAAGATGTAGAGTGTGTCTTACTTGGGTAGTGAGCAGATCTTCTTGTGCTCTGAGACCAGAGCCTCAAAAGCACTTCGAAGTCTCTCCCCCCTGCAGAATACTGCATTGCAGTACATACACACAACTGTGACCCTCGAAAGGTAAGGGTCATCCGTATTGTGTATGGCCTGTGAAGCAGTTTGAGGAATACGCTGTCCCACAGGAGTGTTCCTTGTGGTGACAGGATCGGAAACAGAGGATGTAGTAGAGGAAGTCAACCTACTATGCTCCTCGCAAGGTACAACCTTGCGAATGGCCCCAGTGTGGAATGACTTTAGGTGTCGCTTCATGGTAGTTGTCCCAAAGCTGTATGAACCAGGCCTCCCGCGACTGAGTACCATTTTGCACTTGTTGCAGGTGACTCGGTTCGCACGCGCCTTAGGTACATTACCATGAATGGTAAATAACCGCCACACCCAAGACTCACGCCGAGTGCCGGTAGTAGGGACTTCCTCTACCTCATTCCTGTTCTCCTCTTCAGGCCCTTGGGGATGAGGTGGTGGTGGAAGGGGTGGGGGTGGTGCTGTAGCACCAGGTGGCAGTACTGCAGCCATGGATGCCATCAGGTTTCAGACGAAAATCTGGAAAGTTGGCAACAAAATGCACTGTGTTCTGTAAAATAGCCAGAAACACAATGAGAATGACCTCTAGGGTATGGCCTTTTATAGGTGTGCTTGTGCGTGGTTCACGGACATGCCCGCTGTCCGCGGACAGATCAAACACCAAAAAAAGGTTTCAAAAAGTCCCAAAAAGTATGTAGAAACTCAGGAATACTATGTGGGACTTGTGCTATCGTGAGTTATTGTGGATTGCTTGAAAAGGTAGACAAAAAGGGGACACGAACAGTGTTCGCAGTCAGAACACACGCTCAGCGTGGGTGTGGTCATATGATAGCTTTACGAACATGTCCGCGAAGGGAGCGGGTATACCCAGGACATCAAATGCACTGAAACTGTTTTGCGCATGCGCGTTGGTGTTCTACAGACACTGTTCGAGTCCTGAAACTAATTAAAAGTGCGTCACAAGTGAAACGAACAGTTACGAACAGGCGTTTGTTCTTAGAACAGTTTCAACTCGCTTGCGAACAATACGGACAGGCATAGAAGCCTCAGGACACCCCCATTTTGTTTATTTGCGAACATCCCGGGACACTTGATGTGTTCTTAGAACAGTTTCAGCTTGCCTCCGAACAATACGGACATGTATAGCGTCCTCAGGACACCCCCATTTTGTTTATTTACGAACATTTCAGGATACTGCCTGTGCTCTTAGAACAGTTTCAACTCGCCTGTGAAGAATACGGACAGGTCTAGCTTCCTCACGACACCCCCATTTTGTTTATTTACGAACATTTCAGGACACAGAGTTTGTTCTTAGGACAGTTCGAGTTTGCCTCTGAACAATACGGACAGGCATAGCGTCCTCAGGACACACCCATTTCAGTTATTTATGAACATTTCAGGACACTGTGTGTTTTCTTAGGACAGTTTCAGCTTGCCTCCGAACAATACAGACAAGTATACCGTCCTTAGGACACCCCCATTTTGTTTATTTACGAACATTTCAGGATACTGCCTGTGTTCTTAGAACCGTTTCAACTCGCCTGCGATCAATTCGGACAGGTCTAGCATCCTCAGGACACCCCCATTTTGTTTATTTACGAACATTTCAGGATACTGCCTGTGTTCTTAGAACCGTTTCAACTCGCCTGCGATCAATTCGGACAGGTCTAGCATCCTCAGGACACCCCCATTTTGTTTATTTACGAACATTTCGGGACACCGTATGTGGTAGAATGATTGCAGACATCCCGAACACCAGGTGTGTTCTGAGAACAGTTTCAACTTGCATGCGAACAGTACGGACAGATATAGTGTCCTTAGGACGCCCCATTTTCATTTCTTTATGGACATTCCGGACAGCCGCGCTGTCCGCAGACACCTGAACTGCTTTTTAAAAAAAGACAAGAAATGAATTAGGACACAATATAATAATTTTACTTTATTTTATATGGATGTTAAATTTATGACAGAGAAGGTGAGGCAGAAACTGAAACAAAAACAGGAGAATTAGGGGTTTCAATAGGATTTATATGAGGTGAAGAACCGATGGAAGTCTCATCAAAATGTTTTGGTTCATGGTGAGGGTTTGGGGATAATTGACCGGGATATGGTGAGGGGGGACAGGTACATGAGGGACAATGGTATCTAGTTTTTTGTTTCAAGTGATCCTCCACAAAGTTTTTTAAATTGTTGAAATTTCCCATGAGTAGGTCCATTTTTGTCTTCCATGTGCTGGAGAGTCTTATCCAATACTTCTTTTTCTTTACTATTTGCAATTTTTGTGTGGTCTGTACAAAAAAAATGTATATGTTAAATGTATATAAAATAATATTTATTAATTCGTTTATATAGTAAAGTGTCTACCATTAGGATCACTATCTTCAGACATGTCCTCATGTGGGAAATGGTCCTCCAGCCACTCCAGAGTACTAGACATTTCTGTGAGAAAAAAAAACATAATATCACTTACTAGCTTCTGGCAAGGTGTGTTCTTACTGGTCTGTAGATGTGCTATTGCTCTTAGTTGTGGAGTTTCTGTGAGGTAATCATGTTGGAAGACTATCTTTCTTCTTTTGGTATATTCCATTTTAGAACATATTGTATTTAAATGAATGGTTAATGTGTTTTATATATGGTTACACTTCTTATTTATTACAACATATAATGTGTATGTGTTCTGGTTTGTGAATTTGTTTAATGTTCATATGTTATGATATAACAATTAAACATACCCCCCAGACTTTTTGGGTAGTGGTGCTGTTGTCCGCATATGTCCGCGGACATTAGAAGAGTTCGCGGACATCAAATTCAGTAGAGGGGGTTCAGTATGTTCCATTTTACATGTACATAAAGTCAGAGATATTATTGTTAAGTTGTGCTACTAAAAACCTATGAAATTCAGTAAAAAAACTTTGTTAAAGGGACATTATGGTTAAGTTGCGCTACTAAAAACCTATGAAATTCAGTAAAAAAACTTTGTTAAAGGGACGTTATGGTTCCAAGTAAAACCGAAAAACCCCTGAAATTCGCCAGTTATGGTAAGTTAAACAACCATAACTCGCGCCACCACTGTGCACTGCTAAGACTAACACCCAGGAATTTCATATGTTTTTAGTAGCACAACTTAACCATAATATCCCTGACTTTATATGCATGGAACATAGAACATACTGAGCCTAGTTAGTGATTTCGATGTCCGCGGACATATCGAAAATCTGACCATTGGTGAATGTAAATTTAAATAGTGTGCCCCATTTCCCCTTTGAGGTTGGCTCTGAAAAGAGCTGTTTTTTTGGGGGGTTTTTTGCAGATGCTTGACAGACACCTGTTATTTTGTATTTTTTTTTCTTACTTTACTCCTAAAATCTTCACATAACCTTCTCCAAAGCAACCCTTACATTCCAAAACAGAATGGCATTTCCCATAAAAGATAAGTAAATGCCATCTTCTTTAAAATAAACAGCATTACTGGAAACAATATTCTCATTATTACAGAAGAACATACCAGCTCTAAGCATGAAGGCACACATGCCTCGGTTGATTACACACCTAGCATTGTTTTGCTGAGGACAAAAAACTGAACTATTGTCCCATATTGCCCTAGGTAGTAATCCAGAAAAAATTATTTTGGCATTTGGAAGGATGTTCATTACTGCTTGAACCAAGTGTTCCAAATCTGCCAACAAAGTAGGGGCACTGACATAGCCCAAAGGGAAAGCACCATAGTGCAAAACTACCACATGGGGACTGTTGATCCTGACCATATCTTCACAAACTTGTACAATTCCCTGTACATTGCAATCAGGCACAGTGCTCCACACCACCTCCACTCCTTTAACATCAAAATTCTTTGCAACATGCCTGCATTGAGCATACTGTTGTAAACCATGCACAAACATATCTCCGAGCACCAACACCCTGACTTTCTCCACTTCTGCCATCATCACTACACACAGTCTCTTTGAACACAAATCCACAACCTCAACATCTGATTGGCTGATCCCTACAGTCTTCTTTCCATGCTGGATTTGCTGGAAAACCCCGGATGTAGCACCCCCTGTCCGCAGACCGCATAACTCTTATACAGCCCTTCTACCATTTCCACTTCATTCTCTGTGCCATTCCCTCATTGGATACAGCTAAGCAGGCACACAATATGGATAACGTCCTCAGAACACCCCCATTTTGTTTATTTTCGAACATTTCAGGACACAACGATTGTTCTTAGAACACATTCAACTTGCCAGCGAACAATACAGACAACGTCCTCAGAACACCCCCATTTTCTTTATTTACGAACATTTCAGGACACCGCGAGTGTTCTTAGAACACTTTCAGCTTGACACCGAACAATAGAGACAACCTCTTCAGGACACACCCTGCGAACATTCCAGGACCCCACAAGTCTTCTTAGAACACTTTCAACTTGACACCGAATCCATTCTGTTTATTTACGAACATTTCAGAACAGCCTTGTTGTCCGCAGAAAAATAAACACAACAAAAGTGTCTAGCACATAAAGAAAACAGAACATTGAACCTATCTCATACTCCCCCACCCTCCCCAAACACTCTTACACACCAACACACTCCACTAAATACAATTTTTAATCCAAGTTTCACCGCGCTGTCCACGGTCGTCCGCGAATGCAAGATGGCGGGTGCCACAGAAAATCTGATGCGCTTCACGCACCACGCCGTCCAATCAGCGAACACGTCAGATGTCCGCGGACATCGCGCAAGCCGCTCGGCCAATCAGGGCACTGTCCGCGGAGTGAACCGGGAAGTCCGTCCGCGAAGCGAACCGAGATATCACTAATTTTTTTTCCTTACATTTTGGTCATTTTAAAAAAAACTACTGGACGGATTTAGACCAAATTTGCAAAAGCACGCTTTCGGGACCAAGCCCCCCGCTCCTGCCACAAATTTTGTGTAAATCCGTCCAGCGGTTTGGGCTGTAGGCATGCGCAAAGTTTTTTACCATTATGTCTGTGGGAAAAAACAAACGTTTTGGGACCCCCCTATAACTTTGCCCCCCCTGGACCAAACCTCTCCAAACTTTGCAAAAAAAAATTCGGAGTGGGCCATATATTTTCTTTGGAAAGTTTGGTGAGGATTCGTCCAGAGGGAGCGAAGTTATAAGCCACCCAAAAAATGCTCTTCCTATGTAAACACCAACTTAACCATAACTACATGGACACTACCGCGTCCATGTAATATAAATATATATATATATATATATATATATATATATATATATATATATATATATATATGTCATAGGGCGGCGGCCACTGCCCTATAGTTATGGTGAGTAGTGAGTGCCATAGGAAATCAAAAAAATGTATTGCTTGTAACTTTTGTCCTGTGCACTGGATTTGGCTGATATTTTGCAGACAATTATTTACGTCCAGGCCCCTCTACAGTGGAAGGGAAAGATTCATTATCATTATCAAAATGTACTGTGATGCATAAATATCTGCAGAGCCTGGTACATTTTAGTATAGTCGTGGGTATTAAGAAAAATATGTCAGAAATGCCCCCTTTGTAACACTAATTGTATAAAATGTCTGTTTTAAGGCTTGTTGATCCATTTATACAATTTGTGTTTTTTACCTATTTTTATAACTGAAAGGGTGGCCCTAAAAAGTGCCCTTTTGGGATTGGAAGGAGGACGGTGGAACTTGGAAGGGAAGAACATTAGGGTTGAACATTTAACAAGGGGTAAAAGAAAAAGGGAACATATTTTTGTTTATTTTGTTTTTTATTGCTTTTGAATAATATAAGACTAACCGTGAAGACTTCAATAAACTATTTGGGATTCCCTATTGTTTCATCTCCACCTGAGGGATAAAGCACTTAAACAAGTTCCAGAATTGAAATATGGAAAATTGTCTATAATCTTAAAACGCTTCCAAAACAAGAAATGGTGTCATCATTTCATGCGTGTAAGACTAAATGTTCTCCCAACGAGAGAGATTTTAACAATAAGAGGGGTTGTAAGCAATGAAATTATGATCTGCCACTTTGGTAAAATGACAGACTCCAGGGAAACACTAGCAAACCTGTTGACTGAATGTCATGCCCTTAGGGGGCAGCGAATTGAGTATGTTATTATATTTGTATTGAACCCCGAACGGGTTCATCCAGATCAACTATGGTGGACAATGCTACATAGTATATTAGTTGCGCTAAACTTGGCAGTAACAAGATTTTTATCAGTGGTATGTAACTTGTTGTAAAGACGTGAGGTATATTTTCTCCAGGTATTCACAACTGACTATACTTCACAGTGGTGAATTATTCTAATGGACACATTTTCGATGAAATAGGAATTCAAGAATTGTAGTAATTATCCATGCATATTGATCCTATTAACGAATTTGTATTCATAGTTACACTTTGTTTAGTTTTATTATGTTTTTCATTGTATTTTATTAACCAAAATAAATAAATAAATAAATAAATAAAAGGGAGCACACTTCTTAAAAGTTCTAATTTGACAAAACCTGAATTGCAGACTGATGCAATCCGTGATTGTCTTGAGCCCTAAGGTATAAGCTTAACCCCTAAACTCTTCACACTAGGTGCTGGGTAGGGTCCCAAGGAATCTAGGCAGAAATCAGAATGCCATAAAGAATGAGCATCCGGAGACCCCCACCACCAAAATCTCTGTTTTCTTACCATCGAGTCTGACCCAATTATTAGACATCCAATCTTAGACAAACAGGATTTTAATTTGGTAGGAGGGTCAGATATAGGAGAATTCAGGCTAAAAATGTATTGCGTGTCATTGGCATATGTATAAAAATATATGTCGAAGGAGGCAGTGAAGTCAGTCAGAGGTCGTAAGTAAAGATTAAAAAGCAGAGGGGATAAGGCCAGTCGCCTCGATCAGATTCCTAATTGTAATAATCTTATCAGCAAAAACGTGCTGATTGCGTTACAGGTGCGTGAGGAATCCAACACGGTGTGGGTGGCCCTGAGATGAAATTGATTGTTCCGTAGTACTGGAATAGCCCATTTATTCTGAAGTAAAACCTGTTTATACTTATTTGTAGCCTCTAGGTCATAGCGGATATGCCATTTACGCTGCGCCCAATGACAAATCTGCTTGAGAGATTAAAGCTCAGGCGAAAACCACGAGGCAGACAATTTCTGGTCGCACAGGCCCAGCTTAAAAGGAACCAAGTTTTTAGCCATGATAGTCATAGCTTTTATAAGGGCAGTACAGGGATTGGCCTGATTTTCCTCAGAGATAGTTTGCGTACAGAGATTTAAAGACTCTGCTAAAAGGGCAGGAGGCACCTTAGCCCAATGATGCCAGCTAATACCGATTCTCCGATAGATCTGATTTCAAATATACATTGGGCACGGCTGAAGTCCATGGCTAGTGGCCCATTTGTGTTTTAAAATATACACTGCCCATGGCCAAAGGGCATGGCTGGTGCCCGGTTTGTGTTTTAAAACATAAAATGGGCACGGACGAAGGCCGTGGGCAGGTGGCTGCAAGTGTTTACAAATATACAGTGGTGACCAATGGTGAATAAAAATATGAAACTATACAGTGGGCACGGGCGAAGGCCATGGCCAAAGACCATGGCCTGTGGTGCTGAAAAAATACACAGTGGTCACGGCCGAAGGCCATAAACACCTGCAAATAAGGTGGAGCCCAAAAGTACTGTGGTATAACAAAACGTTGAAATTCAAGGAAAAATATTGCAGTTAAGGTGACTTATCTTAACTCAACAAAACCTTTGAAATTCAGTGCATTTGGAAAACTCAGTACCTGCTTAAGACAGCACGCTCCTGTTGCAAAGCCCAAGAGCACATATGTATAATAAGAGAAGGAATTTACAATGCCGTACAAAATTACATTGTCGGGATATGGCATTATGGGGAGATCAATGGGAACGCTGGTGACCCGTTTGTATTTTAAAATATACAGTGGTGTGGGTCAAAAACAATGGTTTAACAAAACCCTTGAAATTCAGGTAAATTAACGCAAAAAACCTTAGTTGCAGTCATATTAAGGGCAATACATTGAAACAAAACCTTTGAAATTTAGGTAAAACACTTTAGTTGCAGGGACATTAAGGTGAAAATGTAATGCAACAAAACCCCTGAAAAGCAGCTGAAGCCACCTTATCTTCATGCCCCCTGTTGCGCAACATATGACCACAATGATGTAATCACTGATGGCAACACTAATGACATCACTGATGGCATAACTGGTGACAGCACTAATTATATCAGATATGACTTGGGTAATATAGAAGGTTTGATTCTTTAAAAATAACAATTCTAAATTGTAATATTTTGTTTAACATCAATCACATATACATTACATGAAGGTACATTATTGCTTGTTGTAAATATAAGGTACAATGATTTACCTGTAATGTATTTTAATGTAGTGTGTGGTATACAGTTTGATGGACATACAAAACTAAATATATTATAATGTGTGGTAAAATGTTTTTTCACTGTATATATTTGTAGTAATGGACTGCCAGGAGACTGAGGTGAGTTTCTTCAAAGTTGTTTAATTTCATTTCAGAAAAAGACCCTCCTGCTGCAGATGAGTATCGGGCATCAGGGGCTTACGCACACTAACATGCATAGCTGTGGAACCTTACCAAGATTCCATTGGCCTCATTACATTGTGCCGGTCCGGTAACAATGGTGCTGGTAAGCCTACCGGCACCGCTGTTACCGGACCAGCACACTCCGAGTCTGCCGGCGGATGCCCTCCCGCCCTCCAGGTCTGACCTGGTGGGTGGGACGGCAGCCGCGCGCAGACTTTCACGGAAGCACCAGCACTGTTATTAATGGTGCCAGTGCTTCCGTCATCCACATTCCCATTGAGTCCTATGGGACTCAAGGGGAATGGGGATTAACGGTTTTCTGGCGCCTGACTTCCAGGAGCACCGGGTCGTAATCCCCTGTTGTTTCCGTGAAGCCAGGCACTGGAAAAATCCACAAGTCCAGCGGCAGCCTGCCAGTTTTACTGGCACGGCTACCGCCAGACTTGTAATGAGGCCCCATGTCTCCTGGGAGACTGCACAACATGTTTGTTATGAACTGTTAGAGGGATGGCAACAGCAGCAAAATGCACTTTTGAAAGGAGCATTAGAAAACAACATGTTTATATACATAGTTTGTGACACAACCATTACATGTTTATTTGTATGTTTTGCCAGAATGTGTTTGCCCATATGTGGTGCATTGATCCTAACAGGTTCATTGAAAGCAGTTTAATAATACAGTTTTATTACAGGCATCAATGACCATATAAGGTGGATACGATTATGGTAACATTTAACAGAAATAATGGTTATATCCAAAAACTAGGAAACCAACCACTACATCTCATGGCCCATAGAACTAGGGACAGCACTGACACCATCGGAAACAGTCAAAATCCTTGGAGTCCTAATGGACAACAAACTAACACTAGAACCACAAGTAAACGCAATCATCAAGAAATGCTTCTTCCTCCTGCACACAGTAAAAATGATCCTATCATTCCTCTCCTTCACCCATAAAACACTCACCATAATCTCCATCATCATGTCCATAACTGACCATGCCAATAGCCTATACCACGGAATGCCGGAACGCCTGCTAAAGAAACTGCAACATATCCAAAATGCAGCGGCAAGAATTCTCCTCAGACTACCGAGAAAGGGAACACACCACCCAAGGGCTGCCAATCAAACAACGGATCACGTTCAAAACAATGTGCATAACGCACAGAACAATCCATGGCCAAGGAGCAGAATTCATGCAAAAGAAAATAATGATCTACAGACCGACAAGACCACTTAGATCAAGCAACAAAATTTGCCTGGAACCGAAACCTTACACAAGAAAATAACTTGGAGGGTCATCTTTCTCCCACCTGACAGCAATAACAACACCCTCCCGAAAGAAATGCACAATACGAAGGATCACCAAAAATTCAGAAAACGACTTAAAATCTGGCTTTTCAGAATCAGGCGGGAATGACTAGGAATAACAAAGACGCCACTGGAAACAGAACACACTGTAGCAAGCACACATTGAAGGAAGAAGCCAGGGAGGGACACTAAAAAGACCCAATCCAAACAATAACCCCACTCTGGACATCACCCCAGACCTGAACGCCATAGCTGCAGAGGGAGGAGCATTATCCAATTAACTGGCACACCTGGAGGCCCTAAATGCCTTCCTCGAGGGGTGTGGATACCGCACTAAGGGATGGGGGGAGTCAAATGTAGGCACAACCATGGCAACCTAAGAACAAACCCTTCAACCATACCCATCTTCACCCAGGGATGGGGGGAGGCCTTCACCACCTCATGAACATAGACTGCTAGACAGTTTGAGAGGAAAGCCATCACCAGAACCCAGCTAATGAACAACTACAGAACCTGAGCACAGACGTCCGAACCAATGAGGTAAGAAAAGCCCCACTAACCCAACCCTAAAACCTCATGTTCAACATACACCTCTTAAAAACTAAACAAACACAACCCCTTCTCTGCACAGCAATTTGTTTGCATGCATTTCACTACACTGCAACAACAAAACAAACCACACAGTGTCGCACAACAGCACATAGGAATCTATTGAGGTGTAAATCGCAACCCAAGCTCAACGAACAGTGCAAACCAAACTTCCAGGACATCACAACTCTTGCTCTACCTCTTCCCGCTATGCCCTACAAACCCACTCCACACTCCATCATTTTCAGATCCGTCAGAGCGCCAGGGGACTACTCCGGTGGTAATAGTGTGTGGTATAAATGATCGTTAACATTAACATTAGCATAACCTGTAAAATAAGGGGAATATATAACAATATTATATACATATGGGCCACATCATTTACATCACAATGCAGTAAATAGTATATGCTGTTTCATGAAGCTGCTTCCCCTGGTATACATTCAATGTATTTTATTTTTTTATTTTTTACTGGATCCAGTTGCTCACATTTGGGTTTGGGTTTTATGACATCTCCTGAAACACTTTGAATACAGTTTCAGGGGTTATTTTTCTCCCGATGCGTGCACTGCCCCACCCTTTCTCTTCCTGTTTTGTACATGTGCATTTAAGAAATACACTCTGTCCCTCCCTTCTTGCTCTAGTTTTCCTCCTTAAACACTGTCCCAACTTTCCCTCGTTGCTCATTGTATAAACGGCAAGCCTGCTACGAAAAACTGTGTATAAGCAAAAATCGTTTGGGTGGAAAGTTTTGAATGAATCTATATCCCTGCCAATGCTCTAGGCAACCTTCTACACCACCTTTTTTCAGCCTATCTGTGCCACTGCAGATACGGGCCGGCTGTGTTCAAATAAGTCAACTACTGCCAACAGTGGCAGCAGTGCCGCCTGAACTGGTAAGCCACGTGCCCTCTGCATGGAAACACATCCAACTCCATGCATGTGTCAGTCTGCCGTCTTGGGTCTCATCAGTGAAGTGAATCTTGATTTCCTATGGCACATCAAACAAATGACCCATATCTATGCATTCCTTTTCTCACATAGAGAGACAAATATTAGAAAATGTGATGGGTGGATGATTTAGAATAATTGTGACTACATAAACATACAGTGGCTCATTTTGGACAGAGAGGTGTGGAAATGAAGGTGTGGAAAATGAAGGTGATGCTTTTACTCCTTCATTTTGTGCACCAGCCCATTTTCAAATGCTTGCAAGGAGAAGGGGCACGAAGAGTGCTTTCTTCCTCCTTGCTAAGTACTCTTCGTTTTACACCTACACGTGATTTTCATCCAGGCGCAAAACAAAAGTATTCCTACCGAAAACGTCTCCATATAGCCCAAATTCAGGGAAATACTGTAGCAATCCAATACACACAGGGTAATTCATAGAATTACGCAGAAAAGTGTCGCAAGCGGCTGGCGCAGAGTGTCCGCGTGCGATTGACTGCGCCAGGCACGTGCGATAAAACCGATTTCCGCGCACAGCGTATTCATGGATTTCATGCTCCCAAACCAGCCGTGGCGCAGAGTATCGCAGCGACCCTGCAGCAGCGCCAGTAACGCCCCCAAGAACGCCCTCACGCAAGGAAAAGCCAGCAAAATCGCTAAATCATCGCAAAGGGCTGCGCTAACTCTGGACCAGTTTACAGGGCAGCCAAACAAGGAACGCAAAGCGGGTAACGTGCATATCAGGGGTACACGTGAAGTCATACACGCGATTAGCCAGGGTACGTGTATTACAGGGGTACGCGGGAAGTTTAACACGCGATTGGCCAGGGTACGTGTATTACAGGGGTACGAGGGAAGTTTAACACGCGATTAGCCAGGGTAAGTGTATTACAGGGGTACACGTGAAGTCATACACGCGATTAGCCAGGGTACGTGTATTACATGGGTACGCGGGAAGTTTAACACGCGATTGGCCAGGGTACGTGTATTACAGGGGTACGCGGGAAGTTTAACACGCGATTAGCCAGGGTAAGTGTATTACAGGGGTACGCGGGAAGTTCAACACGCAATTAGCCAGGGTACGTGTATTACAGGGGTACGCGGGAAGTTTAACACGCGATTGGCCAGGGTACGTGTATTACAGGGGTACGCGGGAAGTTTAACACGCGATTGGCCAGGGTACGTGTATTACAGGGGTACGCGGGAAGTTATACACGCGATTAGCCAGGGTACGTGTATTACAGGGGTACGCGGGAAGTATAACACGCAATTGGCCAGGGTACGTGTATTACAGGGGTACGCGGGAAGTTATACACGCGATTAGCCAGGGTACGTGTATTACAGGGGTACGCGGGAAGTTTAACACGCGATTGGCCAGGGTACGTGTATTACAGGGGTACGCGGGAAGTTTAACACGCGATTAGCCAGGTAAGTGTATTACAGGGGTACGCGGGAAGTTCAACACGCAATTAGCCAGGGTACGTGTATTACAGGGGTACGCGGGAAGTTTAACACGCGATTGGCCAGGGTACGTGTATTACAGGGGTACGCGGGAAGTTTAACACGCGATTGGCCAGGGTACGTGTATTACAGGGGTACGCGGGAAGTTATACACGCGATTAGCCAGGGTACGTGTATTACAGGGGTACGCGGGAAGTTTAACACGCGATTGGCCAGGGTACGTGTATTACAGGGGTACGCGGGAAGTTATACACGCGATTAGCCAGGGTACGTGTATTACAGGGGTACGCGGGAAGTTCAACACGCGATTAGGCTGGGTGGGTCCTCACAGGTGTTCCCTGTACACCCTCCACGGCCCCTGCAGGCAGCCTACAAAACAGGGGACTACCCTGCACACCTGCTCATGTCCCCCTGCACCCCCACCCCCCCAGCAGTGCAGGGGCAGCCTCCACCAGGCCCCCACTCATGTCTCCCACCACCCCCACCCTCCCGCCACCAGGGGCAGCCTCCACCAGGCCCCCACCCATGTCTCCCACCACCCCCCGCCACCAGGGGCACTCTCCACCAAGCCCCCACCCATGTCTCCCACCACCCCCACCAGTGCAGGGGCACCCTCCACCAGGCCCCCACCCATGTCTCCCAACACCCCCACCCACCAGCACTGTGGTGCACGTGGCCAGCAGGCAGTCAGGCAGCAGCAGATGGCAGGTGGGAGCGTGCTCAGGGATCTGGGGGGCAGTAATTTCGCCTCCTGGCCAGGAGCGTGGTCTCTCGTGTGTGAACGCGTGGACAGCCTGATAGGTAGTGAAATCCCACACGTCAGCAAAGGCCCTTAGCGCGTAAACCCGTCAACAGCATATGCGCGCCTATAGTCACCTGCACGTGCAGGAAATTGTTGCGTGACACGTCCCAGTGTCAAAGCGTGTGATTGGTGAAAATGGATGTACACGTAGAAGTGACAAAGCGTGTGATTGGTGAAAATGGATCTACACGCAGGAGTGACAAAGCGTGTGATTGGTGAACGTACACGCCGCGTAAGTGACGCTGTACGTGTGGGCCTGTATATAAGGTACATGTAGAACACCATTTCCTTGTACGTGCTTTTCGTGGAGAGCGAGTGGGTGAAATCTGTACTCCTTGTCGTTTCACACGCGATTTACTTCACAGCGTTTCCAGTTCGTATTCCCTGTTACCTCTGACAGCTTTTTCTCTTTTTTCTCTTTTACTGGTTTACCTGGGCCTGTTCCCTCAAACAGTGTCCCCTTCTACTGTTGTCCTGTCTTCTCAGACAGCGTACACATCTTCTTTTGGCGGGGGTTTAGCCAGCCAAACGCGCTCATTCTTCACGCTCTTTTACCTGGCAGACGGTGAGTCACGCACGTATCCAACTTCTGTGCTTGCCCCGTGTGTTGCCTACCCCTTCAGAGGTCATTCTAGGCTGCGTGTGACACGCATACGTTCATTCTTGTGTTACTGGGTGCCACAGCGTAGTGCAGGTTTTTCTTTCTGCACACGTGGTCTAGGAGGGGTTGCGTGCACGTCATCTCCCTTTTTTGGGCCTCCTGTGCGTTGCGTGACCCGTCATCTTTCCCCAGGGGTTACAATCAGCCGTGCTAGAGCACTAGGGTACAATTACCATCTGGTACCCAACCCCTTTGACCCCCAATTGCCCAGGACAATTGTCTACAGCCACTCCCATACGCACATTAATATCAGTGCCATGGCTGGGAGGCGAGGATTCCGTAAGGGTGGCAAAGGTGGAAGAGCCACAAGTGGTGGCCGTGGTGGATCCGGTAGGGGACGTGGTCGTAACTTGCAGGGTGAGCCTGTCCCCCCATGTGTGGAGGACCAGTCAAGGGCACCCATCATCCCCCCCCCTCCCCCCCCCTCCCCCCCTCCCGTTGAGGCTGAAGTGGCTGACACCATCCATGCTCAGCCCTTGTTGGACCAGCCCATTGTGGCACCAGACCTGGCTGACTCCATGGCTGACTTCCAGGTCAGCAGGGCTACGACACGTGCGCTGGTGCACGTTGATGCCATCATGCCACGTGGATCTGGGGCAGCAAGGTCATCTGCTGCACCAAGGAGGCAGGGCGGAGTGGCTGCAGGGGCAGCTGCGGCTCCATCCACCCCAGCCCTCACACACCCAGCCAGGACAGTGTCGGTCCTAGTCCATGCTGCTGACATTCCCCCTGACACCATCACACTCGAGCCAATGCCTGCATTGCCACACTCCTGATACAGAGTCCACCAGGGCTCCTGCCCCTAGTGTCCAGAGCGGCGCAGGACACTCAGGATCACCACCACCTTCCAAGCGGAAGAGGAAGAGTGCTCGTCCGGCACAGGCTGATGCCCCAGACACGGCTACACAGTCCGGCCCGTCCAGGAAGCCCAGCTTCACGGATGACGAACTGAATGCACTTGTCGAGTATGTGTCCGGACATGACAACGAGATGGTCATTGTTGCAGGATCCAAGACCACACCTGCACAACGCCAGGCACACTGGCAGACCGTTGCGGACATCGTAAGTGCCCTTGGAATCGTGAGGCGCACAGCCAATGATTGCTATAAGCGCTGGAATGACCTAAAGCGCAGGGCAAAGAGTAAGCTGGCCTCAAGTCATGCCGCAACTCTAGTGACTGGAGGTGGGTCTCCAGTAGTAGACATGGAACTCACTCCACATGAGTCAGTCGCTGGGACCTACGTCACGGAGGAACAGATCCAAGGCGTGGGAGATCTGGCTGATTACGAGGCATTGTCCGGTGAGTGCACATGCATGTGTGTGTCATACATGTGCATGGTGTGTGTGTGAGGGCTTCTGTTTGGGTGGCAGGAGAGAGTGTGTGCGCCTCAGTCGTATGGGTCAGCCATGTGCTTCATGCAATACTTCCTGCGCAGCTGCATTTGGCCATAGCAGTATCCCTTCTGCCAACAGTAGACATCTAGCACAACTGCACGCCAGTTGCCCTTGAAGTGTCACCTTGACACAACAGATTTGCTTATTTTTCACTGTTCATTCAGTCAGTTTGTTTGCATTCCACCACTTTCACTAGGCATGTCGCTGTCCACTAGTCACATGTCTGACATGGGTATGGTAAAGGGGAGTGACTTTGTTACCTGGATATCATTTGTACACACATGTCCCTGTGCAATTTGACCATTACAGACTGGCAGCTCCAGGTGAAAAATCTGACCTGTTAGAATCAGAAAAGCTATTACATGCGGGAACTGGACTGAATGAATAGGTGCTGCCCTCCTCTCCATCTTCACTCAATAGCAATGGTACATGCCATCTGTGTGATGGCATGTGTGTTTCACCTGCCAATCACAGGCCAATGTGTGATGCCACTGCCAGGCAGCATGCAGAAAATTTGTTCATCTTCCATCTTGGTGTCATCAGTGTGTGCCGTTTGCCTGCACTTCATACGCAGTGTGGGTGCATGCATGGGAGGGTTTTAGTCATGTGGGACATGTCAATCAAGTACTGGTTCTCTTGCTTCTCAGCCCTCAATGTGTGCCATGGTGCTAATGCCTGTTTCCATTACTTTGTTTTCATGTCTTTGCAGGGGAAGACGCACCTGATACTGCTGGGGTTGTGGAGATGGTGCAGACCCAGGAGGTGTCCCAGGGCCGACCAACCACCAGTGAGGGACGTGGTGTGGTGGTGGGGGAGAACCCACAAGTGCTGCAGGTCGTGCTCTCAAGGGGTGTCTCTGGCTGCACCTCCCCCGAGCTGTACTCAGGTGTTGATTCGGATGAGACCTACGTGCCGTCGCTGGTGAGTGTTCCAGGGAGGGATTCTGTTCTGTCTCACCCACCTGCACCAGGGTCAGTACCCTCCATGGGGATGTCAGTGTTGGCAGCTACGCCTTCGGTGGTTACGGATGCAGGGTCACACTCCGCGACATCTGATCCTGTTCCTGGGCCAGCAGATCAGAGGGGGAATGCAGTCCTGCAGCCTCAGGCAGTGCCGGCACAGCAAGGCGCAGTTCGCCTTGCCCCAGACAGGTGTGGTGCCCGCCGACGTGGTGGCCGTACGCCACCTGGCAATACCGCATGGGAGCAATCCATTTACGGTATGGCTACCCAACAGGCTGCATCATCCGAGATGATGGCTCAGGCCATGGATAGGGTGGCCACTTCCATTGTCCCCCCAGAAAGGCTGATGGAGCGACTAGAGCAGGCAACTGACTCCATCTGCCAGTCACACAGGGAGGACATGTTGGGGTCCAACAGGGACAGGCGGGCGGCACTGGCGACTCTGCAGGAGGCCATCTCCATTGAGTCCCAGGGCCACAGGGAAGCCCTGAGGCAGGAGCTCCTACACCTCAGGACGACTCTTGTTGAGCTTGAGGCTTCAACACACCAAAGGACAGAACAGCAGCTGGAGCGTCTCACCCGTACGCTCTCAGCTGAGATGCAGGCAACGAGGGCGGAGGTCCGGGCATCCCGTGAGTTGTTGCATGGGGACCTCCGCACACTCATCCTCCAGAACCAGACCTACCACACCCGCATGCTTGCAGCCATGGAGGAGCAGACTAGGGCCTTGCGTGGGCTGCCTCCCATAGTGCAACCACCTCCGGATACAGCTGCACAGGGTGATAATAGCGACAGCAGTGACACTCCCACAATAGGGTAGCCGTGTGGGCCATGAGCCCATGGAGGTGTTTTATTTTCCCAGGATCCACGCAGGTGGGTTCTGGTGTGCATCCTGTCCTCGGACCTCCTGGGTGGCCTCCCCAACCCCCCCGGGCCCATCAATGGCCATTTTTGATTGTTTCTTATTTTTATTTTTATTTTGATTTCTTTTATTCCCAATTTTTTTGGGAGGATCTGTTGGCTCCGATCTGTTGGCTCCGATCTGTTGGCTCCGATCTGTTGGCTCCGATCTGTTGGCTCCGATCTGTTGGCTCCGATCTGTTGGCTCCGATCTGTTGGCTTCCGTGGTTCCTGTGGGCATACGCTGCATTGTGGCTGGGCACATGCAGGCTTGTAATGTATTTGGTTCAGATGCTTGGGTTTGAGTCACACACACCCCTCCTGCTTCCCGTTTCCATGGGCTTGCAAAGGGTGTGCCCAAGTGACAGTGAATTACACAGTGACGTTGGACTCCCATGAGCTGTGTGGCCAGTCTGTAGTCAATACTGTGTATACATTCCTAGTGCATATTGCTGTTGTGTTGTACACTGCATGTTGCATTGATGTGTAACTCTTCTTCTGTGTCTACCTCCCAATTTGCAGGTCCCTTCCTCAAGTCCACACAAGGACCTCTAGTCTGGCGATGGGGACCATGTTGGCAGCAGTGCACCTACAACTCTACATGGCGCCAACACTGCACAGTTGGTAGTGGTGGGAGTGCAGGCATTTCCAGGTGGTGAGACTACTAATATGTAACATTTTTGATGTCATGTTAATGGTACTACGTGCTCAAGTATGTTGTTGGTCCGGCATTGCTGTGAGCATTTCAGGTGTTGCAGGTTTCTAATAGTGCCACTGTACATAGTGAGAGTGATGTCATGTTGTGGGGATTACTTTGTTTACCTGCAATTAGCATGACATGGCACGGTGTGTCGTGTGGCAGTGCTGGGGTTGGGTTGGCTGACATGGCACTGTCCTCTTGTTGCATTTTGCAAGTGGGTATTCATTTTAGCTGCTTCAATGTGTAACTTCACAAAACTGCATTGGTGGTGTCTGTGTGGGTAGGGATGCACACATTGTGACACTTCCAGGTGAACAATCTCAGGCTGACATGGAATTCCCGGTTCATTCTCCAGACATTCAGGATCAGTGTCAGGTTGAGTCATCATTGATTGTCAGATGGAATGTGCCAGGGCAGTGTGCACTCCACAGGGGTGTGATTTCTATGTGAAGTAATTAGCCACTAGCTGTGTACGGGCTGCCTCCCCCCGTGCCCTTTCCCCTCCCATGCGCAGCGGCTGTGCATGTGGTTGGGGATGTGGGGCCACCACCATGTCCACGGCCAGGCCCCGGCGTGTTGCAACGTTGTGCAGGACACATGCTGCCACTATGATCCTGCACACTACTGGGGGAGCGTATAACAGCTGCCCGCCAGAACGGTCAAGGGAGCGAAAGCGTGACTTCAGCACTCCGAATGTGCGCTCCACTATGCCCCTGGTTGTAATGTGGGCTGTGTTAAATCTTACCTGGGGTGGCGTGGTGGGGTTCCGAATTGGCGTCATCATGTGGGGGCTGAGAGGGTAGGCACTGTCCCCTGTGGAGGTGGGGATTGGTATCATTGGTGAGGTTGTGACCTTGCTCAGTATCCAACATGCATGCATGTGCAGTGGCATACATACTCACCAATCAGCCATGTATCGCCATGCCGCCCAGCTTCTAGGTCCCGGCTTAGGGTGGACATTCGGTAAATGAAGCTGTCGTGGGTGGAGCCGGGATAGTTGGCATATACTGAGGTGATGATTCCCTTGGCATTACATGCTACCTGCACGTTGATGGAATGCCAGTGCTTGCGGTTCCTATAGATGTGCTCAGATGCCCTGGGGGGACGTAGAGCCACATGGGTGCAGTCGATGGCACCGAGCACTTTGGGGAATCGTGCCACTGCGTAAAAATCCAGGGCGGCAGCATGCCTTTCTGCAGGTGTTCTGGGCAGGTATATGTGCCTGCGGACTGATGGGCGTGCAGTCATGATGTTCAAGACCTGGTGTAGGCAGCGTGACTGGGTGGCCTGTGACACCCCACCCACTATGGCACTTGTCCGCTGAAATGATCCAGTGGCTAAGAAGTGCAGTACATTGAGGACCTTCTCCAGGGGGCTGAGTGCTTGGGAGCACAGGGTGGGTGATGTGAGGTCATCCTCCCACTCAGTCACCAGGTCCAGTATGATGTGTGGTGGAAACCTGTACCTCCCATACACCTGGTCATCAGGCATCCCGAAAAGGCTGGTTCTGGGTGTGAATATTCTGGCCCTGACTATCCTCCTCCTCCTCCTTTGGTAGCCCACTGCCACTGCTGCTAGGAACGGTATGTTCATCCTGGCGTCTGAGCTTGTTATTGTTAAAGTCCGCAATTTATGCTTAGCGCGTGTTCTAGGCGAGCGTGTGACCCGCGCAGCCCTGGAATCCTGTTCACAGTCCAATAGCGTGTGGAAATTCACACGCACCACGGGATACAGCGTGTGACCCGCGCAGCCCTGGAATCCTGTTCCCAGTCCAATAGCGTGTGGAAATTCACACGCACCACGGGATACAGCGTGTGACCCGCGCAGCCCTGGAATCCTGTTCCCAGTCCAATAGCGTGTGGAAATTCACACGCACCACGGGATACAGCGTGTGACCCGCGCAGCCCTGGAATCCTGTTCCCAGTCCAATAGCGTGTGGAAATTCACACGCACCACGGGATACAGCGTGTGACCCGCGCAGCCCTGGAATCCTGTTCCCAGTCCAATAGCGTGTGGAAATTCACACGCACCACGGGATACAGGTTCGCTGACGTACTTGCGTGTGTAAGTGGCCGCGCACCCATTAAATACACGTACATAGGCCAATCGCGTGTACGCGCACTTTTGTCCAATTACACGCGATGACACTCTGACGTGCAGTATCTCCACGTGTGCCCCGTCATCACGTCCTGAGTGGGGAACACCCGTGCGGGTCACGTCACAGACGCGCTTACGCGCTGAGGGACTCTGGTCCAATAGAATCGCGTATGCGTGCTGACGCGCTTACGCGCTAAGGGCCTTTCCTCGGATTTCACGCTGACGTGCAGGATTTTCACGTGCCAAATCACTCCGTATCAAGCTGGCCACGCGAAAACACACGGAAGCCCACGCTCCTGCCCAGAAGGCCGAGTTACTGCCCCCCAGTGCCCCGAGCAGCCTCCCACGTGCCATCTGCTGCTGCCTGCCTGCTGCCACCGTGCCCTGCCATTTGGTGCCTGCACATCAGCCATCTGCAGGGGTCCAGTTGCTGTGTCCACCCCTGCTGGAACTGAAGACTCCCGACTGGTATTACATTGCTCCACAGCCCAGCCCCAGGACCCAGTTGCCCACCCACACCTGCCTCTGGGGTTGCCATGTCGGGCACTTCCACATCTGGCACCAGTGGCAACCCCAGGCCAGAGGGGCAGAGGGGCACCAGCTTCACTGTCACCGAAGTTGGTGTCCTGGTGGAGCATGTCCTGGGGCAGTATGATGCCCTCTTTGGATCGTCCCGCGCCAGCAAGGAAGGACGGCAGAGGATCTGGGCCGACTGTGTGGTTGCCATCAACGCGGAGGGGGTGGCAACCCGCGACGTCCTGAAGATCAAGAAGCGCTGGGAGGACTTGAGGTCCAGGACCCTTGTGAAGGCCCGGCGCCTCGTGGAGGGGGGCCGGGGCCGCATGAGTACCATCCAGATGAGGGTCCTGGAACGCGTACGCCCAGCGCTCCACGCCCAGATCCTTGAGAGGGAGGCCCGTCTGGAGTTGAGCGGTAAGTGTCCATGCATTACTGTGTGAGACAGGGCATGTTGCGGTGTGCTGGTTCTATGATACTTGCCTGTATGTGTGCCATAGCCCATGTATGCATGTATGTGTGCAGGGACATCATGGTAATGCATGTGCGACCAGTGATGTGTGATGCACATGGTTGTTGCATGTGTTGATATGCCGCATGGGGAGCCCTAATCAGATTATGAACATGAGAGCATGCCAGTCTCTGTACCTGAACATGGGTGGGGGTGAGGGATGGGTGCTGATGCCAGGTACATATATGGTAGCCATGTCTGTGTGCCTGACCTGCGTGTCTGTGACTTGTGCATGCCATGGATGCATGACACATGTGTGTGACAATGCAGAGATTCAGTAAAGCAGCAAAATTACCCTTGTATCCGCTGTGTTTGGTGTGTTTGGGGCCAGATGGATGTGACTGAGGTGATGTGTGTGCATGTGATGGGCATGAGGCATGATGCATGTGAGTTACATATCATTGAATGTTTCAAGAGTCCATTGGACATGCATGGAAATGTCCATGGCATGCACCATGCCTGTTACTGTGTGTGTTTTGCCTGGACTGGCCCATGTGTTGTGGAGGGACATGATGGAAGTGTACTTTGACAGTGGTGCTCATCTGCTATTGCTTCCTGTCTAGGGGACCATTGTACAGTGCCCTGATGCTTGTGTTCTTTGTCTCCCTCTACGCAGCGGCTAGTGAAGAAGAGGGCGGAGACGGCGCTGTGGAGCAAGGCGGTGGGGATGCCCCCACGGCTGCAGCGGAAGGGGTGGGTGAGCCCCCACAGGGGCCTGCTACGGTGGGAGACGGTGAGGAGCCATCCAGGTTGGTGGTTTGCACAGAGGAGGAGGAGGCCGCCACTGGGGCACACATGGGGCCTGGTGGGGGCATCCCTGCTGGTGCAGGTGGTGCAGTCCAGGGCCAGGGGCAGGAGGCAGCACAGGTCACCGTGGAGGGGCCTGTGCATGTCGCTGTCCCTGACCCTGTGAGTGCACCACCATGCACCAGCAGGGATGCCCCGTCCCAGGCCTGTCCGCAGGTAGAGGGGATGTCCATGTCACCTGACTCCCCTCCACCTGCGGACGTGGGAACCCCTGGCCGTGCGGAGAAGGTCCTGATTGGGGTCGCGTTGCGCACGGCTGCGATTCGTGATGCCGTGCGTGCTTCCCGGGAGGAGCACGCACGTCATCACGAAGTGCACCGTGCCGACGTGGCCCAATTGGGATCGGCCATGTTCGGGGGTTTCCTGCATGTGTTGGCCAATGTGGCGGCCCTCTCCTCCTCTGTGCAGGCTATCCACCAGTCGTTCTCCTTGCCGTCTTCCAGCCCAGATGCCACCAGGGCCCCCTGTGGACCTGCCCCGACCAATGCAGCCAGCTCGGTGGGGATCCCATCCCTGCCACAGTCGGGAGTCAGAGATCCAGCAGGGGTGGACACCAGAGCAACTGGACCCCAGCAGATGGAGGATGTGACGGCATCATCGGGCAGGGCACGTGCACGACGGCGTCGGTGGTTTCCATCAGCCTGGATGCCGTCGTGCTGGCACAGGCAGTTGCGTCGGAGGCAGCAGCAGGCTCAACGTGGGAGGCATCATGGCTCGGGGCCATCAACATCAGGGGTGCAGGCATCGGCCGGAGGGCAGGAGAACCCTGGAATGGGAGTGGCTTCCGTGTGGGAGAGGTTGTGCCAGCGGATAGGTGCGGAGCGGCAGCGGGCAGAGGAGGACCGGCTCACGATGGTCAGGGCGGAGGACTCCATGCGGAGGGCGCTGAGGCGGGCTGAGTGCCTCGAGGGTCTTCGCAGGGAGTTTGAGCTTGACACTGCGTTATCCCTGCGGGACCTCGGGGCCAGGGAACATGCCCGCCTCCAAGCCATTGACCAGGAGTTCGAGGATGCCCTGGCCCATGACGACAACCAGTGAGCCGTCCGAATAGCCCGCTGCCTTTGTATATAGTTGTATAGTTAGGGTTAGGTTTCCTTTGTTTTTTAGAATTTTTTTTGGGTTGCGATTGGACAATGCACCACTTTTTTGTATATAGTTCCCTTTTTAGTTAGTAGTCAGTTAGGTTTAATTTGGTAGGGCTCATGGACCCAGGATTATCTTCTTGATTGGCTTATTTTGATTTTTCATGATTTTTTCTTGGACATTCATCTTGTTTAGTTTGATTTGCTTTGTGTTTTTTCTTATTTGCTGTTCAATACATATTATTTTTTTAATCTTCAATGTGTCGTATCATCTCATTGCTTTCAGGCATGTCATGTTGGGTGTTTTGTCATTCACTTGCAGCCATTGTGTGTGACAGACATGTGTTAAATTGCATTATTTACATTGGGGGTGTAACATGTAATTGGCTTTGATATGTGGGTGGGTGTGATAGTTGGTTGGGCCTTTTGGCAGGGGAGGATGGGCATTACGGACATGATTGGGGAATGTTGGGACCCAGGAGCAGGGGGGCATGGATTGGACATGGGTGGGGGCCTGCTGGCAGGTGCCCCACAGTGCTGGGGGGTGGGGGTGGTGAGAGACATGAGTTGGACATGGGTGGGGGCCTGCTGGCAGGTGCCCCACAGTGCTGGGGGGTGGGGGTGGTGAGAGACATGAGTTGGACATGGGTGGGGGCCTGCTGGCAGGTGCCCCACAGTGCTGGGGGGTGGGGGTGGTGGGAGACATGAGTGGGGCCCTGGTGGAGGGTGACCCTGGTGGCTGGGGTTTGGGGGTGGTGGGAGACATGAGTTGGACATGGGTGGGGGCCTGCTGGCAGGTGCCCCACAGTGCTGGGGGGTGGGGGTGGTGGGAGACATGAGTGGGGCCCTGGTGGAGGGTGACCCTGGTGGCTGGGGTTTGGGGGTGGTGGGAGACATGAGTTGGACATGGGTGGGGGCCTGCTGGCAGGTGCCCCACAGTGCTGGGGGGTGGGGGTGGTGGGAGACATGAGTGGGGCCCTGGTGGAGGGTGACCCTGGTGGCTGGGGTTTGGGGGTGGTGGGAGACATGAGTTGGACATGGGTGGGGGCCTGCTGGCAGGTGCCCCACAGTGCTGGGGGGTGGGGGTGGTGAGAGACATGAGTTGGACATGGGTGGGGGCCTGCTGGCAGGTGCCCCACAGTGCTGGGGGGTGGGGGTGGTGGGAGACATGAGTGGGGCCCTGGTGGAGGGTGACCCTGGTGGCTGGGGTTTGGGGGTGGTGGGAGACATGAGTTGGACATGGGTGGGGGCCTGCTGGCAGGTGCCCCACAGTGCTGGGGGGTGGGGGTGGTGAGAGACATGAGTTGGACATGGGTGGGGGCCTGCTGGCAGGTGCCCCACAGTGCTGGGGGGTGGGGGTGGTGGGAGACATGAGTGGGGCCCTGGTGGAGGGTGACCCTGGTGGCTGGGGTTTGGGGGTGGTGGGAGACATGAGTTGGACATGGGTGGGGGCCTGCTGGCAGGTGCCCCACAGTGCTGGGGGGTGGGGGTGGTGGGAGACATGAGTGGGGCCCTGGTGGAGGGTGACCCTGGTGGCTGGGGTTTGGGGGTGGTGGGAGACATGAGTTGGACATGGGTGGGGGCCTGCTGGCAGGTGCCCCACAGTGCTGGGGGGGTGGGGGTGGTGGGAGACATGAGTGGGGCCCTGGTGGAGGGTGACCCTGGTGGCTGGGGTTTGGGGGTGGTGGGAGACATGAGTTGGACATGGGTGGGGGCCTGCTGGCAGGTGCCCCACAGTGCTGGGGGGTGGGGGTGCAAGGGGACATGTGTTGGTGTTCATTAGTTCAAGGAGACATGTGCCTTTGCTGGGGGGCATGCCCATGTTGGGTGGGCTGCCTGCGGGACATGACCAGGGATGCAGGGTAGTCCCCTGTGGTGTGGGCTGCCTGCAGGGGCCGTGGAGGGTGTACAGGGTACACCTGGGAGGAGCCACACTGTCAAATCACATGTGGAACTTCCCGCGCACCCCTGAAATACACGCGCCCAGGCTATTCGCGTGTGGAACTTCCCACGCACCCCTCAAATTCACGCGCCCAGGCTATTCGCGTGTGGAACTTCCCGCGCACCCCTGAAATACACGCGCCCAGGCTATTCGCGTGTGGAACTTCCCGCACACCCCTGAAATACACGCGCCCAGGCTATTCGCGTGTGGAACTTCCCGCGAACCCCTGAAATACACGCGCCCAGGCTATTCGCGTGTGGAACTTCCCGCGCACCCCTGAAATACACGCGCCCAGGCTATTCGCGTGTGGAACTTCCCGCGCACCCCTGAAATACACGCGCCCAGGCTATTCGCGTGTGGAACTTCCCGCGAACCCCTGAAATACACGCGCCCAGGCTATTCGCGTGTGGAACTTCCCGCGAACCCCTGAAATACACGCGCCCAGGCTATTCGCGTGTGGAACTTCCCGCGCACCCCTCAAATTCACGCGCCCAGGCTGTTCGCGTGTGGAACTTCCCGCGCACCCCTGAAATACACGCGCCCAGGCTATTCGCGTGTGGAACTTCCCGCGAACCCCTGTAATACACGTAGCCCGCTCCCCCAGGCCCGATCGCGTGAGGGACTTCCCGCGCACCCCTCAAATTCACGCGCCCAGGCTATTCGCGTGTGAAACTTCACGCGAACCCCTGAAATATACGTAGCACGCTCCCCCAGGCCCGATCGCGTGTGGAACTTCACGCGAACCCCTGTAATACACGAAGCCCGCTCCCCCAGGCCCGATCGCGTGAGGAACTTCACGCGAACCCCTGTAATACACGTAGCCCGCTCCCCCAGGCCCGATCGCGTGAGGAACTTCACGCGAACCCCTGTTATACACGTAGCCCGCTCCCCCAGGCCCGATCGCGTGAGGAACTTCACGCGAACCCCTGTAATACACGTAGCCCGCTCCCCCAGGCCCGATCGCGTGAATAACTTCACGCGAACCCCTGTGATGCACGTACCCTGCAAATCGCGTGTGACACTTCCCGCGCACCCCGGTATACATGCACACGTATTTTTTGTCAGCGGGTGTCCGTGTTTGTGGGTACCCCTTTGCACGTCATTTTTCCTGGAGGGCCACAGTATGGGACATTCATCATGGCAGTATATAGGTGCTATTTGTTGGCGCACCTTTTGGCGCACATTTCTTACAGCCGCAGAGACGCTACCGCCTCCTTTCTTGTGGCGGTCGTGTTTGTGCCTGTGCGCTGGTTTGAGCGTGCGCTTTTTTCCCCTATTCTATTCCATGAATACGTGTTGTAGGCGAGCGTGTGGGCGTTCCGCGCACTTGTGCCCTGTACTTCCCCCGTGACGCCCACATTTTGGCAAGTTGTTCCCCATTCCGAGTGTTACGCCCGTGTTCCGCCTACTTTTATTGCGTGCGCCGCGCTATGTGCGATTTTCGCTGTGGCCTGTGCGATTTTCGCTGTGACCTGGCGCACGCTGTTAGATGGCCTGTGCGCTAACGTGCGCCGCGCACTTTTTATCGCACATCCGCTGGTTTTCTCGCGCACGGCCTTCCATGAATCGACGTGCGCTGCTTTTCGTGCGATTTTCGCACGTTCACTGCGATTTTCGCTATTCCACTGCGATTCGCACGTTTATGCCCACTTGCGCCGCGCTAATTATTCCATGAATCGGCCTGTCAATGTATTAGTAAAGCGTACTTTGAAGGCAACATTTACTTTCTTTTACAAGATGGAAAGTAAAAGTGAAGGTATTTTCACCTGCTTTGACTCTTCACTGTTGCTCTCGGCCCTGTAAATATGTATAATTGCATGCAGGGGATCCAACAGGATGTAAGTGCTAATGTTGGCAGTCCCCTGGATGCAATTTAAAAAAAAAACATTACCCCCACAGAAATTTCAAATGATAATAGAGAGATCGTGAAGAACACACTTGCAATTTAGACATCGAGTGATAAGGAGATTTGCTCCTGCTGGCTTACTGAGATACAATGTATTGTCAGGCTGAAAGAAGCTCAATAGATCAGAGTTTCCACCTTCATCTCAGTCTACTGCATTGCCATTTGGGCACTCAACTCATTTTCAGGCTGCCCTCGGCCACCTCCTCTCCCTCTCTCTCTCATCCCTCTCATCTCTGATTGCCTAACTGCGATTCAAGATTGGTGTGCCGCCAATGACCTTTGTCTGAATGCTAGCAAGACGGAGATCCTCCTCATCGGCACACCTTCCTTTCCCCTCTCTCTCTGGCCGGCCTCCCTTGGCCCTCCTCCTACCCCCACCTGTGAGGCTAAGAAGCTCAGGATCATCTTTGACTCCACACTTTCCTTCTCCGCCCACATCTCTGATGTCTCTAAAAAGTCTAACTTCCTACTGCACCTCCTCAGAGGTACTCTGCCTTTCCTCTCCTTCCCCCAGAAGCTCACGGTCTCCCAAGCTCTGGTTCTCTCTAGATTGGACTATTGTAACAGCCTCTTCCTAAGTCTACCTGCCTCTACTCTCTGCCCTCTGGAACTAATCCAGAAGAGGACTGCAAGACTTGTCCTTGGCCTCAAGCCCTGGGATCGTATCTCTCCAGCTCTGATCTCTCTCCATTGTCTCCCAGTGGATGCAAGGGTTAAATTCAAAACCCTCTGCATTGTCCACAAGGCTTTCTGGGGCTGGGGTCCAAAATACCTTCAGCTGTCCCTCTGCAAATACCTCCCCTCTCGAGCTCTTCGCTCCTCTACCTCTAATTCCCTCAGGGTCAGTCGTTTATCAAAGAAGCGAACTGGGGTAGATCTCTGTCTTCGGCTGGGGCCTCCCTCTGGAACACCTACTCTACCACTCTAAAACCTGAGGAGATCCATCTCCGGTTCCGGAAGAACCTCAAGACCTTCTGTTTGGAAAGATTTCATAATTGTAGGTAATTTTCCTTCCATGTGGCAACCCCAAAACTTTTTGCTTTTACTTTTTTTACACCCTGATCTAGACCTCGCCAGAGAAGCACAGCCTTTCGCCGCACTCCTCTGGGATTTCGGTCCATTCTTACGGGGAAACTGACATGCCCTTAGGACAGTCAGTACTGGGAGACTTTGTTTCCCTTAGTCCTTTCTTCATGAGCAGCTTTTGAGCAACATGAAACAAGAGTGCACCGTAACTTACATTACCGCGCTCCATTCCAATGGCCCTAGGAACTCTCGCTGGGCTCTCGGTGGGCTTATCATGAAATGTGCAAGTGTGTCACAGACGGAACTGGTGGCAGCTATCGTTTCTTTGTGTTTTGAACCCCTTTTTGCCATGTTAACCGCGCTTCCCGCATTTGGCCCAAATGGGTGGCCTGGCCTCCAAAATGGCCACGCCACGAGGTGCTTTGTCCAGTCCGCTGACTTTCTTGCCCCTTCACCTTCCCCCAGGTCGAGTCGACCCGGGGCAGTCCTTATTTGGTCATGCACTTTCCAGCGAAACACAACACCTTTGCGGGCTTCTGCATGCCTTGTGTGTGCCCCCAGGATGTGGGCTGGGATGTCTGTTCCCAATACACATCCTGGGTGCCAGAAAGTCTAGAGTGTCTTGAATGCCTGGGACCACAGGGGTCCATGATAGGTTCACGTATGGTGTGAGTGTTTTGTGAGCAGATCTCCCATTGGGTCCTCTCCGTTTTGGCGCGAAGGGAACTCTGGATAAGAGGAGGCTGGAAACACCACTACCAGGTCGATCTCCTGAGTTCTCACGAACGAAGGATAAGGAGCCAAGTATCCTGCAACTAAGAAGCTGAGTCAAGGAATCGCTTGTGACCCGCTGAAGGTTTGGCACCCTGCACTGCTGTCGTCCTGTCAGACCCCTCTGCCTCTGATCGAACGAGAAGGCCTGTACTGGCGCTTCGACCCTTAAGAATAGTGGGAACAACTATTCTCGGCATCTTAACCAAATCCTGTACGTAAGCCTTCGGAAGCGTCCCTGGCCCATCCAGTGGACTGACCAGCCTACACAGGAACCTTGCTCTGTCACCGCCGTCTGGCTTACTGCTAATCCCGTGTCCTCGGCACTCTCACACGATTCGTACACTTGGCATTCCCAGGTCTGAAGTGAGATGAGTGCTTTGGGACCAGAATACCTGCGGTTGCCGAGTTGCCCTGCTTTAGCAACAAACCTGTGCGTGTTCGCTGCATTTGGGACACCCTCGACCCTGACTCCTGCTGTTGCGGAATCTACACGGCGTCGAGACATCCTGCTGATCGCATCTGAACCTGCCAATACTGAAACAGAACCGGAGAAGCCTGGGTCTGCCTGCATCGGGGACCGGTGAGTAGTCAATACCCTAACCGGTCGCCCTCCCGCAGGAGCCTGTGGCTCTCCACCGCTGTCGTAAACAGCAACCCTTTTCTGCACTCGCGCCCTGCTTCTGCCCATAAGTGGAGGCCGCGCTTGAGTAGCGGGGAACTGTTCATCATCATTTTGTTCACCTCTCTGATCTGCCTGATCTCCCTGAAGAGACTCTCCTTTGCCCGTTGGCACCCGCGTGTGCAGGTACTTTTGAGCACAAGGCTCCACTCTTCGTAGGGCTTGGACTTCCTTCTAGTTAGGTGGCCTCTGATGTCGAACTGGGTCTAACGTTTACTTGCACTGCCTGTTTTCCTCCTCTCATCCACGGTTTTCAAAAGATCTGCTCAGTGTGTATGAGGAAAAGAAAGACATTATGGACTGGCTGAATACATTTGAGTATGCATGTGAAGTTCAACAAGTTGACAATGCTGATAAAATTGCCTGGTTACTCAGCAGACTGCCCCATTCTGGCTGCAGTGCCATAATGGAAATGTCGAAGGCTGAGCGAGTAGATTTTGCAATGTTGAAGCAAACTCTCAGTTTAATGTTTTGAAAGACTCCTGCCCAATATTTAAAACGATTCCGAGAGTATAAGAAAAAAGAAGATGGTACTTGGGTATCTTATGTAACCGAATCCTTAAAAAACTTGACTGGCTGGGTCGAAGGTTATAAGGTTTCTACCTTTGAAGGTATGATAAGTCTTGTCATGCTGGAACATATTTTTGCATATTCTTCCCCTGAGCTTAAGCAGCATTTGGCGGATTCTAAGGAGATGGATTCAAAGAAGCTTGCCATTAGAGCAGATTTACGGGTGTCACATCGAGTGTCCCATAAGGACAAAACTCATCCTGGTAAGCAGGAGAAAGGGAACAAGTCCAAAGATAAGGAGGGTGGAGAATCTGATACATTTTCTTCTCAAAAGGGCCACAAAAAGAAAAATAAGGGTAAGACACAAGGGAACTCACAGGGTAGTGGAGGACAGCCTCCGAAACAGAACTCTGGTTATAATAAGCCTCCCTATGTAAACAGACCCAATGGATCTTGTCTTGCTTGTGGAGCAACTGACCACGTGAAGGGGGATCCCCGGTGTAAGGTTAAACCTTTGGGAGTCCACTCTGCTAATCTGGCCTTCTCCTCCTACGAGGAAGAAGAGATTACAGGAGCATCCTTCTCCTCAGACTCCTTCCCCAGTGGGATAGAAGCTGAGGTAGTTTTAGTTTCCCTGGGTTCCTGGGAGCCTAAATTCGCAGAGGCTTATACTAGGATTCCAGATAATACCAAGCACTACTTTAAAGACAGTCAGCTGATCAATGGAGTAGATACTCCAGCTCTTAGGGATAGTGGGTGCAGTCGAACTGTAGTGGATTCTACCTTGGTAGACTCAGAGGAAGTTGCCAGAGCTACTCTGATGGCCACTAAGTTGGCGGATGGCCCACCTCGCATTTTTCCAGTAATACATGTAAATCTTACTATCAATGGTACAGCAGTCAGGATTCCAGTGAGCATTTAGAGGAACGTCCAGGAAAGGTCTTGTTGGGCAAGGATCTACGAGCGTTAGGGCTCATGGGAGACACTGCTGACAGACCCTGCACAAGGTCTCAAACAAGGGCAGCCCTGACCAAGGTCAGTGAGCTGCCCCAGCCAAAGGGGAAACCCAAGGCTAAAAGAGACAGAAAACTAAAACGAGGGAAAGAAAATATTCCCCCGAACTCACCTACCACTGCGGTGGAGGAAGTTGGTCAATCGCCCGGACCTGACGAGGAGGCAGCGATACCTGAAGTATTTGACCCTAATGAACATCCTGAACTAAACAACTTGTTAGTAGGAGGTGGTCCTGACAGGGAAGAATTCAGTAAAGGCCAACGTGAGTGCCCATCTCTGGAAGGCCTAAGGAGACAGGCCTGCTCCCAGCTTGAGGGTGAACCTCCTGGGAAGCATCGGATTTATTGGGAAGGTGGACTCCTATATAGTGAGCCCACAGGGTCTACAGAGGAAACCATAGGAGGTTGGTGGTTCCCCTTGCTGTAAAACCCTTCCTCCTGCAGCTGGCACATGAAGTGCCCCTTGCTGGTCACCTTGGTATTAAGAGGACCAAGCAAAGGTTATCCATGCACTTCTACTGGACCAAGATGGGGGTGCAAGTAGAAAGTCACTGCAGGAGTTGTGCCTCCTGCCAGTTATCTGGTAAGAGTGGCTCAACAATCCAAGCTCCATTGGTACCACTCCCAGTTGTGGGAATACCATTCGAAAGGGCAGGGATCGACATTGTTGGTCCCCTTGACCCGCAAACATCCTCGAGCAATAGGATTATCCTGGTGCTGGTCGACCATTCTACCAGGTATCCTGAGGCCATCCCATTAAAAACTGTAACTGCCAAGTCAGTTGCAAAAGCGTTACTTGGCATCTTTACTAGGGTTGGCTTCCCTAAAGAAGTTGTGTCTGATCGAGGCAGCAACTTTATGTCGAAATATATGTAGGCTATGTGGAAAGAATGTGGGGTCACCTACAAGTTTTCTTCCGCATACCACCCCCAGACCAATGGTCTGGTGGAACGGTTCAACAGAACGTTAAAAAGTATGATTGAGGCTCTGGAAGAACCCCAAAGAAGAAAATGGGATCTTCTTTTACCATGCTTACTGTTTGCCTACCGAGAGGTACCACAGGAGGGTGTTGGCTTCAGCCCCTTCGAACTTCTGTTTGGTCACCCTGTGCAGGGACCCTTAGCCATAGTTAAGGAGGGATGGGAGATGCCCACTCCCCCTATTACTACCAACGTAGTAGACTATGTGTTAGGGCTCAGAAAACGGATGGTACTCCTGATGGGTCTGGCTAGTGACAAGTTGAAGGCAGGACAAGCCCTGGTGTAACATTGGTATGACCAGAAAGCTTCCCTCATCAACTTCATACCTGGTCAGCAAGTCCTGATCATGAATCCCATAAGGCCTAGAGCTTTACAGGATACATGGCCAGGCCCTTATACATTGGTGGAGCCCCTGGGTGAGGTGAACTATTTAGTGTACCTTGGAAGGCCTGCACAGGCTTCAAAAGTGTTCCATGTAAATAGGCTGAAGGCTTTCGTCCCAAGAGTCGAAATCGCAGCACTGCTAGTGGCTTCAGATGTTGAGGAAGAGGAGTCTGACCCTCTCCCCGACCTGTTCCAAAGCGGTCCTTCAGATAGCTCCTTTGAGGGTGTCCGAGTGGCCCCTCACCTGACTTCTGATCAGCAGGCTGAGGTGAAAAGTTTGCTTAGGCAATTTTCCCCCCTGTTTTCGCAGTCCCCTGGTTTCACACCTTGGTGCAAACATAACATAGACACAGGAGACAGCGTACCTACCAAAAGTAGAGGATACAGAATGTCAGACAAAGTACGGTCTTACATTAAGACAGAGGTCAACAAAATGTTAGATCTTGGGGTGATTGAACCCTCTAGTAGTCCTTGGTCCAGCCCTGTGGTTTTGGTTCCAAAGGCAGGTACTTCTGAATTGAGGTTCTGCGTGGATTACAGGGCTCTGAATGCTGTCACCAAGACAGATGCACACCCCTTGCCTCAAACAGATGAGCTGGTGGGTACCTTGGGTGCCTCCAAGTATCTCAGCACGTTTGACCTCTCTGCAGGCTATTGGCAAATAGCCATAGCAGAACATGCCAAGGAGAAGACAGCGTTCTTAACTCCAGATGGTCTTTACCAGTTCAGGGTAATGCCGTTTGGGTTGAAGAATGCACCTGCCACTTTTCAGAGGCTTGTGAATCATGTGTTAAATGGGTTGGATGAATTCTGTCTTGCATATCTGGATGATATAGCAGTTTTCAGCGCCACCTGGGAAGACCATGTGAAACACCTCGGGATTGTGCTACAGGCTCTTCAGAAAGCACGCTTGACCATAAAGGCTAGTAAATGCCAGATTGGACAAGGCTCCGTGGTTTACCTTGGACATGAAGTAGGTGGAGGGAGGAAACAGCCTCTTCCCGGTAAAGTACAAGCAGTACAAGACTGGCCTGCCCCCACTACACAGACCCAAGTGGGAGCCTTCTTAGGACTCACCGGGTATTACTGCAACTTCATGGCAGACTATGGCACCATAGCTGTCCCTCTGACTGCCCTCACTACTCCGAAGAAACCCAAGAAGGTAACTTGGACCGACGAGTGTGAGAAGGCCTTCAACGGCTTAAAAGACTCCTTATGCCAGACTCCTTATACATTCAGAGCCCTGTAATCCACGCAGAACCTCAATTCAGAAGTACCTGCCTTTGGAACCAAAACCACAGGGCTGGACCAAGGACTACTAGAGGGTTCAATCACCCCAAGATCTAACATTTTGTTGACCTCTGTCTTAATGTAAGACCGTACTTTGTCTGACATTCAGGGCCCCTGATTATCAAAGACCTTTTATTGTGCAGACAGATGCCTCTGACACTGGGATAGGAGCTGTACTATCACAAGTAGATGAGAAGGGTAAGGAACACCCTATTGGTTTTATTAGTCGCCAGCTTAAGGACAGAGAGCTCAGATGGTCCACAGTAGAGAAAGAATGTTTCTCTGTTGTGTGGGCCCTACGGAAGCTGAGGCCCTACCTCTATGGGACCCACTTCACTGTGCAAACTGACCATACGCCCTTAAAGTGGCTAATGAACATGAAGGGAGAGAATCCAAAGTTGCTTAGTTGGTCCATAAGTCTGCAAGGCTTTGACTTCACTATTGAGCATAGGCCAGGTGTCCAACATAGCAATGCTGATGGGTTGTCCAGAATGTTTAACCGACCTGAACAAGAAACTCATCCAGGGGTGGATTAGTTCCCCCTGTCCTTAGTCTGGGAGGGGCGAGTGTTAGGAAAGATTTCATAATTGTAGGTAATTTTCCTTCCATGTGGCAACCCCCAAACTTTTTGCTGTTGTTTTACACCCTGATCTAGACTTTGCCGGAGAAGCGCAGCCTTCCGCCACACTCCTCTGGGCTTTCGCTCCATTCTTACGGGGAAACTGACATGCCCTTAAGACAGTCAGTACCGGGAGACTTCGTTTCCCTTAGTCCTTTCCTCATGTTGCAGCTTTTGTGCAACATGAAACAAGAGTGCACTGTAACTTACATTACCGCGCTCTTGGGTCTCTAGTCATTCCAATGGCCCTAGAAACTCTCGCTGGACTTATCATGAAATGTGCCAGTGTGTCACGGACGAGACTGGTGGCAGCTATTGTTTCTTTGTGTTTTGAACCCCTTTTTGCCATGTTAACCGCGCTTCCCACGTTTGGCCCAAATGAGTGGCCTGGCCTCCAAAATGGCCATGCCACGAGGTTCTTTGTCCTGTCCGCTGACCGTCTTGCCCCTTCACCTTCCCCCAGGTCGAGCCGACCCAGGGCAGTCCTTATTTGGTCACGCACATTCCCACGAAACACAACGCTTTCGCTGGCTTCTGCATGCCTTGTGTGTGCCTCCAGGATGTGAGCTGGGATGTCTGTTCCCAATACACATACTGGGTGCCAGAGAGTCTAGAGTGTCTTAAATGCCTGGGACCACCGTGTTCCGTGATAGGTCCACGTATGGTGTGAGTGTTTTGTGAGCATATCTCCCATTAGGTCCTCTCCGTTTTGGCGTGAAGGGAACTCTGGATAAGAGGAGGCTGGAAACACCACTACCAGGTCTATCTCCTGAGTTCTCATGAATGAAGGATAAGGAGCCAAGTATCCTGCAACTAAGAAGCTGAGTCGAGGAATCGCTGGTGACCCGCTGAAAGTATGGCACCCTGCACTGATGTCGTCCTGTGAGACCCCTCTGCCTCTGATCGAACGAGAAGGTGCTTCGACCCTTTAGAATAGTGGGAACAACTATTCTCGGCATCTTCACCAAATCATGTACGTAAGCCTTCGGAAGCGTCCCTTGGCCATCCAGTGGACTGACCAGCCTACGCAGGGCTCGGACCTCCTTCTAGTTAGGTGGCCTCTGATGTCGAACTGGGTCTAACGATTACTTGCACTGCCTGTTTTCCTCCCCATCTAGGTGATCTGCATATTTCGTGCTTCTAACTCTTTAGACCCCTTGGTCTTGTATATATATTGTATTGCTTGTGATGTGTTGGTTTATTGGAGTTTTACCCTAATTCTTTACTATGGTCGATGTTACAAAGTCCTTGTAATAAATGTGTCTATATTTTTAATATAACACCTGTCTGGAGTAATTTGTAAGCGTCCTTGCTTTGTGTGCTCATTGCGGGCTTTCAGTCACCCTCACCCCTCTTGAGACCTAGTCTTGACTGCTGCCATTGCTACCCTGATTGGTCTGGCTTGTCCAGAGGTTACCCTGTTCCAAGAAACTAGGCTGGCCTTCTGAACCTCTGCCCCTCCAGGACAGAGTTCAGAAATCCATATTAACACCTTCCTCTTAGCTTCCGCCGTCGCTCCCCCTCTCCCCCTGGCCCCCTGTCCCCTGCTGATCTGTTTCTCTTGGCACCGTGCACCTGGCCACCCTCTGTCGTCTTGGCCCAGGTACCTGCTCACCCTGCCACCCTCCCGCCCTCCCGCACTGCCTACGGGCCACCCCTTGCTCTGGGGTCTGGATCTGTACCCATAGAGTCCCTTCCCCCTTTTTCTTTCTGCACTTATCAGACCAACCCTTTCTGCTGCCTTAAACCCGGCACTTGCCGCTTGCTGGCTGCACTACCACTGTTTGTTGCCTTTATTATTTATTTATTATTAATTATCTGTTTCTCCTTTGCTTCGCACTTTCCACTTCTCCCCCCTTCCATGCACTTTTTCCCTCCTCCTCTCCCCCTCTTCCATGCACTTGCGCGTTCTCATTGTCACTGGGGCTAGTAAGATCGTTGTTTTGTTCTCCCCTGTTCCGATCCCTTGCCTTGTCACGCTCTGAAACACTTGTGTACGAGCGCGATAGAAATAAAATATCAATTCAATTCAATTCTATCAAAATACCTGACCTTAAATAAATCCAAGATTTATGCAATATTTGTGGACCTGCAAATAGCGTTTGATGGGGTCCCCAGAGCAATGATATGGTTCCTGAGAGGAAAAGGATACACACCCATTTAATAGGGATCATTACAAATCCCCACACAGACAACAAGGCGGTTATAAGGTGGGGCATGGGAGGTGAGATCACATGCCCAATAGATGTCAAAAAGGGCGTGCCCCAGAGATGTGTCCAGGCCCCACAGCTTTTCTGCATCTATTTTGATGAAGGGATTGAGGAACTGGTGTCACACTCGTATGACCCCGCAAAATGGGAGTTGAGAGAATACTGTGTCTTTTCTTTGCAGATGACACTGTTCTACGGTCAACTACGGTAATGGGACTTAAATTTACTTTGGATAGATTCATCACCAAAAGCAAGTAACTCAGGCTTGTCATAAATAGGTTGAATCTGCATATTGCTATTGGCGGGCAAATTCTAGAACAGGTCCCCTTCTATGATTGCCTAAGGATCCGCTACTGGGAAAATGGCTTGTGGACCCCCCAGATTACAAAGGCCGGTGTCACCCAAAAAAGAAATTGTGGAGGAATCAGATTTGCTGTGTCCAATGTGGGGGGAAATCCAGCCCTTAATATCTACAAAATTATGGCATCGACACTATATCGTACAGAGCTATGGGAATGAGCAAATATCTAGGCTTTGGGGATTATAGAAAGTGTGTTTCTTAAACGCCTACTTCTCTTGCCCATGAGCAAACCTAAAGCTGAAAAAGGGGATAACTGATTTGGGTTTATTGTATATGTGGGAAGGACCAGCAAGAATTACAAGCCAGAACAAAGCAGAAATCAAGGATGCATCACTCATCAGAACAAGAAGGAAAATGGATGATGCCTGCAATCAGTTGAGCATGGGAGCACTGTATGTAACCAACAAAATAGAATTTGGCTTTGAAATGTGTCTTGATTGTGTTGATCCTCCCTTTGCCAGAGCACTTCATATTAAGTATAGAATGAACACATTACCAGTGGCAAATTTCACAAAGAACTGGAGCAGTGGAAATGGAGTGTGCTGCCAGGTCTATGGAAGGGGCGACAAATCAATCGTCCACTTCATGCTTTTCTATCAAGGATATGGATTATTGAGGAAGCTTTATTTATTTCCACTGCTCAGATTGTATGGTATCAGGAGCATACACCATGCGCTAGATCTTTGTAAGACAACGATTGGTCTTAAAAATGTCTATCATGTAGCGAAGTATATTCACATAAACTGGCTGAAAAGAGCCAAAATGATAAAACTGCCAAGCTCAAACTGATCAAGGTGCCAATTGGAACCAGGTATGAAAGACGAACTAACAAATCTTTGAATTAGGGAATCTTTTTTTATTTGGATATTATGGCTGAGATTTCCTTCGTATTTGTATTTTAAGTGTAATTAATGTGGTGCTTTACACCAAAGTGTTGAACCAAAATTCACTTTCAGTACAATCAAAATGTAAAATATTAAAATATGCAAAATTTTCTTAAGAGGGAAGAAGATGATTTTTTAGAGAGATACGAAATAAAGAATAAGAAGTAATAGAGCGAAGAGAGAGGGGAAGAGAGTTCCAATGAAGCGGAGCAAGCAACGAGAAATAACAAAATCATGACTGGGCACAGGGGGGTGAGGAACTGATAGTAGGAATTGAGTCTGAGATGGTACCAGCAAGAGGAAATATAAAAGGAAACAAGAAATGAATGATACAAAGGTTCAAGACCATAAAGAGATTTGAATAGCCATCCTAGGATATTAACAAAGACATAGAGGCACGAGGAGAAAGTATAACAAATGAACAGAATCATTCAAAATAGGCTGCATGTGTCTATATGTGTGTAATTGTTTTTGTGTGATTTGTGTATCTCAGCAAGATCACTTCACACAGACAAGTGGTCCCGAAACAGCAGAGATTGCTTACTTCCTGAAGGCTCTTGCCACTGTTCACACCAGGGGCACTTTGGGCTGCCATCTTCCCACCTGACTCTGTCTACAATAAGGGGATCAGATGAGGCCATGATAAACCGAAGGAAACCTTGTTGCCCCAGTCTCTACATCCATGCTATAAGTCGACCCCAGAACTAGCATCCTCTTCACCTTATACCACACAGACCGGCAGTAGCACATGCTCGTTGCCTGAAGAAGCCTGGGCCCCAATCACCTTAGGAGCACTTTGCAACATCATATCCCAACCGGACACTGCCATTAGAGAGGTCATTAGAGGATCAGGTGAGGCTTTGATAGTTAGAAGAGACCATGTGACCCCGACCTCTATGTACATAAAACATTAAAGTAACAAACATGCGTGTGCTTGTCTGGTTGTGTTTGTGTGTATTGCGTATCTCAACCAGATCACTCTACACAGCTCGAGACATGCTCACTCAGGGAGCCCATTGGGCCACCATCTCATGGCCTGACTCTGCCCATCAGGGGGGCATAAGAGGATGAGGCAAGGCAGTGATAAACTGAAAGAGACTGCAAGATCATGGCCTCTACATTCATGCAGTAAGTCGACCCCAGAAGGTAGCAACCACTGTTTCCTCACTTCATTTGGACCAGTGGCCCTCAAGCAGTGTTAATCATTTGCTCCCTGAAAGAGCGCAAGCTCTGCATCACCATTTCCTAACCTGCACCACCAGTTCCTAACCTGACACTGTCCATTAGGGCATGATCAGACGAGACCCTGATAGTCCAAAATACTCTGACCTCTATATCCATGCAGAAAAAAATCATCCACTCTCCAGCAGCCCCCAAAGCAGAAATTAGCACTCACCAATTCCTGCCCTGGCCCAGTCCGTTAGCAAAGCCAATAGAGGATCAGGAAATCCCTTAATAGGCCAAATGTGACTATGACCGCTGGTGGTCTGTCATTTTTTCGAAAAAATAATGTCGAATGACAATTTTTTCGAAAAAATAATGTTGAAAAAAAAGATGTATATGTATGTATATATATTTATTTTGGGGTTCAGGATAAAAAAAATGGGTAAAGCAAAAAAAAAGGGGGGGTTGGGGGGAACCCCCCATTTCGAAAAAAAAATGCATTAAAAAAAAATCGACATTTTTTTTTCGACATTTTTTTTCTCGAAAAAATGACTTTCGACATTATTATTTTCGACATTATGACTATAAACCTGACCGCTGCCTCTCCATCCATGTAGGAGGCTAACACCAGATAAGCATCCACTCCCCCTCACTCAACAAAAACCAGTGGCTCCTAAGCAGTATCTGGCGCTTTCTCCCTGAAGGAGCTTGAAGCACATTTTCACCAGGAATACTTTGCACCATCATCTAAGGGCCTGACTCTGCCCATTAGAGTGTCCCTTAGACGGTCAGGAAAGGCCTCAGATAGGCTGAAATATACCATGTGACCTGTACCTCTACACCCATATAGGAAGCAGACTCCTGAAGGAAGTATCCACTGCACCTCACACCTCATACACCAGCAGTTCCTATCAGCAGTAAGAGATTGGTACCTGAGCTTGGTGCTTGAGCCATGAATGTACCAGTATCACTTTGGGTTACAATGTCACTGCCTGGCCCTATCCCTTAGGGGGGCACTTAGAGAATAAGGTGATGTGCTGATAAGTAAAAGATACCATGTGACCAAAGCTTGTACATCCATGCAGGAATTCAACCGTAGAAGGAAGCATCTACTCACCCTCACTCTGCACAGACCAGTGGCCCCTAAGTGGTGGTGAGCACTCACTCCATGGAGGAGCTCGAGCCCCACTCACACCAGGAACACTTTGGGCTACCATCTCCCATCCTGACATTGACCATTGCGGTATCCATTACCTGGCTTGATGGGCCATAAAAGATCAAGTGATGTCGGATTCTCCACCCATGTAGGAAGCCAACTCCAGAAGTAAGTAAGCATTTTTTTACCCTAGCTACAATCAGATATGAGGCCCCTAAGCAGCAGTGAGAGCCTTCACTGCCTGAAGACGATAGCATGCTGCTCATCCCCAGGCATGCCCCTACCCATTAAAGTGCCTTTTAGAAGATCAGTTTATGCCCTAGGCTGAAATTGCCATATGGCTTTGGCCTCCAGATCCATGGTGGCTGCTGACCCTAGATGAAGCATCTTCTCTCCTTCAAACCCCAATGGACTAGTGGCTGCTAAACAGCAGCCGGTGCTTGCCATCTGAAGGAGTTTGAGTCTTGCTCACACCAGCAGCCTTTTGTGCCACTATCTCCGCACTGACCTTGCTCATTAGAATAGTCATTAGAGTGCCAGGCAATCCACTGATTGATTGAAATAATCCGTGTGACCCCGTAATCTCCATCCATGCACCCCAGATAAGTAGACATTCCCCCTCACTCCACATAGACCAGTGGCCCATATGCACTGGCATGCACTTGCACCCTGAAGGAGCTCAAAGCCTGCTCACATCAAGAGCACTTTGCACTAGCATCTAAGTGCCTGAACCGGACCATTAGATTGGCAACTAGATGATCAGGCAAATCTATGATAGGCCGAAAGAGATTGTGACCTGTAGATCTACATCCATGGAGGAAGCCGACCCCAAAAGGAAGCACCACTCTACCTCTTTCCACATGGACCAGCAGCCCCTAGGTTGCAGTGAGCATTTATTTTCTGATAGAGGATGTTAGGGAGAATTCTCTGTTTAGGCTGAATTTCCGAATCTAGTGAGTCCCACAGCAGCTTTGCTGGATTTCTGGAGTTTGTTTTTTTCTCCTGCCAAGAGTGAGACTCTTTTTCTCCCACTCTTGGACATGATTTATGGTGTTCCTTTGACTGTAAATGTGTTTTATGGGCTATGGGGTCCTTTACTCCATAGGGTCTCATGTGTTTTTACTATGTGTGTTACACAGCACTCTCCGTGCAGTGACATATGTGTGTCATAGTGACACCCCACCATAGACTCCATACCCTGGGACTGACTACTGTCTCCCAGGGCATGTAAAGTCACCATTGGCTTTACTAGTCCCAAATTATGAACAGAAACCAGTACAAACCATCATATTGTGGACGTACTGGTCGGGGAAATTCGATTGCCCCCTGATCGAGTTTTGGCTGGTGGCAGTGGATACTACTTTTTATATTCGACTGCGAATATATCCCTATGGGATTTACCCATTGATCGAGGCTACCAACTTTAATCATTTAATTCTCATAGCCTCGAATATACCGCTGGTTTATTTATTTAATATTAATTCGCCGGTTGGTATTTTTTGCCAAGACTCGATTCTAAAATGGCGTTTGTGTTCTCTTCTGTGACTGCAACCCAAGTCGAGCCCTTTGTTCCACTTTTTGGCGGGCTTCTCCACAGAAGCCTCCAAAAGTGGTGCCACTCTGTCTGGGTACCACAGAGGGTGTGGGAGGGGGTTTAGGCACCATGGACTGTGTTACCTTGGTAACTCAAGTCGCACTCTTGTGTGATTGGCCCAAGTGGTGAGCCGGCCGGCTCACCACTTAGCATGTTTGATTGACAGCTAGGCTGGGTGAATGGGGGTGTGCTGCATAAAAGCAGGGCTTTGGGGACTGGAACTTCAGAAGTCGCCACAGGACCTGAGAATCCGACGAGGGAGAAGCTGAGCCGACCTGCTACGACGACACCACCGGTGGAGCCCTGCGGAACCGACTCACCACTTCCCGACGACAGAGAAGATCTCCCGGCTGGAGAGTCTTCTTCCCCTGACTGGTGGGCACAACTAGTTTACCTTCTTTTCCTCGCATCCCAGGACGTCTTGTGGTCAAATTGCCCGTGCCAAGCACCCCGGCAACCGGATAGCCACTTACCACTGGACCGCGAATGAAAGGACCACTTCTTTTTGACCTGAGAACTCCGTGCCTGGTTTCTTCCCTGGCAGTGCAACGGACTCCTGTCTTCCTCCCCGACGAGATCCTCTCTTCCCCCGGATGAAGCACCGACTTGCATCCGCTGCCAGGAACAACTGCCCCCGCTGGAGTATTCTCACCACTTTAAGGTACTGTGTCCGCCAGGCTTCCCTTTCTAAAGATTGCTACAAGGTAATAATAATCCCTTAACCTTCTGGACTGGGCTGGCCGCCTTGACCATCTAACTGGTCCCTTTCTTTTGGTCCAACTCTTTCTGAACCTTTTCGAGACTTTTGTGCACTTTTTAACCGTGTGACCTTGGACACATTCCGTTCTGATTCTCTTAAAGTGCATCTGGCTTTCTGAACTCTAACTTCACGGTTTGACTCTGCCTTCCTCTCCTGCTGTGTTCTTTTGGAAAGTGTTGGGATCTGTTTCAATTTATGCTCTGCCTTTCTCTCCCTTTTAAAACGAATTATTAGAGTGCCATCTACATTAAGCGCTCACCGCTGTCTGAAAATAAGTGGGGCTTTACTTAAGACTTGTCTAATATTCTTTTAAGGGAGTGTATATCTTTTAGTGATCGTGTTTTTGAACTGCTTAACCTTAGTGCCTGTGTGTTTTATTAGATGTGGTTTTAAATAAATAATTATATCTCTTTTACACCAAGCTCTGGTCAGTGTTTGCTTGTTCTACTGTGTTCTTTTGACCTATTGTGAATACTCTGTATACTGCCTAACTCTTCTTGAGGGAAGTCTGACAGCTCAGCCACAGCTACCAAGTGAATCTGTGTGGTACAGACTGCTTCCAAGTGGGTCTACTGCCAAACACCTGTAGTCTTAAATCTTTTGCAGTGGTCCCTGAAGGAACTGCACAGGTTTCTGCCTAACAGAGGACACACCCTGATCTCACTAGGAGCACTTTGTGCCACCATAAGTCAGTTTAACCGTGCCCATTAGGGTGATCGATGGGGAATCAGGCAACGCCCTGTTAGGCTTAAAGCAACCATGTGATGTTGACCTCTACACCCAGGCAAATAGCCAAACCCAAAAGGAAGCATCTCCTCTCCCTCACATCACATGTTCAAGTGTCCTGTAACCATGGCAAGCTTTCCCCAGGAGTAGTTTGACCCACCATCTCAATGCTTGTCCCTGTCCATAATGGCAGTCATTACACACACGTACTTGGTCACGGGTATGGTATAGTACAATTAAGAACCCTAGGTGCTACATAAGTATATTCAGGAGTTGAATAGGATAGGCAGTATCAAGCATGGAGTGCAGGATTATGAAGTTTCAGTATTAAGTGTTGTGTTACGAAATGCATGTTTTCTCTTCCCTACCTTCCCTTTGTCATTCCACACCCTTTCCCTAACTCCGTATTCCCCCCATTGGCTGCCACGTGGTTATCTGTGTATTTACATTCAGATGCCCGTGCCAACCACGGTGGGAGGGTCGATATATTCGGCTTCTGCGGTTCGGGAGAGGGGGTTGAGACCCTTTCATCCCTCATTTGACTTGACATTACCTATAATACAACCTCTCAGAAATGTCAAAGGTTGATGAGGAAACCCTGCAAAGGTTTTACCTCTTTTCTTTGTGAGCTCTCTGCAGCTTCTGGGGTACTGCTTGGTGGCCTTGCAGAACTTCCTGAGGATTATGGCTTTCATTTTCATATAAATGAGCCTCTCCTCAGGAGTCAACTGAATAATAACATAAGGGCTACACCCCACAACTTTTCTTCCACCTCCTGGAGGTGGAAGGTGAGTTTCAGTCCCTCAAAGGAGTCAAAGATGTCTAGCCCTTAATAAGGTTGGTGCAAGCCCTTGGGCATATGGCACCTAGCCCACTACTAGAGATACTCCCCATACCACTGGAAGTTATCTTACTCCTCCGCTGGTTCTCCAATTCTATTTTGTGCAGTAGTTCAAAATTTGCAGACTTTCAGAGGCCAGAGGATGGTTAAATAAGTTACTATGACGTTAGCCGATGGTCAGCTCAGCTAAAGAAACCAGCCATGGTGTGTATGGCCTGGTAGTATTGCAGAAAGCAGATGTAATCTCTTAAGTGCATGGTAGCTTGACAGAGGGTTTCGGCTATTTGTTTTGGACCAGCAATAAACGTGGGGAGAAATCAAGGCCAAAGTAACTGATGCTCCTTGTGATTCGATTATTTACTCAGGGTGTGGCCATGGGCCATGTGTGCTGAAATGGTAGTTATATAGATTAGAATGTTCCGGGGTGGGTGAAATAGTTATTGCCAAGTCAATGGGAACCTTTTTATCTGCTTTCCTCATGTTGTTTGAAGTATCCATGCGAACCATGTGCAATTATGTATAAGCTTAAGAGGTTTAAGGCCAGTTGTGACTCGTAATTTATTATGTTAGTATATGAATATGTAACCATGTGCTGATGTCATAACCTACCATGGATGAATCCCAATGAGTGGTGTGCTATGATTATGATCTGAAGATGATAGTTAAGATAACAATGGCCAATGAGGATGGAAGAATTGGAGAAAGATGGGATTTTTTGTATAGGTTTTATCCAATCACATGTGGGGGTGGATTGCAATATAACATATTTATATATGCAAATGCAGGAGAGAAAAAGGTGGGGTACTGATAGTGATACAGGACGGGTGGGGCATATAAGGTCCAAGGAACCCTAGCTGAAACGGAAGGATGCTATCTCTTCTTGAATATCGCACATGGAGACCGAAAGATAAAACTGGCCACGATATATGTCCCCAATACAGGACAAGATGGGTTTCTGAGGGGGACTCTCTCATGTCTAGAAGGTTTTGCCATGGGCGAGATGATTCTAGCAGGGGATTTTAATCTAGCATGGGACCCACAGGTGGATAGGAGCAACACTAAATGCTCAGGAATACAGGTTCCATCCAATGGAGATGTTAGCTCTTCATGATATATGGAGATCCAAAAGGGGACACACACAAGGATTCACACACTACTCCCACACCCACACCTTGCAGTCTAGAATAGATTATATGTGTGCTTCCATGGGGCTGGTGGGCAAAGTTAAAGAGATAGATTTAGGCTCCATCGCCCTCTTTGATCACGGTCCGATTACAGTGACATTTAACCTGGAACACAAAAATGGAGGTCTATTGAAGTGGAAGTGACCCACGGACCTCCGACAAGACCAAGTCATGTTGGACTCCATCAGCATAATATTCTTCAGACAACGACACAGGAGAGATTCCATTGGGAACAGTCTGGGACGCATTTGAAGCAGTATTACGAGGCAACCTGATAGTGTTAAAAGCGAGGATGGACAAACCGAAACGCAGGTGGGAGGAGGAACTGGAAAGGAAATTGAGAGAGATCGAAGGAGAAATATCCAAGAAACTAAGCAGGAAACTGCGGTTAGCACTCAGACATGTCCAGGGTCAGTTGGGTGCCCTACGTATACCTGAAACATTGATAGTACATAAGAGCAAACAGGCCTGACAAACTCATTGCAAGGCAACACAAGGCAAGGGAAAAGAATAGAACACTAATAACACTCTGGGACAAAAATTGCCAGGAGAAGACAAAGTATGAGGACATGGGGGAGATCTTTAGGGAATATTATCCAACGTTATATGCATCTGACAGCCCCAAACTGGACAGACAGGATGAATACTTAGAGAACCTCATCCTCCCCCGGATCTCAGAGGAGGAAAAGGATATTCTAGAGGGAGACATAACAGCGGGTGAAGTGTAGAAGGCAATAGAAAGCCTACAGAGAAACAAAGCACTGGGTCCAGACGGCTACTCGGATGGCTTCAATAGAACATTCATAAAGTTACTAGTCCCTAGATTAACTAAGCTCTACAACTCATTTAAAATACAAGGCAACATTACCCGATAGATGAATGAGGCAAAACAAGTAGTTTTCCCCAAACAAGGTAAAAATTCAGAACTACCGGGATCATACCACCCAAAAGCCCTCTTAAATCTAGATGCAAAGTTATATACAAAATTACTGGCCGAGAGAGTCTCGCACTTGCTCCCATCCCTCATAGCACCATATCAATAAGGGTTTATACGACCAGGCAGACATTTGATAATACATCCCATCCTGTTATCACACCTGGCCCAGATAGGAATATCCAGCCAGATACTAGCCTGGTTCACCTCATTCCTGGTGGACCGTACAAAAACTCCTGCCATGCCTCCTTTTCTCTCTTCTCCCTGTCACCTGACTTGTAGTGTTCCCCAGGGCTCGTCTTTGTCTCCGATCTTATTTAATATCTATTTTTGGGCCTTGGTGTGTCTCATCCGGTCCCTTGACCTCAACTGCTACTCCTATGCCAACAACACCCAGATTCAGATCCGGTTAGATCGGGATCACACTGAGATGTCATCGTGCCTTTGGAGCTGCTTGATGGCCATTGGTGAGTGGATGGACCACAATTGGCTCAAACTTAGTGGAAACAAGACTGAGGTCCTGGTGGTTGGGTGTCCCCCTGACCCTTCACTTTGGGTCTCTGCTTTTTGGCCTTACACTCTTGGTTCTCCCCTAGCCCAGTGGCAAGGTGAAAAATCTTGAGGTCATTCTTTCTGCCTCTCTATCGATGGCGAATCAATTTGCAGCTGTGTGCTAAGCAGGCCATTACCCACTTAAGGTATTGAAGAAGGTTCTCCCTATGATTCCCGAACCTCTTTGTCCTCCGGTCATTGCGGCACTGGTTTTATCTCGCCTAGACTATTGCAACTCGCTGTATTTGGCTCAGCCAAGTGGCCTCATACAGCGGTTGCAACGCATACAAAACTTAGCCACTAAGCTGGCAATGGGCACCCCATACGGAGCACACATCACTCCGGTGCTGCGCTCTCTTCACTGGTTGCCGGTCAACCAACGTATTAGATGTAAGGCTATGTGCATAGTTCACTGGGCCATTCATTCTCAAGGCGCTGAGTTTCTACAAGCTAAATTTTTTCGATATCAGCCTGAATTATGTCTCTGCTCTTCTACCACCGATCTTCTTGTTGTTCCGAGATTTCGCCATACTAGGCTAGGCGGTCGTGCCTTTTGCATAGTTGCGGCAACCTGTGGAATGGCTTACCATCAATGATAAGGAAAATTCCTAACCATCTGGCCTTTAGAAGAGCGCTTAAAACCACGCTCTTCTAGGCCCTTCTCTGTGGGTTAGCACCTGGCTTTTATGATCCTCCTCTATAGCGCCTTCAGGTGACTGTGACTGTGCACTTTATAAGTGAATATAACATAACATGGAGAATCTGTCACCTGATAGAAAAAATAGAAAGGACACATACTCCGGCAATACTGGTCTCATTGGACGCAGAGAAAGCTTTTGACAGGGTGGAGTGGACACAACCATTCTGCACTATGGAACGTATGGGTTTTGGACGGAACTTCCTCAAAATGGTTAAGGCCAATTATTCCTCTCCTCAGATGTGGGTGTTCCTCAATGGAATACTGTCGGAGCCAGTGACCCTGGTGACGGGAACGAAACAGGGGTGCCCATTGTCCCTGCTACTGTATGCAATCTTTTTGGAGCCACAACTAGTCAAGATCTGAGAGGTGGAAGAGGTGAAGGGGATAGATATGGCGGGACTGGAGCATAAAACTATGGCCTTCGCAGACGACATGTTGGTACCCTTAACATTCCTGGAACACTCTCTACCAATGCTTATGAAAGAATTGGAAAGGTTTGGGGAAATTTCCAGTCTCAAGATCAATAGACAAAAAACGGAAGTACTATACTTAAAGGCAAAACACGATACAATAGAGAGATTGACCCAAAAGTAACAAATGGCTAAATCGGGGATACCTTACCTAGGGTAATGTTAACATCATCATTAAACCTAATGTATAAAACAAATGATCGAACTTGCTAGAAAAAATTAAAACAAACATCAGGAAATGGAACCCACTTATGACATTGTGGTGGGGATGCATAGTAGCAACTAAAATGGTTGTTCTACCAAAACTATCATATCACTTTCAGGCCCCTGCCAATACGAATACCAAACGTGTTTTTTTAAATCCTTGAATAAAGTAATCAAGGCATACATATAGAAACACAAACCACCAAGAATAGCAATGACAATGCTGACAGCATCAAGAAATCAAGTAGGCCTGTCACTCCCCCGCTTTCGTAGGTGCTATGATGCGGCCCTGCTGCTGGTGGTAAAGTAATGGGTAGCGGACACCCCACTACACATATGGGCAAAACAAGACAGGGCATTGGCAGGGTCCTCGCTATTGGGACTGCTGTGGCTAAAGGGACAACACGGGCACCGGAACATTAAGATCAGTGAGGAGGTTGGTCTGGCAGCGATCAAGAGAGGTGTACTGTCAACCCAGATCTCATTTCTCCCGATGTTTGGGAACCCAAAATTCTCACCCGTCGATGGACATAGCGACCACTACAAAATGGGCAGAAGTAGGGTGTAGGACGATAAGGGACATGTACCAGGGGCAAAACATAATGTCACTCCAGGAATCCCATCAGACCCTGGAACTAACGAATAAGGACATCTTCAAATACACCCAACTCAAGCACTGGCTTATGTCCCCACAATAACGCAGGCAGCCACAAGACAGTTGACGCCCTTTGAGTTATACATGACGACAAGCACAGGCTTGGGGAAGCTGGTCTCAAACCTCTTTAGATTCCTAAACACCCAGGGGGAGGAGATAAGGTGGAACTATATGGTGAAATGGGAAAATAGACTGGTAGAAAGGATTACCAGGAAGCAATGGGAGTATGTCTGGGGAATCATTCCTAAATTGACGTGCTCAATACAAGTAAGAGGAATGTGGCAAAAAGAACTACTCCAATCGCATTATACGCCAGAGAGGCTTCACACAATGTTCCAGGAGACATTGGATAAGTGCTGGAGGGAGTGCACAGCGAAGGGGGACTGGAAGCACATATGGCTCAAGGAAAGGGTTTGGATGGCTGGGATGTGGGAACCAGGCCCGGGGGGATTCACAAAGCCACAGAAAAGGGGCTTTATGATACTTATTATAGCAGCGTGGCTTGTGATAGCCCAACAATGGAAGAGAAGATCAGCACCCACGATCTACGAATGGCTGCAAATGGTTTGGAACTTTATATCCCTCAAATGGGTGACTTATAAGCTCCAAGGGGCCCAAGAGGCTTTCACAAGAGAATGGGGGCAACAATGGTGACCACACAACATCAGAATAATGGACATGCTACATTAAAAAAGAAAGGTTCTATCCTAGAGTCTGTAACTCTGCACCGGGGGGAGGGGAGTGAAGGGGTTGTTTCATCAACCAAAGTGACAGCAACAGATGTATGGAAACTAATACAAATATCTTTAAAAAAATGTATATTAAAAAAATATATATGCTTTAATTAAACACAATATATGCAAAAATAACTACATTCCAAACGCTACAAAATCCCACCGCTGCGGAAAGAACACAGAATATGCAAAAATAGAAAGATACAACACACTAGGTAATGGAACAGAGGTGAAATGCAATCAATAACCAGAATGTGTGTAAAAGGACATGCTCTGGTGTGAAAAAAGGGATGAAAAGGGACCTAACCAGTCTTTAGGGCCCAAAGTTGTACCAGGGGGGGGCAATTAAAAGTCAATGGTACCTTCCCATTGTTCTTAGTGGCTTGACAAAATCGACCCAGGTTTCCTGGCGCTGTCCAGTGACAGTCAGGGTTTTCAGACATGAAACAGTGTCATATCGGGGTTGAACTGAACCTTGCTGCGGTTTGAAGTGGTCTTGAAGAGTGTGAATTGCGAGAGCCACCAGAGTGCGTTCTGGGTCAATGGATGGTTTGAAGGCAGAAGTACTGATGACTGGATGCACAGTTTGCAATGGTCTGATTTGATGCAACATTCGAATGTAGCAATTCGATTAAGTCACCAGGCTTGGTTCGACTGTCGATGTAGATCGGTGATGAAGAAGGAGGCAGTTCTAAAGATGGTGTGAATGAGGCAGTTGCAGGGACTGAGCTTCTTGTTTGAGCTTATGCAATGATAAACTCAGCTGGTGCAGTGCGGCTATAGTGAACTGGTTTGTGAGTGCAGCACAGAGGTTCGAGGATCGGGAGAGTGCTAAAAGCAGCACCGAAAGATCCTGGTAGTTCAAAGGGGAGTGTTTGAAAATGTCCTCAAAGCTGATTGATGGTAGAAGCACAGGGTTCCTAGCTGTCTTGGCTAACACGGTGCTGGGAGACCCAATCCAGGAGCTCAAGTACAAGATATGTCCTTGTTCTCATTCTCAGAAACACAGGGAGGCTGGCAAACACCTGCAGAAGTCCTTTACCTGCGGCGAGATCCTGGGTACCAGTGTAGCTGGCAGAGAGGCATGTCTTGCTCCAGCTGCAGGGCATGCCCAATGTGCTCTGGGAATGGTTAGGGAGCAGAGCCTGCCTCTGCCTTGTACTACCTGTCTTTACTGCACAACTGGAGGGCTTGTGAAAGGTATGCCATCCCAACAGGGTTCAAACGGTTCTTCTTGAAGCAATAAAGTCCAGAGATGAATCATTAAGGAGTGGGAGGACCCCTCTTTTATAAGCAAAAGGCCACAGGTTATTGGACAAAAGCAAGCCTACTTTAAGGGGTCCAATCCTTGTTCTTGTGACAAGTGGTCTTTGCCTTTTTAAATCATACCCAAAGTTCTTTGTGCTAAAGGAAGTGGCAGAGACATTAAAGAAATAGGTACAGAAAGAACATCTTTACTTCAGTTGCAGTGCAGATAAGAACAGGACCAGGTTACAAGACACAGGTAACAAAGGGGAACATATCCACTGGCCACCTTGTCCCTAAGCCAGCCTCTCATCAACTGTCATTCAGAGAACACCAAGCAGAGAACATTCACACAACATTCCACATTCAGGCACTCATGACATCACATACATACTGAGCAGAGTAGATAGAGGAATGGTATTTGCCTTTTTGCACCCGACCCAAAGTTCTTTTTGCTATAGTAGAGGAGGCAGGAAGGAAAAAGGTACAGGAAGAAACAAGATGTTGGAACCCTTCCCCACTTGTGGTGACCTCCCACTGTCCACCCTAATCATGACCCATTTTCAGAGCCATAGCGTAAAAGGCCCTATCATTTGCAACACCCTGGTGAGAGGCCCATCCTTTTGGATAGGGTTTTCCCTTTGATTCTTGTTTCTCAGGACAACCCCTGATGAGGGCTTCCTGGGCTGGAGAGAGGTGTTACCCAACTTCACAATGGATCAAAGGTGAGGTATAGCCATTCAGTTTATTGACTGGCAGGACTGGCAGGGACAGACTGTCTGACAAGAATACACATAACCTTTCCATAGCTGAGACATATGTATGATATAAATCAGATGTGGATTTTCATAATTATGTGACACCTCCACCACCATCCCTCATGGGGCATGTCTTATATTTTCAGATGACCTGCCACAAATATAGGGGTGTATCAATCATATGGAATTTAGAAAAAAGGTGTAATTTAAATGCAGCTCCTGCAATGCATAGACTTGGCTGTCACGGCAGCTGTGAAACAGGGCACCTGTGACCTCTAAACCTGCTCTGTCCCACTGTAGAAGAGTCTGTAGATCAGGAGACTGATGCAGCAGGGTACAGGTGTATGTTATGCTTTTGGCATGAAGTGTATGAAAGGGGTCTTGATTAGCAGGCCACCCTTTCTGAGTTGAAATTACCCACATCTATTTTATTGGTTCATAATAAAAAAAAATAACTCTACACCCTTGCCAGATGGCAATTCCACACACATACTCTTTTTTGGAAATTACATTGTTCACTGAAGAAGTGAACATTTGGGGTGAGCTGTTGTTGGAGAAGGCCTGCTTGCAAACAGATCACTGGTATTCAGGGCCTTACTCACTGGAGGTGGAGGCCCCTGCAAGTGCTTTCAGGAAACCTTCCTGCAGGGAAGATCAGAATAAAGACTCACCATATCCTTTGAGACACTGGACTAGGTCTCACAGCAACCCAGGAATAAAGGAACAGCTCTTTCTTCTGGTTGCCACCTCAAACCCCTTTTAAGCTACTCCATTCCAGATATCGCCTTCCTGTCCCATGCTTCACTGTGCAAAGCCCTGTTGCCACTTTTTGATCCACAGGGCCGGCCTTAGGGGAGGACGGGCCAGGCCAATGCCTGGGGTGCCATCAGCCCCCTGGGGCACCTTTTGCGCCCCCACCACGCCAGCTGGGGTGAGTCTTTCAAGGGCTCCCCCGAGCTGGCGTAGTGGGAGAAGGTGTGGCAGGCGGCCTTTTGTTATTAAATGTGCCCACGGCGGCGGGGCACATTTAATAACAATAGGGTGCAAAGCATCAGCACCCTATTGAGATGATTACCTCCCTGCTCCGACGCGGGAGCGAGGTGATTTTCATTAGAATAGGGCGCTCATGCATTAGCATGAGCATCCTATTGCAGTGATTAACTATCTGCTCAGGCACCGCAGCAGGGAGTTTGAAAACAAATGGGCGCCGCCGCCCTCGCATTGACCTGGATCGCTCAGGGAGTGGGGGGCACATTTTTCTTAGGCCAACCAGGGCCAGCACTGTTGATCCACATTGCATGTTGGATTTAGTCAAGCCGCTCACCAACCTGATACCAACTCGCCACCTCAGAAAGCTCTAAGGCTTTCAGGTTGATACTTTAGGACCTTAAGAAGAAGCCTAAAAGGTATTTGAAGGGTTTGTGTCCCCATGGCCTGCCTTAAATGGCCCTATTGACAATTAAGACCTCACCGTTGAACTTTTTAAATACATCTCCATTGAACTTCAACATTGCTACTGAAATGATTGCCTGGCTGTCCCTGTCTTCAGATACAGAGTATTCAAAGTCTGAATTGCTGTGTCTTCCCTTACATGGGTGGGTTACGAGGGATATGCATTCTTTATATTTTTATCGTAATTAAAGATTCATATTTTATAGCACCTTGTTGGACATTCTTTATTTGGGTATGTGAGTAATATTGCTGTTGGGATGCTTCTATGCTGTCTTACACACCCTCTTCAAGGGCACAGCCTTACCTTAAAGAGGGGACGGAATTGTACCATTAATGTTATGCTTGTTTCATCTTTATGATTGGGATCACAGCTGGTTCCATGCACTCCTGCAAAGCGCCAGTCATTTTCTCAATAAAAGCCAAAACCCATTCAGCCTGGCCATGAAACTCTCTATCTCCTTAGGCCAGCACACCACCAGAAGAAAAACCTTGCCAGGCAGGAACAAATCTGCAAGAGGGAAAGAAACCAGGAACGGGGCCTAGTCCTGTTACACACCCTGTCCCTGAAACAACCTACCAATTCAGATAAGACGGGCCACCTCCATCCTGCATTCCAGGGTTAGCTCTTCAAAGAGCATCCTACCTATTGGTGATCGCTCAATTTACCCAAAGTGTCATCTTAAGCACTTTTGGGGCCCTGGGCACTGACATCTTTGGGGCCCCCCTCCACCAAACCAAAGGAATTAAGGGATCAAGAATACAGGTCGCGCCCCCCCACCTGTCGCGCTCACAACCTATAGGTTGATATGCTGTCTTGCAGCATAATGAGCATGTTTACTCCCTTTAAGTCTCCCTGCCCTCTTCATTCTTGCTCTAATCAGAATGATAAACAAGTAGCATTTGAAGACCAACATTAGCAATCTAAAAAGCTGTTACTGTTCTAGTACAACATACAGGATACTTTTTATCAATAACATCCAGGAACGTAGATGTAGTATTAATGCAGGACCATATGTAAAAGGTACATGTAACCCAATATACACGGTAATGCATAGAATTTCGCAGAAAAGTGTCGCAAGCGGCTGGCGCAGAGTGTCCGCGTGCGATTGTCTGCGCCAGGCGCGTGCGCTAAAACCGATTTCCGCGCACAGCGTATTCATGGATTTCAGGCTCCCAAACAAGCCATGGCGCAGAGTATCGCAGCGACCCTGCAGCAGCGCCAGTAACGCCCCCAAGAACGCCCTTGCGCAAGGAAAAGCCATCAAAATCGCTAAATCGTCGCAAAGGGCTGCGCTAACCCTGGATCAGTTTACAGGGCTGCCAAACAAGGAACGCAAAGTGGGTAACGTTTATATCAGGGGTACGCGGGAAGTTTTACATGCGATTAGCCAGGGTAAGTGTATTACAGGGGTACGCGGGAAGTTTTACATGCAATTAGCCAGGGTACGTGTATTACAGGGGTACGCGTGAAGTTTTACACGCGATTAGCCAGGGTACGTGCATTACAGGGGTACGCGTGAAGTTTTACACGCGATTAGCCAGGGTACATGTATTACAGGGGTGCGCGGGAATTATCACAAGCGATTTGGCAGGGTACGTGTATTACAGGGGTGCGCGTGAAGTTTTACACGCGATTAGCCAGGGTGCGTGTATTACAGGGGTACGCGTGAAGTTTTACACGCGATTAGCCAGGGTACGTGTATTACAGGGGTACACGGGAATCATCACACGCGATTTGACTGGGTACGTGTATTACAGGGGTGCGTGGGAATTATCACACGCGATTTGGCTGGGTACGTGTATTACAGGGGTGCGCGGGAATTATCACACGCGATTTGGCTGGGTACGTGTATTACAGGGGTGCGCGGGAAGTTACACACGCGATTAGGCTGGGTGGGTCCTCACAGGTGTTCCCTGTACACCCTCCACGGCCCCTGCAGGCAGCCCACAAAACAGGGCACTACCCTGCACACCTGCTCATGTCTGACACCCCCCACCCCCCCAGCAGTGTGGGGCACCCTCCACCAGGCCCCCACTCATGTCTAACCCATGTGGGGCACCCTCCACCTGGCTCCCACCCATGTCTACCACCACCTCCACCTCCCCAGCAGTGCAGGGGCAGCCTCCACCAGGCCCCCACTCATGTCTCCCACCCTCCCCACCCCCCAGCACTGTGGGGCACCCTCCACCAGGCTCCCACCCATGTCTACCACCACCCCACCCCCCAGCAGTGCAGGGGCAGCCTCCACCAGGCTCCCACCCATGTCTACCACCACCCCCACCCCCAGCAGTGCAGGGGCAGCCTCCACCAGGCCCCCACTCATGTCTCCCACCCACCCCACCCCCCAGCCACCATGGGCAGCCCCCACCAGGCTCCCACCCATGTCTACCACCACCCCCACGCCCCAGCACTGTGGGGCAGCCTCCACCAGGCCCCCACTCATGTCTCCCACCACCCCCACCCCCCAGCCACCATGGGCAGCCCCCACCAGGCTCCCACCCATGTCTACCACCACCCCCACCCACCCGGCAGTGCAGGGGCAGCCTCCACCAGGCCCCCACTCATGTCTCCCAGCCCCCACCGCCCCAGCAGTGTGGGGCACCCTCCACCAGGCCCCCACTCATGTCCCCTATCACCCCACCCCCCAGCACTGTGGGGCACCCTCCACCAGGCTCCCACCCATGTCTACCACCACCCCCACCCCCCAGCAGTGCAGGGGCAGCCTCCACCAGGCTCCCACCCATGTCTACCACCACCCCCACCCCCCAGCAGTGCAGGGGCAGCCTCCACCAGGCCCCCACTCATGTCTCCCACCCACCCCACCCCCCAGCCACCATGGGCAGCCCCCACCAGGCTCCCACCCATGTCTACCACCAACCACACCCCCCAGCACTGTGGGGCAGCCTCCACCAGGCCCCCACTCATGTCTCCCACCACCCCCACCCCCCAGCCACCATGGGCAGCCCCCACCAGGCTCCCACCCATGTCTACCACCACCCCCACCCCCCAGCAGTGCAGGGGCAGCCTCCACCAGGCCCCCACTCATGTCGAACCACCCCCATCCCTCCCAGCAGTGTGGGGCACCCTCCACCAGGCCCCCACTCATGTCCCCTATCACCCCCACCCCCAGCAGTGCAGGGGCAGCCTCCACCAGGCCCCCACTCATGTCTCCCACCACCCCCACCCCCCAGCCACCACGGGCAGCCCCCACCAGGCTCCCACCCATGTCTACCACCACCCCCACCCCCCAGCAGTGCAGGGGCAGCCTCCACCAGGCCCCCACTCATGTCGAACCACCCCCCACCCCACCAGCAGTGTGGGGCACCCTCCACCAGGCCCCCACTCATGTCCCCTATCACCCCCACCCCCCAGCAGTGCAGGGCAGCCTCCACCAGGCCCCCACTCATGTCTCCCACCCACCCCCACCCCCCAGCAGTGCATGGGGCAGCCTCCACCAGGCCCCCACTCATGTCTCCCACCCACCCCACCCCCCAGCACTGTGGGGCAGCCTCCACCAGGCCCCCACTCATGTCTCCCACCACCCCCACCCCCCAGCCACCATGGGCAGCCCCCACCAGGCACCCACCCATGTCTACCACCACCCCCACCCCCCAGCAGTGCAGGGGCAGCCTCCACCAGGCCCCCACTCATGTCTCCCATCACCCCCACCCCCCAGCCACCATGGGCAGCCTCCACCAGTGCCCCACCCATGTCTACCACCACCCCCACCCCCCAGCAGTGCAGGGGCAGCCTCCACCAGGCCCCCACTCATGTCTCCCACCCACCCCACCCCCCAGCACTGTGGGGCACCCTCCACCAGGCTCCCACCCATGTCTACCACCACCCCCACCCCCCAGCAGTGCAGGGGCAGCCTCCACCAGGCTCCCACCCATGTCTACCACCACCCCCACCCCCCAGCAGTGCAGGGGCAGCCTCCACCAGGCCCCCACTCATGTCTCCCACCCACCCCACCCCCAGCCACCATGGGCAGCACCCACCAGGCTCCCACCCATGTCTACCGCCACCCCCACCCCCCAGCACTGTGGGGCAGCCTCCACCAGGCCCCCACTCATGTCTCCCACCACCCCCACGCCCCAGCCACCATGGGCAGCCCCCACCAGGCTCCCGCCCATGTCTTCCACCACCCCCACCCCCCAGCAGTGCAGGGGCAGCCTCCACCAGGGCCCCACCCATGTCTACCACCACCCCCACCCCCCAGCCACCATGGGCAGCCCCCACCAGGCCCCCACTTATGTCCCCTATCACCCCCACCCCCCAGCCACCGTGGGCAGCCTCCACCAGGCCCCCACTCATGTCTCCCACCACCCCCACCCCCCAGCCACCATGGGCAGCCTCCACCAGTGCCCCACCCATGTCTACCACCACCCCCACCCCCCAGCAGTGCAGGGGCAGCCTCCACCAGGCCCCCACTCATGTCTCCCACCCACCCCACCCCCCAGCACTGTGGGGCACCCTCCACCAGGCTCCCACCCATGTCTACCACCACCCCCACCCCCCAGCAGTGCAGGGGCAGCCTCCACCAGGCTCCCACCCATGTCTACCACCACCCCCACCCCCCAGCAGTGCAGGGGCAGCCTCCACCAGGCCCCCACTCATGTCTCCCACCCACCCCACCCCCAGCCACCATGGGCAGCACCCACCAGGCTCCCACCCATGTCTACCGCCACCCCCACCCCCCAGCACTGTGGGGCAGCCTCCACCAGGCCCCCACTCATGTCTCCCACCACCCCCACGCCCCAGCCACCATGGGCAGCCCCCACCAGGCTCCCGCCCATGTCTTCCACCACCCCCACCCCCCAGCAGTGCAGGGGCAGCCTCCACCAGGCCCCCACTCATGTCTCCCACCACCCCCACCCCCCAGCCACCATGGGCAGCCTCCACCAGGCTCCCACCCATGTCTACCACCACCCCCACCCCCCAGCAGTGCAGGGGCAGCCTCCACCAGGCCCCCACTCATGTCGAAACACCCCCCATCCCCCCCAGCAGTGTTGGGCACCCCTCCACCAGGCCCCCACTCATGTCCCCTACCACCCCCACCCCCAGCAGTGCAGGGGCAGCCTCCACCAGGCCCCCACTCATGTCTCCCACCACCCCCACCCCCCAGCCACCATGGGCAGCCCCCACCAGGCTCCCACCCATGTCTACCACCACCCCCACCCCCAGCAACGCAGGGGCAGCCTCCACCAGGCCCCCACTCATGTCGAACCACCCCCCACCCCCCCCAGCAGTGTGGGGCACCCTCCACCAGGCCCCCACTCATGTCCCCTATCACCCCCACCCCCCAGCAGTGCAGGGCAGCCTCCACCAGGCCCCCACTCATGTCTCCCACCCACCCCCACCCCCCAGCAGTGCAGGGGCAGCCTCCACCAGGCCCCCACTTATGTCTCCCACCCACCCCACCCCCCAGCACTGTGGGGCAGCCTCCACCAGGCCCCCACTCATGTCTCCCACCACCCCCACCCCCCAGCCACCATGGGCAGCCTCCACCAGGGCCCCACCCATGTCTACCACCACCCCCACGTTCCAGCAGTGCAGGGGCAGCCTCCACCAGGCCCCCACTCATGTCCCCTATCACCCCCACCCCCCAGCCACCATGGGCAGCCTCCACCAGGCCCCCACTCATGTCTCCCACCACCCCCACCCCCCAGCCACCATGGGCAGCCTCCACCAGGGCCCCACTATGTCTACCACCACCCCCACCCCCCAGCAGTGCAGGGGCAGCCTCCACCAGGCCCCCACTCATGTCTCCCACCCACCCCGCCCCCCAGCACTGTGGGGCACCCTCCACCAGGCTCCCACCCATGTCTACCACCACCCCCACCCCCCAGCAGTGCAGGGGCAGCCTCCACCAGGCTCCCACCCATGTCTACCATCACCCCGACCCCCCAGCAGTGCAGGGGCAGCCTCCACCAGGCCCCCACTCATGTCTCCCACCCACCCACCCCACCCCCAGCCACCATGGGCAGCACCCACCAGGCTCCCACCCATGTCTACCGCCACCCCCACCCCCCAGCACTGTGGGGCAGCCTCCACCAGGCCCCCACTCATGTCTCCCACCACCCCCACGCCCCAGCCACCATGGGCAGCCCCCACCAGGCTCCCGCCCATGTCTACCACCACCCCCACCCCCCAGCAGTGCAGGGGCAGCCTCCACCAGGCCCCCACTCATGTCTCCCACCCCCCACGCCCCCCAGCAGTGTGGGGCAGCCTCCACCAGGCCCCCACTCATGTCTCCCACCCACCCCACCCCCAGCCACCATGGGCAGCACCCACCAGGCTCCCACCCATGTCTACCGCCACCCCCACCCCCCAGCACTGTGGGGCAGCCTCCACCAGGCCCCCACTCATGTCTCCCACCACCCCCACGCCCCAGCCACCATGGGCAGCCCCCACCAGGCTCCCGCCCATGTCTACCACCACCCCCACCCCCCAGCAGTGCAGGGGCAGCCTCCACCAGGCCCCCACTCATGTCCCCTATCACCCCCACCCCCTGCCACCATGGGCAACCTCCACCAGGCCCCCACTCATGTCTCCCACCACCCCCACCCCCCAGCCACCATGGGCAGCCTCCACCAGGGCCCCACCCATGTCTACCACCACCCTCACCCCCCAGCAGTGCAGGGGCAGCCTCCACCAGGCCCCCACTCATGTCTCCCACCCACCCCACCCCCAGCAGTGCAGGGGCAGCCTCCACCAGGCCCCAACTCATGTCTCCCACCCACCCCAACCCCAGCCACCATGGGCAGCACCCACCAGGCTCCCACCCATGTCTACCGCCACTCCCACCCCCCAGCACTGTGGGGCAGCCTCCACCAGGCCCCCACTCATGTCTCCCACCACCCCCACGCCCCAGCCACCATGGGCAGCCCCCACCAGGCTCCCGCCCATGTCTACCACCACCCCCACCCCCCAGCAGTGCAGGGGCAGCCTCCACCAGGCCCCCACTCATGTCTCCCACCCCCCACTCCCCCCAGCAGTGTGGGGCACCCTCCACCAGGCCCCCACTCATGTCCCCTATCACCCCACCCCCAGCAGTGCAGGGGCAGCCTCCACCAGGCCCCCACTCATGTCCCCTATCACCCCCACCCCCTGCCACCATGGGCAACCTCCACCATGCCCCCACTCATGTCTCCCACCACCCCCACCCCCCAGCCACCATGGGCAGCCTCCACCAGGGCCCCACCCATGTCTACCACCACCCTCACCCCCCAGCAGTGCAGGGGCAGCCTCCACTGCCCACCCACCCCACTCCCCAGCACTGTGGGGCACCCTCCACCAGGCTCCCACCCATGTCTACCACCACCCCCACCCCCCAGCAGTGCAGGGGCAGCCTCCACCAGGCTCCACCCATGTCTACCACCACCCCCACCCCCCAGCAGTGCAGGGGCAGCCTCCACCAGGCCCCCACTCATATCTCCCACCCACCCCACCCCCCAGCCACCATGGGCAGCCCCCACCAGGCTCCCACCCATGTCTACCACCACCCCCACCCCCCAGCACTGTGGGGCAGCCTCCACCAGGACCCCACTCATGTCTCCCACCACCCCCACCCCCCAGCCACCATGGGCAGCCCCCACCAGGCTCCCACCCATGTCTACCACCACCCCCACCGCCCAGCAGTGCAGGGTCAGCCTCCACCAGGCCCCCACTCATGTCTCCCCCCCCGCCCCCCACCCAGCAGTGTGGGGCACCCTCCACCAAGCCCCCACCCATGTCTACCACCACCCCCACCCCCCAGCACTGTGGGGCAGCCTCCACCAGGACCCCACTCATGTCTCCCACCACCCCCACCCCCCAGCCACCATGGGCAGCCCCCACCAGGCTCCCACCCATGTCTACCACCACCCCCACCCCCCAGCAGTGCAGGGGCAGCCTCCACCAGGCCCCCACTCATGTCTCCCACCCACCCCACCCCCCAGCACTGTGGGGCAGCCTCCACCAGGCCCCCACTCATGTCTCCCACCACCCCCACCCCCCAGCCACCATGGGCAGTCCCCACCAGGCTCCCACCCATGTCTCCCACCACCCCCGTCCCCCAGCCACCATGAGCAGCCTCCACCAGGGCCCCACCCATGTCTACAACCACCCCCACCCCCCCAGCAGTGCAGGGGCAGCCTCCACCAGGCCCCCACTCATGTCTCCTATCACCCCCACCCCCAGCCACCATGGGCAGCCTCCACCAGGCCCCCACTCATGTCTCCCACCACCCCCACCCCCAGCCACCATGGGCAGCCTCCACCAGGGCCCCACCCATGTCTACCACCACCCCCACCCCCCAGCAGTGCAGGGGCAGCCTCCACCAGGCCCCCACTCATGTCTCCCACCCACCCCACCCCCCTGCACTGTGGGGCACCCTCCACCAGGCTCCCACCCATGTCTACCACCACCCCCACCCCCCAGCAGTGCAGGGGCAGCCTCCACCAGGCCCCCACTCATGTCTCCCACCCACCCCACCCCCCAGCAGTGCAAGGGCAGCCTCCACCAGGCCCCCACTCATGTCCCCCTGCCCACAGGCCCTGACAATACTCAAGCATGGGCCTCATGGCCAGCCACCACAGCCCAAAGACACAACCAAGTATTACATGCACCCATGATACTACTCCAATGGAAACAATGTAAATGAACACATGTGTCTCACACACACACAATGGTTGCAAGTGAACCTGAAAACCCATATCATGACATGCATGAAAACAATGAGATGAAACCACACATTGAAGAATGAAAAAATCAAAATAATGTATTAAAAACAACAGTAATGGCAATCAAAATTAAACAAAATACACAAGTAAAAAATATCAAAATTAAGCTGGCTGTCCCTTTTCAAATTAAAATCAATAAATGATAATCCAAAAAAATTTCTTCCAAAGTTCAAGTCCATAAAAAGGAAATGAAGGGAAAAAAGAAATAGAAAACCATTGCTCCATGGAAAAAAATATTCATAGTAAAAAAAATATCCAAATGCAAAGTCCAACTATGTACAAAGTATTCAGGGTCCATCATCCCAACAGAAGAAATGAAACCTACCAAAAAACCTATAATGGAACTATATACAAAAGGTGGAGCAGTGTCCGTCGACTCCAAATAAAAATAAACTATAAAGGAAACCTATCACTAAATAACTATATACAATGGCGGCGGGCCAGTCCAGAGGCTCACTCAGTGGTGTTCCGGGCCAGGGCACCATCGAACTCCTCGTCTATGTCCCGGAGGCGGTACTGTTCCATGGCCCCGAGGGTCCGCAGGGACGCCGACATGTTCACCTCCAACTCCCTGCGGATTGCCTCGAGGCACTCGGCCCGCCTCAGGGCCCTCCGCATGGAGTTCTCCGCCCTGACCATCGTGAGCCGCGCCTCTTCCGCCCGCCGCCGCTCCGCATCTATGGCATGGCCCAACCGCTGCCACACGGAAGACACTTCCTGTCCAGGGTCCTCCTGTCCTCCGGCCGATGCCTGCCCCTCCGATGTTGAAGGCCCCGAGCTATCGTGGCTCCCACCTACAGCCTCCTGCTGCTGCAGCTGCTGCTGTCCATGTGCCCTGTCCGATGGTGCCTGCACATCCTCCTCCAGCTGGGGTGCAGTCGTTGATGTGGCCACCCCTGCTGGACGTCCGACTCCCGACTGTGGCAGGGATCTGTTGTCCACCAGCCTGGCCGCATGGTCGGAGGCAGCTCCACAGGGCACCCAGGTGACACATGGGTTGGAAGATGGCATGGAGGACGACTGGGGCATAGGGGGTTCTGTGGAGGAGGGGGTCGGAAAAAGGTCCAGGAAATGGAGGAATCCAGCCCTGGTGAGCTGTCCCAGTGGGTCAACGCGGTCAACGAGCCATGCGAGAAGACGTGCAGACTCATCATGAAAAGACTGCAGGTCAGCTCGCATGGCCCGTTGACGCAACGCCACCCCACCCTGGACAGGCTCAACCTGATGCAGGATAGCCACATCCGCAGGGAGAGGAAGGCCAGGTGTTGTAAGCCAATCCCCTCCCTGAGAACGGGTCTGGAGGTAGGCATCCCCCCGCTGGTGCAAGATGATGCAGTGACAGGAGCAGGGACAGGATTGCACACAGGCACCTCCGCGGCGGCCTGTGCTGCCTCCTGTCCCTGATCCTGCACTGCACCACTAGCACCAGTGGAATCCCCACCTCCAGACCCCGCCTCTGTCGCTTGCACGGCTTCCTCCTCCTCCAAACCCCCCACCAACCTGGATGACTCCGTGCCATCTTCCTCCGTTGGGCCCTGTCGGGTCCCAGCTGCCCCTTCTGCTGCCGAGGAGTCCAACTCTAACCTCTGCCTCTTGGACCTCCCCTCGGCAGCTGTGGCCTGGGACACGGCACCGGACTCCTCACTCCCCGACGAGATCAGAACCTGGGAGGGGATACGGGCCTTGCGTCTCCGGCTGGTGGTGCGACCCCTGCCGCTGTGCTCCACAGCACCTTCTCCGCCCTCTTCATCAGTTGACGCTGCAGACAGGGAGAAAGAAAACACAGGCATCAGGGCACTGTACAATGGACTCATACACACATGACAGTTATACATGAGTGGCATTGGTAAACCTCAGACATGGCATCACAATCCCCAACACACATGTCATTTCAACTTGCACACATGAGCCATACCACAGCCATATTGCAACAGCCAGCACCATCCATTCACATACAACAGCATGAGCAGCCAAAGGTCATCCACACATCACATGCAACATAGGGAGTACACTACACATGCACACACACCACCAAACTTGCATGCATGTGTACACCTTCGCCAACTGTCGCAGTGTTCCGATCGACATCCATGTCACACCTGACAATCATTCCTCGACATCCAGTGCCATGCAAGCCCACACACACAAGCACCATCCATGTGTCACACATGAGACCCCTTGCATGTGTCACCCTCATGGCCCTGTACACCCCCCCTACTTGCCCACATAAAAATACATGTTCAACCTGCACACTCCTGGCACACCACACGCACAGCTTACAATCAGTATGCATGTACATTTACCGCTCGACTCCAGACGGGTCTGCCTCTCAAGGACCTGGATGTGGTGCGCTGGGGATATGCGTTCCAGGACCCTCATCTGATCTTCCGACAAGTGGCCCCGGCGCCCCTTAGCATCCGCTGCCTTCAGGAGGCGCTGGGCCTTGTTGAGGGTCCTGGACCTGAAGTCCTCCCAGCGCTTCCTGACACGTTCGTAGTCGCGGACTGCCACCTCCTCCGCGTTGATGGCAGTCACAATGTCCATCCAGATCCGAGTCCGTCCTTCCTTGTCGGCGCGCAACCTTCCGAAGAGTGCATCATACTGCCCCAGGACATGCTCCACCAGGACACCAACTTCGGTGGCAGTGAAGCTGGTGCCCCTCTGCCTCCTTGGCCGGGGGTTGCCACTGGTGCCAGATGTTGCAGTGCCCGACATGGCAACCCCAGAGGCAGGAGTGGGTGGGCAACTGGGTCCTGGGGCTGGGCTGTGGGGCGATGGAAAAGCAGTCGGGAGTCTTCGGTTCCAGCAGGGGTGGTCACAGCAACAGCACCCCTGGCTGATGTGCAGGCAGCAAATGTCAGGGCACGTGGGCAGCAGGCAGTCAGGCAGCAGCAGATGGCAGGTGGGAGCGTGCTCAGGGCTCTGGGGGGCAGTAATTCGGCCTTCTGGGCAGGAGCGTGGTCTTCCGTGTGTGAATGCGTGGCCAGCTTGATACGGAGTGATTTTGCACGTGAAAATCCAGCACGTCTGCGTGTAATTCGAGGAAAGGCCCTTAGCGCGTAAGCGCGTCAGCACACGTCTGTACATTCATTGGCCCAAAGGCCACCAGCGTATGCGCGTCTATGAAGTCACGTGCACGTTGAATATGGCACACGTTTGAAATGTTGCGTGTTAAAAAAATGAAAGACACGTCCGAGTGTCAAAGTGTGTAATTGGTGGAAATGGCCTTAGCGGGTACACGCGGAAGTGACAAAGCGTGTAATTGGTGGAAATGGCCCTAGCACGTACACGCGGAAGTGACAAAGCGTGTAATTGGTGGAAATGGCCCTAGCGCGTACACGTGGAAGTGACGCTGGACGTGTGGGCCTGCATAAAAAGTATGTGTAGAACACCATTTCCTTGTACGTGCTTTTCGTGGAGAGCGAGTGGGTGAAATCTGTACTTCTTGTCGTTTCACACGCGATTTACTTCACGGCGTTTCAAGTTCGTACTCCCTGTTACCTCTGACAGCTTTTTCTCTTTTTTCTCTTTTTCTGGTTTTCCTGGGCCTGTTCCCTCAAACAGCGTTCCCTTCTACTGTTGTCCTGTCTCCTCAGACAGCGTACAATTCTTCTTTTGGCGGGGTGTTGCCAACGCGCACAGGTGCTTCTTTTTCACGCTCTTTTTCCTGGCCGACGGTGAGTCACGCACGTATCTAACATCTGTGCTTGCCCCGTGTGTAGCCTACCCCTTCAGAGGTCATTCTAGGCTGCGTGTGACACGCATACGTTCATTCTTGTGTTACTGGGTGCCACAGCGTAGTGCAGGTTTATTTTTCCGCACACGTGGTCTAGGAGGGGTTGCGTGCACGTTATCTCCCTTTTTTGGGCTTCCTGTGCGTTGCGTGACCCGTCATCTTTCCCCAGGGGTCACATTCAGCCTTGCTAGAGCACTAGGGTACGATTACCATCTGGTACCCAACCCCTTTGACCCCCAATTGCCAGGACAATAGTTTACAGCCACTCCCATATGCACATTAACATCAGTGTCATGGTTGGGAGGCGAGGAATCCGTAATGGTGGCAAAGGTGGACGAGCCACAAGTGGTGGCCGTGGTGGATCCGGTAGGGGACGTGGTCGTTACTTGCAGGGTGACCCTGTCCCCCCATGTGTGGAGGACCAGTCAAGGGCACCCATAATCCCCCCCGCCCCCCCTGGTTGAGGGTGATGTGGCTGACACCATCCATGCTCAGCCCTTGTTGGACCAGCCCATTGTGGCACCAGACCTGGCTGACTCCATGGCTGACTTCCAGGTCAGCAGGCCTATGACACGTGCGCTGGTGCACGTTGATGTCATCAGGCCACGTGGATCAGGGGCAGCAAGGTCATCTGCTGCCCCAAGTAGGCAGGGTGGAGAGGCTGCAGGGGCAGCTGTGGCTCCATCCACCCCAGCTCTCACACACCCAGCCAGGACAGTGTTGGTCCTAGTCCATCCTGCTGACATTCCCCCTGACACCATTACACTTGAGCCAATGCCTGCACCAACTCCCATGCTGAGTGTGCAATCCGACACTCCTGATACAGAGTCCACCAGGGCTCCTGCCCCTAGTGTCCAGAGCGGCGTAGGACACTCAGGATCACCACCACCTTCCAAGCGGAAGAGGAAGAGTGCTCGTCCGGCACAGGCTGATGCCCCAGACACGGCTACACAGTCCGGCCCGTCGAAGAAGCCCAGCTTCATGGATGCCGAACTGAATGCACTTGTCGAGTATGTGTCCGCACATGATAACGAAATGGTCATTGTTGCAGGATCCAAGACCACACCTGCACAACGCCAGGCACACTGGCAGACCGTTGCGGACATCGTAAGTGCCCTTGGAATCGTGAGGCGCACAGCCAATGATTGCTATAAGCGCTGGAATGACGTAAAGCGCAGGGCAAAGAATAAGCTGGCCTCAAGTCATGCCGCAACTCTAGTGACTGGAGGTGGGTCTCCAGTAGAAGACATGGAACTCACTCCACATGAGTCAGTCGCTGGGACCTACGTCACGGAGGAACAGATCGAAGGCGTGGGAGATCTGCCAGATTATGAGGCATTGTCCGGTGAGTGCATATGCATGTGTGTGTCATCCATGTGCATGGTGTGTGTGTGAGGGCTTCTGTTTGTGTGCCAGGTGAGGGTGTGTGCGCCTGAGTTGTTTGGGTCACCCATGTGCTTCATGCAATACATTCTGCGCAGCAGCATTTGGCCATAGCAGTATCCCTTCTGCCAACAGTAGACATCTAGCCCAACAGCACGCCAGTTGCCCTTGAAGTGTCACCTTGCCACAACATTGTTGCTTATTTTTCTCTGTTCATTCAGGCAGATTGTTTGCATTCCACCACTTTTACTAGGCATTTCTCAGTCCTCTAGTCACATGTCTGACATGGCTATGGTAAAGTGGAGTGACTTTGTTACCTGGATATCATTTGTTTAGACATGTCCCTGTGCAATCGGACCATTTTGGACTGGCAGCTCCAGGTGAAAAATCAGACCTGTTTGAATTAGAAAAGCTATTACATGAGGGAACTGGACTGAATGAATAAGTGCTGCCCTCCTCTCCATCTTCACTCAATAGCAATGGTACATGCCATCTGTGTGATGGCATGTGTATTTCACCTGGCAATCACAGGCCAATGTGTGATGCCACTGCTAGGCAGCATGCAGCAAATGTGTTCATCTTCCATCTTGGTGTCATCAATGTGTGCCATTTGCCTCCCCTTCATATGCAGTGAGGTTGCATGGATGGGAGGGTTTTAGTCATGTGGGACATGTGTCAATCAAGTACTGGTTCTGTTGCTTCTCAGCCCTCATTGTGTGCCATGGTGCTAATGCCTGTTTCCATTTGTTTTCTTTTATGTCTTTGCAGGGGAAGACGCACCTGATACTGCTGGGGTTGTGGAGATGGTGCAGACCCAGGAGGGGTCTGAGGGCCGACCGACCACCAGTGAGGGACGTGGTGTGGTGGTGGGTGAGAACCCACAACTGCTGCAGGTCGTGCTCTCAAGGGGTGTCTCTGGCTGCACCTCCCCCGAGCTGTACTCAGGTGTTGATTCGGATGATGAGACCTACGTGCCGTCGCAGGTGAGTGTTCCTGGGAGGGATTCTGTTCTGTCCGACCCACCTGCACCAGGGTTAGAACCCTCAATGGGGATGTCAGTGTTGGCAGGTACGCCTTTGGTGGTTACGGATGCAGGGTCACACTCCGCGACATCTGATCCTGTTCCTGGGCCAGCAGATCAGAGGGGGAATGCAGTCCTGCAGCCTCAGGCAGTGCCGGCACAGCAAGGCGGAGTTAGCCTTGCCCCAGACAGGTGTGGTGCCCGCCGATGTGGTGGCCGTACGCCACCTGGCAATACCGCATGGGAGCAATCCATTTACGGTATGGCAACCCAACAGGCAGCATCATCAGAGATGATGCCTCAGGCCATGGATAGGGTGGCCACTTCCATTGCCCCCCCCGAAAGGCTGATGGAGCGACTACAGCAGGCAACTGACTCCATCTGCCAGTCACACAGGGAGGACATGTTGGCGTCCAACAGGGACAGGCGGGCGGCACTGGCGACTCTACAGGAAGCCATCTCCATAGAGTCCCAGGGCCACAGGGAAGCCCTGAGGCTGGAATTCCTTCACCTCAGGACGACTCTTGTTAAGCTTGAGGCTTCAACAAACCGAAGGACAGAACAGCAGCTGGAGCGTCTCACCCGTACGCTCTCAGCTGAGATGCAGGCAACTAGGGCGGAGGTCCGGGCATCCCGTGAGTTGTTGCATGGGGACCTCCGCACACTCATCCTCCAGAACGAGACCTACCACACCCGCATGCTTGCAGCCATGGAGGAACAGACTAGGGCCTTGCGTGGGCTGCCTCCCATTGTGCCACCACCTCCGGATGCAGCTGCACAGGGTGAGAATAGCGACAGCAGTGATACTCCCACAATAGGGTAGCCGTGTGGGCCATGAGCCCATGGAGGTGTTTTTTTTTCCCAAGATCCACACAGGTGGGTTTTGGTGTGCACCCTGCCCTCGGACCTCCTGGGTGGTCTCCCCAACCCCCCCCCCCGGGCCCATTAATGGCCATTTTTCCCGTGGGCATACGCTGCATTCTGGCTGGGCACATGCAGGCTTGTCATGTATTTGGTTCAGATGCTTGGGTTTTTGTCACACACACCCCTCCTGCTTCCCATTTCCATGGGCTTGCAAAGGGTGTGCCCAAGTGACATTGACGTACATGGTGACATTGGACTCCCACTACATGTGTGGGTAGTCTAGTCAATACTGTGTATACATTCCTAGTGCATGTTGCTGTTGTGTTGTACACTGCATGTTGCATAGATGTGTAACACATCATCCATGTCTACCTCCTAATTTGCAGCTCCTTTCCTCATGTCTACACAAGGCCCTCTACTTTGGAGAAGGAGTCCATGTTGGCAGCAGTGCACCTACAACTCTACATGGCGGCAACACTGTACAGTTGGAAGTGGTGGGAGTGCATGCATTTCCAGGTGGTGAGACTACTAATTTCTTATATTCGTAATGTCATGTTAATGGTAGTTTTGAGGGTCAGTAGCTGATAAGTGTTATTGCTAAATACCTGCTCAAGTGTGTTGTTGGTCCTGCATTACTGTGAGCATTTCAGGTGTCGCGAGTTTCAATTAGGGACACTGTACTTTGTGACACTTGTGTCATGTTGTGGGGATTACTTTGTTTACCCGCACATAGCATGACATGGCATGGTGTGTCGTGTGGCGGTGCTGGGGATGGGTTGGGTGACACGGCACTTTCCTCATGTTGCATTTTGCAAGTGGGTATTCATTTTAGCTGCATGAATGTGTTTTTTCACGAAACTGCATTGGTGGTGTCTGTGTAGGTAGGGATGCACACATTGTAACACTTCCAGGTGAACAATCTCAGGCTGATATGGTTTTGACGGTTGATTCTCCAGACATTCAGAATCATTGTCAGGTTGAGTCATCATTGATTGTCAGATGGTATGTGCCAGGGCAGTGTGCACTCCACAGGGGTGTGATTTCTATGTGAAGTAATTAGCCACTAGCTGTGTACGGGCTGCCTCCCCCTGTGTCCTTTCCCCTCCCATGCGGAGCGGGCCTGCATGTGGTTGGGGATGTGGGGGCACCACCATGTCCACGGCCAGGCCCCGGCGTGTTGCAACGTTGTGCAGGACACATGCTGCCACTATGATCCTGCACACTACTGGGGGAGCGTATAACATCTGCCCGCCAGAACGGTCAAGGGAGTGAAAGCGTGACTTAAGCACTCCGAATGTGCGCTCCACTATGCCCCGGGTTGCAATGTGGGCTGTGTTATATCTTACCTCGGGTGGAGTGGTGGGGTTCCGAATTGGCGTCATCATGTGGGGGCTGAGAGGGTAGGCACTGTCCCCTGTGGAGGTGGTGATGGGTATCATTGGTGGGGTTGTGACCTTGCTCAGTATCTGACATGCATGCATGTGCAGTGGCATTCATACTCACCAAGCAGCCATGTATCGCCATGCCGCCCAGCTTCTAGGTCCCGGCTTAGGGTGGACATTCGGTAAATGAAGCTGTCGTGGGTGAACCCGGGATAGTTGGCATATACTGAGGTGATGATTCCCTTGGCATTACATACTACCTGCATGTTGATGGAATGCCAGTGCTTGCGGTTCCTATAGATGTGCTCAGATGCCCTGGGGGGACGTAGAGCCACATGGGTGCAGTCGATGGCACCTAGCACTTTGGGGAATCGTGCCACACCGTAAAAATCCATGGCGGCAGCATGCCTTTCTGCAGGTGTTCTGGGCAGGTATATGTGCCTGCGGACTGATGGGCGTGCAGTGATGATGTTCAAGACCTGGTGTAGGCAGCGTGACTGCGTGGCCTGTGACACCCCACCCACTATGGCACTTGTCCGCTGAAATGATCCAGTGGCTAAGAAGTGCAGTACATTGAGGACCTTCTCCAGGGGGCTGAGTGCTTGGGAGCACAGGGTGGGTGATGTGAGGTCATCCTCCCACTCACTCACCCACCAGGTCCAGTATTATGTGTGGTGGAAACCTGTACCTCCCATACACCTGGTCATCAGGCATCCCAAAAAGGCTAGTTCTGGGTGTGAAAATTCTGGCCCTGACTATCCTCCTCCTCCTCCTTTGGTAGCCCACGGCCACTGCTGCTAGGAACGGTATATTCATCCTGGCGTCTGAGCTTGTTAGTTTTTTGCGCACAAATTTATGCGTCGCGGGTCGACGTATACCTGCTTCCTACTGGCGTACGTGTTTCTTTGCGCGTGTTGTAGGCGAGCGTGTGAAACTTCCCGCGCACCCCTGAAATCCACGTACCCAGGCCAATAGCGTGTGGAAATTCCCGCGCACCCCGGAATACACGTGCGCTGATGTACTCACGTGTGTAAGTGCCCGCGCACCCCTGAAATACACGTACATAGGCCAATCGCGTGTACGCGCACTTTTGTCCAATTACACGTGATGACACTCTGACGTGCAGTCTTTCCACGTGTGCTCCTTCATCACGTGCTATGAGGGAAACACCCGTGCGGGTCACGTCACAGACGCGCTTACGCGCTAAGGGCCTTTCCTCGAATTTCACGCTGACGTGCAGGATTTTCACGTGCCAAATCACTCCGTATCAAGCTGGCCACGCGAAAACACATGGAAGACCACGCTCCTGCCCAGAAGGCCGAATTACTGCCCCCCAGTGCCCCGAGCAGCCTCCCACGTGCCATCTGCTGCTGCCTGCCTGCCTGCCTGCCTGCTGCCTCCGTGCCCTGCCATTTGGTGCCTGCACATCAGCCATCTGCAGGGGTCCAGTTGCTGTGTCCACCCCTGCTAGAACAGAAGACTCCCGACTGGGATAACATTGCTCCACAGCCCAGCCCCAGGACCCAGTTGCCCACCCACTCCTGCCTCTGGGGTTGCCATGTCGGGCACTTCGACATCTGGCACCAGTGGCAACCCCAGGCCAGAGGGGCAGAGGGGCACCAGCTTCACTGCCACCGAAGTTGGTGGTGGAGCATGACCTGGGGCAGTATGATTCCCTCTTTGGATCGTCCCGCGCCAGCAAGGAAGGACGGGAGAGGATCTGGGCCGACTGTGTGGTTGCCATCAACGCGGAGGGGGTGGCAACCCACAACGTCCAGAAGATCAAGAAGCGCTGGGAGGACTTGAGGTCCAGGACCCTCGTGAAGGCCCGGCGCCTCGTGGAGGGGGGCTGGGGCTGCATGGGTTCCATCCAGATGAGGGTCCTGGAACGCGTACGCCCAGCGCTCCACGCCCAGATCCTTGAGAGGGAGACCCGTCTGGAGTTGAGCGGTAAGTGGCCAAGCATTGCTGTGTGAGACAGGGCATGTTGCGGTGTGCTGGTTGTCGGCTGCAGCGGAAGGGGTGGGTGAGCCCCCACAGGGGCCTGCTACGGCGGAAGACGGTGAGGAGCCATCCAGGTTGGTGGTTTCCACAGAGGAGGAGGAGGCCGCCACTGAGGCGCACATGGGGCCTGGTGGGGGCATCCCTGCTGGTGCAAGTGGTGCAGTCCGGGGGCAGGAGGCAGCACAGGTCACCGTGGAGGGGCCTGTGCATGTCGCTGTCCCTGACCCTGTGAGTGCACCACCATGCACCAGCAGGGATGCCCCGTCCCAGGCCCGTCCGCAGGTAGAGGGGATGTCCATGTCACCTGACTCCCCTCCACCTGTGGACGAGGAGCACGCACGTCATCACGACGAGCACCGTGCCGACGTGGCCCAATTGGGATCTTCCATGTTCGGGGGTTTCCTGCATGTGTCGGCCTATCGGGGCACCCCTCTCCTCCTCTGTGGAGGCTATACGCCGGTCGTTCTCCTTGCCGTCTTCCGGCCCAGATGCCACCAGGGCCCCCTGTGGACCTGCCCTGACCAATGCAGCCAGCTCGGTGGGGATCCCATCCCTGCCACAGTCGGGAGTCGGAGGTCCAGCAGGGGTGGACACCACAGCAACTGTACCCCAGCAGATGGAGGATGTGCCGGCATCATCAGGCAGGGCACGTGCACGACGGCGTCGGTGGATTCCATCAGCCTGGATGCCGTCGTGCTGGCAGAGGTGGTTGCGTCGGAGGCAGCAGCAGAGTCAACGTGGGAGGCATCATGGCTCGGGGCCATCAACATCGGAGGGGCAGGCATCGGCCGGAGGGCAGGAGGACCCAGGACGGGAAGTGTCTTCCGTGTGGCTGCGGTTGGGCCAGCAGATAGGTGCGGAGCGGCGGCGGGCGGAAGAGGCGCGGCTCACGATTGTCAGGGCGGAGAACTCCATGCGGAGGGCCCTGAGGCGGGCCGAGTGCCTCGAGGCAATCCGCAGGGGGTTGGAGGAGCAGATGGCGTCGTCCCTGCGGACCCTCGGGGCCATGGAACAGGACCGCCTCTGGGACATCGAAGAGGAGTTTGATGATGCCCTGGCCCGGAACACCACGGAGTTAGCCACTGGACTTGCCCGCCGTCTTTGTATATAGTTCTTTAGTTTTAGGTTTCCTTTGTTTCTTCTTATGATTTGGAGTCGACGGACACTGCTCCACTTTTTGTATATAGTTGCATTTTAGTTAGGGTTTTTTGTATGTTTCCTTTTATAGTTGGGCTCATGGACCCTTGGATGTTTTGTACATAGTTCTTCATTGGATTGTTTTATTTTTTTTGTTTTTATTTATTCACCATGGAGCAATGGTCTTTGCATTTATTTTTCTCTCTCCGATTGATTTTATTTTTAATGTGACTTTGGACAACATTTTTTTGAATTTGGATTTGTAGTTTTAATTTTTTTTTGACGGACATGCAGCTTATCTTTTTTTTATTGCCATTGTAGTTTGTTTCATTTCATTTGCATTCATTTTTTTTTAATACAATTTTGTTTTCATACTTCACTGTGTGGTATCATCTCATTGGTTTCATGCATGTCATGTTGGGTGTTTTCCCATTCAATTGCAACCATTGTGTGTGACGGACATGGGTTCATTTGCTTTATGAACATTGGGGGTGTAACATGTAATTTCCATTTCCATGTGGGTGAATGGGTTACTTGGTAGGGCCTTTTGGCTGTGGAGGATGACCATAACGCAAATGATTGGGGATTGTGAGGACCTGGGTGCAGGGGGACATGAGTGGGGGCCTGCTGGCAGGTGCCCCACAGTGCTGGGGGGTGGGGGTGATAGGGGACATGAGTGGGGGCCTGGTGGAGGCTGCCCATGGTGGCTGGGGGGTGGGGGTGATAGGGGACATGAGTGGGGGCCTGGTGGTGCTGCCCCTGCACTGCTAGGGGGTGGGGGTGGGGGTGGTGGGAGACATGAGTGGGGGCCTGGTGGAGGCTGCCCCTGCACTGCTGGGGGGTGGGGGTGATAGGGGACATGAGTGGGGGCCTGGTGGAGGCTGCCCCTGGTGGCTGGGGGGTGGGGGTGGTGGGAGACATGAGTGGGGGCCTGGTGGAGGCTGCCCATGGTGGCTGGGGGGTGGGGGTGATGGGGGACATGAGTGGGGGCCTGGTGGTGCTGCCCCTGACCTGCTAGGGGGTGGGGGTGGTGGGAGACATGAGTGGGGGCCTGGTGGAGGCTGCCCCTGCACTGCTGGGGGGTGGGGGTGATAGGGGACATGAGTGGGGGCCTGGTGGAGGCTGCCCCTGGTGGCTGGGGGGTGGGGGTGGTGGGAGACATGAGTGGGGGCCTGGTGGAGGCTGCCCATGGTGGCTGGGGGGTGGGGGTGGTGGGAGACATGAGTGGGGGCCTGGTGGAGGCTGCCCCTGCACTGCTGGGGGGTGGGGGTGATAGGGGACATGAGTGGGGGCCTGGTGGTGCTGCCCCTGCACTGCTAGGGGATGGGGGTGGTGGGAGACATGAGTGGGGGCCTGGTGGAGGCTGCCCCTGCACTGCTGGGGGGTGGGGGTGATAGGGGACATGAGTGGGGGCCTGGTGGAGGCTGCCCCTGGTGGCTAGGGGGTGGGGGTGGTGGGAGACATGAGTGGGGGCCTGGTGGAGGCTGCCCATGGTGGCTGGGGGGTGGGGGTAATAGGGGACATGAGTGGGGGCCTGGTGGAGGCTGCCCCTGCACTGCTGGGGGGTGGGGGTGATAGGGGACATGAGTGGGGGCCTGGTGGTGCTGCCCCTGCACTGCTAGGGGGTGGGGGTGGTGGGAGACATGAGTGGGGGACTGGTGGAGGCTGCCCCTGCACTGTTGGGGGGTGGGGGTGATAGGGGACATGAGTGGGGGCCTGGTGGAGGCTGCCCCTGGTGGCTAGGGGGTGGGGGTGGTGGGAGACATGAGTGGGGGCCTGGTGGAGGCTGCCCATGGTGGCTGGGGGGTGGGGGTGGTGGGAGACATGAGTGGGGGCCTGGTGGAGGCTGCCCCTGCACTGCTGGGGGGTGGGGTGATAGGGGACATGATTGGGGGCCTGGTGGTGCTGCCCCTGCACTGCTAGGGGGTGGGGGTGGTGGGAGACATGAGTGGGGGCCTGGTGGAGGCTGCCCCTGCACTGCCGGGGGGTGGGGGTGATAGGGGACATGAGTGGGGGCCTGGTGGAGGCTGCCCCTGGTGGCTGGGGGGTGGGGGTGGTGGGAGACATGAGTGGGGGCCTGGTGGAGGCTGCTCATGGTGGCTGGGGGGTGGGGGTGGTGGGAGACACGAGTGGGGGCCTGGTGGAGGCTGCCCCTGCACTGCTGGGGGGTGGGGGTGATAGGGGACATGAGTGGGGGCCTGGTGGAGGCTGCCCCTGGTGGCTGGGGGGTGGGGGTGGTGGGAGACATGAGTGGGGGCCTGGTGGAGGCTGCCCCTGCACTGCTGGGGGGTGGGTGTGATAGGGGACATGAGTGGGGGCCTGTTGGAGGCTGTCTCTTCACTGCTGGGGGACGGGGGTGCAGGGAGACTTGAGTGGGGGCCTGGTGGAGGGTGCCCCACAGTGCTGGGGGGTGGGGGTGCTGGGTGACATGAGCAGGTGTGCAGGGTAGTCCCCTGTGGTGTCGGCTGCCTGCAGGGGCCGTGGAGGGTGTACAGGGAATACCTGGGAGCACCCAGCCAAATCGCGTGTAGAATTTCCCGCGTACCCCTGAAATACACGTACCCAGCCAAATCGCGTGTGGAAATTCCCGTGCACGTACCCGGCCAAATCGCGTGTGGAACTTCCCGCGCACCCCTGAGATCCACGTACCCAGCCAAATCGCGTGTGGAAATTCCCGTGCACGTACCCGGCCAAATCGCGTGTGGAACTTCCCGCCACCCCTGAAATCCACGTACCCTGCCAAATCTCGTCTGAAACTTCCCGCGCACCCCGAAATACACGCACACGTTATTTTTCAGTCAGCGGGTGTCCGTGTTTGTGGGTACCCCTTTGCACGTCATTTGTCCTGGAGGGCCACAGTATAGGACATTCATCATAGCTGTATATAGGTGCTATTTGTTGGCGCACCTTTTGGCGCACATTTATTACAGGCGCAGAGACGCTGCCGCCTGCTTTCTTGTGGTGGTCGTGTTTGTGCCTGTGTGCTGGTTTGACCGTGCGCTTTTTTGCCCTATTTGATTCCATGAATACGTGTTGTAGGCGAGCGTGTGGGCGTTCCGCGCACTTGCACCCTATACTTCCCCCATGATGCCCACATTTTGGCAAGTTGTTCCCCATTCCGAGTGTTACGCCCCGTGTTCCGTCTACTTTTGTTGTGTGCGCCGCGCTATGTGCGATTTTCGCTGTGGCCTGTACGATTTTCGCTGTGACCTGGCGCACGCCGTTAGATGGCCTGTGCGCCAACGTGCGCCGCGCACTTTTTTAGCGCACATCCGATGGTTTTCTCGCGCACGGCCTTCCATGAATCGATGTGCGCTGCTTTTCGTGCGAATTTCGCACTTGCACTGCGATTTTCGCTATTGCACTGCGAATCGCACATTTTTGGCCACTTGCGCCGCGCTAATTATTCCATGAATCGGCCTGATAGACAGATAACTCACATTAGCTGCCTCACAGAATGTAAAAGTGCTCATTCATGGATAGAGAGCACCAATTGGAAGGAAGGAGAACGCTACACATAAAGTAACATGGATAGTGGAGGCAGATTAGAAGCTACCAGGAAGGTGTCTTTATCCAGACAGACTAAGACTAGAAGTGGGATATGCTTTTCAAATAGTGTTGCCATTAGATATCAAAGGAACAAATGCCTGTGGTGTGTGATATAAATTTGCTCACTTTTAACACAGTGAAACCATGAAAAAGGCTTTTATGAAGATCATACCATAAGAAGGCAATCACTCAGAAGGGATGACAATTTTGAAATGTTTAGGGACTGTCAATATTGAGAGGTTCGGCAATACAAGATTAAATGAGATGCCCAGGATCACACATTGGTGAAGGAGTGAAGCTGGGATTTGTGTCAACTCTGCAATTTCTGCATTTGAACACTTTCTTTTCCCGTTCTTACCATGAACTAAATCTAATTTTATTTAAAAAACAGACTTAGAAAGTACAGAAATCACATTACCAAACATGACCATTTTTAAACAGAATATTATAGAAGGGTGTTATGCAAAAGGGGAATGATTCTAGTTTCATTCTCTCCATCATCAAGGGAATTATATAAGAACCAGCATACCAATCGATGTGATTTAACAAATTTAATCTGGGTTTGTCTTTTGTATTTTAAAGCTTTAAATACTTCCAAAATAATGGCTTGTGGCATTTTCATTTATAAACGTGCATAAAAACCTTTGACTTTTACTAAAAAGCAAATGTTTTTGTGTCAAACAAGCAGACCTTTAAATATGCTTGCCTGAAGCCTGCAACATATGGTCCGCTCTCTTCTGTGTACCAACCCTTCCACCTACATGAGAAGAAAGATCAGGTAATGGGCTAAATTATACCAGCAGCATGCAAGAAGGCAAACCTCACAGAAGACAGCACAGTAATGTAAGATATATTAGATTATTTGACCAGGATCACTGTATCGTCTGCTGACAAATCCAGGATACACACATGAATGCTGTTGTTCCAAAGTCTTGGATTTGGATACTTATTTACCTCTTGGACTAACAGTTTATGCCATTGTTGGAGGCGATTGCCTAGGTTTTACAACACCCCATCCGAACAAACCAATTTCTAGACCTTCACCATGCGGATGATATGTTAGTTTTTAGAGCAACCCCTATCTGGTGCAGGTACATTGCTGATAATAGCCGATGTTGTTCTGCAAAACCAAGTACATATGCAGGCAGGTTTATAGACCTCAGACATAGGAAAGGCTCAGCCAGCCCTGCTGGAATGTGCTATTCTAGTTTTGCATATGAACACCTATCTCTGCAATGGGTGCTTCACACACTGAGCTAATTTCTGAACCATTGTGGCACTCAATTTATCAATATGCATTTCACCATTGCCTATTGCACATGATCAACATAATCCCCACAGGAAGGAAAGAATGCTACAGAGTTGTGCTGCAAGGAACACACAAACTATGTATAGCACAGTCAACACAGAAAGCAATACATGATGTGATCAAGGCAGAATCCACTTGCCAAAACAGAAAAGCAATGGGTTTAGAGCCTCAGCAGCACTCCATACAATATCATGACGTGTGCTATTTAAGACTGGTGAACAATGGAATATTACGTCTCCAGAACAGCTAGACTTGCGGGGCCCCCTCCAAGGTGAGGGCCCTGGGCAAGTGCCCGTTTTGCTCTCCCATGCAAACGCCTCCTGGTGAGCTTATACCATTTGGTTATCTCGCTATTTATCGCAGCCCTTCTGCTACCCTCGCAACGTTACTTTTGACCTCCTGCAAGCATCCCCTACCTACACCGATCTGTTGCTTCCCAGCTCATTTGCACACCATGGACTATATCAATAACTTCCAATTCACGGTAGTGGAACGTATTTTGAGTGTCTCTACTGAAAAGATGGAGCAGATTGTGTTCTTTGGGACTTGCCTTGGTAACCCCTCATGCAGCCAAGCTTTTTGGTACTTGCATTATTTCTATTTCACTGAGAACACTTGCATGCGATGGGCAAACGGGTGGGCGGATCACGGGATCCGCGAGGCGTATTCCTGCGTTTCTACACAGTTTGTACACAGTCCTTGAGGCTTTCTCCATTTACCTAACCACTGTGTCACTGAGATAGACTACCACTAGAGTGCAGTCTTGGCCAGGCTTTAAATAAAACGCCACTGCTTGTTGTGCACTGAAAAGTGATTCTAGTTTCATGATTTCCAATAAAATATCTCAAGACCAACCAGAACACGTTCTAAACACCGGTTTTTTACCCAAGAATGATTCCCCTTAACATATTTCCGGCACAGAATCTTCGCTGACATGCGCCATTGCTCACATTTCGTGTCACAGCTGGCAAAATGCTAAGAGTGGATACTCGATAGCCCCAGCCATCATCCCTCCAGTGAGAATGCAAACCTCTCAATCTATGGACGCTGCTAGGCGGGTGAAATCACGTGTATGTGGCAGGTGATTCCATTGCAGTCAAAGGGAATCAATGCATGTTTAACTATTGGTAAAAGTTGTCTTGGTTGTGCCAGCCCATTAAAGTCTACGGAAGACAAGTGGTGAGCTGTGAATCGGAAGACAAGTGGTGAGCTGTGAATAGGAAGACAAGTGGTGAGCTGTGAATCGGAAGACAAGTGGTGAGCTGTGAATCGGTAAATGTGTCAAAGGCTGGTGACACCCTCAACATGTGCCTCAACTGAAAGATATGTGTTGTGTTTTGAGTTCAGTGCCTTAGTCCTGCATGAATGCTTGCCTGAGAGAATGCCTGGTGGAATGTTATGCCTGTGGAATGTTGTGGTGTGAGTGCCAGAGGCGGTGCCTGAGGGGGTGGGGAGGGCTAAATGGGCTATAGCCCCTGGTCTTTTGGTTGTAGCCCCAAATAGAATCTCAGGAGCTACAACCAAAAGACTAGCTAGCCCCCAGTCCCGACAGTTCTGACATCAGCGTAGCCCCAGATCTTTTTCAGACCTAGCAACACCCTTGGTGAGTGCCCCTGTATACTCCATGAAGGTCAGTTGGAGTGAAGCTACTTGTGAGAGTGGATGCCGGTGGATGTCCCCTGTGTACCTTCATACTTACGTACCCTTGGACTCACCTGATGTTGTATGTACCTTGTCACTGGAACTTAGTACAGAAGTTCACTTCCTTTACCTGAGCATAAGATCTTTCATTTCACACTGCAACATATGCATTTGGTGTTCAGGATATCGCAATAAACTTGCAATACACCACACAAGGCGCCGAAAATCTGAACTGTATCGGCACAGGGGTTATCACACTCAAATTGCAATATAACAGAACATTCCACAGAAGACACCATTATCACCCCTCCAATCTATATCGGCTCAGGGAACAGAGGCTGCGCCTTTGTTTGTTGCTGGTTTAGCATGGAGTGGTGACAGCATGCAACGCCAGGCACTACCTGTAATTTAATATTTCACATTTTCATTTTAGTGTCTTCACTGTCCGGAGCTAGCACAGACAACCTAATGCTATCAGCACAAGTAAATCAATAAAAACTGAAATGAAATTAGGTTAGTTCCTTTAAACTATTATTCGAAAATGTTGAGACTACAAGTGTTGCAACGTGCATCCATGCAGGGCTCTCTATCTCTCGCTCTCGCTCGCTCTCCCTCTCTTTTCCTCTCTCTCTCACTTCCCCTCTCTTTCTTGCCCTCTCTCTCTCTCTCCTGCTACCTTTAGAGGACACTGAACAACATAGCAACACTTCATACTTACAAGGTACAAGAGCTAGAAATACCGTGTTTCCTTTTCCATGTTTGACTGTGGTACACTACACAGTGACTTTGAAAGAAGAACGCACGCTTGTCACCATGCAGTTATGTAAAGATTCTTTCTGCGTCACACCATTCCATGCCATTACCACCCGTTCGATCTACTCTCGTTACAGTGCTTCGTAAGGAATACTTCTTGCCTTCCATACAGATACCAGAGAAGCTGTCTAAAATTCCCTAAAATGTTCCCTACTTGCTCAGGAGAGAAGACTCTGCCACTCCTTGTACGCAACCTGTATTTAATTTCACCTAGCAGACACCAATTGTGGTGTCACGTGTCCTGACGGACGGAGTCACGTGACACAGTGTGGGAGTAATGGAAATAAAGGTATCACCGGAACTGGCGGGGTTACGCCAGTCCGGGTTTAAGCAGCCAAGCGAGTGGTCGTGTCCTTTGTTCTGCGCCGCCCCCGCGCATCGCGTATCAGCGTAAGCCTCTGCCCGAGGCCCTACTTGTGCCTCCTACAGCCGCCCGTGCCCCGGCGGGTGTAGACATCACACTGGCGACGAGGCGGTAAGTGGTTCGCGAGCCCCGACATCAAAGGGAGCTATCGCATCCACGGACCCGCGTCCAAAGAAAAAAAAAAAAAAAAAATCACGAGGCCGGTAAGCACCGACGCCGGTCCCGCCGGCTTTCATCGGAATCCACCCGCATAAGCTGTGCACGGAGCAGCGTTTCAAAGCTCCGGCAGCTGAAACAAGCTATCAGCAGCACCCACGCCACATGTGAGTTGCAAAGCCCACGCATCATACGCGGCCTGCCCTGCCGACAACACCCCACGTGGGATCACGCGCCCTTGCAAACACAGGGCCCAACAGCAGCAATACGGCAAACAGCAGCACAGCGCTGCAACACTGCGTGGCATAACATGTCAGACCCGACCTCTAGCCCAACAGGGGCCGGCACTTGGTCTTCGTCAAGGAGGAGCCTCACCGACGAGCGCACTGACCCCACGCTAACAACTTTCATGCCGCCATTCGACCCTTTCACCAATGGAGCGGCCATCAGGTGGGAAATATGGTTACAGCAGTTTGAGATGCACCTAGATGCAAGAGACATCACCGTACCCAAAAAGATGCGCACCTTTCTCCTACTCAATATAGGATCTGTTGCCATGCGCTTATTCAACGCCACACCAAACCGCGGAAGCGACGCCAACTACGCCGCAGCAAGAGCCGCACTCACCAACATGTTTAAACCGGACCTCAACCCGGACTACGAGCGCTTCCATTTCTGCATGGCGAGACAACGAGAGAAAGAGACAGTGGACAAATTTCACGCTCGCCTTCGCGAAATGGCCGTAGGCTGTGAATTCCCCGACGAGGAGTTTGCCATCCGCCTCCAAATCATCAATGGAATTTCCTCTGAGAAACTGAGGAGGGCGATACTCTCAGAGAAAAATGTACGATTATCCCGCATCCTCGAGATGGCGCGACTCCGCGAACAAACAGAAGACCAGGTGGCAGTAATGGAAGCAGCCATCCAGAGACTACCGCTGGACAACCCCGGACCCGCGGAAGACGTGGCAGCCATCTCCCGACAACAAAGCACTCGCCCAAAACAGAACCAGAGACCTCACCCATCACAAGAACGAGATCAAACCTGCAAATGGTGTGGAGGCCCATGGCACAAAGGCGAATCCTGCCCGGCGTGGGGATCCACGTGCAGGAAATGTAACCGTTTGAATCACTATGCCGCAGTCTGCCTGAACCCGCCGAACAGGAGTGACAAGGACCCAGACCCGTGGCCAACACAGGAACCGCGAAGGAGATTCGCGCCCAGAGGATCCCGCCAACAAACGCGAAAAGGAAAAGCCAGAGCAGTCGATGAATCACAAAGATCCCCAGCCACGAGCGACAGCGACGAAAGTGACAGCGACTCCTCTCCCGAAAGGCAAGGCAAAGAGAGGAAGAAAAAAGGGAAAAAGCGAGTACACCGAGTACACCTAATATCGGCAGTTGACCCACGCAAATCACGCCGGAAGAGGAGACCATCATGCACGGTCCTCTCCAACGGAGACCCACTGAAAGTAATCATTGATACGGGCGCTACAGTAAACGTCATGCCCGTGACAGCGTTCAACAGACTCAACCCAAGACCAGAGCTCCTCAAGAGGAAAGTCAGGCTATACGCCTATGGATCCAAGAAACCCCTGCCAGTGCAAGGGTCGTTTAAATCGGATTTTGCTCACAATAACGCCAACTGCCGTGCATGAATATACGTGGTAGATGCTGGTTGCGAGACCCTCCTAAGCTGCAAAACGGCCGAAAAGTTGAAGCTGATACACTTCGCATTCAGTGTGCAACACGATGAACTACACAACCTCTTAGGACGACATAAGAAGCTGTTCCAGGGCATCGGACGCCTCAAAGGTCAAGCTCCACATAGACCCCACTATCGAACCCAAGGCAGTACGACATAGACGAATCCCATTCCACCTGAGGGATGCTGTAGAAAAGGAACTACTCAAGCTCGAAAACGCAGGGATCATCAAGAGGACGTCAGGACCAACCGCGTGGGTTTCACCGATGGTAGTAGCCCAGAAACCGAAACAACCAGGCGCGGTAAGAATATGCATCGACATGAGGCTCCCCAACATAGCCATCGGCCGAGAACGCCACGTCACTCCCACCATTGACGAACTCATCGTAGACCTCACGGGAGCGACGATCTTCAGCAAACTCGACCTCCGGTCTGGCTATCACCAGCTGAAACTATCCAAAGAATCCAGATACATTACAACATTTTCGTCCCACCTTGGCCTGATGAGGTACAAGAGACTCAACTTTGGGATATCGTCTGCTGCGGAAGTATTCCAGCACGAAATCCGCAAAGTCATCACAGGGCTCGAAGGGACCACCAACATCAGCGACGATATCCTAGTATACGCATTGAACAAGGACGAACACCATCGACGCTTAGCAGCGGTTCTAAAGAGGCTCGAAGACGCAGGCCTGACCCTCAATGCGGAAAAATGCAAGTTCAACAAAAAGGCACTATGTTTTTTCGGATACATATTCAGCGCAGCAGGTGTGTCCCCTGACCCTTCCAAGGTACAGGACATAAAAGAATTTGAACCACCACAATCCTCCTCTGAAGTGAGAAGTTTCATGGGGATGGCCACCTACTGTTCACGGTTCACTCCCGACCTCGCAAGCATTGCGAGCCCACTCAGGGAACTAACCAAGAAGGACCAAAAGTGGGAGTGGACGGGGGCACACCAACAGGCATTCCAACTAATCAAAGACACCCTGTCCGCTTCCACCACCATGGCATTTTTTAACATAGATCGACAGACCGAGCTTCTTGTCGACGCCAGCCCGGTTGGCCTGGGAGCAGTGCTGACCCAAACAGACAGAGATGGCAGAATATTCCCAATCGCATTTGCCAGCAGAGCTCGCACAAAACCCGAACTGAACTACGCGCACATTGAAAAGGAAGCCCTGGCCATTCTGTGGGGGTGTCGCCATTTCAAGGTATACCTGCTAGGAAAACAAGCAAAAGTCTTCTCCGACCATAAACCCCTAGTCCCGATATTCCGAGGCTCCGCCCCGCATCCTCCAGCCCGCATAGAGAAGTGGATGCTGCAACTGCAACCATATAACATCGAGGTAGAATACCGCCCAGGATCGGACAACCCGGCAGATTACCTGTCCCGCCACCCGCGGCCGGCCACAGACAAAGAGCAACACCATGCGACAGAAACAGACGAGCACGGAATGTGGATGCCAAACATGCACCAGAGGATAACCGAGCTCGTAGAGTCCTGCGCAGTTTGCCAAGCGTCACGGAGACCAGCAAACCCAGAACCAATCAGCAGCGCCCCACGGTGGGACGCCGTCAGCATGGACCACTGCACCATCGCAGGGGAAGGGTACCTGCTAGTAGTAATTGATGAATTTAGCAGGTACCCCGAAGTGGAACATGTAGCTTCGACCAACGCCGAAACCACCATCCTCACACTGGAGAAAATGTTCGCCACACATGGCATCCCGAGGAAAGTAAAAAGTGACAATGGGCCATCGTTCACCAGTCAAGAGCTGCGTGAGTTTTTCAAAGAAGTAAACGTCAAGCATCAACGAATTACCCCAAGATGGCCTCAAGCAAATGGTGACGCTGAACGCTTCATGGGGTCACTGAACAAAGTCATCAGGATTGCCAAAGAACAAGGACACCCCTGGTTGAAGACAGTGTATCGGTTTCTGAGAACACACCGGCAAACCCCACACTCAGCCACTGGAGTCAGCCCGGCCGCCCTCATGTTTGGAGTACCCATACAGGCGGAACTACCTGTGCACCCCAACTGGACAGCGCCAGATCCGGACATCCTCGAAACGGATGCAAAGCGGGAAAGACACAATGAACGAGAAAGCATCGCCAGACGGGCCTACCACTGAGAACTGAACCCAGGTGACACAGTCCTTGTCAGAAACCGGGCACCGCCGAAGAAAATGTCCCTCAACTTCGAAGTTCGCCCATGGACTATCAAGACCACCAACCATAGCATGGTCACCGCAACCCGAGGAGAAGAAACCGTAACCAGGAATGTATCCCACTTCAGGAAAGTGCCCCAAGAAATGTGGGAAGAGTACCCGTCACCCCAGAGAGGAGAAGTGACACGCACACCCCAAAGACCCACACCACAGCGGAGCACAGAGGCCCCGCAAGAAGAAGAGATTGAAGCGGAGGCCGCCACCGAAGATCCACCCCGGGAAAGAAACACCCGATACAGTCTGAGAGAAAAACCCAAGCCGTCATCCCGCCTCCAGGGATATGTTGTGGACGGAATACATTGTCAAAGACTGAAGCAGAGACACCTGCCTGTTCAGAAGTAAGACTTAAGATAAGTGTTGTTGTTAGCCACAGTGAATTTGCCTCCAAGTTGAGGAGGAATGTGGTGTCACGTGTCCTGACGGACGGAGTCACGTGACACAGTGTGGGAGTAATGGAAATAAAGGTATCACCGGAACTGGCGGGGTTACGCCAGTCCGGGTTTAAGCAGCCAAGCGAGTGGTCGTGTCCTTTGTTCTGCGCCGCCCCCGCGCATCGCGTATCAGCGTAAGCCTCTGCCCGAGGCCCTACTTGTGCCTCCTACAGCCGCCCGTGCCCCGGCGGGTGTAGACATCACACCAATGAAGAGGTAAAAAGGGGCACAAACAAGTTGGCGGGAGCGGTGCTCCTTGACTTTTTTAAATTAAGTTTGATTGTTCCTATACTTTTATTTTAAAAAGAACTAGTTGCGGAATGGTTTCGTTTGAAAATAAAAGTGTAGGATAAAGTTGAAACTTGCACTTCAGTGCACTGCTTAGGGCCCTATTCACAGAGCGTTTTACAACGGTGGTTTGCCATTATAAAACACTTCTGTGAATTAGGCCCAAAATGTTACCTTAAACAGCAGGCGCATTTGTTTGGGGTTTGTATTGTGTATTGGGGGAGGGGGCGTGGTGATGGGGTTTGTGATGGAATGGGGCAGGCCAGCAGGGAATATAGTTCCATTAATATAGTTCCATTACTTCTTTTCATACACTCCCACCACTGCAAACAATAAGGTTTGTCTTGCACGTCCTCAAATGGAAAAAATAATGATCTCGTCATATCTCAGCAGACGCACTGCTGTTGGGTATGATATGTAAACACCCACTGCCTTTGGACTCGCAGTGTCGCAGATGCAAGGAGGCTTTCCAATACATGCAGGAAAGGGTTGCAGTGTGCAGGTCTTTCATTTCAAACGGGAAGTGGGGTGAGAAATCAAGGGGGGGGGGCGGGTGTTGCTAGGTCTGGAAAAGATCCGGAGCTACTCTAATGTCAGCACTGTTGGAACTCCGGGCTAGCTAGCCTTTTGGTTGTAGCCCATGAGGTTCTAAACGGGGCTGCAACCAAAAGACCGGGGGCTATAGGCCCCTCAGCCCCCCGCTTCTGGGGTGTGGGCTCTAATAAACAGACAAGGCTTCATTGTTTGATGGGTGGGTGCTGATGCACTTTAACTGGGATGGTGAGAAGTACTGAAGAAATGTCTGTAGGCCCTGGTTTCCTGGCCCTGGTCCGTGCAATGGTGTACTCTTCCCTTCCCGGAGCAGAGACAGTTCCCATGAATACCACACCCAGCCCGCTGGCTAGGGAGGGGCCAAAATAACATTGCTGAGAACAGGAGATGTGCTGCACCCTTAGCCATAAAATAACTAAGGACACAGACACCAGAGTGAATTTTTTATAGAGACCCCATCAGGGCCCCTCTTTAAGTCTATGCAAAAAGATGAGCATACTCATCCTTGGCACTTAAGGGGTACACCCTTGTCCTTGCAACCTAGACCCTAGAATTCCGCTGGCATGAGCTCCATCTAAGCGGGGATTGGCTATGTCAATTCACCCTTCCTTGGAAGGGTCTCAGGGACCCATAGTGTGAGCTTGCTGGAACCAATCACCTTCCTAAACTCAGGTACCACCCACATGGAGAGTGAGGCCAGAGGATGGGCTCTGTGGGTGGTCCCATCTTGCACTGCGGCCTCAAGCAGGCCGTAAACCTATCCCTCTACCCCAGGTCAGGATACCTCCCCGTTACCCCTCATTAAAAACAATGGCCATTTACTTTAAAACCTATCTATCCCTACTGAACAGTAACCCTACTTAACATTCCCCTAATGCCCCAACTCTCTATTTCCCCCTATTTCACATTTACCCTACATAACATTAATCACATATACGCATAACTACTCATACATATATAGATAGACTCACAACATATATACAACATAAAACAATATATTACAATGGGGTGACAGCTGCAGTCAGTCACCCCTTCACAGTACCATGAGGTCTGTCCTGGGGCGCTGGCTCTGAATGTGTGGATTCAGGGCTGCTCCTGAGGGGTAATGCTGCTGATATGATGTAGACTGGGCTTGGCCCCACAGATGATGCCTGGGGCCTGGCCCCTTCCTCGTCTTCCATGGTGGCACTGTCCACCGCGTGGGGCCACTGCACAACACGTGCCCTTTATAATATCCTGGGCAGTCCCCTATGCAACTGGGGACCGCCCACATTCACCGTCATGACCCGCGGTATATATCTTAATTTAAGATGGGCGCAGTTGGCTGACATACGCAGCCCCAAAGGGTTTTTTTGTTAACAGGCTGCGTCACTGGCCACAAGGCAGGCCTTTGGGGGCATGGCAGGGCAGGTGGTCGGGGCCTCCCCACACACGCAGTCCTGGCCGAGCTGTTCTTAACTGCCCATGTCTTAAATGTCACTGGGGACCGTCAGGTCTAGCCCCCGGGCTCCCCATTGCGCCACCCAGTGCTTTTCAAAGGATTAGGGCCCCACAGGGCCACTCGAGGCAGCGACCCCCAGGTAAGCGTCTCTCTTTTTCTCTCCTTTTTCAACTGTCCTTTTTTCAACTGTCCTTATTTTTAAATCCTGCTGGATTATTTTCTTCTCTCTCCCTTACCCAGCCCATTCTTGGGCAGGGGAGCTCTTTTCCATTGTTCTGTCCTTTACTTTTAACATTCCATCCAGCCCCGTGGTGGGCTGGATGGTTTCTCCCAGACACATTCACATAAAAACACACACACACACACACACACACACACAGGCACACACACACCACATTTAGTAACACTTTTATTACTGAACTTGTTATGACCACGTAACAAATGATTATACAGAAATATATGGGCCTTACCTGTGTGTCGAAACACTGTCTGAGATAAGAGTGGTGAGTCTTCCACATCCCCCGCCAGTTCCTTAGTGATGGAACCAGAGCCCGGTGGGGGCCTGGGGAACTCTCCTGTGGAATAAAACCCAATGGGAAAATCCTGGAGCAGTTCTCAGCCAGGTATTCTCTTTGTAGCACGGAATCAGATGCAGCAGGGCTGTCCAGAAATAATAAGGAAAGGAGGGAAGGTAAGGGCTGACGTGAGGCTTTGATTAATAGTGACTCAGTGGTAAATGAACGAATAGTGGCAAAAGATAGTGTTCTAAAAGACTGGCTCAGAGAGTGCACAGAGAGGATTGAAGGCTGATTACTAAGTGAAATTCTCTAGCAATGCTAACGAGATGCAATATAGGAGCATGTTGTAAATAAATGGAGTATAATGAGGGGTAACGTGGCATGATAAGGAAAAGGAAGACATATTTGTATTTTTTATTTATTTATTTATAGAGCGCACCAGGCCCGAGGCCCCGACGTGTCACCGGTAAGGGTAAAAATGGAAAAGGCAATCTAGGAAGAGATGGTTGGGTGAAGTAGAAGGTCTCTGGGATGTGAGGAACGTGTTGCACAAAGGAAGTTCTTGGAAGCAGTGGTGAACGAGTTGCGCCCTGGAAAAGAAAGTAGGGTGCTGACGTCCCTCAAAGGAATCTTGCCTTAGGAAACATAGAAATAAGTGAAAGGAAAGAAAAAGGCACATAGCGAGGCGGGTAGGGAGAAAGAGAAAGGCAAAGAGACTATCAGGAAAGTAAGCTTAGAGGAAAACTCAAAGTAGCTTTGGGTCAAGAAAGAAGCAACGCACTGAGCCTCTTGGAGGGATGTTACTTATACTGCTGCTTGAGTGTTACTGAGTGACTGGTAGTTTTGCTGCTGGTCATTTTGAAATACTCTAGACCGCAGTTGTCAGATCTCAATGGAGGGGAAATCCGGCGCCATCTTGGATGTGGGACTAATTAGTTGTATTCCTCTTTTTCTCCACCGATGCCATAATGACCAAGAAGGGTAACGATTCATGACAACACTGGTGCCTGTGTCTTTCTTTTCTGTGTGTTCCCTCAGAGGGCCAGCATCTAGCCCAACTAGCCAGGCACCATGGGGCCACGGGCTACATGTCCCTAATCGCAGGCGCCTCTTATTAAACAAACAGTAAGTTATGAGACCATTTGTTGTTTTGTGTTCAACTGGGTGTATTATACATTTGATTTCAAATCACTTTGTTCATAGTTCTGGTGTGTTAGTAGTTCAGTGATATTTTAAATCGAAATCAAAGGATTGTTGCCATCTTACGAAAAAAATCAAAATAAATGTGCCAACTGCTTGGTCAACAAGTTGACCCTCTAGGGCTTTCTCAAGGCAGACTGTTGTCAATGTGTAACAGTTCAAAATCAAATAAGAATAAGCATTTTGTAAATTCCAATCCGTAGGTTACAAGGCTTGTGTTCAATATCCAGTTTCTATTGGAATCGCCTTTCTAATGGTGTTGTTGCAGTCCGGCTATTTCTATTCACTGTTTTCCAGCACAACCTGTATCTGTGGTCAACAGCATGTGGGCCATGCACTTAGAGATTTCCAAAACATCATTAAAGGCAGGTCTTCCTGTATTCATATATGCTCGGTATAGTACCAGTCCTAATTCCATTGGGTTGTGTTCCTCAGCGAAAAAAGATGGTGAGGGGGACATGAGGTGTTAGTGTCAGTGGGAGAGGTAGTGCATTACTAGCGTACATTTTTCTTGCACCCGCCTCTCCTCTCCTTTTTTAATTTGTCAAACCGACCCCTGCAGGCAGTCCTTCCACTGCCCTCATCTCCTGTCTTGTAAAAGGGCTGACTGGGAGGCTCACTGCTAGTGAGGGGAGCCCCAGTAGAGCTCTGGTTCAGGAGCACTTTTTGAAGGCTGCCAGGGCTCCGTTCCGGCTACCTCTGGCACACTTAAAACCCTGGAGATCCATGTATGGCAATCCTCCCAAGGCTCTCACCTGTTATACCCGCTGCCCGCAACCACTCTGCGCAATTCTAAAGGAGAGTTTGTTTTTGAGGTAGATTTGTGGCAGTAGATTACGCCATTGCAGACCGTCGACAAGAATAGTACACACTACTGAATAACGTTCCACTCTTACAGGCCTTTTCCTCTTCCATTATATTGTGCTGTTGCGGATCTTCCATTTTTTAATCAGACAACAATAGGATCATTATTGGCGTTCAGTTCACCCATGTACAGTTGTTGCATAGAATGAAATTAATGAGCAAAAATGTACATCGCTGAAATTAGATTGTAACCGTGAACTAGGTGTGCATAGTCAGAACTTGGTCTTTGGCATAGACGGCATTAGCAGAATTTTACAGGCACCTGACAGTTGCTGAAGAGGAGGAGCTTACCCTGCTAGTACTCTAACCTCACGCGGAGCATCGCAGCGTTGGCACTGAGTCTTTGGCAGTCTTCGGCGACTCGGAGGAAGCTCAAGTGCAGGACTGCAGGTACTCTGTCCCCTCTTCCGATTATCTAAGTTAAGTCGGCTCAAGGCTAAACTGACACTTACTGCGGTTTGCAGCTTTCTGATTAAGGGCCAGAACTGACCTGTGAAAACCTGCTGTGAATCGTTGTTGGCATTAGTTGCCTCTACTGTCTACAGGGGGGACAAATGGAAAACACATAATATCAGGAAGTCACTTAACCCTTGCCTTCTACTGTTCTCAATCCCGTATTCTGTTGACTGCGGGGTCGAACTTCCGGCCCTTTGACCCAGATATGGTGTGGAAATCAAATATAGCTTTAAAGATCAAGGCTTTTCGCACTGGCCTGAGGAGCCAGTCCAATCTAGACAACATTCTTCAGCCCACCCCTCAAATAGCTGGTCCATCCTCGAGGATACCACCTGAGATTTGTGGGACAGCCCAGCACGAGAGTATAAAAGACTTCTCAAGAAACCCACAGCTGATCCTTCTTGTCCAGCTAACTATTGCCCAATTTCCATTACTCGCTTTCTGGGCAAACTCCTGGAAAAGTTGGCCATCTCTCAACTTAACCTTCATTCCAATTCTGTTGGCTGTCTCCATGAGCACCAGTCTGGCTTCGGAGCTGCCAGAAGCACGGAAACTGCTCTCCTGAACATCTGTGAAGATCTGCTCTCCAACCTTGACTCTAACATTCCCTCTGACCTCATCCTCCTCAATCTTTCTTCTGCCTTTGACACACTCAACCATACCATCCTGCTCAACTGTCTCCGTGAAAACCTGGGTATCACTGATCAGGCTCTGGCCTGGCTGACCTCTTTCCTCTCAGATTGACCCTCCCAGGTCGCACTTGGGTCCTTCCTTTCATCTCTCTTCCTCTCTACCTGTGGTATTCCCCAGTGGTCTAACCTTTCGCCCTGGCTTTTCAACCAATACCTGGCAACTCTCGCCCACTGCATTGCCACTTTCTGCTCTAATTTCCAGTGCTACGTTGATGACACTCAACTAATTTTCAGGCTGCCCTCTGCCACATCCTCTCCCTCTCTCATCTCTGATTGCCTAACTGCCATTCAAGATTGGTGTGCCGCCAATGATCTTTGTCTGAATGCCAGCAAGACAGAGATCCTCCTCATCGGCACACCTTCACCATCCTTTCCCCTCACTCTCTGGCCGGCCTCCCTTGGCCCTCCTCCTACCCCCACCTGCGAGGCTAAGAACCTCAGGGTAATCTTTGACTCCACCCTTTCCTTCTCCGCCCACATCTCTGAGGTCTCTAAAAAGTCAAATTTCCTACTGCACCTCCTCAGAGATACTCTGCTTTCCTCACCTTCCCCCAGAAGCTCATGGTATCCCAAGCTCTGGTTCTCTTTTTGTTGGACTATTGTAACAGCCTCTTTCTAAATCTACCTGCCTCTACTCTCCGCCCTTTGCAACTAATCCAGAACAGGACTGCAAGACTTGTCCTTGGCCTCAAGCCCTGGGATCGTATCTCTCCTGCTCTGAAATTTCTCCATTGGCTCCCAGTGGATGCAAGGATTAAATTCAAAACCCTGTGCATTGTTCACAAGGCTTTCTGGGGCCTGGGTCCAAAATACCTTCAGCTATCCCTCCGCAAATACCTCCCCTCTCGAGCTTTTCGCTCCTCTATCTTCAAAGAAACGAGCTGGGGTAGATCTCTGTCTTCGGCTGCGGCCTCCCTCTGGAACAGCCTCCTGCCACTCTAAAACTTGAGGAGAACCATCTCTGGTTCCGGAAGCACCTCAAGACCTTCCTCTTTTCTTCTGCCTTCGCTCCCCCTCTCCCCTGCTGATCTGTTCGCTCTTGGCACCGTGCACCTGGCCACCCTCTGTCTTCCGGGCCCAGGTACCTGCTCACCCCGCTACCCTCCTGCACTGCATCCGGGCAACTCCCTTGCGCTGGGGTCTGAATCTGTACCCGTAGAGCCCCCCCATTTTCTTCCTGCACTTATCAGACCTACCCTGTCTGCTGCCTTAAACCTAGCACTTGCAAATTACTGGCTGCACTACCACTGTTTGTTGCCTTTATTATTTATCTATTGTTATTTATCTGTTTCTCCTCTGCTTCTCACTTTCCACTTCTCCCCTCTTCCATGAACTTTTCCCCTCCCCCTCTCCCATGCACTTGCGCATTCTCAATGTCACTGGGCCTAGTAAGATCGCTGTTTTGTTCTCCCCTGTTCCCCTCCCTTGCCTTGTCACGCTCTGAAACACTTGTGTACGAGCGAGATAGAAATAAAATATCAATATCAATATGATGAGGGTCAGTCTGGCTAATTCTGTTTTTCTTTTAGCTCCGGGGAGCCCGACTACTCCCAGGAAAGAATAATTCCCTGATGTTCTAAGGGAATTTCAGGGCCCTATGTCCCTGGAACTTTAATGCCTTTCTACAAAGAAGCAAGGGGAAAAAAATCACAAAAGGGTGCAAAGATGTTTAGTGCACCACCTATTGTCACCTATTGCCGGGCAGAAAATGACTGACTATTTCCCTAAATCCTTGGGCTCAAACATCAAAATATGAGCTCTAAATTCAGTTTGATGTGCAGCAGTTCTAGATTGCACCTGAATGAATGGGTTAACTGACCTGAGCATTATCGAACATGCAGATGCAGCCATTGGCCTGGACAATCTTGATGCCCACAGTAGTGTGATCCTGCAGACCTGTGATGCTTCGCGCCCAGGGTCTCCAACAGACCTAACCGACTTTATGGCTCAGGAGGCTGGGGGAGTAGTCTCCCCAATTCCATCTGAATTTACAGAGCATACAGTGGACAGCCCTATTCATCACACACTCAAAGAAGCAGATGACATGGTTAAGCTAACATCGCCTAGTCTGTCTGCTCTCAACATGGTGTTGAGCTCCTTTGTGCGTCTTTATAACAACATATAGAAAGTAAAAACCCATACCATAATGCTGAATTCTATTTGTATAAAGGTTGAAGATCTGGAAGCATGCTTGGGGCACATTGTGTCCTTTGGCCTGGTTGGGATTTTTAACAAACCTGTAAGCATCCCCATTTCGAGAGATAAAGAGGATGGTGCGATTGCCATCGAGGAGACAATCTTCGAAGATTTTTTCTCAGACGCCCACACAACCAGTACGGAACCTATCCTGAGTGGGGATGTCGCAACCTTGGGTTCAGAGAAGAGGAAACGATAGTAGCTGAGACTCTAATACCAAAGGGAAATAAAAAGCAGAAACCCATCAAAAGGAAACATATTTTGTCGAGGAAATTAATGCGTAATCTCTCCATACCTGAGCGGTTAAAAAGTGGGTCTACCAGGAAAGAATCCAATACAGTTGTTGACCCCCCTGTTGGAGGAAAGCTCACTTGACTTTACCCACTTGGCAAAGAAGCAAACTCTTCAAAAGACTCCCCCCGGTTGTTGTTCCTCTAATGGAAGAAGTTACACCCACGTCTACCCTAGTGGAAATAACTAACAGGGGGACGCACAAATCTCTCCCCCTAAAAAATCATACTGAGGGTGCAACAGTTGAGAAGGTGGCAGATAAGGCTACCAAAACTCCACAGGAATGCCAACTCCAAGGGGAAATCCATGGAAGAAATAAATTCCCTCAGACCATTCCCTTGCTGACTAAATTCTCGGTAATGGCTTCTTCCGTTAAGTCGATCAGGGAACCAACGACAGCAGGGGGCAGGGGGGAGAAGGATGTGGACTTTCAAATAACATCTTCACACCGCTCACCTCCTATGAAAGGCTGGAAAACCGCAACCCATTAGAGACTCAGAAAATTAGATTACAGCCACCTTATTGTTTAACCACAGATGCGTTTGCTGGAATGAGTTTGCCGGCTACCTTTATCAAACCTACCCCAAACGTTCTACCGATGGTCACCTAACAAACCCAAGTGCTTTGCTATTTACAGGATCCTTCATTGGGATCCTGCCCAGATGGTGTTTCTTCAAACTTGGGAAAACTTCTTGGTAAACGCTATACCCCTGCGGATATACATCTGGAGTAGACCTACAGTTTCCTTTACATAAGGAAGAATCCTATAAAATGAAAGTTAAATTAAGGGGACGGGGTCTTGATAAGATTTACAGCTCTCAGTCTTTTGCAAAGAGTGGCCCTCCTGTTGACCTGTCCTCTTTATTTCCTAAGTTGCCCTTACTTCCGAGAGAGATACCCTCTCCAGCTATTTCTGTCCCAGGTTTGTCCAGGATTGCCCACCTGGGACGAAATTTACTCAATTTATCCAGTCTTTTGGGTGGTTCTGTCCCAGTTTGTTTAAATCATTCTAACATACTTTTGATTTTTGCTGAACTTGGTCAATTACGATCTTTGTCTTCAGTAGACATTGATAGAGTGTTACTTCCTGTAAAAGGGGACACAAAACATTTTCGTCTGTATTTTGGATCCAGACTGGTGATGGACCTGATACTGTCTCAGAAGGACAATTTGCAGAGGTTGGGTTTCAATGTGGATCAAGGAAGTGATCTTGGTTTGAATTCACCTCCCTTTTGGTTAAAAGTCCCATTAGGGCAGTGCAATACTAATTACTGTAGGCTGGGCTATGGTTGGGGAGACGAAAGGATGAGTGTGCAAGCAATGCACACTGTGACTCCAGCTTGGGTTCAAAGGAGGGGACGATGGTGATAGAAGGGCCACTTCCCTCTCCATGGGTTACACACATTTAAAACTGCTGTCCCGGAACTCTCGAGGTAATAGCCATCTTTTAAACAATGTGGAAACCATTGAGAGCTTGTAAAGAGGATCGGTTATCTTTTTGCAGGAAACCTAGCTCACTTCTACATCGCTACTAGAAGGCTATTGCACTTTTGCACAGGCAGCAAAACCCAGTGCAGGAGGTCGTCCGGCTGGGGGCCTGGCAACTGGTATCCTCATTAGACCAGGCTTATTAGCCTGAGAGGTTATGAACTCTATATATGGGATTCTAGCTATAGAACCTATTACCCCTGGTGAGAAATTGAGCATCCTATTAGTTAACATTTACTGGCACGGGGATTGGGTGTATTGGAGGATTTTATTAGTGCCCTAAACAACCTTATTTCTGCCTGGCAGATGAAGAACGGGTCTCAGAAGGTCGTTTTGGGGGGTGGCCTAAATAATGATTGCCTCCTACCCGAAATTACAGCTAACATATGGGACGTGCTGTCAACCTCAATAAATGTAAAGCAGAAATCACAGACTGGGCAGCAATGGCTTTGTGCAGTGGCCTTTTGGGGGCTTAAACTGTTGAATGAGCAGATAGGTAATCAAGTAGTGGGAACGCCCAATGGCTCAGGGGTACTAGTGAGTCAACATTGGACTACATATTTGTCAGCCATTCCCTCTTTGAACTATGCACTGAGTTCAGTAATGAAAAAAATTCATGGAGCAATCATTGCATTCTCCGCGCAACATTGGAAGTCAACTTTAATAATAAACCTACCCAGCAGATGGAGGGACGAGCGACAGATCGATCTCAACGTCTTAGCGGGTCATAATGGGATCAGGTGGTCACCATGTAATATAGATTCCTTAAACGACTCTCTCAAGCGGGCATTGTCCACTTCGTCATATGAATGGAAGCAGAGGGTGTTTAATGTATTTCATTTTGACTACAATATGGAGGATTTAATGATGAACCTAGTAAGAGGTGGTAGTAATGGACCTAGGCATTGTTATAGGAGACACCTGCATGCATATGATGAAACACTAGCTAAGAGGAAAACAGTTATGAGGCGTGAAATCCGAGCTCTCAGGGACGGGGGATATCGTAGCTCTGAGCAAGCCGAAAAGATGAAATTAATAAAACAGAGGTTTAAGAATTTCTGTAAACAAAGGAATGCTGACGTTGGTGCGTTTTGGTCACTGATCAATGGGCTTGGTGCCCTACTACTCCTCTCCCAGTCTAACAAAGTCCTGGAGAAGGACTGGGTCACGTACTTCCCTGATCTTTACTCTTTGTGGAAAGCGAAACAGGAATAATCGGCTTTAAGAACTCTGACGGAAACGCTGTCAGAATTTGAGTTGAGGGTGGACAACAATAGTATCAGCGATTTAATAAAATCTTGTAAGCCCTCTAAGGTTGCAGGCCTGAATGGTCTAACTACAACAATTTAAGAGCTCACCCCTTTAACTGGACGAATGCTCTGGTTATTCTCTTTAAGAGTATGATTGAGCTAAATTCTCTCCTCTGTCCTGGCATACTGCCATATTGGTTCCTATTTTCAAGAGGGGAGCAAGATCGGATCCAAGGAACTATCGACTGATATTCCTTTTGGACTCGGATAGTAAGATCTTTGCTTCCCTCCTGATGCCCCATTTGGAGCCTTTGGCCAAAGCAACTAACATATTTCCAATTTTCCAGGCAGGGTATCATAGAGGACACTCTATCAACCTCAATGGATTGGTGGTAAGGGCCATCTAAGATAGTGCCTGGTCACATGAAACTGTTACTATGTATGTGGCATCAATAGATCTAACAGGCGTCTTCGATAAGGTGGACCGCAGGGGACTGTGGTGGAAATTGGATTCTTGGGGTATGCCGAGTGGCATGTTAAAACTCATTATGGCCCTTCATGAGAAGAAGGGGGTGAGGGTTCGACTGAATAGAGAGGGCCTTATGTCGGATTTTATTACTACTCTGTCCAGCATAAAGGAAGCTGCTAGCTGCTTTCTCAGTATTTGCTGGTGAGAATGGCCTATTAATTAATTCCTCAAAGACTAAGATCCTCTGCTTTTGTAGAGTGTGTAAAACGACTCCTTTAGCATGGCCAGCTGAAAAGGCCACTCTCCCACTTTACTCTAGTATGATTTACCTGGGCTTTTTTTTATTTTTATTTATATCGTCTTGCCCCTCTCCACATAACCTACAGCAAATTGTGTCACAAAAGGTCTCTCTCATGTTAAATCAGCTGGCAATTTGAACCAAAAATGTGATCGCTATTCGATCACACCGACATTAAAATTTTACAAGGGGAAATTTGTTCCTAAAATCATTTATGGCCTTGAATTACGTTTAGCTGTGGCACCAAAATGGTTGGACCGAATAGAGTCTAAGGTTTGGAGGTGAGTATTGGGAGTACCAAACAGTGTTCCCATTGCAGCAATTAGGTTTGAGTTGGGGTTAACATCTTTAAGTGCACGACTACAGTGGAACTGCCTGCAATTATACTTAAAACTGTTTTTCCCTATGGATGCCTCGCTACATGAGCTACTGAGTAAAGCTATGGGCATGATCCCGAGGGGGAACAGAGTAAACTTGTTGTCTGAACTCTGCATATACTGTAACTCTTTTCTGGAAGAGTTAAATGTGGACATAGAGTCCTTTGTTGACAACCCTGGTAAGGTAAAAAATAGGTTACATGATCAAGACTGGGTTGAGCCCACTGATAAATTCCACAGTTATCGATCGATGAGTCATTTGAGCCATGAATATAAAGAAAGGGGCACAATTCTTTTGTATTTAATTTTGTTCCGCTGTATTATATGAAGAGCACTGTACTTACGCTTTCATTGGAACCTGCTCCCCACTCTTGAGATTCTACAAAGGAGAGGGCAAAATGATATGGAGGAACAATCTTGTAGATTATGTACAATCAAGGAGAATACAGAAACAACTAAGCATTTGCTTGTAGAGTGGCCTGCATTGAACATTTTGCACATGAGTTATTTAGAAAAGTTGTTGCTCTCAGTAAATTGGATACATACTGGGCCTCATTACGAGTTAAGGGAAAAACAATGCCGCAAATCCTTTCCCGCTCCGGGCTATTATGACCCAACAACCCGTCATTAGTGGCACCGTAAATAACGGTGCCTCTAATAATGGCATGGGCGCGGACACGCAATCCTACATGCCAGCAATAGCGGCATGGTGTAAACAGGATAACATCACAAGTCAGGCGGACATGCAAATAGCGGCATGAAGAAGGCACTAAAAGTGGATACCGGCATGGCGGAAATACCGGCATCGCGAACCACCCGTAACTGGCCATGTGCAGTGTTCTCAACTGACACAGGTGCTCCCAATCAGCATAGGTGGAAGCAATAGACACTGGGCCAGCACAAAAGGAGCACACCACACCCCTTCCCACACCCATTCACACACCAAAATGATTCCAATACTAGTAGCATTACTTGGGCTGGAGGACATGATTGCATTGCTACACCAGCAACAACAACAACAGGCAGCACAGACGAGACGCAGGAGGAGAAGGAGGGTGAGACAGGCACAGCATGCCCCACCAGTCGTACCACTGAGGCAGCCCCCAATCCCTCGAATCAGAGCCAGTCCATTCAACCTAACCCCTGAGCAGATCCACACCCTGTACCGTCTGGACCGGGACACCATCATCACCATTGTGGAAATGATCCACAACGACATTGTCAGCCTCATAGACATCCGTACCGCCACCCCCCCCTCTACTTAAGGTGGTGTCTGTGCTCCACTTCCTGGCCACAGGCACCTACCAGCACACGGTAGGGCAGATACATGGTATATCACAACCATTATTCTCACGCACGCTGAACCAAGTGCTCGATGCCCCCCTGAAGCACACAAGCGACCACATGTCCCTACCACGGACTGCCCAGGATATCTCCAACACCAAAGTTGGCTTCCATTCACTGGCAGGCATCCCAGGTTGCATCGGTGCCCTCATCTGCACCCATGTGGAATTGGTGGTCCCACATGCCATTGAGGTAGTGTACCGCAACCGCAAGATATACCACTCCATTAACGTGCAAATGGTATGTGACTCAAACAAGATCATCACACATTGTTGTGCCCGATTTCCCGGATCAACCCATGATTCAATGGTTCTGTGAAACTCTACGATACCACGCTACATGGAGTGACGTGCAGGACACCGTTCCTGGCTACTCAGTGAGTTGCATGGCAAGTACATGGCAGTGTGATGTGGGGAGATGATTGGGGGGGGATGCATACTTTACCTGGCTGAGATATGCATACTTCACCTGGCTGAGATGGGGGGAGAGAGATGCATACTTCACCTGGCTGAGATGGGGGGAGAGATGCATACTTAACCTGGCTGAGATGGGGGGGAGAGATGCATACTTCACCTGGCTGAGATGGGAGGGGAGAGATGCATACTTCACCTGGCTGAGATGGGAGGGGAGAGATGCATACTTCACCTGGCTGAGATGGGAGGGGAGAGATGCATACTGCACCTGGCTGAGATGGGGGGGGGATGCATACTTCACCTGGCTGAGATGGGGGGGAAGATGCATACTTCACCTGGCTGAGATGGTGGGGAGAGATGCATACTTCACCTGGCTGAGATGGGGGGGGGAGATGCATACTTCACCTGGCTGAGATGGGGGGGGGAGATGCATAATTCACCTGGCTGAGATGGGGAGGAAGGAAGCATACTTCTTCACCTGGCTGAGATGGGAAGGGAGAGATGCATATTTCACCTGGCTGAGATGGGGGGGAGAGAGATGCATACTTCACCTGGCTGAGATGGGGGGGGGGTGCATACTTTACCTGGCTGAGATGGGGGGGATGCATACTACACCTGGCTGGAATTAGGTGAGAGAATAAACAATGCCCATACTCCAAAGCAGGCCAGACTGGACCTGACACCTGAAACCCAAATGCAAGACGTAAACTGCACAACAATGACAACAGGGTAGTACTGTAACCATTCCATAGCCATCCACATGTACACTGCACATAATCAGACCGTAGCCCCTGCAACACAATGCAGCGACATGCTGTTAGTATGCCCAATGCAAATGACCGATGAACAGCATCACAACGGACATGTGCCCATTACTGCGTACAAAGGAATCACATTAAGCCAATATACAGAAATTCACTCGTACACTACCACAGAAGTGCAGCATGCCAGCATGGGGACATCAAGCGTGGAATGGCAGATCATCAAGAGTCTGCCTTCAACGGTGACAGGATCAAAGGATGCTATTAACTACACATCACCTAGATCATGGCAACAACTGCCGTGGGCAACTACAGTGCATGAACACTCACAGGGAACAGGATACCCCTGCATCCACTAGATGATGCTACGCACACCTGTCATTCATGTGGCTTCACACATTGCAGTTACTTAGATTATCTCAGATCATGCCGGTATATGTGGATGAGAACAGGAAATCAATGCATGCTTTTGTGTCATAGGTACAGGTTCCATTTGATAAAATCACTTACACATAACCATTGTTGCACCCATGCAGGTGATGCTGGCTATCCCTTGAAGAGGTGGCTCCTTACCCCTGTCCGGAACCCGCAGAACAGGCACGAAGAGGACTACAATCATGCACATACCCGTACCCGTGTGGTGATCGAGCAGGCATTTGGCCTTTTGAAGGCACGGTTTCGCTGCCTCAGCAGGTCGGGTGGGGCACTCATGTACAGGCATCAGAAGGTGTCAAAGATCATCCTGGCATGTGTCATGCTGCACAATATGTGCATCAGACGGAACGTGCCTCTGCCCCCTGATGTTGAACTGCAATGGCCTGAAGAGGGGGATGAGGAGGGGGGAGATGGGGCCGCACATCAGGCAGGTGGCAATGCACAGGAGGGACGTGCAGTGCGCCAGAATTTGATCAACCAATGTTTCTAATACAAATGGGTGTGGAGGGTGCTATGGAGGTGGGTCTGAGGGCACTGGTTATGTGGGGGACATGGACACTGTGCACTGTTCACCAATAAAGCACACGTACACAATAAGCAATGTCCAGTCATGTGAATTCTCTTGACAGAAGGGTGTATTGAACATTAGGAATATTGAATGTGCCCAAACCCTCCACCCCACACACCCTCTCCCCCTCCAACTCCCCCACACACCCTCTCCCCCTCCCCCTCCAACTCCCCCACACACCCTCTCGCGACTCCCCCACACATGGTGTGCACTTCCATGCACCATTAGTCTGCAATAGTTCAGAATGGCAGCTGCACCTACAGCCCATGTCCGACCTGCGCAATGTCCGCGCGGACCTTCATAGGGGGCTAGTCTGTGTGGAGCTGGTATTCGAGGAGGTGCCTGGTCGGTCAATCACCTGTGCGGGATGCAGGGCCTCCAAGGCATCTGCCATGCGGGTGAGGACCTGCCTCACAGCCGCCAATTCTTCGCATATGCGTGTGGTACTTGAATCAATGGCACCTTTGATGGACGTTGCATGTTCCCGGAACTCCTCCCTCGCCCGGGCACCTTCACTGATGTGCTGGGTCACCAGCACTGTCAGCTACTCCTGGCACTGTTGGCTGGTTGTGATACCCTCTTGCCTCTCCCTGACACTGGTGGATGTCGAAGCAGCATGCGACAAGGGTGCTGCATCATGCATGCTCCCTGTGGGGCTGAAGCTCCCTGGCCATGACTCAACAGCAGACAGCTCATGGCTGCTGCATTGTGTGTGCTGGGTGGGGAGAAGTGGGGTGACTGCAGCGGGCTTGTTGCGGCAGGTGTTCTGGGTGTCGGACTGTGTGCATTGTCATCCGACAAGGGTGCCGTGGCAGCTGCTTCTCTGACTGTACTGCTGGCAGTGGATACAGAGCCTTTAGGCACTGGCTCCTGTGTGGTGGTGGCTGGTGTGGGTGCTGTGGTGGTTGCCCTTTCGCGCATCTGTGCTGTAGCTTCAAGTGTTGGTTTGGGCTTGTGTGCAAGTCCAGGTCTCACTGTGCCCCTTGATGTTGAGGGCCTGTTTGCTCCCTCTGTAACCCTGGCCTTCTTCACAGGTGTCGTGGGCTGCTTCGTGGGGTCCTGTGCCTCACTGTCAGATTGTGTGCCTGTGGGGGACCAAGAGAGGGACAGCATCAGTGATGGCTCTATGTGTGTGGTGCCCCCAGCATGGGATCATTTGACTGTCAGTTTTGGGGGAAATCTTCATGCTTTGCATTACAGTGGTTTCTTAGGACACTTACCTCCATCAGCCGATGACGGCGCTCCATGCTCCATATCCCCCACTCCCTCGATCGCCTCCATTCCAATTGTGCTCACACATGTCTCCTCACAGCGAGTCATCTTAATGGGTGAGGCACCTCCGCCACCTGTAGCCATGCCCTGGCTACGATTTGCTGAAAGGATGTTCCGGACACGTAGGTGCAGGTCATCCCAGCACTTGCGCACGTCCTTTACCGTGCGTGGGGTGGTGCCAACCGCACTCACTTTGTGCGCCACCTCCTCCCAGATCTCTTTCTTGCGCAACTGTGCAGGTCGACGCAGATCAGCAGCAAACACAACCTCAGCATTTTTCGGTCAGGGTGTCGGCGAACATGTTAGCTCTTCTCAGAGAAGCACTCCTTGCGCAGGCGCGCAGCTCCTTTTTTCAGTGCCTTGGGCATGGTGATGTGGTGATGTGTTTCTATGTGCAGTTGGGCCAGCTGTTCTGCTCATGTAGGTCCTATCCATGGAGGATTGCAATGGATTGTGTTTTTCAAGATGGCCGCCGTTGGATTTCCCGTTCCGGCGCGATGACGCTATTTCCGTTTCCGGCATTAACGTGCTCGCTATATAGTTTGCGGGTCCGCTACTTAGTAATAGGCAGAGGAGGTGTTCACACTTAGCGTGCTGCCGGTAAGGGGTTTTTGGGCCTTTACCGCGTAGGCGGTGCAGGACGTTACCGGCATGGTGGTAAGCACGTGCACGACCACTCGTAATCGGGCGCTAACTGCACCATGGTTGGGACTCGGACACATTATTGCCGCCATGCCGGTAAAGTGCCGACTTTACCGGGAAGGTCGTAATGAGGCCCACTGACTCTGTGGCAGAGATGTTTAAACTCACCAATTATGTCTGATGCGGCAGCTGTTGCATGTTTTTCTTGCCCTCAATTTGTTATAATTAATTGGCCAATAGTTTTCTGACCTGTTTTTTAATATTCTTTTTTAAATTCTTTATAATTTTTTTTATACTTTATATATATTTTTTTTCATACTAATATTATTGATTTTGATGTAATTGTGTATCGGTTTTGCACTGTAGGAATTTATTTGTAACCGTTTCAAAGGTTTACTTGTTAAACCAGAAACAAAATAAAAAAATAAAAAATAAATAGGTGTGCATATGTTGAGGGGAGGGGTTGTGTAAGCACGGGCAAGGGAGCAGTTATGGGTGTGAGAGGGACTAAGGGGTGGACTCCCCATTAAAAAGAAAATAGACAATGAGAAACGCCATCAAGAAAAGTATGTCTATGATCTCAGGTAGAACCCGTTCAGCAGGCACAAACCAGTCACTAATAAGTAGAAGCATCTCCACACCTTGCTCGCTTAAGGCTTGGTGGAATCAAGTTTATCACGGCAGTACATGTTGGTTGTAGGTATGTAAAGAACCTAATCCAACCTGAGCTCGTAGCTAAATATTAACTCCCAAGACAATGTGTAACCTAGTACAGACTGCATTGTGCACCTTGTCAGAGAGGCTTTTAAACGAGTGATGACAAATGTGTGCTTGATGGTAAAGGGTTGCGTTAATGTTCAACGTTCTTAGTCTCATTCTAGTTTTCACCTGAGTTCTCCGGTCGTTGGGAACCTTCTTTGCACAGGAATGCTAAACTGTGTGTTTCCAAGCATAATAGGACACCAGAAATATGGGACATGCCAATGCAGGTCTTAGGAGGATGTGCACTTCAGGGGTCCATTTTGTGAACCCGGACTTTGCATGTCCTACAAATAACCAAGGTAGTGGACCCTGAGCACCTCCTCTTGTCCGAGATCCGGTTTATTGTGATCTCATCAGGGAGATCCAGATGTTAATCTGGGGAAGGCAACGCTGCAGGCTAAAGATAAGAGGATGGGAAAGAGGGGCTCCTCATCCATATATTGTACTGTGATCACTATGAGTAATGTTTACTTGATGGCCTGTACATTGCTCTGCTGCTCCCCAACTAGGTTTGCGCTATAACATTATATTAGAACAATAATAATGAGGGAGGGAAGGATCTCCTGATGCCCTGACGTACCATGAGGTACACTTTCTCTCGCCCTTGCTGATGTCCCTGTCTGCTGCGCATACTGGTTACCTGGCCGCCCACTGAACGTATGGGACCAGGCTCCTGCACGAACAGTTGCCCTTGCACTGTCTCTGGCCTCCCAAGCACTTAGGGACTGTATCTGCAACCCTACAGTCCCCTGACTCTCTGCACTCATGAACCACCTCCTGGCAGCACTTACTAGCTACTTTGCACTCTCCCCTCCCCCACACCCTCTTCCTGGCACTTCTCCCCCTCCAACCCATCCACACTTGCACTATCTGAATGACACAAGGCCTAGTAAGCTTGTTTGCTTTGTCCTCCATCGATCCTCCCTTCCTTGTCTTGACGTGCTGTGAAACACTTGTGTACAGGTGAGTTATGATTGATCATATGACTTGATTGCATTGCTATATTTTGCATTACTTTACTACTGGGAGGGTAGTAGAAGTAATACTAATACAACATATAATGTATTTGATGTATTCGTTTTTCTTTTTTTTTTCTTCTCCATATTCTTTCTCACTTCATGCTCGCCAAGTCTCATGATACGAATTGTTTATCATTATATTTGTAAGATTCAGTTATTGATCTGCTTTGACTGTATTGCCTGCGTATGTATTTTTAGTTTTTTCCATTGGTGTTTAATAAAATCAAAATGTAAACCTCATAAGTGATAATATCATATGATGATGGTTATGCTTTTATTTACTCAAACAGGGGGAATCTCTTTGTACACGTGAAACTGAAAAACGGAGATAAGACTTTACAATACGTTTGGGCTGCCTGCTCTCTCTGACTTGTTTTTTTAAAAAAGTCCTGTGTTTTTGACCAACAGGATCTTGCGGCATATAGGAGTTTTCCCTAAGTGGGTAATTACATGCGGCGAATCGGCTGTTCTACGTTGAAATGTCAACAACAACAAAAAACGAGGACCAAAACAATGATTTTTTGGGAGTCGAATTTCGAAAATATTTTTCTTGTATTTTTGCACTTTCTTATTTTTTAATGGGGGGGGTACCCCCTACCCACTAACTACGCCACCTTTTTTATACCGTAACCCAACCCCCCTCTATTCATTGCGTAAAAAAGGTGCAAATAAATCGAAACATTGAACCAAAAAAGGCGCTATTTCATCCTCGTTTTTGTGTTGGTTTATTTACCCAATTCGACTACTAAGAGTGTAATTCTCTTCCTAAAGAAAAAGGCATTTGCAAAACCGATAGTTCTGTCACTTTTTGTCAGCATGATGATTGTAGGGGTGGATGGACCAGTGGGTAAATCTGGCAGTATGGGTTGATGAATGAGTTTGTTAATATGATTGTATGGATACATGGATGAGTGGGTGAATATAATAGTATACGTAGATAAATGTGTGAGTGATATGCTGGATTTGTGGTTGGATATAGATGTGGGTAAAGTTGGTTAGATGAATGGATGAAAGAGTAGATAATCAGGGGTGAATTGATGGGGCATGTTTCTTGGCCTCACTGTCAGTGAAGTTCCTGTTGCTCTGTCCTGGTGTTGGGGCTCACATGTCTGAACGAGGACCATTAGCCAAGAGGCACTGGCTGCTGCACATACTGTTTCTTACTGAAATGGGGTGGCAGCCCCTTGAACTAACAATGGAGTATCTTATTTTGTAATGCCAGAGGATTTCAAAGTAGCACTTGTCGCACAGCCTGGTGCAACAGTGTATACAATGAAAGACGTGCAAGGACTGTGCTAAGAGCAGTAGATTGGGGTTGGGGACAGGTAGGCCTGGAGTATGAAGTTAGAGGGTATTTGGTGCCTGCAAGCAGGATGGCAGAATGTGATTTGTTCAAAGGGTCTCATCCTATCCCATATCTTTCTGAGCAACTGTGAAAGCAGTCTTGGGACGTTAATAGCCAAACATACTGAGAGTTTAGAGACTAAGCCATGTCTTCTGGACCATCAAGCGGGTGGCTGAATCACCCCAGGCGCAATGGTGCTCCTTGTCTTCCAGGACGTTGTGGAGCAGAAACCGTGGGCCTCCAAGTATCTTGCCTCAATTGAGTGACTTTGCCACAATGCCAAAATGTATAGTGCCAGCAGTGGTCTGTGCAGTACAGTGGGGGTATGTGTGTTTTAGGCAAGGCCGAGCAGAGTCAGAAATCAAGTTCTTATTGTCTTAATTACTAGATGAGGTTTTAGGGTAGAGATTGGTCACCCTCAGCGGATGAGTCAACCGATCAGGTTGCTCAAACCCCGAGCTTTGTTTCGGGCTTGGGCCCCAGACCGTTACCAGCCGGTGAAGTCCCCCGAACGGGTGCGTATTGCCGTAATAAATAACAGGGAACATCTCTGCAAAACAGTGCCGGGTATGGGGTAATAAAATATGGGGTCTTCCAGGTGCTCCCAGCATTTTGGAGCCTGAATTACTGCCAACATAAAAGTCTCAAACCTAATCTTATGATTCTCTGTCCCCCCATGGCCACCCTATTTCAAGAAACAAAGTCCAAAGGCAATGATCAACAGAAATGTCTCCACCTACTCTTCACAAATCCATTAGCTTCATGACCAACCCTATGCTTTTAAATACAGTTTGGACAACAGAAATGTTAATTATTCAGCCCCAATCTACAACAAAACACAGACATTTTTCTAGGAAGTCTCTTCCAGGAGCACTTACTATTCTGATCCTCCACCTGTTTCTTCTTATGTACAACCTCTTCTCTCAGGGCACTTCTCGACCTCTGGCTTTCAATTCAATTCACTTATTACTATTTCTCTTAGGTCTCCCCAGGACTTTCTAGGCCTTAGGTGCACCGCCAACAGTTCCCTCAGGCCTCTTCACAATCGCTTTCTTTTTTTAACTATTTTTATTGCCTTTGTTGTATATCGACATCATTACTGTATATTGTATAGAGAGACATGCTCAAAACATAATACAAACAAGCTGAATACACACTTATAGATATGCATAAAATAAAAATAGAAAAAATGTTGGGGGTTCTGACAGTTTGATTCAGGGGGACTGGTTGACCCCGCTAGATATGCCCGCAATTCAGAACATATGTTCTTAGGTTTACTGGCACCTGGCTCTAAGGTGATATATAGTTCCTCAGTATCATTAGCCCAGACAATGTCGTGCATCCGTATCTCTTTTGTGGGGGGGGATATTTATGTGTCCATCTCATGAGGATAGCTCTTTTGGCCAGAAACAACCTCAATTTCAAGAACCTGTGCTGGGTCACAACCATCCGGCCGACATAGCCTAGTTACAGTCACATGGCGATAGGCCCAACTGCTCCCCCATTATCTCAGACAAAGTAGCTTTAACAGCGTCCCAGTAGACACATAGTTTGGGGCAGGATCAGAGCATGTGCAGCAGATGAGCATTGTCATCACCACACCTGGTAAATACTTATATCCTGTTTGCCCGAAACAGTTTAAGTGTTGCCAGGGGGTAGTATAGTCTGTTTAAAACCTTGAAATGTATAAGTCTATACTTCGAGTTCAATGATACCGCCTTGGACAATAGACAGTACGCTTGCCATTGAGAATCTGTAAATTCTACCTGAAGATCTTCACCCCACCTTGATCAAATATTCCTTACACTACCAGTAGACATTGATTGTGCAAGTTTATACAAAACAGAAATAATTTTTTTAACCGTGGACCTTTGCAGTATGTAGGACAGACACTGATGTGTTGGTGGCTCATCCCAGAATGCAGGCCAGTGTGTTTGTACTGCTGCGTGCATCTGCAAATCCGCAGATAGTACAGTGCTTGGTTGGTGGCCCCTCCCACCGGAGTTCTCAATACCTCCCATTCCACAAATCGCCCCTTCATTTATAGATCACCAGCCGTGAGGACTGCCGCAGCGTCCCAGGTTTTGACTATACCACCGTCCTCTGTCGGGGGGAGCATCGGGATCCCCCATAGGGGTAGAAGCCTGTCGTATAGTGGTGTCTGATTCCCTCTAGTCAACATCTTCTGCCACGCCTTCCAGGTGGCCATCACAGGGTCCTGTTGATGGCTCATCTGGTACGTACTGCATATCAGTAAGGATATTAAGGAGGCGGGACCAGCATGCACCTTCTCCAGGTGCGAGTGTGGTAGGGGAGGCCCCGGTGCAGCCCAGTGGGATGCATAGTGTACCTGCGCCACCATGTAGTACAATTTGAAATCAGGTGCATTGAACTCTCCTTCTTCATAAGGCCTTGTCAGATGTGTCCATTTCAATCGAACTGCCCCACCTGCCAGGCGAAGGAGGAACATTCAGTCGTCAGGTTATGGAACAGTGTGTGGCCTGGCCATAATGGAATATTGTGGAACATGTACAGCATTTTGGGGCTTACCACCATTTTAATTAGGGATAGTCTTGCAGCCATTGACATCAGTATCTTCCTCCACCTTTGCAATTTAGCCTTACGGACCCCCATGTAGGACCCATATTTCATTTCACCGGTTAAGTTGGGTCTACGTGTCACCATTATCCCCAAATAGTGGATCAAATGTGGAGCCCATATCAGCCCCATAGTGTGGGTGGGTACCTTTGTCCCGTTCGATAGGGGGAGCATTTCAGATTTGCTACTATTCTAGTCCGGAATGCGCACCAAACCCCACCACGGTGTCCAGTACCTTAGCCAAATTAACCTTGGGATCTTTTATATATAGTAGTATATCACCAGCGTACATTGAGATGACTTCAGGGTTCCCCCCTATAATTCTGCCAGCTCGGCTGTGTTTGGGCCGAAATTTGTCTGCTAGTGGTTCGATTATCAGTGCAAATAACAGTGGGGACAGCAGGCACCCTTGTCTGGTACCCCCTCCCAGCTGTAAAAGTGGGGAGTCGCAACCATTCGTACACACCCGTGTATAGCTAGACAGGTTTGTAAATGCTGGCTTGTGTTACTTCCAGACAGGATTGTGAATGTTAACAAGTGCCACATTTAGATAAAATTGTGAATATTAGATTGTGTCACATCTAGACAAGATTGTAAATGCTGGCTTGCGCCGCTTCTAGACAGGATTGTGAATGTTAGCCATCTCCACATTTAGATATAATTGTGAATATTAGCCTGCGTCACATTCAGACAGGATTATTTTGTTAGCCAGTGCCACATTTAGGTATAACTGTGAATATTAGCCTGCGTCACATCTAGACAGGATTGTGAATGTTAGCCATTGCCACATTTAGATATAATTGTGAAAATTAGCTTGAGTCACATCTAGTCAAGATTGTGAGCGCTGACTTGCATCGCTTCTAGACAGGATTGTGAATGTTAGCCAGTGCCACTTTTAGATATAATTGTGAATATTAGCTCATGTCACATCTAGAAAGGATCATGAATGCTGGTTTGCGTCGCTTCTAGACAGAATTGTGAATGCTAGCCAGTGCCACATTTAGATAGAATTGTGAATATTGGCTTGCATAACGTCTAGACAGGATTGTGAATGTTGGCTTGCGTCACTTCTAGACAGGTTTGTGAATGTTAGCAATTGCCACATTTAGATATAATTTCAAATATTAACCATTGCCACATTAAGATAGAATTATGAATACTAGCCATTGACACATTTAGATAGAATTGTGAATATTAAGTCGCATCACTTCTAGACAGGATTGTAAATATTGGCTTGCGTCGCTTCTAGACAGGATTGTGAATGTTAGCAAGTGCCGAATCTAGATAGAAATGAGGAGATTGTCGCGCACCACATCACAATCTCACCCCTCTGCATACACCTCTCAAACTCTAACCAAACACAACCACAACCTTAAAGCACAGCAAACCGCACAAACTTCACTACACCGCAACAACAAAACAAATCACACATAGCATCGCACAACAGAACACGACGGTTACCGACCGAAAAGCACAACTAAGCTCAGCGAACAGTGCTAACCAAACTGAAGCTGCCAACAGCACATCACTTTACTTGGACACTTTTCCCGCTCAGTCCCACTAACTCATCCCCACCTCCTTTCCTTTTCAGATCCGCCAGAGCGCCAGGTGACCACTCTGTGGGTGATAGCGCGCGTTACAAATATCCTTTAACATTAATATGCTGGCATGTGTAGAGTAATTTCACCCAGTATATTAATCTAGGTCCAAATCCGTAGTTAGTCAGTACCTGGAAGAGGAATGGCCAGGACACTGTATCAAAGGCTTTTTCAATATCCAGCGACACCGCTACAGCTTGAGCATTGAGGGGTGGTCAGGGTCATGATATTATATAGACGTCGAAGGCATAATCCCGTTGACCGGCCTGGTATAAATCCCGCCTGATCTGGGTGTACCATATGGGTCCATCAGTGGGGATAAACTCATTGCAAGTATCTAGGTAAATATTTTGGCATCCATGTAGATGAGGGACAGAGGTCTGTGGGACCCACATTCCTCCAGTACTTTGTTGGGTTTGAGCAGAAGAATGGTGACTGCTTCCTGTACTGATTCAGGTAGTACCACCATCACAAGCGCCTCTTCCCAGAATTGTACTAAGTGAGGAGAGAGTAGACCAGAGAATTCCTTATAGAACTCGGCCCCCAGCCCATCAGAGATGGGGGATTTGCCTCGGGAGAGGTCCTCGATGGCTGTCTGTAGTTCTTGCAATGTTAGTGGAAGCCCCAGTGCTTCTCGTGTCGCACTGGAGAGCAGGGTGGTGGGTATGCCATTTAAATAGTGTTACGTTTAGTTTGGTATAGAGCCAGGTGAAAGTCATAGAATACCTTATTGATGTCAGCGTTGTTATAAGCCATCGTTCGGATGTAAAGTATGAATGAAATGGACAGACTTTAGTTCAGCCAGGTCTGTCCACCTCCCCATACCTTCTGGCCATCTGCGGTCTATCCATTAACCCCACCATTCTCTGAGCTAAATCCTTATATTCCACAAATGATAATTGTATCTCAAGATGAAGGTCTTTGCTGGGAAACAACCCACCTTTTTGTTGCAGGAACCCAGATCAGCTTCTTTCTTAGCCAGATCTCTCCTGATACTTTTAATGACTCCAAACTCTGCTGACATGGCAACACCCCAAACGAACACCTTGAAGGCCTGCCACAGGGTTACCACCATTGTGACAGACCCCGCATTTGTTTCAAAGAAGATTTGTTCATGGAATTGTGTAGAGAATGCCATGTCTATGAGTACCACTGGTTTAAATCTCCACGGCGGGCGGGTCTCCCCTGCCCTTGGGAATTCCAACGTTAATAGTATCGGGGAGTGATCAGAAAGGGTGCCGGTAAGGATTACACATTGTGTGACCAAGTTAAGCAAAGAGGCAGATATTAGCCACATATCTATGTGTGAATACATATTGTGAACAGAGGAGTAGAATGAATACTCTCTATTTGAGATCCGCAATGTCCTCCACACATCCAGCAGTAACATCGCATGCATGCCTCATAATATTGCTTGTACCTCCCTGGATAGTGTACGCCTAGTGGCGCCTGAACGGTCCAGTGTGATGTCAAGTATGGTGTTTAAATCGCCATCCAGCACCACATCCACCAGGGGATATAGGGCACACAATTCAAACAGGTTGTCATCAAAGGTCGGATCATCTATGTTGGGGTCATAAACGCTCAATTGTAAGAGTTCTTTCTTATGTACGATACCATGTCCCAGAACATATATGCCCTCCGGGTCTACCTTAGTGTCTAGTACTTTAAAATACAGCGAACGGTGGTTCAAAATGAGTGCACCCCTGGCGTTGGTGGAGTAGGTAGTATAATATCTTTGGGTGCCCCAGCTTGGTTTCAGATTATGGGCTAGTCTGTCTAGTGCATGCTTTTCCTGCAGGAAGAGAATCTGCGCACCCTTCTGGTTACCCAACCCCCTGACATTCTAACTAAGAAACTTAACTTTCTGTGCCATCCCCATTGTTTTAACCATGAGAATGATATCAGATCTCCCCAGTGTGGATGTCTGATCTCGTGCAGTCCCTGTCTCTTCCCAAGTTTCACCAAGTGTGATTTTAACCAACCCAACAACTCCTCTCCCCCACCCCTGACCCCCACTGCACTGCAAACTGTGGCAGTGCTAGACCCCCCACCAAAACCAACCCAAAACAGCACATTTCACTCGCAAGGGGTATGGTGTAGCCGCAAGGGGCAGACTGGCAAACTTAATCCATGTTGCCTAACATGTAAAACATAGCCTGACAAAGCAGGAATTCCTATGGACCCATAGTACAATAAGCATGTTATAGAAGCAAGAGCATTACTAATCATGTATGAGGTGTACCACCAGAGTGAGGATCGGGCAAAGGGATGTGTGTTTCAATAAAGGATATCACCTCAGCCGGGACTATGAATTAAAATGTCTTGTTGTTGTATTGAAACTTGAGGCGGGCTGGGAAGAGCATGGCGTAGGAGACATTTCTTTCCCGTAAATGTTTTTTCACCCCTGTGAACGTGCAATGTTCCTGCTGAATGGCTATTCTAAAATCTGGATATATGTGTATGTTGTTAGATTCGTAGCAGAGATCTCCAATCTCTCTTGTCCGTCTCAGGATATGGTCTCTGTAGTTCATAACGCGGGCGATGATTGGTCGGGGGTAATCACCAGGCTTAGGTATAACCGCCAATGCTCGGTGGGCCCGCTCAACGGTGAGATGAGGAGATACTCGCCCAGTAGTGCACAAGCTAGTTCCTCCACATTGCCACATAGTGCCTCCTCTGGTATCCCCACGATGCGTAGGTTATTTCTGCGAGATCTTTATTCTAGGTCATCACATTTGGCCTTTACCATTCTTATGTCTTTAGAGAGAGCAGCCACCGTAGTCTGTAGAATCGTGATGTCGTCCTCGGCTGTGCTGATTCTGTTCTCCGTATCTGTAATGTTATGTGTCTCCTTCTCAGGTTGGGCTCTTATGGAGGTGACAGTCGTGGTGATTTAGTCGAGTTTGCCACTGACCGTACTGAACCCTTTTGTCACAGTGTCAAGTATTTTTTGCATGCTTAACGGCCCTGAGGTGGTCAGGGTGTCAGTGGCAGATGTCGAGGCCACCGCCTCCGATGTTTTGGGTGCCACCGTCATGAAGCGATCCATGGTGCCTCCCTTCTTGCTCCCGTACCCTTCATCATGTTTGGCTTTAACCAGTCATGGATCCAGCCACCTGGCCCCAACTCTCTGCTTTTAGCTTGTGTAAGCCAGTAACGATGATGCAGTGATGGTCTGTTCCTGTCCTAGGTGACCGGTTCAATATGCATGCCAAGTGTCCTCCCTGTGTGATGTGCCGGTTGCAGTTGGGGTATAGTTTAGTAAGGATCTAATGACCCCCTATCCTATCCCTCCAAGAGGGTCAGCGTATGCAGATGAAGCAGCTATTCCAGGCACACACAGAGTAAAGTTAACTTTGATTGGGTAGTTTGCCGTCAACGTGTTGCTGCCTTTGAGTTGAGGCCCAGCTAGTGTCCCCCCTTTTCCCACAGCGAGCCCAGTGTCACAAAGCCTCCGCCACGAGGTCAGGAGCACCATGGGGGAGGCCCGCTGAGAGTATGGGCTGGTTGTGTTGCGCAGTGTACCCTCCGCTACCTCTCACTCACCCAATAGTTTATGTATATCATGGAGAGTAACTTGCAAAGGCGCCACAGCATCACGCAGGCCCCCGCAGCCGTTTCAGTTCGCCCAGTAGATGATGCATTCTGCCAGTACAGTCCTGGAGCTCTGCAGGGTGAGAGCGGTGTTGTCTGCTATCCCAGGCTGGGCACCCGGTGTTACTGTATGTCTGATGGTGTTGGTAGAGACTGCATCAAATAGGAGGCCTGGAGGGCTGGGGCGAGGATCTCCACAACTGCGTGTTTTATCGTCCGTCCATGGTGCCAGTCCAGATTGTGCAAGCGACAGTGGTGGTCAGTTCCAATGCAGGGCCCCCCCGCTTCCGTGACCACTCTCGGTGCCATCCAGCTAACACCCTGGGAGCGGCTGCCGGACGGGTTGGTGGACCCTGGCATCCGGTGTCCAATGAAGCCGTGCGCCACATCAGACTAAGCAGCCCCACAGTGACACAGTTAAGCTGTCCCAGCCTTGAGGGCGGGAGAATCAGGGCGAGGATCCCTGCTGCAGCGGGTCTCCCTCCTTCGTGTCACGCTGCCCACTAAGCAGCACCGGCCTGGTTAGCGCAGATATTAAGGACCAGGAGGGTCTAGGATAAGGGTACTCCGACAGAGGGGCTTCCTCTGCCTTTGTGGCCATGTTCAACGCCGTCTAGTTGAGCCCCAGGGGATGGGCGCCAGATAGGCACGTGGAAACATCGGTTCGGCAGAGCTGGGGGACAGATAGATGGAATGGGCAGCTCCTCACCAACATAGTCCCAGTGCTCGTGTACTGGTAGGCGGGCATATTATTCAGCAAATTCCATTTCATCGCCTGCTCTGCACGGAGCGTAAAAAAAAGCCGCTATTTTGTCAGATGCTCCTAAATGCCCCCTCGTAGTGTTTCCACAACCGCTTTCTTACAATACTAGAAAGTGTATTTCTTTCGCCTCAGTCTGGGTTCTTAACAAGCAGACAATATTTTCTCCCTCCTGCCAGAGGTCACTTCTCAGCTCCTACTCAGTTTAAGCTTCTTTTGGGAGTGTTCCATCATTCAGCCACCCTTCACTCCTTTGGTGTCTATGGAAACAACCAGCAATAGGTACCACGTCCAGTACTCCATCAGTGTGAAGTATTTCCTCTATCTGGCTGATTTTCTGCTCTACTGTGCTGCCAGCAAATGGGTCGCCTGAAACAAGGTAGTAGTCTCCCTTGTCCCCAGCAAGAGGAGACATGTGTCTGCTCTTCTCCAGCTTTTTCTCCATAATGACTCTTTCCAGCCCTTTTTATCCAGCTGGTCTATGCCTTCTATGTTCCATATATCATTTGTTTGCTTGTCACTATCACCACATCTCTTCCGTTCTCCAATATGTCACAACACAACCTAATGCAACACTGTAGAAATTGTGACACTTCACTCAGATCCTTCACCACCACCACTTAAATGTTCACAAACACTTATTAACACTATTGCACATTATGTAAACTGGCCACAGCCTTAAAAAAGACCCATGTCAGGTCAAAACAGGTGTCGGCTTTAAGTGTGTAATCAATCAATGTCATATCTGTGAAACAATGACATGTGTGATGTCATCTTTGATGTCCTGGGTGTTAGTCTTAGCAGTGCACGGTGGTGGCACGAGTTATGGTTGCTTAGCTTACCATAACTGGCGAATTTCAGGGGTTGTTCGGTTTTACTTGGAACCATAACGTCCCTTTAAAAACGTTTTTTCACTGAATTTCATAGGTTTTTAGTAGCGCAACTTAACCATAACGTCCCTTTAACAAAGGTTTTTCATTGAATTTCATAGGTTTTTATTAGTGCAACTTAACCATAACGTCCCTTTAACAAAGTTTTTTCATTGAATATATATATATATATATTCAGTGAAAAAACTTTGTTAAAGGGACGTTATGGTTAAGTTGCGCTACTAAAAACCTATGAAATTCAGTGAAAAAACTTTGTCAAAGGGACATTATGGTTCCAAGTAAAACCAAAAAACCCTTGAAATTCGCCAGTTATGGTAAGCTAAGCAACCATAACTCGCGCCACCACCGTGCACTGCTAAGACTAACACCCAGGACATCAAAGATGACATCACAAATGTCATTGATGACATCACTGATGACATCACATGTATATGTACTTTTCATGAAATATGTGTACAAGGGATTCTTATTATAATGTTGCGAAAAAAGTGTCAAGGATCATTGCAATAAATGTCATACCGTAATTAGTGCATTGAACGATGCATTGATATAAATAGCATTCTATTATGGGGTTCTATCTAGTATACTAAGCTACTCATACAGAAACATAACATTGTGTGCAGCGTACAAGATGAAGGTATAATATTCGTAATGTTAATATGTTGAATAATGAAATGATAATTGTTTTCTTAATAGATTTTTGTGTACTGTGAAATATGTAATACGTAGCTAATAAAACACATGTATTACATAATTGCATTACTATAGACAAAACACAAAGAAACAAGAACACATACCAATATGGGTATATACAGGGAAAGTGAAGTTAGCAAAAAAGCACAAGTAGTAGCAGAAACAATTAATAACTTAACTGATCATTTTCATGCAAATAAATGATTGCTCTGTTTCAAAGCTGCTATTTACCCTATGTATATGTATCACTTGATGTGATTGGACCCACAGGGAAAGTACAGCCATAAAAAAAACAGAACTATCAGAAAGTGCTCATAAGTCTATTGATTATCTTTATGCACAAAAAGGATTGCTGTCTTTCAAGCTAGTGTCTTCCCGTATGTATATCTTTCATATGATGCGACTGGACTCTAAGGGAATTACTGTAAGAACCTACTTGAAGGATACGTCTACAAATAAAATAAAATGTTTAGTTTCTGACTGTTACTGAAGAAAACCATGTGGCCTAGATATGTCAGCAAAAGAAAAAAGAGTGAGCCAGACATGTGATGTCATCAGTGATGTCATCAATGACATTTGTGATGTCATCTTTGATGTCCTGGGTGTTAGTCTTAGCAGTGCACGGTGGTGGCGCGAGTTATGGTTGCTTAGCTTACCATAACTGGCGAATTTCAAGGGTTTTTCGGTTTTACTTGGAACCATAACATCCCTTTGACAAAGTTTTTTCACTGAATTTCATAGGTTTTTAGTAGCGCAACTTAACCATAACGTCCCTTTAACAAAGTATTTTTACTGAATTTCATAGTTTTTTAGTAGCACAACTTAACAATAATAACTTTGACATTATGTACATATAATATGGAACATACTGAACCCTTTCTACTGAATTTGACGGTCCGCAGACATGTTCAGACAACAGTACCACCACCTAAAAACTCTGGGGGGGGTATGTGTAATAGTTATATCATAACATAGGAACATTTAACAAATTCACAAAACAGCACACATACAAAGTATATGTAGTAATACTTAAAACATGTAACCCATATATGTAACACACTAACCATTCATTTAAATACAATATGTTTTAAAATGGAATATACCAAAAGAAGCTAAAGTGGCTTCCACCATAATTACCTCACAGACGCTCCACAACCAACAGCAAGACCAGACGTATAGACTACTGATTACATATCTCACCAGACATAGTAAGTGCACTTCTTTTTACTCATATATTTATAAACTTTCTATATTAGAAAAAAAAAACATATTACTTTTTTGTTTTCTCACAGAAATGTGTAGTACTCTCAACTGGCTAGAGGAGCATTTCCCACAAGAGGAAATGTTAGAAGATAGTCCACCTAATGGTACACACTTTACTATATAAACCAATTAATAAATATTATTTTGTATACATTTAACATATACATTTTTTTAATTACAGACCATACAAAAATTCCAAGCATCTCACAACAACAATCAGAGGATATCACTCTACAACAGATTAATCAAAAAAATGGACGACCTTATGCAACATTTTATGGATTTGAAAAACTTTGTGGAAAATCATGTGAAACCACCAACAGCACACCATTGTCCAACCTGCACTTGTCCCCCCTCACCCTATCCCACTCAGTTAACCCCAAACCCTGTCTATGGAGCAAAGCGTTTCGATGAGCTTTCCTTCCCTTCTTCACCTGATCCCAGTTATCTAGAAATCCCTAATTCTTGTAAGAGGATTCAATTCAATACTACAGCTAAGTCAATGCCTAGTCTGGGATACTGAATGGAAACCCTTATTGATATATCTTTATGTCCAGTTAATGCGTTCTGGATGACTACCCCTATATAACACCCCTCTCTTGGAATCCCCCTGACCCCACTGAGCCAAGAAGTAGTTCTGTTTTGCAAGTTTAAAAGGTTTATTTGATAATTTAAACAATAGATATATATATCGCACTTTATAATAAATTAATAATTGAATATCACACTTAATCTGAGCAGTAATCAATAATGGATAGTCTGGCACTAGCACACTTGTGAATAGGAACAGAAGAATAAAGTGGTAGAGAATGCTTTATATAAGTTCAGATGGATGTAATGTTGAATGAAAATGCAATACAGAAAATACTCAATATGATTTCAACAAAACAATGTAATCACTTTTCTCTGGCAATCCCCTCCCCCTTTATGCAATGCAAGGAAATGGAAGGAAAGCACACAGTTCTCAGAAATGCAATCAAATGTAATTCAGTTCACCCCAGCAAGCTTAGACTACAGAAGTTTGAAACACAGGCCCAAAATGCTTTTACATGTGCTGGCAATGAAGTGAAAAATATGCTAAAATGCTTTTAATTCCCTCTAGAGGTTCAGGGTGAGTGGTATCTAGTTAATATTAGTCCAGGCTCACTCTTGCAATGATTCAGGGATGGTTCTTACGAAGCAAACGAATTTTTAGCAGGGAAACTGCTGTTTTCAAACGTGGAGAAATTTGCAAATGGCGGTAAGATTCGCGAGTGCGTTTTTCGCGATTACAGAGGAACAACAAGGACTAGCACTATCGTTTTGGGGTCCTAGGACAGCCTAGGATCTCAGCTTCCAGATGAAAGTTACTGCAAGTCTCTAAGACAAACGGTCACGGAGATATGAGCGATATGGTAAAGGTCGTTTTTCAGATTTGAAATTTTAAAGTTCAAAAAGACAAGTGACAGCTAGCAACTAGAAAATGACAGGTGACAGTTAGGAGGCAGTTCTACTTAGATTACAATATATTGAATTATATTATTTTAACTAAGGGATTGGTTCTACACAGTTCTGCTAGGTACTCACAATATATTTAGAAATAGAATGGGCCTCGCCACGGATCTGGTCAGGTTTTGGACTGGACTCCGGTTCAGCTCTCTGGTTCTGCTAACAGCGGTCTGGGTCAGCTCTACTCTGCTGGTCTGGGTCTCTGAAGGTGGATAGATTGAAGTCTCTATGTTGGCTCTCTGAAGGTTGATGGAGGTAAAGTATGGATTTTCCCGGCAGAGCGTCCCGCAGCAAATGGATTTGAAGGTCCCTATCTGTCCTGACTGTCTGCTTTTATGTGTTTTGAAAAATGGGTGTGTGTGCAGCATCACTAGGCTCTACCCCTCTCCACTTGTCATTGGCCACTTCCTCCTCTTCCCCTTGATTGGGGGAATGAAATGAAGTGTCATCATGATGAGGTCTGTTTATGATACAGAGAACCCACCCCTGCCAACTTCACACACAATCTATATTTGCTCAAAAAGACATATTTGCACAGGTACACATTTGTTTAAAATTACATGCACCCATCATGCATTTACTGATGGTATACCCTGTCCAAATCTGCTCTTCCTGGGAGCTTGCATTCAGAAATGGCAATATTTTTCACTTTTTGGTCAAGTTACCAATATCAGATTCTTACTCAAATTTACCCAAATGTGTGCAAGGCATGCAGGCATTAATTGATGATGTATCAGACTTTTCACATGTAGACATTTTAATTAATACCCTCTTAACTGCTAGCTTGGCCCCAGATCATGCCACCTGTTCTAAAAACCTCTTAAAATGTGGGCAGAAAAATCACAAGAATTATGGTATCATTTAAATAATTACGACAAGTCCGTACTATGAGTTATTCATCTTTTTCTAAAACCATATTCTGGCTACAGGGGTGTGTCTTTTCAGGTCACATGGTACAGAAACCAGTCTTTCCAGTTTCTTCAAGCTCAGCCACTGTCTCCAGTTTCTCCCCCTCCCAGTTTCTGCCAAGAGGAAGCCATTTTTATTACCCCTGCAATAAACCATCTGCCTGGGCCCTGGAAGGCCCATTGTTCAAGAGGAAGCCATTTATGGCCACTTCAATAAACCCTCTGCCTGGGTCCTATGTTTAGTCTCTAGCAGTCCCTTGATAATTCAATCAGAGAAGTGTCATATCCCTTTTGGGTGGGAACAGCAAAAGGCAGGTAGGCCTGGGAACACAGCAGTTGTGCAAGTCTCAACTCCTGTCGGGGGTAGCTGGTGGGCAGAATTCAGTTCCTTAAGCCAGGCCCCAGCTAATGTCACTTTTTGTTACCCAGTTTAAGTCAAGACAATGTTTACATATCCAGCTGGAATGCTGATTCTAAGTTCAAAACTATGACATTTAAACAATTGCAACCTATGTGACACTCAAAAGTAGGTCACTCATTTCTTTTAAACATTTAGATTTTTAGTGTCTTTCAGTCCAAATTTACTTAAACTGCTGAAATCCACAGCTCAGCCAGTCTTGTTATAAACCTTCAAGTCACTTCAGAATATCACTTTACATTGTATCCACCTCTCAGTAAGTCTTTCTTTGGCATGCTCTGGGTTCAGTTATTCAGTTTTACACAAAGTCTGGTGGTTTTAAAACGCCGGCTTTCTGATAGTGGTGAGTACTGGTAATGTAACCATTTTTGGGATTTAAGAAAATAAATTCCCCAAAATTCTAGGTTGCTTTTGGCAATCAGCATTGCCATTCCCGATGGTTTCAGACTACGGTGTGGGTAGTCCAATGGTGGTTTTAGGCAGTGCCCTTCTGTGCCCATAACATCGGCAAAAATGAGTGGCAGCCTATTCTTCATGCATTTCCCTGTGCATTTTCTGGGAAGCTCTGGCCATCATGATGTTTTCCATGTCAGTACTGCACAGTTTTGAGGTAGGGCTTGGATGCATGGATAAAAACATCCCACAAGCCCCCCTCTTGCAATGGCCATTTTGTTTCACTGATGGGACTCGCAAGACCTGGGATGTTTCCTCATCTTCTTCCAATAGATGGCAGTTCAGCATCTTTTCCTCCATTCGGTCGGATCGATCGGTTCTCCTCGCCGGTCCTGATGGGAGTATTGGGCGGTACACTGGCCCCTTGCTTCTCTGCTCCCGGTCTCCGGATCGTCCTCCTTGGCCCGTCTCCAGGTTTTCTTTCTCCTAGGACGACAAAGGAAGAGCGGCAATACCTATTCCTAGACATTTTTCCCCCACCATTGATATAGTGGGGTGGCATATAAATTTATCGTCAAAACATATGAACATGCACATTTCTTTTTGCATTCAAAAACCAAAACACCCACATTGAGAAATTCAGAATATGATAGACGATATGTAGGATATTTTAAGTTAGAACTGAATTAATCTGAGACAGTACCCTCTAGGATTCCAGAGGATTCCTCCAGTTGTTGCAGAGTGTGCCTGGGATGGCAACACTTCAACTGGTTAATGTGGACCCACTTGTCTTCCCCCTCTGCCAAACCGCCTTTGGGGATGCGGATCTTGTAGGCCACAGGGGAGATTTTGTCTATAATCTCAAAGGGTCCCTTCCATGTAGGCAAAAATGTTCACTGTTTGGCCTGGTTCCTTTGGAAATTGTATAGATAGACCCGGTCCCCCACCTGATATTCCTTCCTGGAAGTATTCAGGTCATAGTGGGTCTTCATGCTATCAGCTGATCTTTCTAGATTCCGCTGAGCATAAGCAAAATCATGTTGAAGGTTTTTCCTTAAATTCTCCGCATACTCATGAGTTGTGGAGGCATTTATCAGTGTCTGCTCTTGGGTCCTGTAGAGCAAATGCTGAGGAAGCACCATCTTGCGCCCAGTCATCAACTCAAATGGTGACATTTTGGTTGCAGATGAAGGGGTAGATCTGATGGCCATTAGGACCAGAGGTAATCGGATATCCCAACTTGGCCCAGAATCTGCCACAAACTTCTTTAATATGCTCACAATGGTTCGGTTATATCTCTCTACTGCCCCAGAAGAAGCTGGCCGGTAAGCAATATGCAACTTCCTTTTGACCCCCAGTATCTCCCACATCTTTGTCATTACTTCACTGGTGAAGTGGCTACCCCTGTCTGACTCAATCCTTTGAGGTAGACCGAAACGGGAAAAGATCTGGTTAATCATCAGGGCAGCTGCAGTTTCTGCCTTGCAATTTGGGGCTGGGAGACATTCCACCCACTTGGTAAACAAGCATGTCACAGTCAACATGTACTTATTCCCCCTAGCAGAGCGAATCACGGGGCCTACAAAGTCGATTTGTAAATCTGACCATGGCAGTGTCATCCCCCTCTTTTGGAGAGGCGCACGGTGCGTGAGGGATGTTGGCTGAAATTGTGCACACACAAGACAACCCTTCAAGTATTGGTCGAGGTCCTGCCCCATATGTGGCCAGTATGCAACCTCTCTTAAGATTTCCAATGTTGTGTGAAACCCCCTATGACCGGCGGTGGCTGCATCATGGGCGTGACTTAACATCAGGCTTCGGAATGAGGTAGGAACCACCCACTGATCGTGGCCATCTTTGGATTTCCTTACCAACAAACCGTCTTGGATTCAGAACATTTTTGGACATTTCATCAACACTCTTAGGTCCTCTTTCCCAATGTAATCGGTATCCGTCAGGGGAAAGTTCTCAGGGTCCTCAATGTGCTGGTAAAATTTACCAATTATTGGATCCCCCTTCTGAGCGGTAATCAAATCAGCATCAGGGGTCTCCTTACTCCATTGTGCAATTGAAAGGTCATTGTGAGCATTTGTCTAAGACCTAGTGATAGCAGTGACCTGGATTTCCGCCAACAGGGACTCAATCTCAATTAGATCCCCTTGGATGGCCCCGGTTTTGGCCAGCTGATCAGCTAAGTCATTTCCAGTTTTGTCTGGTCCCTCTACTTTGGAATGACCCTTGATCTTTTTCCAATGGATGGTCATCTCATTCGAGGTGACCAGATCATCAATGTTTTGGATCAACTTCCCATGTTTCAAGGGTTTGTTGTTAGCACATAACATGCCTCTGGTTTTCCAATTAACCAGGTGCTCCACGAACCCGTTCCGTACATAATCCGAATCTGTGATTATGACCAGTTCGTGGAGTCGATGCTGGACAGCAGTGAGGATGGCCTGATGCACAGCCATTAATTCTGCCACCTGACTACTTCGGGGACCAATTTTGTATCCCGCGGAGGGTTCTGGGGACTCATTCACCCATGCATTCCCTACTCCGGCCACCAGTTCTTTCTCCCCGTCGTTGTCAACATGGTAAGAGCATCCAGCCACATACACAGTCGGCATTCCCTCACACTTGTCTTCTTCAAAGACTTTGTGTGGGGAATTAAGGTATGCCTCCGTGTTGTCCTTGATTTTTAGACTTTCGTCCTCGAGACAGTTTTCTCTGGCACAATCATGCAAGTCAGCCAGACCTTGCGCGAGGGGACTCTTCTTGTTTTGTCCATATCGGACCTCCACAGGAAAGCCTTGCATTGACAGAATCCAGGAAGTAATTCGGGAATTACTCACATTTCCGGCCCGGATTCTGTCACTTTGGAGATATTGCAGAGGCTGGTGTGGAGTCTCCACTATGATGTGTTCCCCCTGGATAAACGGGCGGTAATTCTTCAATGCCCACACCGTCGCCAGGAGCGCCTTCTCACAATCGTTGAATTTTTCCTCCACAGAGGATAAAGTTTTGCTCGCATAGGAGATTACTTTATTGACCTTGTCATGCTTTTGGTATAATACTGCCGTCAAGCACGTATTAGAGAACCCCGTCTCCAGGAAGAACTCCTTGTTTCTGACAGGGTAAGCTAGGCAGGGCGCTTGTGAGAGGCTTCTTTTGAGTTGTCTTACTGCCTCGGCTTGTTCTGGACCCCATTCCCACTTGACCCCCCTTTCAAGAGATGAATCAGGGGTCTGGTGATCTCTGCGTAGCCCTCCATGAACTTTCTGCTGTAATTAGTTAGTCCAAGGAGGCTCCTTAGTTCCCGCAGAGTTGTGGGGTCTTTCAGTTTCTGAAGTGCTTCCACTTTCTTTTCCTGGGGACAGAGACCCTGAGGAGTAATCTCATGCCCCAAGAAATAAACACGGGTTCTACACCACTGTGCTTTCTGAAAGGAAAGTTTTGCTCCGGCGGCCCTCAACTGGGTCAGAACATAACGGATCTCCGCTATGTGTTCCTCCACAGATGAACTTTTGATGAGGACATCATCTACATAAGCCAGGTTACCCCTCGCACCCAGGTCGGGCATGGCCTTATGTAGGAAAATATTGAACTCATTACCGGAGTTAAGGTATCCGAAGGGAGTCCGGGTCCATGTATATTGCTGGCCCCCAAAGGTAAAAGCCAGTTTGTATTGGTCCTCCCTGCTGACAGGCACGGTCCAGTATCCATTGGTCAGGTCTATTGCAGTGAATACCTGTGACCCCTGAATCTGGGCCAGCCCTTGGTCAATGTAGGGAAGAGGCCATTGGGAAGTATGGACCCGTTTGTTGAGCTCCCTAAGGTCAGCGCAGAGTCTCCACTGGCCGTTTGGCTTTAATATTCCCAGCACCGGATTATTGAAGGTGCTGTGGACTGGACGGATTATTCCCCGGGACTCAAGGTTCTTAATTATTTCAGTAAGGGACTCCATTGATGCGAGAGGCAAGCGATATTGCTTCACAAACACTGGAATCATGCCAGGGTCCGTGGGGATTGTTGTTGTGTGGATGTCGGTGCGACCACAGTCATATGAGTCTACCGCAAAGAGATCTTGGAAATCCAAGAAAACTTGTTTCAACTTTTGCTTTTGTTCCAGAGTCACACAGGCATCAGCTAGGTTGAATCTCTCTTCCACCATCTGCCTGAAGCCTGGAAAGACTTCTGGTTTGGCTATTTCAGCGGCTTCCTCCAGCTGGGTGGAGAAGTCCCTGGTCAGAGTGCTGATTTGGACTGGAGGCTTCAGGTGGGAAAGGCAGCCCTCATGGACCTGGAAAATCACCTCATCCCTCCTGAAGTCACAAGGCACATCTTCCTTACCATAGGGGCAGGAAGTGTACACCAGGAAGTTCCCCCCATGCCGGGTAAAAATCCTGTCTGGTGTTGTATTGTCATCACTGTCACTGTCAAAGCAGTCCTTGGGGATTGGCCCTAACAGTTCATTACCTAAATCTATGGAAAAATGTCGGTCATCAATCGCCATTCCAATAATGGTGCCTGCGGCTAGAGTAATACTCTTTAAGTCGCTGTTATCCACCTCTATTGGAATGGTGTCATGTTCTATGTTGACTAATGGTGTTGGGTTTACCCCCAACCCTTGCTGTTGGAGAGAAGCATTTAGATGTATATAAGCATCAGGGTTTTGCAAATGTTGTCCTCTTTTAACTTTCACTTCCAGGGAGAATTGTCGGGTCCTTTCTGGGATGGTGACTTCCTCTTTGATCTGAATTTCAACTGCATAAGGTAGCAATTGAGCTGACCTAAATGCTTTTTCTTGATCATCAAAGCCAATGGGATTATCCGCTAATCGGGACCAAGCTTTGAAGTTTATTAGGTCCAAACTAATGGCAAAGCGATTGAGAATGTCACTGCCTAAGTAAAAGGCGGCAGTGACGTCTCGCACGACCCAACAATTATGGACTATGCTCTTGTTGCCAATGGAGATTTTGAGCATACACCTGCTTGGCAGGAGATGTTTGGAATTAGGTGCTTCCAGGTCCATTTCCCATTTGTCTATCAGTTTGAAGGTGGGAATGGCTGAATCTTTTGGGAGTTGGCGGAACATGGCTTCGCTGATGAAGCTCTTACCGTTGTTCACACACACTCGAGCGAGAACAGCATCCTTCCCATCATTTAATTGGACAGGGATGAACAACTGCTCTCCAATTTGCTGAATATCAGCCAGGCTCTGAGCTGATTTCACATCTTTCTGGACTATAGGAGTGGGAGTTTCTGATTGTGGATTAGTAAAGAATTTCAGAGTGTTTCCTTCCAGCGTGGAGTACCACTTTAGACTGGAAGGAAGGTTGATTTTCAGAAATAGAGAGGACCCTCCATCACCAGTCTGTTGTCCTACTGCTATTACTGTCACGTCTGGAATTTGGCTATTCTGGAAGTGAAATTCTACTTGGTCAGATTTTTGTTCAACCATGTGGCAGGTGCCGTTTAAACTAACATGGTTGACACTCTGTTTTAATTTTATTGGTCGGCTAGTCTGACCTTGTTTACACAATCTATTAGGGTGACAACCTTCTCAGGAGGTCATTCCCTAGTAAACAAGGGGTGCCCTCTGGAGTCACAACAATGACTGGGTGTTTCAACTTGTGTCGCCCAATTTTAATGTCCAAATCTGCCGTCCCCTCAACGGGAATTTCCTTCCCGTCAAAGTTCTGCAGTTGTCCAGGAAGAGAGGTGAGAGGAATTTGGTAATTCTCTCCCCTTCCTGCATTCAGTTCGTCAAAGGCCCTTCTGGACAGAAGGGTAGCTTGAGATCCCGTGTCCACCAGCGCCAAAATTGTCCCCTGCCCCTGTACTTGGACCGGGGCATAGTATCCTCCCTCCTTCTCCTCAAGGGGGCACAGATAATGCACATTTTTGGACAACTGGTGGGCTAACTTTCTGGTTTTGGACATTGCAAGAGAAGAAATTTGGGCAGACTTCTGTGGAGAGCCTTGGGAATCTGAAAGAAAAAGTTGGCAACTGGAGATTAGAGCCATTGTGGGTTCCCCTGGCTCCGGTTCTGGGCCGCCCCCCCCTTTTTGGAGGCAGTCATCAGGATGGGTTTGAACCAGGGGATTTTGGTATTGTGGGTTCTGGGATGAGATGATGGGCGGCGGTAGCTCAGTCTCCATCTCTCCCCAGTCTGGATTGGCATCCCTTGGGACCCAATTTTCTTTGGGAGGAGTTCCCCCCTCTCTGAAGGAGAAGATCCTTTTCCCAGGATCCTCTGAGGATCCCTCTCCCTCAAATTGGAAGATCTGTACCTCCTCCTCAAAGTGGGTCTGTTTGGGTCCTTTGTTTCTCCTACCCCCCCTCTGCTCCTTGGAAGGCAGGCTTTCAGGGGCAAGAGATTTTGTTTCCGGTTCCTGGGTTTCCAGGGGCTGTTTACAAGTGAGGAAGGAAGCTTCTTCCAAGGCTTTACACCCCCCTTCCCTTTGTGCCTCCTCCCTGGGAACCGGTGAGTTATCGGGGTGCTGCCCCCGTCATTGTTCTGGGGCACCAGGTCCAGAGTTGGGTGCGTTCTGCGCCAGCATGCCGATCTGAGGGTTCTGCTGAGCCCTCAGTATGTGACCCAGATCCCGCGCCATGTTTTGAACCTGGCGCTCTAACTGGGAAACCCGCTCAGGCTGATACGGGGCCCTGTTTTCTCCCCTGGGCTGATCCCGGGAAGGGTAGCTATCCCTTCTTTGGTAGTACCCCTGGTTGGGAAGATTTGGATACCCCTCCACCCTTGGCCTCCCCTCTCCCGGATTCGGTTGTCTGGGCTCAGGGAATTGGGGAAAGAAGGATGGATGATTTTGGGGTTGGAAGTTGGGTGGATACCTGGGGAAAAAGTTCTGCCCAGGATTTGGAGAATTTCTGCCCTCCGGTGGGAAGTTAGGAGGGAAGTTCCCTGGGTTAGGTGCTTGGCTGGATCCCCCCCCTTGGGTTGGAGGAGTCCACACATAACCCAGGATGGGTCTGTTTCCCTTGTACCGGGGGCTTACATAATCAGGAGAGCGAGGGACCCCATTTGTGGGGCTGCCTCCCTGGCTCCCTGTCTGTGACTGGCCCGAGGACCTTCTGGGCCTAGCATTATTAGGTGCAGGTAGGTTTTTAGGGCCCCCCATCTCCAACTCTAAAACGGGGGTGACCTTTACCTCTGCCACCTTGGCAGCAGCAGGGGTGTTGTTGGCTTTGGGGTTTTTGGGCGCATTATTTTTATTTTCTATTGGCTTCTGCACCTCATAGATCCGGGTCGCCTGTTCAATGACCCAGTCTAAAGATCTTTTCTCATGAAAATCCCTCACGAGCTGGGTCATTATGTATTTGGGCAAGGCATGGAAAAACGTATTAATAAATTCTCTGCTATCCGTGCGCACCCTTCTTGTGGTCTGTGCAAAAGCACGCTTTAACTCCTGCACAAATTCTTGTGGGGCCTGATCCTCCCCACATTGTAAATTGTAGGCTGCCTTGCGAGCCTCTTGAGTATTTCTATGAGTAGAAAAATGTTTCAAGATGGCCGCCTTATAGGTGGACCATCTTAAATGATTTTGGTCCTCCAGCCCCGCAAAGAAACTGGAGTATTCCGGGGAGAAGGTCCACTTTACATATTGAATACAGCTTTGGCTGTCCTTCAAATGGAAAGTCTCCATCATTTGCTCAAACAACTCTAAGTGCTCCCAAACAGAATACTTGGCGTTCTTATGATAAGGCGTGATGACGCTCCTGATTGCCTTAATCTGCTTTAAGGGGTCCTTAAGCAAGGCCCTTTTTGTCTTATTGGCCCTTTTGGTCCGGTTAACCCTGGTCCATTCATCTTCTGACTCAGAGGCACTGCTCCCAGAGGTTCCCGTCTGTTCTTCCAGGTTTTCCCGGATTCTGCGAGCCTGGCTGGCAGAATGTGGGGACCTGGTCTCCTGTGTCCTGTACCGCTCAGAGGAGTCTTCAGATCCCTCCTTGCTGCCAGGATTTGATGGGTACCCCCCCCCACTGACCTAACTGGGCAGAGGTTTTCAGGATGCTCTTAATGGACCTACTCTCCTGGGGTTCCCCATCAAATTGCACTGTGCTTGGGTGCCCATACCCGGATGCCCGCCCCTCCATTCCTGGGTGGTACTGGCCTATGAGCCCCATGCTTCTGGCTGGATAGTAATCTGCCATCCCTGTGGCCCTGTGCTCATGTGCGCCAGGGGACATGGGGGTGGCAGAGTCCAGGGACTGAGAGAAATAAAGGCCTCTGGTACTAGGGCTCCTGGGGTTATGCTCAGGAGTTTCTCTTTCCCAGCGAACCTCATCTCTATCCGCCCCTGCTCCCTGTTGCAATGCAAGAGCCTGCGCCTTCAGTTCCTCAGTTAAGGCCTTACTAGCCTCTATCAGTCTCTCCTGCATCGCTACCTGTTGTTGGAGTCTATCATTGTGCTGGCAGAGAGCCTCATTCTCTCTCTGTGCCTCCTGATTGGTCCTGGAGCACTGGGCCAGTCTTTGCTGCAGGAGGGTTACCTCCTGAGCTTTGTCCCTATTGGCCTGCTCCTTTCTTGCAGAGCATCATCCACCCTCCTGGTGTGTTCTAACAAGTTCTGGCGTTCTTTTTGGAGGTCACCCAGCCCCTGGAGGGCCAAGTGATTTTCTTCTGTTTTTCTTTTTAAATGGCAGACTTTCTGGCCTAAGGCGTCTCTTTCCTGGCTAAGAGCCTGCATTTGTGCCGCCAGGTCGTCCCTCTGCCTTTGAAAGGCACCAGCTTTCTGGCGTTCTTCATCAAACTCTGCCTGGGTATCCAGGTCTTTCAAAATCAGCTTGTTGCTCTCTGCCTTCACTCTATCTAGATTACTTTGCAGGGTGGCTACCTGCTCCGTGCATGCCCTGTTAAAGTCTAATTGTTGCTCCAGCTTTTTCTGGCTCTGCAGTAAGGAGTCCAAACTGTCTTGGTGCTCCTTCTGCAGCGCCAGAAATCTAGTATCCTGGTCAGCCTTTTCCTGTTGCAGTATATCCATGTCCTCCTTTATTTTAATGATATACTGCCTTCTATCATTTTCTGACTCCTGGCTCCTCTGCAGCCTCTGCTCAGAAGAGTCCAGATCAGATTGGGCCTTCTGTAATGCCAGCAGTTGCCTACTCGCCAGATCTTGGCCTTCAGCACATTTGTCCTGCATGGCTCCCATATGTAAATATAAATATGCCGCTACCCTGGCAATCTTGTTGTGCTCATCCTTGGCCTTAGAGGACATATATAGTTCACTCAGGGCCACATGTAAGGGACCCTGGTCTCTCCATTTATCTGACCCTGTTTCCGTGATCTGGGGTGTGATGGCCTGCAACCAGACTGTTTGGTCCTGGTGAGTCCACTCACCTCTCACAAATAACTTATGTAAGAAGTGCTCTCTGGCTATTTTCATGTCTACTAAGGTCGTCATTCTAGAGATTGGTCTCTGTCCTGACTTACAGAAGTTTGTATTTTATTTTTGCAAAACAGACCTTTTCCTTAGAGCGTTCCTTTGAGTAGTGCTTTACAGCGTAACACAGCGTGGTGATCCGACCGGATATGTGTATCTGGTCAGCTGGCACGCTGTATTAATCTGCACAAATGGTAGATCTAACCCAAACGTCCCGCTCGAGCCCCCAATTTGTAAGAGGATTCAATTCAATACTACAGCTAAGTCAATGCCTAGTCTGGGATACTGAATGGAAACCCTTATTGACATATCTTTATGTCCAGTTCATGCGTTCTGGATGACTACCCCTATATAACACCCCTCTCTTGGAATCCCCCTGACCCCACTGAGCCAAGAAGTAGTTCTGTTTTGCAAGTTTAAAAGGTTTATTTGATAATTTAAACAATAGATATATATATCACACTTTATAATAAATTAATAATTGAATATCACACTTAATCTGAGCAGTAATCAATAATGGATAGTCTGGCACTAGCACACTTGTGAATAGGAACAGAAGAATAAAGTGGTAGAGAATGCTTTATATAAGTTCAGATGGATGTAATGTTGAATGAAAATGCAATACAGAAAATACTCAATATGATTTCAACAAAACAATGTAATCACTTTTCTCTGGCAATCCCCTCCCCCTTTATGCAATGCAAGGAAATGGAAGGAAAGCACACAGTTCTCAGAAATGCAATCAAATGTAATTCAGTTCACCCCAGCAAGCTTAGACTAAAGAAGTTTGAAACACAGGCCCAAAATGCTTTTACATGTGCTGGCAATGAAGTGAAAAATATGCTAAAATGCTTTTAATTCCCTCTAGAGGTTCAGGGTGAGTGGTATCTAGTTAATATTAGTCCAGGCTCACTCTTGCAATGATTCAGGGATGGTTCTTACGAGGCAAACAAATTTTTAGCAGGGACTGCAAGTCTCTAAGACAAACGGTCACAGAGATATGAGCGATATGGTAAAGGTCGTTTTTCAGATTTTAAATTTTAAAGTTCAAAAAGACAAGTGACAGCTAGCAACTAGAAAATGACAGGTGACAGTTAGGAGGCAGTTCTACTTAGATTAAAATATATTGAATTATATTATTTTAACTAAGAGATTGGTTCTCCACAGTTCTGCTAGGTACTCACAATATATTTAGAAATAGAATGGGCCTCGCCACGGATCTGGTCAGGTTTTGGACTGGACTCCGGTTCAGCTCTCTGGTTCTGCTAACAGCGGTCTGGGTCAGCTCTACTCTGCTGGTCTGGTCTGGTCTGGGTCTCTGAAGGTGGATAGATTGAAGTCTCTATGTTGGCTCTCTGAAGGTTGATGGAGGTAAAGTATGGATTTTCCCGGCAGAGCGTCCTGCAGCAAATGGATTTGAAGGTCCCTATCTGTCCTGACTGTCTGCTTTTATGTGTTTTGAAAAATGAGTGTGTGTGCAGCATCACTAGGCTCTACCCCTCTCCACTTGTCATTGGCCACTTCCTCCTCTTCCCCTTGATTGGGGGAATGAAATGAAGTGTCATCATGATGAGGTCTGTTTATGATACAGAGAACCCACCCCTGCCAACTTTACACACAATCTATATTTGCTCAAAAAGACATATTTGCACAGGTACACATTTGTTTAAAATTACATGCACCCATCATGCATTTACTGATGGTATACCCTGTCCAAATCTGCTCTTCCTGGGAGCTTGCATTCAGAAATGGCAATATTTTTCACTTTTTGGTCAAGTTACCAATATCAGATTCTTACTCAAATTTACCCAAATGTGTGCAAGGCATGCAGGCATTAATTGATGATGTATCAGACTTTTCACATGCAGACATTTTAAGTAATACCCTCTTAACTGCTAGCTTGCCCCCAGATCATGCCACCGGTTCTAAAAACCTCTTAAAATGTGGGCAGAAAAATCACAAGAATTATGGTATCATTTAAATAATTATGACAAGTCCGTACTATGAGTTATTCATCTTTTTCTAAAACCATATTCTGGCTACAGGGGTGTGTCTTTTCAGGTCACATGTTACAGAAACCAGTCTTTCCACTTTCTTCAAGCTCAGCCTCTGTCTCCAGTTTCTCCCCCTCCCAGTTTCTGCCAAGAGGAAGCCATTTTTATTACCCCTGCAATAAACCATCTGCCTGGGCCCTGGAAGGCCCATTGTTCAAGAGGAAGCCATTTATGGCCACTTCAATAAACCCTCTGCCTGGGTCCTATGTTTAGTCTCTAGCAGTCCCTTGATAATTCAATCAGAGAAGTGTCATATCCCTTTTGGGTGGGAACAGCAAAAGGCAGGTAGGCCTGGGAACACAGCAGTTGTGCAAGCCTCAACTCCTGTCGGGGGTAGCTGGTGGGCAGAATTCAGTTCCTTAAGCCAGGCCCCAGCTAATGTCACTTTTTGTTACCCAGTTTAAGTCAAGACAATGTTTACATATGCAGCTAGAATGCTGATTCTAAGTTCAAAACTATGACATTTAAACAATTGCAACCTATGTGACACTCAAAAGTAGGTCACTCATTTCTTTTAAACATTTAGATTTTTAGTGTCTTTCAGTCCAAATTTACTTAAACTGCTGAAATCCACAGCTCAGCCAGTCTTGTTATAAACCTTCAAGTCACTTCAGAATATAACTTTACATTGTATCCACCTCTCAGTAAGTCTTTCTTTGGCATGCTCTGGGTTCATTTATTCAGTTTTTCACAAAGTCTGGTGGTTTTAAAACGCCGGCTTTCTGATAGTGGTGAGTACTGGTAATGCAACCATTTTTGGGATTTAAGAAAATAAATTCCCCAAAATTCTAGGTTGCTTTTGGCAATCAGCATTGCCATTCCCAATGGTTTCAGACTACGGTGTGGGTAGTCCAATGGTGGTTTTAGGCAGTGCCCTTCTGTGCCCATAACATCGGCAAAAATGAGTGGCAGCCTATTCTTCATGCATTTCCCTGTGCATTTTCTGGGAAGCTCTGGCCATCATGATGTTTTCCATGTCAGTACTGCACAGTTTTGAGGTAGGGCTTGGATGCATGGATAAAAACATCCCACATTCTCCTGTTTTTGTTTCTGTTTCTGCCCCACCTTCCCAGTCATAATTGTATATATATATGAAATAAAGTTACTTTTCTTATATTCTGTTGTAATTACTTTCAGTTCTTTGTGATGAAACCAATTTAGGTGTCCACGGACAGCACGGTTGTTTGGAAATGTTTGTAAAGAAACGAAAATGTAACTGTCCTGAGGACACTAAATCTGTCCGTAATGTTCTCATGCAAGTTGAAAATGTTCTAAGAACACTCGGAGTGTCCTGAAATGTTCGTAAATAAAGGAAAATGGAGGTGTCCTTAAGAACACTATGCCTGTTCGTAGTGTTCTCTAGCAAGCAGAAACTGTTCTAAGAACACTTGTGGTGTCCTGAATTGTTCGTAAATAAACGAAAATGGAGGTGTGCTTGAAACGCTATGTCTGTCCGTACTGTTAGCAAATAAATTAAACTGTGCTAAGAACAAACAGCTGTCCGTAACTGTTCGTTTTACATGTGACGCACTTTTAATTAGTTCAGGACCCGAACACTGTCCGTAGAACATCAACACGCATGCGCAAAACAATGTCCGTACATTGGGTGTCCTGCGGACGGCCGCTACCTTAGCGAACATGCTCACAAAACAATCAGGTGATCGCGCCCACGCTCATCTCGTGCTCTAAATGCGGACACTGTTCGTGTCCCCGAACAGTTTAAAAGTACATTTCCAAGTAATCCACAATATTTCTCATTAAAAAATCACCATACCACAAATCCCACATACTAATCCTAACTTTCCACATAGTTTTTGGGACTTTTCAAACCTTTTTTGATGTTCGATCTGTCTTGGGGACGGCGCGCATGTCTGTGACCCGCGCACAAACACCCCTATATAAGACCACGCCCTAGAGAGCATTCTCATTGTGTTTCTGACTATTCCACAGAGCACACTGCATTTTGCTGTATACTTTGCAGATTTTGAGATTTCCATCTCCATGCCTATGACATCCATGGCTCGACTCTTACCACATGGTGCTACATCTGCCTCAGCACCACCCCCACCCCCTCCACCACCACCATTTCCCCAAGGGCCTGAAGAGGGGAACAGGAGTGTGGATACAGAGGAGGAAGAAGAGGATGACGAGAATGAGGTAGAGGAAATCCCTACTAGCCGCCCGCGGCGTGATTCTTGGGTGTGGCGGTTGTTTACCGTTCATGGGAATGGTCCTAAGACGCGTGCGAACCGTGTCACCTGCAACGAGTGCAAAATGGTACTCAGTCGCGGGAGGCATGGTTCGTATAGCTTTGGGACTACGACCATGAAGCAACACCTGAACTCATTCCACACTGGGGCCATTCACAAGGTTGTACCTTGCGAAGAGCGTAGTAGGTTGATTGCCTCTACTTCATCCTCCGTTTCTGATCCTGTCACCACAAGGAACACCTCTCTGGGACAGCGTCTTCCTCAAGCTGCCTCACAGGCCATACAGAATTCTGATGACCCTCACCTTTCGAGGGTCACAGTTGTATGTATGTACTGTGACACAGTACTCTGTAGGGGGGAGCGACTTCAGAGTGCTTTTTAGACTATCGTCTCAGAGCACGAGAAGACCTGCTCACTACCCAAATAAAACCCACTCTACATCTTCCTCTCTCAGCTCGCCCTTTCTTATCCCTGTGGTTGGTGTCCCCCCTTTTACCCTCCTTTCCCCTCCTCTCCTAGTGTTTCATGTGTAAAAAACCAAAAAAATACAAAATAACAAAAATAAAAAAAAAATAAAGCTCTTTTCAGAGCCACCTTTCACAGTTAAAAAATAGAAGTAACGATAAAGAATGCAGGGCCCTTTCTATTTCTTGAAAGTCTGCGGACAGTTCACAAAAATAATAAAAATTGGGGTGCTGCCCTATTGTAACCATTGCTTTTTTCTCTGGGAGGAAGTGGTGGCTCTGAAAAGAGCCTTTGGGAGGTGTTTGTATGTGAAAAATTATAAATACTTAACAGCTACTTCAAAATAGATGCTGCATTTCTAAAAAAGGTCGCAATGCATTTTGTACATTTCTCAGAAAAATCTGATTGCCAGCATAAGTAAGATGGACTCCATCTCTGCGAAAAATGTATGTACTACGAAACATAATATTTTCATTGTGAAAAGAGAACATGCCAAAATCTCTTAGGAAAGCACAAACAGCCTTATTGACATTACGCCTTGCTTTCTCCATTTGTGGACCACATGAGAAAGAACAAAGCCACATTTGTCTCTGCGCAATCCGTGAAAAAATTACTTTGGAGTTTGGAAACATATCCATGATCTTCTGAAGTCCTTCTTTCATTGCAAATTGCAAAGAAATTCCAGACACATGTCCTAAACTGTTCCCTCCACAATGAATTGCAATTATGTCTGGATGTTCCTCTAGCTTCAAAGTTGCACAGAGAGGTAGCAAGTCCAACCACTTCATTCCAAGCACTCCATGCCAGTGCACTTCCACATGTGGGAATCCAAGATCTATAGATACTCCACAGCTTTCTGCTTGCACGTTCAACCAATGTATCCACGAGTCTCCCAAAATCCACACAATCTGTTTTTTGAAACACTCAGCCATAGCTATCTGTTCTTCTCTCACCAAAAAGAATATCAGAGAAAACCTCTCCTAGCACAACACACTCACTAAACTTTACTGACCAATCCCTTGCTACATTCAATCTCATTTGCATGCCTCCCCACCCCAAATTTCCCAGATGTAATACGCGGTGTCCTGGAACTACCGCCATGTCCGCGAACCTATCGTAACATGGACAGCCCTTCTACCATTTCCACTTCACTCTCTGTGCCATTCCCTCATTGGATGTAGCTAAGAAATCACATGACCATCCACCAGTCAAATGCACGACCTCTACATGTAACTGCATCATCATAGATCATCACTGCAAATGTACGGTGAATCTCTCGGACCACAAGTCTCATACCATTGGCAACCACGATCTACGAGAAATACTAGACACATCTCCAAGATTTCTACTTGCAGCTTCGTCCATATCCATATGCATGAACACAAACTACAGGTATGCATATTTTCTATACAGTACATGAACACATTTTCTAACCGACTTTTACCTTGTATAATCTGTAAAATGAATCTACGATCATTTTTTCACTATCCTAAAATGAACTGTGACTTACAAACCTTTATACTGTTTAATTTCTTCGTACACACACACACACGCAAATAATGTTAAACTAATCTTTTTCAAATAAAATATATAGACTACATATAATCAAACAAAATTACATGCACACTCTATGATCAAATCTCAAAGAATAATATTTGTACAAACACATATTTGGTTTTACTTTTTTTAGTTTATATAATTACTTACATTTATATAGGACAAGCAAGCTATGACATTCACTCACTATTACGGGGAAAAGCAGGCTATGACATGGACTCACTATTACGTGGAAAAGCTTAGTTGCAGGAATAGTGGTATACAGTGGTACATTATGAATTTAACAAGCCATAGTGAAGATATTTTCTTTCCTACAGTTAGTCATAAAATAGTTTTAATGGTTTTAAGGAAGGCGCTGAGCATTTCAATTTAAAAAATCTATGTCTAAATTAAAAAGAGTGCTATATACAAACCAAATTACTAATTTCTTTCTTTTACAATTGCAGTGAAGACAATTCTCCTGAAAAGAAGCAGCCGAATTGGAACTACAAAGAACAACTAAGAAGCAAACTGCTCATTTTAGAAAAAAAGTAAGTAGAATGTTACCATAATATTTGAATTATTACTCACACTGTAAGCTTAATTCATGCTATTTCTGTGCCTAAAAATAGAGATTCTGCACCATTCTGACCAAAAATCCCCCCGTCTTAAACAGTGATTTACTGGCAGAATGGCCAACAAATTCCTATTTTTCGACACACAAATTACCCAACTCAGCCGCTAGAATTTAGATGTTGTAGAAAAAACAACTGTTTTAATTGTATAGCTTTAGATATACTATTTATACTTCTCCACACCACTAGCTTACTTTTTTCTGTCATCTGAACCCCAGTTTAGTAACACATTAATTCAAGAATAGCCATCCCTACTAGTTGTACTTCCCAATGTACAATCACACACCATTACATACATCTTTATCACCTTACTCAAACACTCATGGACACACCACACATGCTTTACAGAACACCCCAACCCATACCTTCTGTATTTTTTTCAACAGACCCTAAATAATGCCTACCAAAAAGCAACTCCATAGAAAGGGACGCAGAAGTAGAGCAAATGAAAAGAAACGTCTCCAACATAAACATCCATCTATAGCAGAATTTGTAAAAAAAAGTTGAAACACAACAGCTAATACAGTCATGTAGTGAAACAGAAGAAGTTTCTAGTACAAAAACTTTCCCTCCTCTATTAAAAAGTAAAACAACCCAAAAAACAATTAACAGAAAATCAACTATCGCTACAAATAAAATTTCTTCTATAAATCTTGATATAGTGCAAAGTAAGCATACCAAGAAAAGTATTTTAGCCAAAATGTTCCGTCACAAAGTCCTTCAAAATCTTATGAAAACAGGAGAGAGACCAGGTTCAAGACTTCAAACCTATCGTAAGGAAAGTAATCTTAGAAGCGTTGACAGACAGTGCACTTCTTCTCAAAACAAAGTTATTTATTTTAGTGTTAAACAGAATGAAACCACTAACAAAACTAATAACTAAATTACAAAAAAGACTTCTCAATAAACGAAATGTCAACAGAAATAACTTCTTAAATATCTGTGGAGGTGAATGGAGCCACACTATAACCACAGAACCATAATGAAGAAGCCTACAAACAAAAGCAAACAAATACAATTGCCATACATAGCAGTGGTCGAGGTTATGAAAAAGTTAATAATACCATAATGGAACAAGAAGAACTCCTTACAAAATATGCCCTGGAAACGTAGATTTACCCCTCCATTCAACTGAATCAGAACATCTAGTGTACAAATGGCCATGCACGTCAATGTGTAACATTCCCAAAAAAATGTTCAAGTCTTTACGCCAATTCCTCAATCAATATGTGAAAAGCAAAGACAAAATCAAAATTAAACTACTGCAAAATATAGATGCTTGTCCAATACGCAAGTACACAGGACTACAAGGACATTCCTGCATTACAGGACCTACTTGCAAAACACCCTTCCATGATATCAAAAGGATATCAACACATCATGCAAGTATAAGAAATCTAGTTTATAAACTGTACTATGCTAAAAGTCCTGCTTTAGTACTAGCCAATTTAAATAATATTCTTCTACATGGTACAGCAAAAGACCTCCTAGAAGAAATCGACTATATCCAGACAAAATATTTTGGAAGTGAAACCCACTTACAAGATGAATTAGCTGTCAACCAACTTCGTAACAATTCTGCACATGGCAACCTTTCACTACAGACATACAAAAAAGAAATACTAAAATTTGAAAGTACTTCAGCTGAAGTACCAAACCACGTGTGTGTATGTTGCCGCAGAATTTTATATAAAAGTAGCACAAAAACTATAGACCTATCATACAAAATAGAGGACAATGAAGATTCTAAATGGTTTGAATTAGCTCTCTACCTTATAGCAGAAAACAAATACGAAATAACTGACCCCATAATACTTTGCACTTACTGCACTACAAAACTTGACAACAACCAAACTCCTTCACATCCTATGATAAATAACTTGGAATTGTATCCACTACCAAAACCCCTTCAACAACTTAATTTATATGAGAGCATCATAATTCAAACAGTGCACCCATTTCAAGCAATAATACGCCTTCAACCAAAAACTGCAAAATTACCTCCCTCTGAATTAGTGAAAGGTACTCGTGGAAAAGTAGTGTATTTACCATTAGACCTAAAAGAAAATGTGCACACTCTCGGAGTGCAACGTCCAATGCAGCAATCTTTAATTATCTTGGTAAATGGAGTACCTACAAAAGACAAAATATATTGGCAACAACTGGTAGATTTACATAAAGTTAGAGAAGCCCTACAATATCTTAAAGAGAACAATGAATATTACAAAGAAGTTAATATTGAAGAAAACTTGCAAGATACAAGTGAAATAATTGAACAGACACAAGATGCTGATCAATTTGAGCTCCTAGATCCTGCTACAATATCAAACACTTTAGACCATTATACAATTCCTCCATTGCACTCTAATGACACCATAGAAGATGCACTGGAAACGTACCAAATGCGTCAAACTAAAGGATCACCAATCAGCATATGGGAAAAAAGTATAGGAGCACGTGCTTTTCCTCTACTCTTTCCTACTGGCAAAGGAGGAAGATACTATGATAGACCTATTCAAATATCAGCATCAGAATATCGCTCATTACGAATGTATTCTGAAGAGCCCAGATTTCGACAAAATAAGAAATACATATTCCACCTACTCTTTGAAAGTGAACTAGCAACTAATTGTTACGGAGTTGCACAAATATTAAAATCAGGATCACACTTTCAAAATATGACAGCTACACAATTATTACAAAAAGTTCAACTAAAAGATGAGGTTTTACAAGCAGATCTTACAAATCTATTAGCAAATATGCGTAGTACTAAAGAGTACTGGTTTCGATGTCATGGAGATGTACGTTGTATGATCAGAAACCTTGGCCCACCCACTTGGTTTCTTACATTAAGTTGCGCAAAATATGCATGGGAAGATTTACATGCTTTCCTACGCATATCAAACGAAAACAAAACAAACATAGATATACTAACACGTGGAGAACTTTGTTCACAGGATCCTGTTAATGTTTCACAATATTTTCACCATCGCTTCATTGCTATGCTACATTTTATTTGTAACAAAACTGTTCCTCCCCTTGGAGAAGTGCAACACTTCTTTTGGGGAAAAGAATACCAAGCCAGAGGAGCACCACATATCCACATGCTTTTATGGATTGAAGATGCTCCTAAATTTGGTCAAGACAGTGATGCAACTGTTTTACAGTTTATTGAAAAATATGTCACTTGTGAAATTCCATCAGAATCCACAAATAGTGATCTTCATGCAAAAATTTTACAATTCCAAAGACAAATGTGGCAAATATTGTCGTCGCAAATACAAAAACAAAGGGAAATACTACACCAAATGCCGATTTGGTTTCCCTAGACCAGTCACAAATACAGGTCAAGTGAACAACCTCATGCCTTCAGTTAGACATAGGGCCTCATTACGAGTCCGGCGTTAACCGAGGTGGTAAAACCGCCTGATTAACGCCGAACTTGTATTACCATTCCGCCTCCGTGATTCCCAGAATTACCGGGGCATTACAACCCCGGTTTTCCGGGAATCACAGAGGCGGAATGGTGTAAATCCCCATTCCCATTGAGTCCTATGGGACTCGATGGAAATGGGTGTTAGGCGGAAACCTGTGCAGTTCCCTCTGGGACCACTGCAAAAGATTTAGGACTACAGGTGTTTGGCAGTAAACCCACTTGGTAGCAGTCTGTACCACACAGATTCACTCGGTAGCTGTGGCTGAGCAGTCAGACTTCCCTCAAGAAGAGTTAAGCAGTATGAGGAGTATACAAAATAGGGCAATTCTTCACAGTAAGACAAGCAAACACGGAACAAGGCTTCAGTGTAAAGATATAAAGGTATTTATTTATAACGGCACATCTATAGAAAACACTTTGGCACTATCAGGGCAAATACTTCAATTACAATTACTCTACGAAGAAAACAGATCAATCCCCCTAACAATAGTTCGACAAGTCTAGGTTCTACCAGCATCACTTATTTGCAGACAGAGGTGTATGCTTCAACCTAGATGGCACCCTAGTATTCGTTAGGACGGGAGAGAAAAATAAGCAGGTTATGAAATCAACACGGTTCCAATACTTAACGGACAAATGCAAGGCAAGAAGACAAGAACCACGGTAGATCATAAAGTTCAGAGGCCAGGCCCACTCGGAGAGAAGCAAGGTGATATGTCCCAAAATGTCTCTTAGTGGAAATGCGTTCGAGTCTTTGTAGAAAATTGTTATCGGAAGATTGGACCAGTTCAGAACAACACGTTAGAGAAAGCTTGGAGGCGACCCTATGGAGAGGCGAGGATTAAGACACCTCACTCTATCCGGCAACAAGGGAAGCCAGGCAGACACAGTACCTTGATTGTGGAGAGACAGCTCTGGCGGGGGCAGTTGTTCCTGGTGGTGGGTGCACGTCCGGTCTTTGCCAAGAGAAGAGAGGATCTCGTCGTCGAAGGAAAGTTGAAGATCGTTGCACCACCAGGGAAGAGACCAGCCGCGGAGTGCTCCATCACAAGGCACCACCTTTTGGTCGCGGTACAGGGGTAGTGGCTATCCGGTTGCCGAGGTGCTCTGCACGGGCAATTCGACCACTACATCCTGAGGCGAAGAAAAAGCAAAAGGTACTCGTTGTTCCCACCAGTCAGGGGAAGAGACTCTCCGGCAGGGAGATCTCCTCTGTCGTCGGGAAGTGGTGAGTCGGTTCAGCAGAGCTCCACCAGAGGTGTCGTCGTTGCAGGTCGGCTCAGCTTTACCCTCGTCGGATTCTTAGGTCCTGTGGCGACTTCTGAAGATCCAGTCCCAAAAGCCCTGCTTTTATGCAGAAAACCCCCATTCATTCAGCCTAGCTGTCAATCAACACACGCTAAGTGGTTAGCGGGGAGGCTCACCTCTTGGGCCAATCACACCAGAGTGCGACTGGAGTTGGCAAGGCAAATCGGTCCAGGGTGCCTAAACCCCCTCCCACATCCCTGTGGTAACCCAGACAGAATGACACCACTTTGGAGGGTCTCTGTACAGAAGCCCGCCAAAAGTGGAACAAAGGGCTCGACCTTTGGTTTAGGAGTCACAGAGACGAACACAGACGCCATTTTAAAAACCGAGTTCTGGCAGAAAATACCAACCGATAGACTTATTTAAGATAAGTAGACCGGTGGTATGTTAGAGACTAACAAGAAAAAGTATCAATCTCCAACAATGGGAAGAATCCCATAGGGTTATATTCGGGGTCGAACATAACAAGTAGTTTCCACTGCCACCAGCCAAAACTCGACGAGGGGGGACGGGACAGTGCCCCCTCGAATAACAGACCCAGGAGTAATCGAATTACCCCTACTAGTACGTCTACAATAGGATGGTTTGTACTAGTTCTGTTAGTAAATCTAGGTCTGGTAAAGCCAATGGTGACTTTACATGCCCGGGGCGACAGTAGTCAGTCCCCGGGTATGGAGTCTAGGACGGAGGTCCGCTAGAACGCCCCAGTGTTACGGCACGTAGGGTGCGGTGTAACACACATAGAAAAACATATGAGACCCTATGGAGTAAAAGACCCCATAGCCCATAGGACACATTGACATTCAAAGGAATTACACACATTCATGTCCAAGAGTGGGAGAAAAAGAGTCTCACTCTTGGCAGGATGGAAAAAACAAACTCCAGAAATCCAGCAAAGCTGCTGGGGGACTCACTAGGTTAGGAAATTCAGCCTAAACAGAGAATTCTCCCTAACACTCGCCCCCCCCAGACTAAGGGACAGGAGGATTTAATCCACTCCTGGATGAATCTCATACCTCTAGTCGATGACATACATCCTAGAGAGACCATCAGCATTTTGGTGGTGACACCCTGACCTGTGCTCAATGGTGAAATCAAACCCTTGCAGGCAGATCGATCATCTCAATAGTTTTGGCTTTTCCCCTTTCATTTGCATTAACGATCTCAAGGGTTGGTGGTCAGTCTGAATGACAAAAGTAGAACCATACAAGTATGGCCTAAACTTCTTCAGAGCTCACACGATAGCAAAGCACTCTCTTTCGATTGTTGCCCACCTTGTTTCAGGATCCTTCAGCTTGCGGCTGATGAAGCAAACAGGGTGCTCCCTACCTTTCCCATCCAGTTGACTGAGTACGGCACCTATTCCTACATTTGAAGCATCTGCCTGCACAATGAAGTGTTGGCGGTAATCAGGGGCTCTGAGTACTGGGGCTTGGCAAAGAGCCTTTTTCAGGTTTTCAAAAGCCTGATTGCACTCCTCGTTCCATCTAACCTTTTTAGGGAATTTGGGCAAGGAGATGACATTCAGTGGAGAAGCTATGGTCCCATAGTTCTCTATGAAATTCCTGTAGTACCCAGTGAGGCCTAGGAAGGCTCTCACTTGGGTTTGAGTAGCAGGTGTTGTCCAATTTTGCACAGCTTCAATCTTGCTGAGCAAAGGCCTTATTTCTCCAACTCCTACCTCATGTCCAAGATAGACTACCTTACTCTGTCCAATTTGGCATTTACTCGCCTTTATGGTCAGATTGGCTCGTCCAAGAGCCTGAAAAACATCTCTCAGGCGGGTTACATGTTCTTCCCAGGAATTGCTGAACACTGCAATGTCATCCAAGTATGCCATGCAGAAGTCCTCCATCCCATTCAGAACCTGTTTTACCATCCGTTGAAACATAGCAGGTGCATTCATCAATCCGAAAGGCATTACCTTAAACTGGTATAAGCCAACGGGGGTAGAAAATGCAGTTTTCTCCTTGGCATGGTCTGTCAGGGCTATTTGCCAATAGCCTGACGTCAAGTCAAATGTGCTGAGGAACTTGGTGGCGCCAAGTTTATCCACCAACTCATCTGTTCTTGGCAAAGGGTGGGCATCAGTCTTGGTGACTGCATTAAGAGCTCTATAATCCATGCAGAATCTAAGTTCTTTAGATCCGGCCTTTGGTACTAACACAACAGTGTTAGGCGGAAACCTATGCAGTTCCCTCTGGGACCACTGCAAAAGATGTAGGACTACAGGTGTTTAGCAGTAAACCCACTTGGTAGCAGTCTGTACCACACAGATTCACTTGGTAGCTGTGGCTGAGCAGTCAGACTTCCCTCAAGAAGAGTTAAGCAGTATGTGGAGTATACAAAATAGGGCAATTCTTCACAGTAAGACAAGCAAACACAGAACAAGGCTTCAGTGTAAAGATATAAAGGTATTTCTTTATAACGGTACATCTATAGAAAACACTTTGGCACTATCACGGCAAATACTTCAATTACAATTACTCTACAAAGAAAACAGATCAATCCCCCTAACAATAGTTCGACAAGTCTAGGTTCTACCAGCATCACTTATTTGCAGACAGAGGTGTATGCTTCAACCTAGATGGCACCCTAGTATTCGTTAGGACGGGAGAGAAAAATAAGCAGGTTACGAAATCAACACGGTTCCAATACTTAACGGACAAATGCAAGGCAAGAAGACAAGAACCACGGTAGATCATAAAGTTCAGAGGCCAGGCCCACTCGGAGAGAGGCAAGGCGATATGTCCCAAAAAGTCTCTTAGTGGAAATGCGTTCGAGTCTTTGTAGCAAATTGTTATCGGAAGATTGGACCAGTTCAGAACAACACGCTAGAGAAAGCTTGGAGGCGACCCTATGGAGAGGCGAGGATTAAGACACCTCACTCTATCCGGCAACAAGGGAAGCCAGGCGGACACAGTACCTTGATTGTGGAGAGACAGCTCCGGCGGGGGCAGTTGTTCCTGGTGGAGGGTGCACGTCCGCTCTTTGCCAAGAGAAGAGAGGATCTCGTCATCGAAGGAAAGTTGAAGATCGTTGCACCACCAGGGAAGAGACCAGCTGCGGAGTGCTCCGTCACAAGGCACCACCTTTTGGTTGCGGTACAGGGGTAGTGGCTATCCGGTTGCCTAGGTGCTCTGCACGGGCAATTCGACCACTGCGTCATGAGGCGAAGAAAAAGCAAAAGGGACTGGTTGTTCCCACCAGTCAGGGGAAGAGACTCTCCGGCAGGGAGATCTCCTCTGTCGTCGGGAAGTGGTGAGTCGGTTCAGCAGGGCTCCACCGGAGGTGTCGTCGTTGCAGGTTGGCTCAGCTTTACCCTCGTCGGATTCTTAGGTCCTGTGGCGACTTCTGAAGATCCAGTCCCAAAAGCCCTGCTTTTATGCAGAAAACCCCCATTCATTCAGCCTAGCTGTCAATCAACACACGCTAAGTGGTGAGTGGGGAGGCTCACCACTTGGGCCAATCACACCAGAGTGCGACTGGAGTTGGCAAGGCAACTCGGTCCAGGGTGCCTAAACCCCCTCCCACACCCCTGTGGTAACCCAGACAGAATGGCACCACTTTAGAGGGTCTCTGTACAGAAGCCCGCCAAAAGTGGAACAAAGGGCTCGACCTTTGGTTTAGGAGTCACAGAGACGAACACAGACGCCATTTTAAAAACCGAGTTCTGGCAGAAAATACCATCCGATAGACTTATTTAAGATAAGTAGACCGGTGGTATGTTAGAGACTAACGAGAAAAAGTATCAATCTCCAACAATGGGAAGAATCCCATAGGGTTATATTCGGGGTCGAACATAACAAGTAGTTTCCACTGCCACCATCCAAAACTCGACGAGGGGGGACGGGACAGTGCCCCCTCGAATAACAGACCCAGCAGTAATCGAATTACCCCTACTAGTACGTCCACAATAGGATGGTTTGTACTAGTTCTGTTAGTAAATTTAGGTGTAGTAAAGCCAATGGTGACTTTACATGCCCGGGGAGACAGTAGTCAGTCCCCGGGTATGGAGTCTAGGACGGAGGTCCGCTAGGACGCCCCAGTGTTACGGCACGTAGGGTGCGGTGTAACACACATAGAAAACATATGAGATCCTATGGAGTAAAAGACCCCATAGCCCATAGAACACATTGACATTCAAAGGAATTACACACATTCATGTCCAAGAGTGGGAGAAAAAGAGTCTCACTCTTGGCAGGATGGAAAAAACAAACTCCAGAAATCCAGCAAAGCTGCTGGGGGACTCACTAGGTTAGGAAATTCAGCCTAAACAGAGAATTCTCCCTAACAATGGGGATCATGGAAATACCGGCAGCATCTCGTAATGTTGCCGGTGTTTCCTCGTCCGCCTGCATGCGGGAGGTGTTAAACCCGCCAGGTCAGACCTGGCGGGAACATCACCTCCCGCCTGCAGGGGTCGGACTCAGGCGGTCCGGAAACAACGGTGGCGGCGGATTTACCGTCACCGTTATTTCCGGACTGCCTGGGTCGTAATGAGGCCCATAGTGTTAAAGGTAAGTCACCTAAAAATACATATTGCATAAAAAGAAAAGAAGAAGAAAAATATATCAATGATTACAATGCAGTCATTGCCTACTTATGGAATGCAAACATAGACGTGCAGTACATTGCAGACAATTCTACTGCAGTTGCACAATATGTCACAGCATACTTAACCAAATCAGAAAAGACAGAGCTCCAAGACCTCTGGAATGACCTGTCATCAGATAAAACAGTGTCTCAGAAATTATACAGCTTGGGCATAAAAATGCTGTCCCATATAGAATGTGGATCCTATGAAGCAGCTGATCGATTAACTGGTACTACATTGTATAGTAAATCTGCAAATATAGTATGGCTAAGTCTTGGTCCAGCTAAATCTAGAAAAAGAGTTCTAAAATCATACGAAGATATAGAAACAATAGCCAAACATGATCCCAACAGCCAACACATTTTAAAAAACAATTTATTGGACACATACTACCCAAACAGGAGTACCACTTTGGAAACCATGAGTCTATACCACATAGCCCAAAACTACACATACAAAAATAATATAAAACCTGATGAACAAAACCGTAAATACAAAGTGACAAACTGTGAAGGCAGCTTAGTAAAACTCACCAAACCAAATTTAATTAATCATATCAAATTGTCATTAAAGACTCCTCAACATAAAGAAGTATATTACATGTCCCTGCTAAAACTCTTTAAACCATGGAGAAAAGAAGAAGAAATACTAGATAACTATGACTCATATGAAGACGCTTTCAAAGCAAATGAAAGCAGTATAACTGATGTAAACTTTGCACAGTACAAAACAATGTTGCACAATGAACAGCAACACGAAGAAGAACTCCAGGCCCAACTAGATAAGGACACTCCTGACAGAAGTCAACCATCTGTCACAGGAAGCCAAGAACCACTGGGAGACCCACTAATAACAAATGAGGCAGAATTAGCTATGATAGAAGTACAAAACACCATGTGTCAGTATGAAGATAAAGAAGACTTAACTATACTAGAAACAAAGCTAAACAATGAGCAACGTAGCATTTTTCAAGAAGTAACAAAAGAAATTGCACATGGTGTACAACATGAAAACAAGGAATGCACCTGTCAAAATTACAAACCTATACTATTGTATGTCAGTGGTGAAGCTGGTTCTGGCAAAACATTCCTAATCAAAATCATCAGTAAGTTCCTTCAACAATTCACAAACAACAAACTGTCAGCTATTGTCACTGCCCCCACAGGTTTAGCTGCCTACAACATAGGTGGTGTCACTTTACACCGATTACTACTCCTGCCAGTAGAACACCAAAACAAATTAGATTATTGCAAACTTTCTGCAGAATCTGCAATGGAACTACACAGAGTATTAAAACAAATGGAAATGCTACTAATAGATGAAGTGAGCATGGTGTCCAACCTAATGTTGGCTTTGATTAACCTCAGATTACAGGAAGTACTCAAAACAAACTATGAAGAGCTCTTTGCAGGAAAACACATTATTGTTTTCGGAGATCTTCTTCAATTGACACCTGTAAAGGGTGAGCCTATTTTTAAAACATTAGGACAAAAACTCTGTCGTAAAACTGTTGGCAGCATTGGAAATGTCAACCTTGGCAACATTTCCAATACAGAGAATTAACACAAAACATGCGCCAATCTGCAGATCTCACGTATGCCAACATGTTAAAAAGTATCAGAGTTGGTATACCTTCTAGAGAAGCAGAAGCAATATTGAAAACCCGGCACATTCATGCACTTTATGGTGATAATACATGTGCTACAGATGTTATGGAACAATTAGCCATCAACAATGTCAATTGTATGGCCTTAATGCCAACTCTTGCAAGCTGTTTCAAATTCAATGAAATCATGTTAAGTAAAGAAATGCAACCAATAATGGAAATTAGCGCCACAGACAAACTAGATGTACATGGAATGACACTACCCATGTGTGACCAAGCCACAGCAAGACTAAACAGTTTAGAAAAATCAATCTCAAACACAGCAGGCTTGGAAAAGATATTAAAATTATCCTTAAACTGCAACGTAACCTTGACGTAGACCAAGGACTAGTTAATGGAGCACTGGGTACAGTTGTTGGCTTTCAAACATACCCACGTGACAACAAAATTCAGTTTGTCAATATTCTCTTTGACAAACTTTCAGAAGTTAAAAGAATAGGACGCTCAACAGCTCGATTCCTTCTCTTCAAAGATATGTATGTACGCAGAGAACAATTTTCTCTAACTCTTGCATACGCAGTCACCATTCATAAATCACAAGGTCTTACCTTATACAAAGCAATGATAGACATTGGTAACACAGTCTTTAAAGAAGGCATGAGCTACGTAGCACTATCATGCTTACGTACACTTGACAGTCTATTTCTAATCAACTTTGATGCAAGTAAAATAAACGCTGATATTCCTTGCATTTTAGAATACAATAGACTTCGTTCACTATACACCCCCCATCTACAAACATATCCTGTTCCATAAAAAGGAACATGTTTTTAAAAGAAAACTAAATCAAACAGAAATGCAACAGGATGTCACTGCAAATCCTCCAAAAAGAGTAAAAGAAACTAAAACTTCATCAAGTACCACAATCAAAAAAGAATCAATTAGGGAAAGTAAACCTGGTACTTCTTCAAAGAAGGAAGACAAACTCCAAAAAAAGCAGTCAGATACAGAACTACATGGTCCATTTAAACTCTCAAATATAGTTGGTGTAAGTTGCTATGCAAATGTAGCAATGAATATTCTATTTCAATTACCACCAATTGTTGAGAACATTTACTTACACAGTGCAGATCCATTGTGTTTGCAAATGTTAGTACTTCACAGAAATGCAGCAAACAATCCTGACAACACGTATAGTGTTTATGGAATAAGACAACAATTGGACTACTGTGCTGGAATGGTGAACTTCACTATAAACTCACAGGAAGATCCACAAGAATTTCTAATGTACTTACTACAAGTACTGGAAAACAAAAACATACCTATGAATGAAATCTTCCAGATTTCATACATGTGGAAACATACATGCACTCTCTGCAACAATGTGACACAGGAACAAATCCCCAATGAGCGCTTTGTGTATATATCAATGCCTAATTGTGAATCCGTTCCATTTCAGCAACTTGTACAAAATGCAAACCACAGTAGATTATGTTCCACCTGCAATTCAGATAATCGCTCCACGTTAGTAATACAAACACATAGTAAATACGTAATACTAATGCTTCTATGTTACAATGCAGATGGTACCAAAAACAACTGCAAGCTGACTGGATTCACACATGGTCAAATATCACTTGGTAGGAAAACCTTCACAACAATAGGTATCATCTACCACGCAGGAGCCACAACCAACTCAGGACACTACCCTGCATATATAAAAAAGAAATGTGGATGGTTTGAATGTAATGATAGTACCATTACTCTAAAGCAGAGATTACCAGCAAATTTTACAAACGCTAATTTAATGTTCTTAAAACCAAAATTTGATAACTAAACTGTACTTAAACCTTAAGTACACTTGTAGTAAAAAAAAATATAAACTGTCACAATATTCCAAAAGCTATCTAACTGCCCAAAGATGCTACAACAACTAAACAGATAAATTAGGACTACTCAAATAAATAAAAAAATAGACAGTTAGAATACGCCAATTGGTATCTAACTGTCCCAAAATTTAGAAATATTCAAACAGATAAATCAATACCACGTAATTGTATCAAAAAATAAACAGTTAGAATACACCTACTGGTATCTAACTGCTCCAAAACTGTACAATATCCAAACAAATACCTAATATCTTACTGCTCCCAAAAACTGGAACAATCCAATGTATAAAGCATTAGCCAGAAACAACAAGTAAACACTGAAAACAAACAAACAAATAAACTGTAGCATAACAGAAAAAGTTTTTTTTTAATCCAACATGGATTTTCTTTCTCCCACAGACCCAATGATTTTAGCAACAAACACAGAAACTGAGCAAATTGCACAGTACTCTCGTTTGTCATCGACTAAATATGAGGGTCAAAATAAAAGAAAAAATGTTGATTGTACAATGTAATAACTCTTTATAAAATACTAATACTAACATGCTATTTTCTTTTATCACAGAAATGAACAAGAAAAACATGGACTCCCGTTACTAAACCAAATAGTAAGTATAACATCATAAATACAACCATCGCAGCATATCACACCCATACTGGCTTATAACATTGTTCCTTATAAATTTGTTTTTGACCCAAAGTTATAAGCCACTCTGAGTGTGATATGCTGCGGTGCTTCTGGCCAGGGCATACACTCTTGGGTGCATGGCATATGACTGTGATATGCTGCAGAGCTTCTGGCCAGGGCATAGACTCTTGGGTGCATGGCATATGACTATGTCACACCCATAGATTCAAGCATTGCAACCATTTTAATGTCTGCGGACACAAGGAAGGTCCTAGAACACATTCAACTTGCCAGAGGACAATACGGACAGCGTCCTCAGGACACCCCCATTTTCTTTGTGTACGAACATTTCAGGACACCGCAACTGTTCTTAGAACACTTTCAGCTTGCCAACGAACAATACAGACAACGTCTCCAGGACACCCCCTGCGAACATTCCAACACCCTACGAGTGTTCTTAGCCACTATGAGTGTGATATGCTGCTATACTTGTGGCCAGGGCATAGACTCTTGGGTGCATGACATATGACTGTGATATGCTACGATACTTCCAGCCAGGGCATAGACTCTTGGGTGCATGGCATATGACTGTGATATGCAGCGGTGGTTGTGGCCAGGCCATAGAGTGTTGGGTACAGGGCCAAATGGCCATGCACCCAACATTCTATACCCTGGCCACAACCACTGCAGCATATCACACCCTTAGATTCAAGCATTGCAACCATTTTAATGTCCTCGGACACAAGGAAGGTCATAGAACACATTCAACTTGCCAGAGGACAATACGGACAGCGTCCTCAAGACACCCCCATTTTCTTTGTGTACGTAAACACCGCAAGTGTTCTTAGACACTTTCAGCTTGCCAACGAACAATACACACAACGTCTCCAGGACACCCCCTGCTAACATTCCAAGACCCCACAAGTGTTCTTAGAACACTGTCAACTTGACACCGAATCCATTCTGTTTATTTACGAACATTCCAGAACAGCCGTGTTGTCCGCAGACAAATCGAACACAACAAAAGCGTCTAGCACATAAAAAAAATACAACATTGAACCTATCTCATACTCCCCCACCCTCCCCAAACACTCTTACACACCAACACACGCCACTAAATACAATTTTTAATTCAAGTTTCACCGAGCTGTCCGAGGTCGGCGGCGAATGCAAGATGGCGGGCGCGACAGAAAATCTGACGTGCATCACGCACCACACCGCCCAATCAGCGAACACGTCGCATGTCCGCGGACATGACGCAAGCCCATGGGCCAATAGTGGTGCTGTCCGTGGAGCGAACAGGGAAGTCCGTCCGCGAAGCGAACACAGATATCACTAATTTTTTTGCCTTACATTTTGGTAATTTTTAAAAGAACTACTGGACGGATTTACACCAAATTTGCAAAAGCACGCTTTCTGGACCAAGCCGCTGCTCCTGCCTCAAATTTGGTGTAAATCCGTCCAGCGGTTCGGGCTGTAGCCGTGCGCAAAGTTTTTTCCCATTGTGTCTATAGGAAAAAACAAAAGTTTTGGGACCCCCCTATAACTTTGCCCCCCCTGGACCAAACCTCTCCAAACTTTGCAGAATGATTCAGTGTGGGCCATATACTTTTTTTTGCAAAGTTTGGTGAGGATTCGTCTAGAGGGAGCAAAGTTATAAGCCACCCAAAAAGTGCTCTTCCTATGGAAACACCAACTTAACCATAACTACATGGACGCTACCCATAGGAAAGGAAGATAACTTTTTGGGTGGCTTATAACTTTGCTCCCCCTGGACGAATCCTCACCAAACTTTGCAAAATAAAGTATATGGCCCACTCTGAATTGCAAAGTTTGGTGAGGTTTGGTCCAGGGGGGGCAAAGTTACAGGGGGGGTCCCAAAATTTTTTTTTTTACCATAGACATAATGGGAAAAAACTTAGCTCACGGCTACAGCTCAAACCGCTGGACGGCTTTTCACCAAATTTGCGACAGCAGTGTGCTTTGGTTAATTTGGTGTAAATCCGTCCAGTATTTTTTTTTTTAAATGACCAAAATGTAAGGCAAAAAAATTAGTGATATCTATGTCTGCTCCGCAGACTCACTTCCCTGTTCAGTCCGTGGACTGGCCTCTGATTGGTCAGAAAAATTTTCTGACTTTTGCATGGTCCGCGGACATCAGGACGCGGCCGCTGATTGTGTGGTGAGAAAACGTGAAATGCGTCAGTTTTCCTGGAATGCCCGACATCTTGGATTCACTGATTTTTTTGGGGTCCGTGAACCGCGCAGTGAAAACATTAAAAAAAACAACATTGCACTTGTCAAACTCAACAGACAATCACTGGGGAGGTGGGTGGGTATGAGGATGGGATGGGATATGGCCATAAGAGGCCAAAAACCAGGTTGTTTCACCCCCCCCCCCAACAGTCCGAGAACACTCCAGATCTCCTGGGTCAGTCCTGTGGTGTTTGCAGACACGTCAGGTGTCCTAGGACATCTGTACCTATTTCTTCATTACAGGATTGGGGAAAAGCAGTTTTTGGATGGCTTATAACTTTTGCGCCACTTAATGAATCGGCATGTAATTTTGCAAGTTTATTCTAGACCTAATCCTGACTGGGATTCAGTCAAGAGGGGGCGAAATTAGAGGGCGGGTTTCAACATTTTTAGATGGCTTATAACTTTGTTGCTATTTGACGAATGTGGACACAAGTTTTGAGAAAGATTATGGACCCAACCTTCAATGTTTGTGTAAAGACTGAATGGATTTTGTCAAGTGGGGGCTAAGTTATATGACTATTGTATGTACATATATTTTGACACTTTTTAAAAAATAAAACCTGGGTGGATTTCGAGAAAACTCGTGAGGAGCATTGGCAAGGACATTAAAGCATGGTTTTGCAAATGTGCCTGTGTTTTATTTTTTGACAAGTGTCATAATGTAGGTACAAAGAATAGTCATATACCTTTGGTGACTGATGTGTAGCCTGTGGCCGTGGGCAGTAGCCAGATTGTCTGGGTCATGGCATAAGGTCATGGCGTGGACAATCTGGCTACTGGCCATAACCGCAAGGGACTAAAAATTGTGTTAAAGTGGCCATGTCTACCTGGGACCGGCTATGTGGTAAAGTTAGTCGATGGTAGATTAGGTTTGAAAGGGAAAAAAGAGCTTGTGGTAATATGTTCATAGGGTTTTGTAAACTGCCAAGGCAAGGGAAGAGGGGCTGTGTACGGAGCCCCGCCTTCTCTTTCCATGTTGGCTGTCTTGGAAAAGGATTTTCCTTCCTACAGCAGGACGCCACATGCGACCCGCTATAGGAAGATAAATCTATGTTTTAGCACCCTGGGTTCCCGCTTTGGGAACCAGGGGTGCTAATGGCCTTTATCCCCTATTTCAGGGGCTGCAATGGGCGATAATGGTCCATAGTCCTCCTTATTTATTTATTTATTTATTTATAACGCGCCAAAGCCCGCAGACATTAGGCTGTGTGGTTACAGTATTTGTTGAGGAAGATGAGGTGGAGGAAGACAGCTTACTACTTGCTTAGAAAGGAACAACCTTTCTGAGAGCATTGCAGTCATTGGATTTTGTGTGGTGGCGCATGGAGGTGGTCCCGTAGGAGTACTGTCCAGGTAGTCTGCTACTGAGTATAACATTGCCCTCATTGCCCTCATTGCATTTCACTTTGGTAGCTTTAGCCTTTGGTATACTCCCAACAGTAGGAAAGAACTGGAACACCCATGGTTCGATCTTGGTGCTAGAAGTAGGCACTTCCTCTAACTCATCTTCTTGGTCCTCTTCATTGTCTTTGAAAGTACTGCACTTTTTTTGTTGTGAAGGTCCTCCAGCTGGTGGTGGTGGTGGCTCTTGGGGAAGAGGGATGGCAATAACTGATGCCATTTTTAAGATAAATAGCAGTTCTGATAAAATTCTTCCAAGTATGTACTGTGTACTAGATTGGTAATGGATAATGAGTATGAAAAGGTGCAGGAGGTGTGCAACGGAAATGTTGAAGTCGAAAGTTCCTAGATCAGTAGAAAATGCAGTTCCGAACTGTCTTCGAAGCATGGATCCAATCACGAAGTGCAGACGCCTTCGCGAACACGTCACCATGTCGAGCGCAAGCGTATGGTCACGTGGCACAGTCCCGAAGGTCTGTGATGAAGTCAGACGTTCCCGGACGTCTACGGATGCAAAATGATTTCAAAAAGTTGTAAAAAGTGTATAGACATGTTAAATATGATGCTACAAGGTGGGAAATGGCAGAGTTTTAAGGTGAAACTTTGTAAATTAGACAAACATTTTGCATACTGGGTAAGTATGATATTAGTACGTTGTGGGAAAATAGCATGCACTGGTAAAAACCCATGAAATTCACTGAAAAAACTTTGTTAGAGGGACGTTATCGTTAAGTTGTGCTACTAAAAACCTAAGAAATTCAGTGAAAAACTTTGTTAAAGGGACATTATGGTTCCAAGTAAAACCGAAAACCCCTGAAATTCGCCAGTTATGGTAAGCTAAGCAACCATAACTCGTGCCACCACCGTACACTGCTAATACTAACACCCAGGACATCAAAGATGACATCACAAATGTCATTGATGACATCACATATCTGTCTCACTTATTTTGGTTCACTGAAAAATCTGGACCAGGTGGTTTTATTCACTGACAATCAGAATATTAAAATTCAAAAGGTGCTGTATAGCAAAACGTTAACCTTGTTGTATGTTCTTAAAGTACTTTCCTTAGAGTTTGGTCTCAGCTCATGGTGCACATGCATGGGGCAATAGCAGGCCTCAAACACACAATTCATTTTTATACAGGGAGATACACTTTAATGCTATTAACATTTTCTGATTATGCTGTTTCTTTCTTCCCTACTTTAGTTTCCCTGTATGTGCCTCTGATTTGTATGCATTGTGGGTCTTCATATGTATTGTTTGTAGTAGCACAAGTGTGTAGTAAGTCTTGAATTGTTAGCTAGTTATTACATGTTTAACATTACACAATCACCCCTGATATCTTGTTACCAACATAATAAAAACAACCCCTTGTAAGTAGGGACTTTTCATCAACATTAATTTCACATGTGATATCATCAGTGATGTCATCAGTGACATTTGTGATGTCATCTTTGATATCCTGGGTGTTGGTCTTAGCAGTGTACAGTGGTGGCGCGAGTTATGGTTGCTTAGCTTACCATAACTGGCAAATTTCAGGAGGTTTTCGGTTTTACTTGGAACCATAACGTCCCTTTAACAAAGTTTTTTTACTGAATTTTGTAGTATTCTTGTAGTTATCCTATATGGCTGTGGCTCCCCGCCTGCACGTGATGTAGAATGTTGTGTTTGGAATAGTTGAGTGTTCGATCTGACGGTTAGAGAGAGTGAAGGGACGGAGCTTTGGAAGGATGTTTGCGAGTCGCAGTGCGGGACGCCGGGCTTATTATGTTATGTAAATAAACATACTTTATCCTCTAACTTCATTTGTGGATACTTCAGTTGTCGACGAGGATGAGCCCGGCGTCGAGCGAACCCGTAATGAAGAGCAGGAGCTCCGAGTGAACGCATCCTTCAGCGTTTACTTATGCTGTTGTGAGTGAGGAGCCCTATTTGAGGATCTTAAACGAAGTGGAGGCTGTGGCTGCAGGGAGAGCGGACAACCGGTTGTTCCTGGGTAATCGGAGGCGGAGGAAGTAAGCATAACGTTCAGGCTCGCTGGAATAGATTTCTTCCATACGCGCGCAGCATCGCGTTTGAGTAAAGGACCCGCCAAGCAGCTCGCGGTCACATGACGTGAGTACTGTTTCAACCAGGAAGTCTGGGGAAGGTGAAGAAGGAGCACCTCCATCCTCGTCCCAGTAAAAAAGAAAAAAAAAATGTTCTCACTTGTCGTTATTAAGGGTTATGACAACCGAATAACAGGAATTATACTATATTGAAGAAAGTTTGGTGACTGTTAGTCACGTATAAGTTCCTCAACTGGCCACAGAAAGTCTAAAATGCAAGGCATCAGTATTCAGCCACCAGCAAGTTTTTTGCCGACTCCAGGACAAACAGTAGTTGTGTGGTCGGAGTGGAAAGAATTCTGGCTGAATTATATTCAAGCTGTAGAGCAGGAGGAACTCACATCTCGGAAGAATAAGTTACTATTGCTACATGCACTTGGGTTAGAAGGTCAAAGAAAGTTCAGAGAGCTACCAGAATTGACTGTAGATGAAGCTGGTGGTGCTGATGAGCGTGACAGAGCCATAAGACAATTGGACAAGTACTATGCTCCAGAAACAAATGTAGCCATAAATAGATACAAATTCTACACACAAGTGCAAAAGGAGCATGAAAGCATAGAGGAATATGTTTCAGCATTGAGACTATTATGACAAACTTGTCAATTTGGCAATGGTATCACCCTTGATGAGTTGATCAGAGACCAGATCATTATTCACTCAAAGGACAACTTGGTGCAAGACAGATTATGGATGGTTGGTAATCCATCCCTACCAGAAACTATAGCCATTGCAAAACGTGTAGCACATAGTCAATTGTTGTAACGCTCACCTGGTTCCCACGGAGGCGCGGCGTCGAAGGCGCAGAACTCTGAAGATGGACAGGAAGGGCCCCTCTATTCTGGCTTCCCTGGCTCGTTGGATACCCTCCTGTGCGTGAAAAGGGAGTATTACCAACTGTGGAACAATGCTCAAGCCTCCCACTCCCTTCCAACCCTCCACGATACCTCCTCCACGATTCCCCGTGAAGCCTCACCTTAGGGTTTGGAAGGATGAGCTCTCCATCCTGCTTCTGATGCAGGGGCGCGTTGAAACCCAGTTACTTTACTGGATTGAGGATTGATGGGAGTTCAGGTAAGCTTGACTGTTCAGGTAAGGCGCTGTAAAAGTTCTGTTCAAAAGTTCAAGCTTAATAATAATGTTCGTTGTCTAATTGCAGCAAGCGCTAATGCTTATGTCTTTTTCCCCTTAGGGGCCGGGGTTCGGAGTGCCGGAGATATGGCGCCGACCCGAAGTGAAACAGTTCTGGATGAGAGCTCAGGTAATGTCTTTGCATTCGCTCATTCAATGCCTTTGTCTTTTTTCCCCATAGGGGCCGGGGTCCGGAGATGCCAGGAAGCGGCAGGACCCGAAATGCAGTGGGAATAATCCAACAGGTAAGACTTAAAAGGAAACTGAGCTTTCCTTATTCCTTTTCTCCCTCTCACCTTTGTTCTTGTCTTTTTTCCTCTAGGCGCCGGGGCGTAGCTGAATCCGGAAGATCGGTGCTGAAGATGGAAGCGCCTTGCAAAGGTGAGTAAAATGCAGCGCTGCAGCGATCGAAACGAAATGCCTTTAAAATGATGTCTTCCTTTTCAGGGCCGTTGGAGAAATGACTCCGGGATGCAGATTTAGCAGGTAAGGGCTTTTCTTCTCCTATTCTCTTCCTTTCTCCCCTTGCAGGTGTTCCAGGGTGCTGGCAGGCGTGGCTGAAGTCAGGATGCAGGAGCTGACACGGTGAGCGTCCAGCTGCTAGGTGCAGAACAACGCGAAGCATGTGTGGCTGTTCGGGTGGGGTTTAAATAGCCTTGGAAGAAGTTCCTGGTATGTATCCTTCCACCAATCAGGTATGTATCCTTCCCCGACCACACCCGGGTGGTGAAGTAGTCCTACAGGTTAAGTAGTCCCATTCAGGCCTCAAGAGGGCCTGGATGAAGCAGCAAAGTCTGCATCAGGTAAGTGTGCACCCAAGCACTTAAACACATATCCTCTTCTATGAGCCTGGCGCCTAAGGCGCCAGGACTGGGGTCCGCTATGAGCCTGGCGCCTAAGGCGCCAGGACTGAGTCCAAAGGGCCCCGACTTGGGCCCGCTGAGACTTCCCTGGGGAAAATGATGTCTGCCTCTGGGGTTGCTGGGCCCGGCCTGGCTCCTTAGAGGTAGGCATCATGACAGTACCCCCCCTCAAGGCCCCTCCCAAGGTCTTTTCCTCCGGGGGTTTTGGTTTGTGCGGGAATCTTCGATGGAATCTTTGAATTAATCGTGGTGCGTGAACATAGTTACTGGGTTCCCAAGATCTTTCCTGAGGTCCATATCCTTTCCAATCAACAAGATAGAAGAGTTTCGACTTAACTATCTTGGAATCTAAAATGTCTTTCACTTCGAATTCTAATTCTCCATCAATTTGGACAGCGCCTGGGGGCTCAGACAGTCTGGTTCCAGGTTGTACTGGTTTTAGAAGAGATGCGTGAAAAACGGGATGAATCCGCATGTTGGATGGTAAATCGAGTTTAAAGGCCACTGGGTTGATAATAGCTTTGATGGGGTAAGGCCCAATGAATCTGGGATTAAAAGTTTGCTGACCCTTGAGGGGTAGATGTTTAGTTGCTAGCCATAACTGATCTCCTACTTGGTAAGGAGGAGTTTTACTTCGGTGCAAATCAGCGTTTTCTTTATACTTTTTCTTGGCTTGCTGTAAGTGGGTTGGAGCTTCTTTGAAGGCTTGGGTTATTGTGGAATGTAGGTGATTTACTGCAGGCATCTCCAGGGTCAGAGGTGGATCTAGGTCAGAGGTCCGAGGATGGTGACCATACAGGGTATAAAAAGGAGTCTGTCCGGTTCCAGAATGCACTGAATTGTTGTATGCATATTCTGCAATCCAAAGGATGTCCTTCCAATTCAACTCGGATTGGTGTAACATGCATCGCAGATATTGCTTGAGAGTCTGATTGGTTCTCTCGGTTTGTCCGTCGGTCTGGGGGTGGTGGCTGGTGGATAACCGCACGTCTATTTGTGCTAGTTGGCAACATTTCTTCCAAAAGTGGGAGATAAATTGACTTCCACGGTCTGAGACTAATATGGAAGGGAAACCATGTAACCGCACTATATTTTCCATAAATTCCTTGGCCAAGGTGGAAGCTGACGGCAATCCTTTTAAAGGGATAAAATGGGCCATTTTGGAGAATAGATCCACTATTACGAGAATCGTGTTGTAACCACCACAAGGAGGCAGGTCAGTTATAAAGTCCATTGACAAGGTGTGCCAAGGTGCTGGTGGAATGTCCAAAGGTTGAAGTAGGCCGGCTGGCCTTTTCTTTTGACTCTTATTTTGGGCACAGATTCCGCAAGACAACACAAATGACTTTATGTCTTTTCTCCAAGAAGGCCACCAGAAGTGGCGTTTGATCTTTTCTTCTGTTTTCGCGATACCGGGGTGTCCTTCCATTAATGATTCATGATGACGGGTAATGACAAGTTCCTGCAATTCTTTACTTGGCAGAAATAACCGCTCTTGGAAGTAGGGTAAATCATCCTTAACGGTGTAGTGAGGACCCTTTTGACTCCATTCCAGTAAGGCAGAAGAGTCAAAAAGCTGTTTTACTTGAGCTTGGATGTCCTCAATGGTTTGCAATGAAGTCAAGCCCAGAATTCTTTGTTCCGGTATGATTGGCACAGGTTCTAAACTCGAATTGGGTTCTTCCATGCCTATCCGGGATAAGGCATCTGCCTTACCATTCTTGCAGCCAGGGCGATAGGTAATTACAAAATCAAATTCCGCAAAGAATAAAGCCCATCGGAGTTGTCGCGAAGATTGAGCTTTGGCCGTCTTTAAATACTGCAAATTTCTGTGGTCCGTAATTACGGTGATGGTGTGTCTTGCACCGAGAAGATAGTGACGCCAAGCCTTGAAAGCTGATTTAATAGCCAGTAGTTCTTTGTCGGTAATTGCGTAATTGAGTTCAGGTGGAGAGAATTTTCTGGACCAAAAGGCTACAGGGTGTAGTTGGTTAGTTTCTGGGTCTCTTTGCGACAGGACAGCTCCCATGGCCGAACTGGATGCATCGGTTTCCACGATGTAAGGGAGATCTGGGCGCGGGTGCTTCAATACTGGTGCAGAGGTGAATTTGGTTTTCAGGTCCTGAAAGGCTTGTTCAGCCTCAAGAGTCCATTCAAAGCGTTTGTTTTTCTTTAGGAGAGCTGTGATGGGTTGAACAGTTCGAGAAAATTCCGGGATGAACCTTCGATAGAAATTGGCAAAGCCAAGCATGCTTTGCACTCCCTTCACAGAGCTAGGAGATGGCCATTTGAGAATGGCGTCCACTTTCCGCGAGTCCATTCGGATTCCTTGAGGTGTCAGGATGAATCTGAGAAACTCCACTTCTGTGGTATGAAAAACGCATTTTTCGAGCTTGGCAAATAATTTGTGCTGGCGCAATTTCTCAAGAACTGCCCTAACATGGTTTCTGTGATCAGATTCTGAGGAGGAATACACCAGGATGTCGTCAATATAAACGATGACACAAACATCGATAAGTTCCCGAAGAACATCATTCATGAAGTACTGAAAGGCGGCAGGTGCGTTGCACAAACCGAAGGGCATTACTTGATATTCGAAGAGCCCAAATTTGGTGCGGAATGCAGTCTTCCACTCGGCGCCCTCTTTTATACGTACCAGTTGGTAAGCTCCTCGGAGATCTAGCTTGGTGTACACACGAGCATCTTTTACTTGGTCGATAAGCTCAGGTATCAGGGGCAAAGGGTAACGATTCTTAATCGTTATCTGATTTAGGGCGCGGTAGTCAATACAGGCCCTAAGGTCTCCTTCCTTTTTAGGTACGAAGAACAAAGCGGAAGAGACTGGTGACTTTGATGGACGAATGAAACCATTGGCCAGGTATTGATCCAAATACTGGCGCAAATGCAGGTTCTCAGGTTCAGTAAGAGCATAAATCCTACTACAAGGTAGTTGTGCATTGGGTACCAAGTCGATTTGGCAATCGTAAGATCGATGGGGAGGTAAGGTGTTAGCCTGCTCTTTCTGAAAAACGTCTTGGAATTCTTGGTATTCAGATGGTAGCTGTACAGGGGTGGAAGTTACAGAGGCTAGACCCATAGCTGGATTCCTTGGGTAACAGGTTGGTTCACAATCAGGAAAAGTTATCTTCTTTGCTCGCCAGTCTATTCTCGGATTATGTGTTTCTAACCAAGGGATTCCAAGAAGTACTTGAAATTGTGGGGCCTTGATCACATCAAACACGATTGCTTCCCGATGTCCGTCCTGACCCACCAGAGTGATTTCAACTGTGGAATGCGTTACAGGCCCCGAGGCTATTTCGGTTCCATCAACTGTAGTAATTACATCTTGGGTTACTTTCGGGCGGAGAGGAAGCTTAATCCTGGAAGCCAATTCACGGTCTATGTAATTTCCAATAGCTCCACTGTCTATGTATGCTTTTATAGCATGCAACTGCTGAGGCTGTTTTGGGTTCACAAGCACCATTGGCATGACAAAATGCAAGGTCAAAGAGTTGGTTTTCAAGCTCGGCAAGCGGACCCCTACGCTTGTCGGGCTAGGTCGTTTCCCGAACCAGGTGTCAATAACTCGTTATCAGTGGCTCCAACCACCTTCTTGGGTGGTTTAACTGGACAACTTTGAAGAAAGTGACCGGAAGTTCCGCAATACAGACAAAGTTGCATTTGTCGCCTTCTCTCTCGTTCCTTCTGCGTTAATGGTCCTTGAACACTGCCAATTTGCATAGGTTCGGAAACGTCAGTACTCTTGGAGTTAACGTGGGTCTTGATAGGTACTCTGGTTTCATACTTGAGCCGATCTGCTTTTCTATTTTGAAGTCTGTGATCAAGTTGAACCACTAAGTCTATGTAGTCTGCGCAGGCCTGGGGTGGATCTACTATCTGAGCTATAACATCTTTAGGCTCTCCGCGCAGGCCTCGATGAAACAATGTGATCCTTTTATTTTCAGGCCATCCGGTTTCCACAACTAGTCTATTAAAGGTGGCGATATAGGACAAAAGATCCTGATTACCTTGTCGTAAGGATAGCAGTTCGTTGTCAAGGGCCTGTCCCTGCGAGTGTCGAGCGAACAATCTTTCCATGCTGGCCTGGAAGCCCTGGAAATCCCGGAGAATGGGATCATCCTGATTTACCAATGGAATAGACCAATCGGCAGCACAGCCACTGAGGTAAGATAGTACAAAGGCTACTTTGGTCCGGTCGTTGGGGAAGGCCCCGGGCCTGCATAAAAAGTGTAAACGGCATTGGTTCATAAAAACGGCATATTTCTTGGGATCCCCCGCAAAACGTTCCGGTGGGGCCAAAGGCATGTGTCCAGGTAGATTGATTTGTACCGGGTTATTCGAATCCATTGTTGTAGAAATATCTCCGGAAACAGGTAAAGGAGTGTGCTCTGCCTGGCCCTGCAATAACCTTTTGGCCAGATCATCAGTTCTTTCCTTGGATAGGATTAGTTCCCTTCTGAGAGCATTAGTCTCCTGGCGGGCTGAGTGCACTTCTGCCCGTAATTCCCCTAAAAGATGGGCCAGCTGATCTGTCTCGGAAGTCTCCATAGCGCCCAGGTGGGAAATTGTGGTAAGGCTTCGCGTTCTGTAACGCTCACCTAGTTCCCACGGAGGCGCGGCGTCGAAGGCGCAGAACTCTGAAGATGGACAGGAAGGGCCCCTCTATTCTGGCTTCCCTGGCTCGTTGGATACCCTCCTGTGCGTGAAAAGGGAGTATTACCAACTGTGGAACAATGCTCAAGCCTCCCACTCCCTTCCAACCCTCCACGATACCTCCTCCACGATTCCCCGTGAAGCCTCACCTTAGGGTTTGGAAGGATGAGCTCTCCATCCTGCTTCTGATGCAGGGGGGCGTTGAAACCCAGTTACTTCACTGGATTGAGGATTGATGGGAGTTCAGGTAAGCTTGACTGTTCAGGTAAGGCGCTGTAAAAGTTCTGTTCAAAAGTTCAGCTTAATAATAATGTTCGTTGTCTAATTGCAGCAAGCGCTAATGCTTATGTCTTTTTCCCCTTAGGGGCCGGGGTTCGGAGTGCCGGAGATATGGCGCCGACCCGAAGTGAAACAGTTCTGGATGAGCGCTCAGGTAATGTCTTTGCATTCGCTCATTCAATGTCTTTGTCTTTTTCCCCCATAGGGGCCGGGGTCCGGAGATGCCAGGAAGCGGCAGGACCCGAAATGCAGTGGGAATAATCCAACAGGTAAGACTTAAAAGGAAACTGAGCTTTCCTTATTCCTTTTCTCTCTCTCACCTTTGTTCTTGTCTTTTTTCCTCTAGGCGCCGGGGCGTAGCTGAATCCGGAAGATCGGTGCTGAAGATGGAAGCGCCTTGCAAAGGTGAGTAAAATGCAGCGCTGCAGCGATCGAAACGAAATGCCTTTAAAATGATGTCTTCCTTTTCAGGGCCGTTGGAGAAATGACTCCGGGATGCAGATTTAGCAGGTAAGGGCTTTTCTTCTCCTATTCTCTTCCTTTCTCCCCTTGCAGGTGTTCCAGGGTGCTGGCAGGCGTGGCTGAAGTCAGGATGCAGGAGCTGACACGGTGAGCGTCCAGCTGCTAGGTGCAGAACAACGCGAAGCATGTGTGGCTGTTCGGGTGGGGTTTAAATAGCCTTGGAAGAAGTTCCTGGTATGTATCCTTCCACCAATCAGGTATGTATCCTTCCCCGACCACACCCGGGTGGTGAAGTAGTCCTACAGGTTAAGTAGTCCCATTCAGGCCTCAAGAGGGCCTGGATGAAGCAGCAAAGTCTGCATCAGGTAAGTGTGCACCCAAGCACTTAAACACATATCCTCTTCTATGAGCCTGGCGCCTAAGGCACCAGGACTGGGGTCCGCTATGAGCCTGGCACCTAAGGCGCCAGGACTGAGTCCAAAGGGCCCCGACTTGGGCCCGCTGAGACTTCCCTGGGGAAAATGATGTCTGCCTCTGGGGTTGCTGGGCCCGGCCTGGCTCCTTAGAGGTAGGCATCATGACAATTGTGCTCCAAGGAGATGAATAGCAAGAAAGAAGAGGCTGTGCAAAGTATGCAGAGGCAATGTACAAAAGTGGTACAGGAAAAAGATACAGAGGAACGAGGTCAGGTTAACGCACTGCAGCCTAAAGACAGAGGTGAAGCCACTGCTAGAAATAAAGACAGAAGTGAAGCCACTGCAGGGAAAAGCAATAAGGCAAAAAGTTTTGAGCAAAGAGGAAGTTCCTATAGAGGAAGGAATTGGTTGAGGAATGAACCTAGAGCTCAAAATGATCAGAGATTTCAGAATGTTCAACCTAGAGAAGGAGACAGATGTTATAATTGTGGCAGAGTTGGTCATTAGGCGTATGCAAAACAGTGCCCAGCACTAGGGCAGAAATGTGGAAATTGTGGAATAAGAGGTCATTTTGCAGTCACATGTAGAAGGAGGAAAAAAGTCTCTGCCATTTTGGATGAAGAAGAAGAATCGGAAGAAAAAAGGGTGTTCCTGATACATGAGCCACCAGATGGAGAATTTAAATGCCCGAGCCGTGAAGTGATTGTTGATAATTGGAAACTGAAAGTGAAGGTGGATAGTTGTTCACCATGGACAATTATTACTAAAAGAACTTGGCAGAATTTGGTTGCACGTGGTCTCAAGAGTAAGATGAATGCATCAGGCATACGAAATCCTGGTTTGAAGGATCTAAGATCAAAATGATTGGATGGTTTTCTTGTATTATTCAATTTAAGGACAGACGTGCCCAGGTGAAAGTTTATGTTGCAGAAAAAGGCGTGAATGTAGTAGGGTGGAGAGATCAAGCTGGATTGAGAATCAGATTGTATCCATGTGATGAAGGGCAAATCCTGGTCATAAATAGTAGTCAAGTGCAAGAAAATGAAGCTCCAAAGAGGAAAAAGTGAAGTTCAATTAAAATTAGGTTTGCTAAAGAATTTTGCACACAGGATTTGTCTCAAGAAGGGAGCAGTGCCTGTAAAACACACAAAGTCCAGACCAGTTCCATTTGCTATTGCTGACAAAGTTGAGCAAGAACTGACATTATTGGAATCTGAAGGGGTTATAGAAAAAATTGAATCATCTGAGTGGGTGAGCCCCATTGTCATTGCGTTGAAGAAGAATGGCAAACTTAGAATTTGTGTGGACCTGAGAGACGTCAATAAGAACATCATAACTGATACGTTCCCTCTTCCTATTATATCTGAAATGTTAAATCGCATTGGTAATGCTGATTTGTTTTCCACTTTGGATCTTTCAAGCGCCTATCATCAGATTTCATTGACAGAGGATTGTAGGGACATTACAGCGTTTATCACGCCACATGGGCTGTATAGATACAAACATATGCCGTTTGGTTTAGCGTCTGCAGCAGCAGTATTTCAAAGGGTTATGATGCATGTCCTTAAGGGGTTAAGTGGAACGCTTGTATATCAGGATGTTATTATTGTATTTGGAAAGGGATCTGAAGAGCATGATAAGAGATTGAGAGAAGTTTGAAGAGATTGGAAGAGGTTGGGTTGAAAATTGAAAAAAACAAGTGTAAGTTTGGAGTAGAAGAAGTGGAAAATTTGGGGCATACGGTGAATGGCAAAGGATACAAGCCTAAAAGAGATGCCATGAAGGCGATTAAGGAGTCACCTAATCCTAATAACAAAGATGAATTAAGATCATTTCTGGGTTTATGTGAATATTATAACAGATTTGTGAGAAATTTCGCTAGCAGAACCTTTGAGAAGATTGTTGAAAAATTATGCAAAGTTTATATGGAATGATGAATGTAATGAGGCGGTTGAATGCATAAAAGGAGAAATTTGTAATTCTTTGGAATTGGGAGGATTTGAGTTTGGGAGGTTAACAAAGATCATGGTGGATGCCAGTGGGAGTGGATTAGGAGCGGTTTTATCACAGGTAGATGAAGATGTAAATGAGAAGATAATCAGTAATGCTTCAAGAGCTATTTCTGAAACAGAGAGTAGGTATTCAGTGATTGAAAAGGAATTGTTAGCTTGTTCCTGGGCGGTGAACTACTTTAGGAAGTATCTGTGGGGAAGCAAGTTTGTAATTCAGACGGATCATAAACCATTGATTAAAGTTCTCACGGTGAAAGGAATGTGCAAAGCTTCGCCGAGATTAGCAAGATTGAGTCTTAAACTGCAAGATTATAATTTTTCAGTAAAGTATGTGCCGGGGAAAAGAAATGTGGTTGCTGATTTTTTGTCAAGGTTACCGTTAAAGAATAGTGAGATAATGGTGGATGTGGATGAAGAAATGGTGGCTGTTGTGTTTGAGGTCACGTCCAAGGATGCCTGGATTGAGGAATTTGGTAAGGATGGAGAGTTACAAGAGATCAAGAAATACACTGAATCAGGGAGGCCTCAAAAAAGATTAGTTAGTGAAGGGTGTTTGAGATTCTGGGAGGTTAAAGATGAGCTATCTATGGAGGATGGATTTTTAGTGAGGGGTGATAAATTGATTCCTCCGCGGAAGTTATATGGTGAGCTTATTGAAAAGGCACACCAGGGTCATCCCGGTATCACTGGCACTAAGAGCAATGTGAGATTAAAGTACTGGTGGCCAGTATGGGTCTGATGATTGAGAGATTTATTAGGAATTGTTGGCCATGCCAGAACAGCGACAAGAGCTGCAGGAGTATTAAGTCAGAGACGATTAATATTTGTAAAGGTGAAGCACCCTGGGAAATGGTGGGGATTGATATTGTTGGGCCTTATGTGAAGTTGGTTGGTGAAAAGAAGTTTTTAATAGTCTTGGTTGATTATTACTCAGGGTGGCTTGAAGTCAAGCCGGTGAGTGAAATTGATACTGATGAAGTAATTAAATTCATTATGCAGATTTGTAGGAGGGAAGGATTTCCTAAAATAATCATTAGTGACAATGGAGTTCAATTCAGAAGTAAAGAAATGAGAGAATTTGCAAAGAAATCAGGAATTGAATGGAGATTTTCAGCGTTATATCATCCACAAACCAATGGGCTAGTGGAAAGGTGCAACGTGCAATTGTGGAGACTGTGGAATTGGATTTGAGCAATAATATGTCAGTGGATGAGGCTCTCAAGGAGAGGATATGGAGAATTAGGATTTCTGTTAAGAGGGGAATGGAGGTCTCTCCTTTTGAATTAATGAGGGGGAGAGCCCCCAACACATTACTTAATCTGGAATGGGTTAATCAAAGGGGAAGTGTGAATGGTAAAAAGAAAGGTTCTGACACATATCAAGACAAAAATAGGTTGCCTCCAGAAGAGCCTAGAATGAAAATTTTACCAGGAGATTTTGTGCGAATAAAGTTTGGTCGAAATGTGAGAAAGTGTGACTCTAAGTACAGCAGGCCAGTTAAAGTGATACAAGTGTCCAGGAGAGCGGTCAGAGTTAGTGGTGGATCTGTGTGGAATTTGGATAGGGTCAGTAAATGGATGTGGAAAGGTAAACATGAAAGAGATAGGAAATTTAGATATGAAGGGAGAGTGATTGATTTATTTGGTGATGATCACATTCAAAATTTGAATGAGAATGTGAATGGTGACATGCTGAGACAAGTTGGGGAAGCAGATATCCAACATGGTGTTAGAGGAAATGATATTTCTGAACATAGGATGTTGCGTAGTTCAAGAGAGAAAAGACTACCGATTTGGTCCAGAGACTACGTAATGGAGAAATAAGGAGAAGATAAAACGCACAGTTTAATTATCTTTTTGTAGGTTTCAACAAGGTTTTGGTTGATATTGCTATGCATCAGAATGTGTAAATGTGTATATTATTTTCTTTTGTTATTCATTATTAGAAGGGGGGGGTGATGTAGTATTCTAGTAGTTATCCTATATGGCTGTGGCTCCCCGCCTGCGCGTGATGTAGAATGTTGTGTTTGGAATAGTCGAGTGTTCGATCTGATGGTTAGAGAGAGTGAAGGGACGGAGCTTTGGAAGGATGTGTGCGAGTCGCAGTGCGGGGCGCCGGGCTTATTATGTTATGTAAATAAACATACTTTATCCTCTAACTTCGTTTGTGGATACTTCAAATTTCTTAGGTGTTTAGTAGCACAACTTAACCATAACATCCCTTTAAAAAAGTTTTTTTACTGATATATATATATATATATATATATATATACACATATATATATATATATATATATATATATATATATATATGTATTTATATATTACACGGCCCACAGTAGTGGCCGTGTAGTTATGATTAAGTTGCTAAACTCATAGGAAGAGCATTTCTTGGGCAGGTACAACTTCACTCCCCCTGGACGAATCTTCACCAAACATTGCAAAGGAAGTATATGGCCCATTCTGAATGTCTTTGTAAAGTTTGGTGAGGTTTGGTCAAGGGGGGGGCAAAGTTATTACATTCTTTTTTTCCCATAGACATAATGGGAAAACATTTCTGTTGCGCCTAGAGCCCAAACCGCTGGACAGATTTTCACCAAATTTGTGGCAGTAGCGGCGGCTTGGTCCCGAAAGTGTGCTTTTGTTAATTTGGTGTAAATCCATCCAGTAGTTTTTAAAAAAAATGAACAAAATGTAAGGCAAAAAAATTAGTGCTATCTATGTCCACTCCGGGGACACACTTCCCTGTTTTCTCCGTGGACAGGACACCGATTAGATAATCGGCTTGCGTCATGTCCGCGGACATGCAACGTGTTCTCTGATTGGCTGTGATGAGGTGTGAGGTGCATCAAATGGTTTCAATGCACCTGCCATATTGGATGCGCGGACATGCGCTGGAAGTGAGCATAAATCCAATTTTGGGGAGTGTTTGGAGAGGGTGGGGGAGTAAGAGATGGGTCAAATGCTGTATTTGTTTAGGTGTGAGAAGGTCGCGATGTGTTTGTGGTGTCCGCAGACATAATAAACACTGGGCGCACTACTGGTTATTTTCATTTAGTATGATGGTGGTTTTGGGTCGTTAGAAGAGCATTGGGTGAGGCAGGTATGTATTGAAGAGTTTGTACGTTGGTTGTAATTATTTTTTAGAATGTTAATTGAAGTGGGTAGGTTTTGAGGTGGATGTATGTTTTTGGGTTTGGTTATTTGGTAGGTGTTTGTTTCTATGGGTGTGTTATGCTGCGGTGGTTGTGGCCAGGGCCTAGAATCTAGGCCCTGGCCACAACCACCGCAGCATAACACACCCATGGTACCAAACATTTTGACTGTGGTATGTGGGCTGCTTAGGAGATATGTTTTCAAAAATGTGTGTAGTGATTGGTAGTAGTGTAATAGTGTTTATAGGACACTGACATGATCTGTCTTTGTTTGTTAGATTGTGTTCAGAATGTTGGTATTGAAAACTCTAGGCATTTTGGGTTGTATTTATTGGTGAGGTGTTCGTTTGCATGGCTGTGTTATGTTGTGGTGGTGGTGAGTTTAATTATTATATACTTAGGGGGTCATTACGAGGTAGGAGGTAACCATGCCGCTATTAGCAGCATGGCTAACCTCTTACCGGGTACCGGGTCCGGGTTCCTTGAATGAGAAACTACCGGGCCATTCCGACCTTGGAGGGCCCGGTTATTCCTCAATCAAGGAACCCATCCCCATTCCCATTTGAGCCCCCATAGGGCTCAATGGGAATGGGGAGGGTGCTAACAACGGGCCCGTTTATAACGGGCCCGTTGTTAGCACCCTGGTCTGCTCGCAGGACCCGCTAAGGATGCCTGGTTTTATCAGGAGTCCTTAGCGGGTCCCGCGAGCAGAACTCGTAATGAGGCGGTAAGGGGTTGACAGCTCCGGCACCTTTACCGGCACCGTTAACCCCTTACCTCCTACCTCGGAATGACCCCCTTAGTGTTTCTTTTGGTCAGGCTGTATGAAGAGTTTTGGCCAGGCCATGCAGTCAAGATTGTAGTGTTTGGCAAGAAGTGCTGCAGCATAAGATAGCCATGGAAGCAAACATTTTGGATTGTGGTGTATGGTGAGGTGTTTGCTTGAATGGGTGTGTTATGCTGTGGTGTTTGTGAGTCCAATCATTATATATTTACTGTTTGACTTTTTGTGGTTGTATGCAGGTTTTTCATGCAAATAAACAAGAGAGGTCCTGGGAGTTTCTCTGCTAGACATTAGTCCTGGTTAGGAGAGACTTACCCAGAGTCTTTATCTACTATCTTCCACAGAGAAGAAATATCCCAAACATAGCAGTCTTTGTCGTGCCCAGGGGCAGTCCAGCTCTGAAATGCTAGGGAATTCTCTTCTGACGAAGAATACCAATAGCAATCACAGGACACCCCTTGTTTTTTGCATATTTAAGTAAATTTGGTTCTCACCCTAAGTTACTAGGGGAATCCAGACGTGGACCCCTTGGTCACTATTCTTACAGATGGACAGCTCCACCCTACTGATGAGGTCCAATCAGACCGAAACACGTGTCTGGGGTTGCTGTTGGTACTCTTGTTGAGAAGAGAATTGCCTAGAATTTTGGTGCTGGACTGCCCCTGAGCAGGACAAATACTGATATGATTCGGATATTTCTCCTGTGTGAAAGGTAGTGAGCTAAAGAATCTGGGTAAGGCTCTTGCACCCAGGTCTAATGTCTGTCAGAGAGACTCCCAGGAACCCCCTTGTTTTTTGCATATTTTTCGTAACTTTGGGTCCTACCCTAAGTTACTAGGGGAATCCAGACGTGGATCACTTACTCACTATTCTTAGAGAGGCACAGGTCCACCCTACTGAAAAGGTCCAACCAGACCGAAACACATGTATGGGGTTGCTGTTGGTACTGTTTGTTCAGAGGACCATTGACTAGCATTTCGGTGCTGGACTGCCCTTGGGCAGGACAAAGACTGATATGAATGGGATATTTCTCCTCTGTGAAAGATAGTGAGCTAAAGGATCTGGGTATAGCTCTCGTACCCAGGACTAATGTCTGGCAGAGTGACTCTCGGGAACCCCCTAGTGTTTGCAGTTTTTTCATGACATGGGTAGTTCGAGCAGACACTGTTTTTCAATCACTGTGATAAAAGAAAAAAACACATGTTAGTGTATGTAGTTTATAATGAGTATTGCATTGCATAGTAGATATTTCTGTATTTTGTAGACCCTCATAGTTAGCACTTTATTATTATTTTTTAAAAATGTTTATATTACAATGCTTTCACAGACAGATCCGACAGCAAACACGTCCGTCCTTCCTGACCCGCTAAAATACTCAACGTCCTTACACATCAATTCGCCTTGAAAGACCTATGGAGAGTATAGCACCCAGATAACAGAGCTTACTCCTTTTACTCACCCCCACATGCCGTACACACCAAAATCGATTGCTTATTCACTAGCGAGGAACACCTAGACTTGTTCAAAGACACACAATATCTGGCCAGGGTGCTGTCTAATCACTCCCCCCTGGTAACCACTTCGTTTGTTATTACGCCCAGACCCCCGGTTCCTACATGGAGACTTAGAAACGAAGCGCTGCTAGATAAAGCATTTTGCAAACAAATTAGACAGAGCACGTCAGATTATTGGCAGACCAACATAGATAGCGTTCAACTCATAAGCACGGCATGTGAGGCATACAAAGTGGTGATAAGGGGAGAAATGATCGCTGCCACGGGAGGGTCCCAAAGATCCATCACGTCCCTGCTAGCGCGCACTGAAGACAAGTTGAGAGAATTGGAAAAAATTACGTCCCCAGACCTTGCCCACATAAATAAAACAATAGAGCTTAAGCTTAAGCAAGCCTGCTTGTGAATTGTTTCCAAACATTCACAAGCTTGTATTGTTATCGAAAAAAAGAAAAAAATTAATAAAATGTTTTCACATTCTTTTACAAAAAAAATCTTACATCCTTCATGTAAATGCAAAAGAGACAGGCACATTACTAGGCTGGAGGCTGGAAGAATACGGGAAAAGAACAAAAGGAGAAGAGAGTATTGAGGTAAGAACAGGATACAACGGTTAGTTTTAAGCTTTCATAAAGTCAATGTTCAGCAGAAATCGAGTTACCGCAATGCACTCATCCGTTCTCTCTCCCTCCATTAGATGGTTCCACCAGACCTCCTCGTCATAGTGAAATATGTCCTTGAACAAATGTAGCATGTGAATCAGTCTTTCTTTCTCCAAGCCTATGCAGTCCAAGAGGAGATGTCTGATGGTTTCCTTTTGGTCCTTCTTGTAACAGAACCGACATAAGTGAGAGGTCGCAATCCCTCTAATAGCTCTAACTTCGTTGGTAGCGGGGATATTCATACGAGCTCTCATAAGCATTTGCCGGGACTGACAGTTCGGAAATGATCTGAGATAAGGTCTTGTGTCGTTCAGTTTTCTACTTGCCAGTAAGAGGTGTGAGACTGACTTATACACTGAAGCGGACTGTTGGGTTTTTATCCAGTCCCATGTTTCCAGTTTCGTGGTCACTTTTGTTGGGTTATTTATGAGTTCGGATTCTGTAGATCCTATATCAGTCAGGGTATGCCTGGCTTTCTGGGCCCATGATTTTAAGAGACTGGAATTCAGGTCATACAGTTCATAGTGAATAATGTTGAGGATTTCTGGGCAGTTAGGAATTATCAAATTTCTGAATAGACTTAGATGGTTTCTGTCTCTAATGGCGCTTAAAGATGAAATGCAGAGTTCCCTTTGGATCAGCACCATTGGGGTTGATGATGAAAGATTCAGTATACCCCTCCAAAAGAGACTTTCACGTTTCTGCCATAAGACGACTGGAAGATTTAAGAAGGCCTCTATTCCGTATAAGATCTCAGGAACAACTTTTGATCTGTAAAATTGAATAATCGGTTGTAAGGAGAATTTACAAAATGTTCTTTCGATGCTCTTGGCCTGGGCAAGTAAGCGCTTCTTCTTCTCCCACAGTTTATGTTGCATGTTCTTGTCTGTGGGGTTATTACTTAGAGAAACCCCCAGATACTTGAATTCTTCCACCCTCTGAATTTTCACTCCCTCCAGAAGCCAAGTAAAGTTGACCTTTACTTTAGAAGATTTTTGAAATATCATCATCTGGGTTTTTGATGTACTAATTTCCAAGTTGTCTAATCTGACAAAGCCATGATGTTCCTTCTGTTTAGGATCACTTTGTCTGATTTTTCAATTGCCTTCAGTAGAAAGTTTCTTTCACTTTTTATTATTTCCTTATAGGTGGGCCTTTCCTCCTTGTTTGCTCCTTCTCTTGAGTTTGAACTTCTGAGGTCTTACTGGACTCTTCTGTTTCCGATGTTCTGTGAATGTTTTACATCATGAGTAGGCGCCTGATCCTTCCGGCTCTGGGGGGTGAAGCCCTATGCTTCTTGCTCCATTTGGCAACTGCCAGGCTGTCAGTGGGTTCCTGGTTGGTGCTATCCTGGCTCCTTGAATCCACAAAGGACCAGTTCTTCTGATGGGTTAAGTGTGTTGTGCTCCCTTGGTACAGTAAAACCGCCTTTTCCCTCCTTTCAGCGAGGGACATGAACGGTAGGGAGTGAGAACTCTGTACAGCGATGTTGGACTCTTTGGATGGCTCTTGTAAAAGTTTGCTGACCACGCCCTGGCAGTGGAGATCAGACTCCTGATCTTCATATAAATGAACCGATAGGTTCGTTAGGTCCACAGAGTCATTGCCTGAATTTTCCGCTGTTTGAGATCCTGATGTTTGAGTTAAATCGACGTGAATGGTTTCTAATAATGGTTTTCTAGACGGTTTTTTTTGGTCGCTTATTTGTGCTAAGACTGAAAGTGCTCTTTCATCTTTGCTTTCATTAGTCTGATCAACCACTAAGGGGTCGGGTATCGCCTTCGCCGCAAAAGTTACACTCCTTGCTGCTGTTCATTTAGCGTTCGTTAAAGGCCTAAATACAGGATATGTAATGTCTTTAGGAAGAGTCCGATTCTGTAGTGGGTGAGGGCACACTTGCCCAATCTTTGCTAAGTTGGACTCCCCAGTCAGCTTCAGTACAAAACGTCCATTTGGCCTTGTACTTTTTGTGTTTTGCTTAGTTAAATTTACATCTTTGTCATCAGTTTTCTGTTTTTCCCTGGTGTTGATAGGTGACGAAATTTGGGGTGCAGTTTTCTTAATGTCTTTCACGTAACGTTTGCTCAGTGGAGTGAAATCTTCTGTTGAAGGGGCATTTGATGTTGATGTTTCCGTCAGTTTCGTGTCCTTCGTTGGTAGTGTTTGAGATTATTTTGATGTTCGGGTCAGATTTTCAGTTTCGGTAATTTGACCCTTTTTAGTAGCTTTGATTGGTTCTCTGGTGTACGACACTTTATTGTGTTCAAGTTCTTTTTGGTTTTCGCATGTCCTGATGCATCCTTCCCGGTATATCATTTTTGTATGTGTCATTGCGATGAGTGTGGTATGATCTTTCAGAGTGTCATTGATCCCTTCATAAAGTTTTGCGAAAGGCGCCAATGCAATAGTAATGGTTGACATCAGAGCCATCAAGTCCGGTTTCTTTGCACTGCTGCCCGTTCTAGGCAAAGGATCGTTAGGATCACTTTCCGGAAGCCACGGTGCATCTCTAGTAACAGGTGTGTTCAGGTAGACTGGATCTTTCCAGGCAACGTCCTTTGTTGGCTCCTCTAAAGGGAGTATCTCCTGAGGTTTCTCCGTGGCTACTGGGAGTAGCTGTAAGTCCTGCGCACTGTTCATTTCTGCCATGAGAGCCTGGCCAGAACTTTGGTTCGTTGGAGGAATACTAGCGTCAGTGCTAGTTATGTTACACCGCGGCGGCGAAGACGAAGATTGTTTTTGTGGGGACGACTTCTCCACCATAAGTTCTTTACTCGTGGGATCCCGTGCCACCTCTTTGCCTTTGGCCACATTGGTCCACGTGATGCCCAGATGTGGATTCATGCTGATGCTTTCCAGGCAGGACTCCATTAGGTTACTCGGTTCTTGACTCTGTTGAGAGCACGATTGCTGGTTAGACAGCTCTTACAGGTTATTTCTTTCCAAGTTTGTGCCCCCCAAGAAAAGACTTGAGGGACCGCCAGATTCCAGGTAGGAGGCAATTCTGCTCCTTGTAATATTTCCACGTCCAATAGTTCACCAGGCGCTCATCGTGTTTCTTTTTAAAGAAGAAGTGAGTAGTGCTGAGTCTTCAGATACATTCTTTGGCCTAAAATTGATTTTTTTGAAGATTGATGATTTGTCTTCTTTCTCTGTGGGTCTAAGAAGTGGCTCTTTATTCTTCCGGATTACTGGCAGTGCTCCACGAGATTTGCCTTTTTTAATCATTGATTTACCTCTCTTCGATGTCTTTGGGAGGTTATTTCCAGATGTCTGTGGTGTTTGATTTCTTGGTAAGGATGTTGTTTTTTGATTTGATTGCGAAATGTCCATGTCTGTCGAATTTAGACAGTTGCCAGATTCCGTGATGGCGTCAAGGAGTTCTGTATGTTCGAAGACGTTGTTTGAAGAGTTTACGGTCTCTTTAGGAGGTTCTGAGGTTTGAGAGAGGTGAACATAGTTCGAGCCTACCTCTAAAGAACCTGGAACTATGCTCCCATTTTCCATTCTTTTAGGTGGGGCATGGATATCAATTGACATGTGTATTTTATTGAGATACTGAGGGTCCGAGGCCAGTGGCGGTGATGGGACGCCCGCCCCCAGACCCATGGTGTCACAGGTGTCATGCAAGCTTGATGGCACTGGCTCAGCATGTGGCCCGTCCCTGGGGTCAGCTGCTAATGAGTTGAGTTCCTGTCGATTTCCCTGTGGGGATTCCTCGATATTTGCAGCTTTGGAGGGAGGGACCAACAGCGGGTGCGCACCGCACGGCTCCCCCTCGGCCTTGTCCCGACCCCTCCCCACCCACCACCCTGCTGGCTTCGACCGTTTCACCGGAATCCCAGGGGTGAGCAGGGGTGAGCAGAAGAGTCACAGTGTCTAAGAGCCAGCTCACTCCCCGAGGACTCCACCAGACTCAGGTCCCGCGTGGACCCACAGACAGAGGTAAGGGGGGACATACAGTCATGAAACTGGGGGGGGGGGTCAGCAGATTCCATCATTGAATTTGAGGATACGTTATGTAGCAGAATATTCGTGTTAGGAATGATTGAAGTTTTCACAGTGGTTGTCCTACCTCCGGTTAGGAAGAGAGAGGCTGGTTTTAAGAGACTCTGGTGCTCCAGACCATTGTTTAATTCCCCTCATAGCCGCTGGTTCCTCAGTCGCCGCCCCTCTTCTTCCGTACCCCTTCACATCTCTGTTGCGCACCGAAGACTCAAGAGTCAAGAACTCCCCGGGAACAGGCGGCTTGAGGAATTATGAGGAATTAAGCGCCTCCCTCTGTGAATAGTGGGCTATTCCGCTTTCCGCACCCAGCCGCAAACAGCAGAAAACAGCAGCGCCCTTTACACCACGCGGGCTTCACGCTGCAAGGGTCGCACTGTTCTGCTTTTAAGGAGATTCCTGAAGGCGTGGCTTAGATGGGACACGTGATGTTCGTCACGTGACAAGCCGAGAAGCTTCCTGCAAAGCACCGCTTGATTCAACCGCTGACGGCTCCAGCCGTCAGTCTGACGCGAGGTGGAGCTGGACAACGCCTTCCAAAATGAGGTAAGATGAATACAGGTTCAGTTCAGTTCAGTATCACTGTGTCTCCCAGCCGCAGAGCAGAAAACAGCAGCGCCCTTTACACCACACGGGCTTCACTATAGTTCAAACCAATGTACTGTGCAATTTGCTCAGTTCCTGTGTTTGTTGATTAAATCATTGTTTGTTTGTTTTGTTTGTTTATTTATTTGTTATGCGCACCAGACCCGTAGGTAAAAGGGCGCAGCAGAATGAAAATGCAAGGCTTACAGAGTTACAAACACAAGTTACAAAGTTAGCATAAATACAGAATTTTACAGAAGGTCAAAGTATACACATATATACAGCGGTATCAATATATACAGAAGGGAAAACCCTTTACTGATGCAAGAGAGGAGCCAGGCAGTGTGCAAGGGTGTACACCTACACAAATCACCTTCGTGTAGGTTGGGCCCTAGTAGCAGACATAGGGCCTGTTCACGACTTTGGCGATAACGCCAACGGTATTACCGCCGGCGGTATTAGCCCTACCGCCGAACTCCCCGGCGCTAATAGTGCTGGATCACGGGTTCGGCGGTAATGTAATTCCCCATTCCCCATTGAGCCCATTCGGGAATGCCCCATTCTCCATTGGGCTCAATGGGAAAAATTTGCGCTCTTACCGCCGGCGGATTTCCCACCGGCGGTAATAGCGTGAATTTTCAGCGGATTTCCCCCCAGCCAAGAGCTGGGGCGAAATTCGCCGAAGTCCTGATTTGGCGGACCCTTAAATCCGGTGGTAATAGCGCAACCGCCGGATTTAAGGGTTACTGCCAAAGTCGTGATGAGGCCCATAGTCTTACAGGTCACAGCTAGGGGTCTGTAGCGATGATTTGTTTTATAAAACATTTTCTGAAATGACAGTAATGTTGGCTGCTCTCCGGTCGTGAGGCAGTGAGTTCCAACATTTGGTGGCCTTTACAGTGAAGCTATTACCGCCAATGGTTGTAAGTTTGTATTTGGGTATGGTCAGACAATTAGCATTGCCCGTTCTAGTAGGTCTATGAGTGATTCTTCTCTGGAGTTTGGCAATCAGATACGTGGGTGCCATGTTGTTGAGGGCTTTGTGTGTCAGAGATAACAACTTCAGCTGTATTTTGTTATCTGTGGATAACCATTTATGGTGTCGTCTAAGGGGGGAAATGTGGGTTCTTTTGTTTATGCCTAAGGCTGCTCTTAAGGCATTATTTTGTAGGGTTTGGAGCTTGTGAATAGTAGTTTTATTAGCACCACTATAGAGAGCATTGCAGTATTCGATTCTGGAAAGTATTAAAGCTCTAGCCAGGATCAAGCAGCTCTCGTCAGAGAGGAATGGCTTTTCCGCTCTAAGAAGCTTACACGTGTAGGCCGTGGAGGAGGTCAGTGATTTGATCTGTTTATCGAAAGATAGTGTAGAGTCTAGGTAGAAGCCGAGGGTTTTTACCTCTTTGGAGACTTTAATGGTATTCCCATCAATGTTGAAAGAGGAGAATTCCTGCCCTAGTTTTTTGATATTAGCTTGTGAACCCAGAATTATCAACTCAGTCTTATCATTGTTCAAGCAAAGGCTGAACAAACAAACAATACCTGTTGGCGTATTGTAACTGTTTATTTCTTGCTTAATTTAATGGTATTCATTTATTTGTTTGGATGTTGCAGAATTTTGGGGCAGTTAGGTACCTGTTGGTGTTTTTTAACTGGTCATAGTTTTGAAGGTCAAGTTTTGTTTAAGTTCATACACAGATCAGTTAGTAAATTTTGCTTTTAAGAATATTAAGTAAGCGTTTACAAGATTTGCTGGTAATCTCTGTTTCACAGTAGGGTAATTATCATTACATTTGACCCATCCACAATTGTTTTTATATATGCAGTGTAGTGACCTGCATTGGTTGTGGCTCCTGCCTGGTAGATTATATCTATTGTTGTGAAGGTTTCTTTACCAAGTGATACTTTACCATGTGTGAATCCACTTAGCTTGCAGTTGTTTTTGGTACCATCTGCAGTATTACATAAAGGTATTACTATTACGTATTTACTAAGCGTCTGTATTTGTAAGTTGACAAGACCCCCACACCGTTCACCTCGCTAGTGACCCAAAGTGGGATAGTATAAAGACACGTGTGCAAATTAGAGGCCTCTAACACATAACTGCGGTTATGGGGTCAGGGGACCGTGGCCTGGCCTGAGGGGGTTGCAGCAGAGCTTCCTCAGACATTCTTGTACAAGCACATTTTGACAGGGCTCGAGATTTGCTGCTTGCGAAAAATGTTTACTTGCTTTGCCGTGTGAAGAAGAAATGGGCTGAGCTGACAGGTGGTGTGGCCTGGCTGTGTGAGTCGCTGGGAGAGTGCGAAGTTCTCCAGAGGAACAAAGTAAATCCGTAGAAATGTGGCCGGCATTGGTAAATGGTAACAAACAATTCATATCTTTTCAAAAAATATTTCTAATGCCACTATGGTCTGAAGGGCTATTGGCTGCCATTCTGAGTGAAGGTCAGCGCCGTTGAAATTTTGCTTCAAAGCTCAGAAAACCCACGCATAGTACACAGTATCAGGTTCAATTGTTGTTTGACCATGATACAAAGGGAGGATTCCAAAAGGAATGCTTGCAGGGAGGGATGTAACACTATCAAATATGATAAGGTTCACCATTCCAAAATTGGACAAAGGAACATGTAATTTCATTTTATGAAAATTTGTTGACCTGAACGGAGTGTCTGCGTTACGCCGAGAGAATGGAAATGCCAAATATTATGTACGTTTTACTTTCAACGATTTTATAGAGCAACGTGTCAACTTATCATTCGCCGACCGTTATTGCTGGCTTACATTGTACGCGGTTGATGTCTGTGTCATATTGGAACGACACGAAAATACAACATGTGTGTGTACTTGGCTATGTCCCGGGATCCTGGGCAGTGCAGAATCGAGATGCGTGTACTCCACAGTGGGTTCCCCCAGGTTCCACAAACGCATAATTCAAAGCTAATATTTAACTAAAATTCCATCTATGTGTTCTTCGTGCCTTTAGCTTGCTCCCTGATTGTAGCATCCGCATCCCATTTCGAGGTGAACATACTGCATAGCAGTAACCTTTGAAGTAAATTGACGACTACTTTTCACATTGTTTTCTCTGTGTTCCCATTGTTTCACGTAAGTGTTCATCATTAGTTTTACCACGGGCCGAATTAATGGGTAAAATGATAAACTGTATGAAAGATCGGCTACTGAGACACATTTCTGTTATCGTTTTTCAACAGGTACATCCTGCCTTTCTGCAATTGTCATCGATTCCAGATACCAACTGATAGAAATAGCAAAACTGTACATTTTTTTAAAGTACTTTTATTTCACAATAAATGCTCTGAGAACATCTGGCGATTGCCATAATCAAGCAAATGGGTATTTGTTTTCTTCATTCTCGATCGACAAATGTTTATTATGAGTCAGTGTTCCTTTTGGGTTTAAAAAGTGCATTGGACCCACTGTGAATCGCAAGGCTGTGGCATCAGCTTGGCGCTAGGCCACCGTAAACAATGACAGGTTGCTCCTTATCACTGCTTCCGCGTAAGGGCATATTGGCCCGTGGCGATCGTCCCAAAAAAGAGTCACTGTGATCCAGCCATTCACGTGTATCTGCAGCTGCCGGTTGAAAAACCCGTCAGTTGGTACAATGAGAATCCCTTGTACAGACTTTTTATGAAAGGTAAATGCACATTTGATGTCATCAGTGATTGATGTCATCAATGACATTAGTCTTAGCAGTGCACAGTGGTGGCGCGAGTTATGGTAGCTTAGCTTACCATAACTTGCAAATTTCAGGGGTTTTCCGGTTTTACTTGGAAACATAACGTCCCTTTAACAAAGTTTTTTTCACTGAATTTCATAGGTTTTTAGTAGCGCAACTTCACCATAATGTCCCTTTAACAAAGTTTTTTTACTGAATATATATGTATATATATATATTCATGTTCTATATATAAATATGTTTTAAATATCTATCTATTTCAGGTCTAGTTTATTAATTCTACACTGCACTGTTTCCTGCACTTGCAAGTTATGTTTTATTGTGATCATTGAACACTACTTTACACGCACCAAATTAATCTGTTAATGTCATAGTCGTTTAATGTACAACTTTCGAGCTTCTCGTGTATACATAATTATTATGTTTGATATTCTATTTTTTTATTATACTTGATTCAATTGAATTTAAAACAATGTTTACAAGTCTTACCGCTGGAAGCTGAATAGATCCACTATGAACTGCTCAAATTCTTAGGAAATGTTCCAGTGATCAGCTTTTATCTCCTAGATAAGCAAGCTCTAAGGACTAGTGATCGATCCAAGGTTTTTTAAAAAGCCTACTACCGCAATTGTCAAGCTCGTCTTCTCCCGATGGTAGCCGACTCCAACATTCTTCTTCATCATAGCTCACAAGGTTGCTGAGTAGGTGGCCTAGGTGTTGGGAGCATATAGCAGTCACCGCTTAGCAGCGTAACAGGAGGTGTTTAACTGTTTCTATTGTTTCTGGTTGAGAGCAATAACGGCATCTGTTTGAGTCTGATTATTTCCTTCTGGCCAGGATTTCATTTGTGTGTAAAATGTTTACGCAAACTCTCAAGAAATTTTCGCAAAGTTTCCTGTCTGGACATTTTGCCAGGTAGGCTCGTGTTAGGTTGACCTTTGCCGTGTCCGCGGGAAAGTCATGAACCAGCACAAAAGTGCTGCATCTTCCTGGGTTTGTATCCAATCTCTCTCCAACAGGCGTTTTTTTTAACTTTTTCTGGATTATTGATGAGCTCTTCTTTGGAGCTACCTACCCAATCCAGGAGCAGTTTGTTCTATAGCACCCATTTTCACAGCATTTTACAGGATCCGGCAGAGATTTCCTGGTTTATTGACTTCAGGAGAAGCGGGGGCGAGGGTAGCAATGTTTGTCTATAAAGCATGAGTCTGTTACGTGCCTCAATCGAGCCCAATGATTGCAGAGTAAGTTCTCGCTAATCAGAGAGATGGGAGAGATTGTGGGAGATTTAGAACCTTCCTCCAATATGTCCCTTCTATCCTTGGCCAAAACTTGGCAGGTAAGTAAGGCATGACTTCAACCCCATAAGTTAAACTCGGGAGCTCGGGTCTGGGTGATCAGAAGACGCACTTTCGTCAAAAGGCAATCTTGCATTGGGATTTCTTTGCTGTTTTTACTTAATATGATTCTCAAGTATCTGAAGTCGTTTAAAAATTTGAGGGACTATTCCTCAGTTGACCAAAAGAAGTTCTCTGCTTTTCTCAAGTTTTTTCCTAAAGCCATGATTTTCGTTTTCTCTTGATTCGTCTGAAGGTTGTTGTCTTTCAGGTATGTGACTAAGTTGGTGATTTGCCTCTGCAGTCCTATGACTGTTTGATCAATGAGGATTATATCATCTGCGTATAGCAATCTTGAGATTTTAATCTCACCCAGAGTTGGAGGAAAAGAGCGCACTCTGTTCTTGTGCTCCAGAACGTCCGCGATGTAAGCATTGTACAATGCAGGAGCCAACAGGCATCCTTGTTTGACTCTGCGGCCTGTGTTTATCCATGAGGATAGCAAACCTTTATGGTTAAGGCAAACGCACATTGGGGTGCCTGAGTACAGCTCCAAAAGAGCTCTGTCAACCCGGTCGAAAGCCTGGACCAAGTCGATGAAGGCCCTGTATATTTTTGGTCATCTCTCCAGGACATTGGCTTTCAGGATGCTTAATGCCAGGATGTTCACTGTCGTCCCCAGATTTTTGGCAAAGCCCGCCGGAAGTGGGTCTGCCGTTTTGGAGGTCACTTTCCAATCTTGTAGATTTTCGAGAACGAGTGAGCCGTAGAGTTTCCCTATGGAATCGAGTAGAGCTATCGGGCAATAGTGGTTTGGATTATCTTCGGCACCCTTCTTAAAGATAGGCACCACTATCGCCTTTTTCCATGATGGCGGGATGGTGGCACCTCGGATGCAGTTGTTAGACACTTCTGAAATGAAGACCGACCATAGATCAGCATTTTTTTTTAGATCTAAGTTAGTGATGCTGTCAGGTCCAGCAGCCCGAGAGCTGTTGAGTTTCCTTATTTTCAAAAGGATCATGTTTTGGTCAGTAGCAATCTGCCATTTGGCACAGCTTCTGATGGCGTTCGAAGGTTTTGATTTCTCTGGAGTGCTGTATAGTTTCTTGAAATGGTTTTCCCATCGTTGGCCGCCAACCGAGTTCTGTAATGATTGGTTATCTCCCTTAGCGTTACCCTTTATTAGGGACCAAAAGTCCCTTGAGTTCCTTCCGCAGATGGTACGGAGCATGGCTTCTGCATCTTCCTGGTGTCTGTGAAGTTTGGTGTTCCTCAACCAGGTGTGATAGCTTTTGTGTGCATTTGTGATGTATACCCTCTTAACTTTGGATTGAGGCTTGTGTGCTTCACGTCTCAGTTTTGTAAGGAGCTTCCTTTTCTCCACCAGTTGTGTGTTAAAGACATGGGGTGTGGAGTTTGTCTACATAGGGGTCTTTGCCTTTCTAGGTTTGAAAACCGAGAGAGCTGTAGAGTGATCAGCTAAGTTTGTTTTGCTTATGGTGTCGGTTGTCTTTACTGAGATGTAATTCTGCGTCAATGAAGTGATCGCCTCTTTGGTAAGTCTCAGTCTAGTCCCGCTGGAGTTGGGCTCAACATTTATGGTTGTGTAAGTTTCGGCAGGTTTATGAGAAACCCATGTGAAAATCAGCATTTTGTGATTGCTGTGTTTCGTCCTGACCACCTTGAATGACTCCATGGATGTTAATAGGCTATGTGAAACGTGAATGTAGTCAATTGTGGCTGCATGGCCCTCGTTCTCCCACATTGGGATGTTCTGAAGCGTGGGCTCGTGTGCCAGTTGGAGCTTGTGTAGATCCCTTGACCCCATTAGTTTAGTCCATAGATTGGCTCTCACTCTGGAGTTGTCTAGACGGGCAAGCAGGTCGACATTCAGGTTGCCCGTGACGATGATGTGACGGGACTCTTGCTTGATCAAACTTGAGTTTAGTAGGAATTCCAATTGTTCTAAAAAAAGACTTATTGGACACTCGTTTGGGATTCCAGTATAAGTTGATCAGTAAGATCTCCTCTGGGTATTTTCTGTCAGGACAATCAAGTTGCCCTGACCATTCAATGTTGGTGGCCAAGAAGAATTCCGATGCCCTTATCACTTTTTTCACATGAAGTCCACTGCCAGATTTGATTGCTGTAATCAGGCCAGATCTGTGTCTTCCTTTAGGGCCCTTTATCGCAGGGAAGTAGACTAATTCAAAGCCATCAAGTTATGGTTTCGTGGGTAGCTAAGTTTCTTTTAAGCGCAGCACATCAAATTTTGCCAGATTTACATCAGACTTGGTGGTCAAATGGGAAAAGCCCCTTGTGTTCCACAAGCCCATTTTCAGCTTGGGCTTTGGGGCAGCCGAGAAAATCTCATAAAGTTGTCTTCTGTTCCTGCTTGTGGTGGCTATTTTCTTCTCTGGTCAACCATTGGGTACATGGGCCTCACTCTTGTGTGATCTTTGTCTGTTGCGGCCCTTTGCTCCACTGGACTGTGCCTGGACACCCGTTCTTAGTCCCGATTAGTTTCTTTTGAATTAGATCACTGGTGGCTTCATGGGCCATTTGTGTTTGGGTCTCTGAGCAGGGTCCTGGTGGGAGTATGGTGCCTCGGTTTCTTTCTAGGCTCTCCTGAGTTGATCTTCACTGTGGGATCCCAGATTCTGTGTCCTTCCTTTTTCCCTTTATAAGTTGTTTGCGCAACCGGCGAGAGGGAGTTAGCCGAGGGCCGATGTAAGTAGGTCGCTCTAGCCGCTCTGGCGGGCACGTCAAGCTTTTCTCTAGGTCTATCTCTGCATTGTGGCGTGTGAGGATGAGAAGACGGGATAGGGCTCTTCAGCTGACAGCGGTCCTTGCGGATGTCCTCCATTGCCTCGCTCAACTCGAGACCCAAGCTTCTCAGTTTTTCCTTAGCATTCCATATCAGGTTCTGGACCTGGATAGAGTCGATATGCAAGTAGCAGCTTTGTTTTCTTCCATTTGGATTGGGTTCGAGGATAGTGATGTACTTCATAGAGCAGGGTCGAAGGGATATGACCTGATTAAAGAGGTTTCTGAGGGCCCTGCGATTAAGGTTCCAGTTGTCTTTCACCTCACAGCTTCTTTGAAGTCTGAACGTTCTCGTGGATTTCTCTGTTTATTTAGCTGAGTAACATGTGTGGTAAGCTCTAATCCCGCATGGGGCTGCTTTCTGCGCTGCTCCTAGGTTCATGTACTTGCGACTTGTAGTGAATTTGGTCGCTGTCCATCCTCGCCCTTTTTGGAACATGCTCTTTGTATGTTCTTTCTTGTCTCTCTCTCCCAGAACAGTTGAGAGTATCCCTGGCACTTTTTGCGTTCCTTTGTAGGGACAGGTCTGGAAGTAGCACTCTCTGCCCTTGCTTGGGGTGTTCCTTGCTGTGTGGGTGTCCCCCCGGGGACTGCTTGGCTGTGGATCACCCCTCTTAGATGAAGTTTGATGTTTCGTAGGTAAGGAGTCAACAAACAGGACTTTCTGTTACGCTCACCTGGACCCCACGGGGGTGTCGATCAGACCCGGACAGCTGCGGTCTCCGTCAACGTGATGCGTAGTGCAGAGATGACTGTCTGGACTGGCCCGCCTAGTCTTGTCTGCTGGACCCGAAGAAGTATTTTCCTGCAAGTGGAGACAGGGATTAGCCACCTGTGGGTTTTAGTGATGGCCTCCCAACTGTTCTCGCTCTACCCCGCTAATCACCTCCGATATCCCCTTAGTAACCTCACCTTATGTTTGTAAAAGATGAGCTCTCCATCCTGCATGTCTTGCAGGGGCGCGTAGATACCAGTTACTTCACTGGTTTGAAGGCGTTGGGAGAGTTCCGATAAGCATTGACTCTGAAGTCCCAGGTGGGATTGGTAAGTATCAAGTTCAAAGAGTTCAATGTGCCCGATGTTCACTCTTGTCCCCTTCCTTCCTTAAGTTGCAACTGAGTTCGTGAGAAGAAGGTCTCGTAGCTGCTGCTGGCGTTCAGGTAAGAGTCTGTGTTACCCAACGCTGTCTGGTAACTATTACATGCGTTAACGTGTTCTTTTTCTCCCTCTTTATAGATGTGGCATATGAAGATATGGAGAATAATACCGCCGGTGGTAAATCAGGTAAGTCTATGGTGGTAAGAGGTATTTGTTGATTCCCTTGGCTCACCTTGTTATTCTTGTGCCCCTAGGTGCCGGAGTACGGCAAAGAAATGATGGAGACAGTGCCGGATCGAAAGATGCTGTGAGAACTGGTGAGTATGGTGCCGTGCTGGAGCTGGCGAAGAGACACGTGCAGGACTGATGTACTTCCAGGTCGGGAGATGAAATGGATCCGGAATCAGGTGAGGAATTTGAAATAAGTTTGTTTTCTAACCTTGTCCTTTTCTTCCTCTTTATTCTAGGAGCTCCGGATTTGAGGCGGGCGTGGCAGAAGACTGGATGCTGGCTGCAGGCACGGTGAGAGTCACGCTGCTGGATGCAGAATAACACGAAGCATGTGCTGCTGTTCAGGCATGGTTTAAATAGCCTCCAAAGTAGTCCCAGGAAAGAGGTTCCCCGGGACCACACCCGAGTATAAAATAGTCCCTGTAGTAAAATAGTCCCATCCAGGCCTCACGTTGGCTTGGATTTATTTGCAGCATGGTCTGCATGAGGTAAGTAATGTCTATGAGCCTGGCGCCTATGGCGCCAGGACTGATTTTTATTATGAGCCTGGTGCCTACGGCGCCAGGACTGAACCCAGACAGCCCCTAGCTGGGGCTGCTGGGGTTTTTGTAAATGTCTGGATGCCTGCTCCCGGGGCTGATGGGCTTGATCCGGATGCCGGGGGGTAGGCATCATGACACTTTCTTGCTAGGTTCTTCCCCTGACCTGTTTTCCTCAAGTTCAGGTCTTTTTCTCTTTAACTGTGGGGTGCTCGGGGATTCTGGTTCCGCATCCTCCACAGTATATAAACTCAAGTTCAGAAGGTCTCCTGTAGTCGGTGTTAACTCCTCATCTGAGTGTTTGTTGCTCTTATTAGAAGAGTTTGGTTGATCTGGAGTTTTCAACTTGAAGACACCTCTACACTGATTATCTGTTCTTTTGTTGTCAAGGTCGGAGGTTTCAGGTTTTTTTCCCACAGTTGCTTGGAAGGGACGGAATACGGCCATGTGGGATAGAGTTTCTTTGCCTCACAGGCTTCTTTTTACTTCAGTCCTGTGAAGAAACCCCTTTATGAGTAAAAATCTCAAATGTCGATGGAATCTGAGGTGCCAGAAAAGTAAAGGCTATTGGAGGAGGTTTCAACCTTAAGCTTTCGGGAAGGGACAAGGCTACTGAGCCATTGCCCTTGGAGCTGTTTGACTTAGGTGGCTTTGGTCTGGTGAAATCCTTTTCTTGCCTCATGGGTTGCGTAGAGGGTGACGTAGTAGTTAGAGTACTCGCAGCCTCTCCGGAACCTTCCGTATTCAATCGGATCGGGGCTTTTCCTAGGTCTGGAGGGACGGGACCCTCTGTCTGAGTGCCCAGTGACTTCACTGTTTTTAATTCAGTCAAACATGGGCTATTAGACCTAGGCCGAGGTAAAGGGCATGGTCTTTCTTCAGTTTGTGAGTCAGAGCCGGTGGAGATTGTCCGAGATTTGGCAGTCACAAACCCTTCCAAGTAATTGAGCTTGCATAAACACTATCAGTGTGCTCTGATCCCTCACAGTTTCATAAAGAAATTCATATAATTTTCTGAATGGTGCCAAAGCAATGGTGACAGTTGAGAGAATGGTCATCGGATCAAGTTTCTTTTGCGGGGAATCATTTTTGGGCTTAGAGGAGATTTCACTGAGACGTCTGTTGACTGGTGACGTTCTGTTTCTGGTGTCTCTGCTTGCAAATAGATCGGATGAACATGGATTGTGCCTCTTATCTAAGTCTCGGTGTGGCTGGGGTGTATGTTCATAGGGCATCTGAGCCCGTTGGGGGACCGTGGGAGGGTCTCACTTGCGCGGGACGTCAGGAATATCCCCGTAACTGGATTCACCAAGTTCTTCGTCCCTTGTTCTCTCTGGTGAGGGGATCGATGATTGGACTCTTTCCCTTTGAGCGACTTGATCTCTTAGGGAGTCTTCAGTGGGTAAGGTGGAACTATGACCGGACTTGTCCAACGTGGGGCAGATCTCTTTGAGAATGCTCTGCACTGGAGCGGCCGGCCCCTTTTTACTCACAGAGTACGTCTGCGGCTTAGCAAAGTGCCATTTCTGGAGCATGGGATTTGGTGGTACTGTAGGGTTGGTGTGAGTGCATCCATCTAGGGAAGGTGCGCCCACCAGAGATAGATTTAAAATTGTAAGATGTGTGGCAGTGCCCTCTACAATGGCCAACAGCTCGGCATCTGAGAGATCCTGCTGTATTATGCCGTCTCTCAGCACTTTTTTCCTGAAGTACTCTTTGAGAGTAGACATGGAAGCAAAGGGATTGGAGGGCTGCAGCCTTTTCTGGCCCTTCGTCCTGTAAGTCTAGAAACTACCCTACCAAAGCATAAAAGCATAGAAGGTATATTATGTTGGCCGAAAACCAATCTCATCATATGTCTTACATCGCCAATAGGGAATCGTCAGCATAACCAGAGGGCGTCCATTTTTGCTGTAACATCCGCCATTTGCCTTCCCTTCCTTTCTCTTCAACGCTTTGCAAAATGTATTTTATTTAGAAAGCTCATGCACGGAGCAAGGCCACAGTTTGACATGTTGAGAGACTGGCCCAGACAGAAATGCCAAACAGTACAGAAATACATTGTTTTCCTCCCTCACAAGTCCTTGAAGGCGAGCAGAGAGGCATTTAATCAGCGGTCCAGGTGCCAGCCGGTCTCGCCGAAGCTGTAGAAACAGGCCGGTAAAGCATGAATTATGCTTTTCTAGCAGGGGCTCTCCTCAAATCAGGCTGACCCTTAGTTCACAAATAGAAACCAGTACATAACATGCTTTGGAATGTGTCTCTCCTACGAACACAGTATCCTCGCTGAACAATTGCATTGTGTTCTTCATAACAAAGAACTATGTCTGCGTACTGCAAAATTGCAACTATTGCTCAAACGAGTAATATAGATTGGGTAAGAAGTGTGTCATAATGTGTCATATTTGTCATAATTGTCAATCACCGAACCCTAGCTCAAGAAGATACATGATGGGCGGTTTTGATGTGTCACAAAGAGATTGTATGATTGTTTTTTCTGATATATGGGACTGTTGTAAAATGTTCGCTCTCTTGCCTCTCATGAGGTCTGGGTGACACATGTTGGTAGATGTTAGAACCAGTCGGCTGACTGAGAATATATTTGCTTTGCAATAAACCCTAGTACTTGGAAATCGAACATCGTTTCTGTTGTATCACTAGTGCATGGTGATTATGCCTTGTTTCCATATGCGGAGGGTCTTCAGGGCCTAGCAGTCCCTCTCTTATATGGCGCTTTAGTTCGCACTATTCTACGGGTGACCATTTTTTGGTTGTTAGGAAACGGTCTTATCATTGATGGCACAATTGGACCTCCATCCCCTGCTGTCTTGTGAGTGCCACAGACCTCAGGGAGACTGGGGCCATCTATGTTCGTGGCAGGTACAACTGGGGAGTTTTTCTTGCTTGAAGGGGCGGGGTACCAGCTCGTCAGCGACTTGGGCGATAGAGATTGCTTCACTGGACATCCTTGGCCCGTTGCGAGGGAGTACCTGCTCGTTGGATGCATCAGGCACTGCTGACCGAGGAGCCGGAGACTGCCCAGGCATAGGCCCTTTCTCCCTGGAAGGAGACTTGAGGTCTGGTAGCGATGGCCTGTCTTCTCCGTCCAAGTTACTGTGGACCATGGCCAGCGCTCTCACATTTGTGCTCACCAGACCAATCAGGCGGAACGCGTTTGGCGCCGGTGTTCTCCACTGCACCGTTAGAGAAGGTAAGTCCTGTGAGTGTAGTTCTTTGGGGTGGGACATTAGGCATAAGCCTCCGTTTTGTTTTCAGGGAGGTCAACTGGAGATCGTCCTGATCTCGAGACTTATCCTCTCCATGGGGCATCTCTGGGACCTTCCCAAAGTTTTCCAGCAGATCAAACAAATTGATGACTGAGGCTGAGATTGAAGCACAGCATCTGCCATCTTGAATGCTTGCTGCCTCTCCACGCTGCGGACTCCCCGGAGCTGGCTCGATCGGGGGAAACAAAAAGGCGCTGGAGGCATCGCTGTAAGTGCATTCATGGCCCCTGTGGGGGACTTGCCATCACAATGTTTATGCCGAGATTCTGACAAAATATCCTGTTGGCCGTAAATTTCCCATGTCTGGGTTTCTTCAGGGCTGCTTCCCGCAAGGCCAGGTAGGCAAGACTTGGTGATTCTTAATGTTCTGACTTCGCTGTCTCCCACCGTGGCCTTCCGTCTTGCCGTCGCTGCCATAGACTGCAGAGAATGCTTTGACTCTGCGACAGCTCCGCGGCCGCTCCTCTGCCTGGAAGGGGGTTAAGAGTCCTCCCCCTGTAGTGAAGACTATGGAAAGACTCTGATTCAGGCTGCAGGCTTCAGGCGCCGGGTCACTGGAACGCTGTGATAGAGTCGACTGCAGAGACTGCTTTGACTCTGCGACGGCTCCACGGCCGCTATGCGGCCTGGAAGGGGGTTAAGAGTCCTCCCCCTGTAGTGAAGACTCTGGAAAGCCTCTGATTCAGGCTGCAGGCTTCAAGCGCCGGGTCATTGGAACACTATGATAGAGTCGACTGCAGAGACTGCTTTGACTCTGCAGCCGCTCCACGGCCTGGAAAGGGGTTAAGAGTCCTCCCCCTGTAGTGAAGACTGTGGAAAGACTGTGATTTAGGCTGCAGGTGCCGGGTCACTGGAACGCTATGATTGAGTCGACTGCAGAGACTGCTTTGACTCTGCAACGGCTCCGCGGCCTGGAAGGGGGTTAAGAGTCCTCCCCCTGTAGTGAAGACTGTGGAAAGACTCTGATTCAGGCTGCAGGCTTCAAGCGCCGGGTCATTGGAACACTATGATAGAGTCGACTGCAGAGACTGCTTTACTGCGATACGTTTGATATTCAAATCTATCAGCATAACGGCATTCACCTTAGGATGAGAATGTGAGGAATTGCCATTTGGCAAGGGTGTATTTGCCTTGGCTGTTTTTATTAGAATGAATTAATAAAACGATGCAGGTAATTCTATCTCTGAAAGGAAAATCTGCTGATCAGATTCCTCTTTCATAAACTCCATTGTTAAAGCATATTGTGACCTGTGCCCTTCTGTATCAGCATCCTGAGCAGCAGTGTCTGCTCTGCCTGTGGCACAGGGCAGGTTCAGAGGTCATAGGTGCCCTCTTGACAGCTGCAGTGACTGCCAATTCTCAGCATCACTGGGGTTGCATTTAAGGTATACACCCATGCTAACTATAAGGATGTAGTCTGGGTAGCAAGTTAAACTGCAAATATAAACATTACCTATGTTTAGGGTATAGTGGCCAGCATCCCTCATAGTTATCCACAACACATCACATTTATATCACACATGTGTTAGCTCTGTAGGCCCAGTACAGCTGTGGAAGGGTTATGTGTATTCTCCCTAGACAGGCCGGACCTTGCCCCTGCTGGCAGGAATATAGGTTGGGGTGGTGGAGGGTGTATTGACTCTCTTTGTTACTTTGTAAGGGCAGGTAACACCCTTTGCCAGAAACAGCCATTCCACAGGTAGCTGGCCTGGCAACAGGAATCAAAGGGGCATGCCCATCTACAAAAGGATTGGCCTCAACCACCTGCGTAGCTAAAGGCCTTTGATCCTATTGAGAAGGGGGTAGAGTTAGTGTAGACAGGGGCAGTTCTGTACATGTCATGATGCCTTCCCCCGGAGCACCAGGCCAGGCCCAGCACCGCCGGAAGCAGGCATCATGCCCTCGGGTAAAAGCCCAGCGGCCCCTTATAGGGGCTCTTTGGACTCAGTCCTGGCGCCTTTGGCGCCAGGCTCATGTTGGACATCAGTCCTGGCGCCATAGACGCCAGGCTCATAAAGGGAGGTGTTTTGTGCACTTACCTGATGCAGACCATGCTGCACGCTTCAGGCCTCCCTGAGACCTGAAAGGGAATATTTTTTCATAGGGACTATTTTTTCACTCGGGCATGGCCAGGGAAGGATACATACCTAGTTGGGGAAGGATACATACCTGGGACTTCTTTGGAGGGTATTTAAGCCACGCCCAGACAGCAGCTCATGCTTCGCGTTGTTCTGCTTCCTGCAGCTTAACGCTCACTGTGTCTGCTCCTGCTCCTGGACTCCAGCCACGCCCGCCTCGAACCTGGAAGACCTGCAAGGAAGGAAGAGAAGAGAAAGGTGAAAACCAAGGACTATTTCAAACTTCTTACCTGCATCCGGGATCTTCTCGCCAGCATCCCTGAAGAAAGACTTCCATTTAAAAGCATTGCGTTGCTCGCTGCAGCGCCACGCTTCACTCACCTGTCCTCGAGACATCTCCCGGCCCCATCGCGGCTGTCAGCATCGGACGCCACATCTCTGCATCTAGGGCAGAGAGGAAGAAACAAAAGGTGAGCAGACGGAACACAGAAGGAAAGCCTGATTAACAGCCATAACACTTACTGGCTTTTCTTCCACATTTCGGGTCAGCGCCGCCCCGTTGGCAGGTACCATACCCCGGCCCCTATGGGGAAAGGACAAGAGACATTTCTGGGGAATGATAAGGACATTTAGAGGGATCGCCCTCATCACTACTCACCTCGGCAGTTTAACCCCTCGACGCATCGCCTTCATTCTGCACCTGAAATAAAGGACAGATCACAGGTTAGAAAGACAACATAAAGGGGGCCTCACTTGAACTTTGAACTTTCATACTTACGGCGCATCGCTCAGGAAAGTCAAGTGGATTTTGCCAGCGCCATTCTGAAAACCAGTGAAGTAACTGGACGAACGCGCGCCCCTGCACCAGAAGCAGGATGGAGAGTTCATCCTTCCAAACCATAAGGTGAGCTTAAACCGGGGTTTGGAGGAAGTTAGAGAGGAACGAAGGGGGAAAGGGGGGAGCTAGCACACTATTCTGCAGACTGTTAACCCCTTTCTCATCTGCAGAAGGATATTCCTACGGGCCAGGCAAGCACGATTTGGAGGTCCTGTCCAATCGGTGTTCCGGGTCCTGCGCATCACGCTAGAAGAGGCCACAGCAATCCAGACTAGACCAGCGCCCCCGTGGGAACCAGGTGAGCGTTACAGTACAGTCGAGGGAGAGTTACGCCTTCTTTTTTCTCTCTGCCTCTCCTTCCTGTCCCCCTCTACTTCCTCTAGCGCAGCGCACTTTGGGTGTTTTGTCAGAAGTCCACTTCTTTCAAGAACAAGGATTGAATGCTTAAAGCAGGCTAGCTTTAGCCCAATCAGCTGTTGGTTTTGAGCTTTAAAAGAATGGGTCTTGCACTTCTTATTTGAATCACATTTTGGACTTCAACCCTTGAAGGAGATTTTGTTGGACCCTGCTGGGAGAGCAGTCTAAAGTACTCCAGTTGTGAGGTGAAATCAGTTGTTCACACTGCTTCAGGATCCCTGAAGGTGTGTGCTAGCCTCCCCCATTTTTTGGGAGCCAGAGAAAAGGACTCATTTGGATCTTTGAGACCCTGGAATGGGACTCAAAGCTGCTGAAAACCAAAACACCCGAGATACCTGTGTTTTCAATGTCAACTACTACGAAATGTTATTCGGGCCTGCTTGACACCAAGCGAACCACCAGAGCTCTCCAGAGCTACTATTGGTGTTCATCGATCTTCGAACACGGTTTTTTGCGCTCAACTCCCTAGCCAACTCACCATGCAGCTGAAGCGCATTGTTGCCTCGACTCAAACCAAAGAATTACCACTGCATTGAATTGCTCGGAGTACCATTTGAACCACTAGATTTTTGATCGCCACTCCTGTATGTCAAATCAACCCTGTTGTTCCCCTGAATAGGGACCTATGAGCCCCTGCATCGAACCGATTCACCTGTGCATCCTGGTACCAACTCGCTGCCGTTGAATCTTCACCGCTGAATTGAACCTGGTGACCGCCTGGTCTAACATCTCGAGTAGACATTTCAAGACTGCAGCTACTTTCTGTTCGGCCCTGACTAGACAACAAAACAAACAATTGAACAATGCAGACAAGCCTGGTTCGATGCCGCCTAACTGCCAAGGCATTTGAAAAGGTATCATTGACTGATATCTGCTCCTATGGTACATCTTTGGACCCTAGGGACTATCTGGGTCATTTTAATCCCTTTTTAAAATTTTAAGAAAGTATCCTTTGAACATTGTGGTATTTCCATTGCCTTTTTTCTGTCATCTCATTACCCATAGGGCTGCATCTGCTATTGTTGCATATTCTGTGTTCTTTCTACAGGTGTGGGTTTTTCTACTTTTTTCTAGCTACTTAATATTGTAATTGTTGTATTCAATTTAAGTATACATATTTGTATAGGACCTGAATGGACATTATTTTATTTTGGACTGCTATACTTTCTTGTTTGGGGTGCTACTGAACCACCTTCACACCCTTCCTGAGAGTATATCATTCCCTCGGCTTACATTACCACAAAAGGCAAAGGAGGTATCTCTCTTAACTGTGCCTGTTCTACCTTTATGATTGTGTTGGCTGTTGGTTTGTAAATGTGTGAGGGCTGAGTAGGTGCTTTAACCTCTGCGTATCTTTGTATCCATGCAAGGCAGAAGTCAATTTGTGAGAGCAACTGCATTTTTTTGGCTTTTACTTTCGAGAAATTGCCATGGAACTACTTCCTATGATATGCAATGACAGAGCGAGATTCTCTTCTTTTTTCAGCACTGCATAGGAGCATACTAGGCTTCCTGCATAGCAAAAACAACATCATAAAGTAATCAATGTTCAAGGTTCTCAATGGATACCCTCAGTGTTGGACTATCCAAGGTTATTACTATAAAGAGTATCTGATCATAAGCAGCATGCCATTCATACCCCAAACAATCTTTCCAATTCTCATTGACACCTGAGCCTCTTTGTTATGTCAACATATCGTAATTGATCTTTACATAAACAAGGAACACTCAGGCATCATTTACCTTACATCTATATGCAAGTCAAAATACATTTTACTCAGTCCAGTCCATCCCATTCCTCTGCCTTGTGTTACCAACAACATTCACCTTTTTAGATGTCTAAGACTATGCTACCTTATGGCTGTGGCTTAGCAGTCTCAGGATTATAAATAAGAATTTCACTTGCAATACTACAGACAGGAAATTAAGCCAACCTATTTTCCACAGTTGCCTGAGAGTGCTTTCATGCCCCTCAGGCAGCCAACTCTCCATGTATTTGATAGGGTCCCAACTCTGCCTTGGAAACTCAATCCATAGATGCTCACAATACATAGATCTCTATGTTGCCTCTCCCCATTATTTAGTCCACATAATGTGAACTAATACGGATCCATTGCACGGCTAGAGACCAGCGCATTTCACAGGCAATGGTGTCTTCCTGCTGTGCTAGCCACAACAGTGTGGCGTGGTCTTTAAAGTGAACTCTCTATTTTCCAGACAGTATTTTAGGGATTGAATTGCCTTTTTATGGCCAATGCCTCAAGCGCTTTAGTTTGCTAAGTTCTCGCCCATGGAAATAACTTCCTGTTGGTGGATAGTAAAGCATCAGTTTGTAATAGTAAGGACTGTGGGAAGTCTGGCATCTGGAACATGCGAAGATTTCAGATGGTTAAATGCCTATTTATATTCCTGACTCCATGTTGGACATATGGGCTGGTTGTTTTTCAATGTCTCTGTCAATTTTTGAAAATGTAATACCAGCGATACTAGCGCTACCAGCAATACACAATTAATCCCAAAAGTTGAGGTACCGTTCAAAATCCCTTTTACCGACAAATAACCAGGCTCCTCCAGGAGCACCTCTGATTGCTCTGTAGAGAAAGGCGAGTATGTGGCCTTTTGCTGTAGTGTTGCCTAGACCCCCTCTTTATTGTATCTGTCTTTCACAGAACCCTGAAGTCTAGAAGCCTCAGTCTAGAAGGCAATGCTCAGGGTAATCCTGGCAGTTGCATGTCAAGAAAGAGCTCTTGCAGTCGGTTAATGCATGTTTGGCAATCTCCTGTCTTCTGACCTGTAGGCGCTGCCGCCACTTTTCAGCATAGGTTTCTTTGGCCCTATCAGAACAGACAGTATTGGCTTCTCTTGCCTGCCCTCATCCAACAGCTTGTTCCAACACTGCCACGCACTCTGTGTCTTGCATGCCATCCGTGCGCTTCCACATAGACAGGGACATAGTGACGGGACAACAAATAAGTGTGTGTGGTTCAGATGTTTGGTGTACGGTTTAGAGGGGGTTTATTTGAATAGGAAGGTTTTCAAAATTGTTTTAAAGCAAAGAAAGTTTATTTCCGTTCTTAAGGTCTCAGATAGTGTGTTCCATTTTGCTATTGCTTTAGTTGGGAAATCCCTACCTAGGCCATTCGTTTTTTTTGGATAACTTGGCCTGTAAAAGTCCTTTTTTCATTGATCTGCGGTTTCGAGTTGGTTCGTATGTCTTGAATTGATTTTGGAGGTATATTGGGCCATTCACATTTAGGAAAGTATGTTGGAAGGTGGCTGTTAGCCCACGTGGGGGGTGCCATATCAGCAAGGAAACAGTGATCTGTTTCATAATCTGTACCCTCTTTTCCTGGTTCTCATAACTGCCCTTTGTCCATGGGAGGTGGGGAACTGTCAATCTTCTCTTTTGGACTCACAGGGAGTTCAGATTGCAATGACGTAGTTTATATGGCTTCCTTAAAATTTCACTCCAAGCGTCTATTGTATGAAATGAAATCTTATTTTATTGCTGCTCTGCACAGGTATTTTAGATTGATTTGTATTATGTTTTATGACTAGGCTGTTTTACGAAATATCATGTGTAGTTGCTATGGCATTGTGTTGCTTCATAAAGGTTAATCTGAAACCATATGCTGGAGAAAAAAACACACATTCATGAATGTGCCCCCGCCAACACCTTTAACATGAATCAACCAGAAGTCGATGTGTGGATGAACTCTGGTGCCCTATTGTATGATTGTCCTAGCGCTGGGTCTGGAACTTTGGCAACAGCGGGACTTGAAATCGCAGGATATTTGCAACAGTTAAATGTGAGGAATTGCGAATATACACATTCCTGTTAACCATTTTTCTGTTGGTTATACGAGATGGCGTGCGGAGAAAGGAACTATATCGCATGAAGCAATTTAATTTCCTCAAACCCAGCCCTGGGTTTAACCTACCTTCTGGTTTCTCAACAGTAAAATGATGGAAGCTAATCCATGAAGTGACATGAATTTGGGACATATAGCATCACTTCACCAAAAGCACCTGAACGCCTTCCTGAAAGGCCAGGTGCTCCAATGTATATAATAGAAGAGTAACCGAATGAAACTTCAGCGAATGCAATATACTGCAATACGCTCACATGCCTTGGTGAACCTCCCACTGGTTATTCTTTGCCTGTGCATGAATGCTTTTGAGGGAGAAGATGGAAGGAAAGGTCAGCGGAATGTACAATACCTGGTAGACTTCTGCTATAGCATTGATATTCATGCCCTGAAGTCTCTGGTCTTTTCCCTCTTTTCTTTCTGTCCTTGTGTTTCTTCTTGTAGAGCTAGGGCCTCCCTCGGGTGGAAGCCACTCTGCTGCCTTTCTGATGGCAAGCAAAGGCCCCCTCCTGATGGGGTCCAAAAGAGGAAAAAGCCGGAAGGCAGAAAAAAACTCTTGTGTTGCAGAACGTGGCGTTGAGGAAGCAGTAATGGATGAATGTAGATCCAGCAAGTCTCGGATTGGAAGGAGTAAGCCGGAGCAGTCCACACGACGATTCCAACTTCCTAAGCACAGCAAACAGGTAAGTACAAAAACGGGGGAGCTGAATTGGATCCGGTAAACAATCCGGAGAGGTAATAGCTGGCCGTTGCTCTGAAACAATGATAGAAGCGGGAGAACAGCAGCTTACCAGGAGCTCAAGAAAATCATAGGGCTAGGCAGAAAGAAAGCAGACAGTAGTCTGAGCGAAGACAAGGAAAGCAGCGGAGGGAGAGAGAGAGGGAGACAAGACGGGATGGGAGCCCCGGAAGGAAGGTGAGTGAAAGGAGTGAAACCAAGGCGGAAGGCGCTTGTGCGAGAACCGGCAAAGGGAGGAAAAAACAGATGAGTATGGAACCGAGTGAGACACGTACCATAAAGTCAAAGGAAGAGACGAAGGGAGAAATAGATGTAGAAGGGAACGCCTAAAGAAGGTGTGAGTAGATTACTTGGAGTAGCAAACCGCGACTAGCGTGTAAACCCAGTAGCGAGCGAAGGCAGTGGGTTGCAACGCATCGCAGGGGAGGAAGGGCAGAACTATAAGGCAGAAGCAGGAATCAGAATACAAAGACTAGACCTATGCTCCCGGAAAGACGGCTGCCATGCAGACCAAACGCGCCAAGAGAGTCGGCGCGTGACAGATGGGCCATCACCGGTGCCAGGCACTTCGTGAACACCCTGGGGGCCCACCTCAGGCCGAAGGGGAGGGCCTTGAACTGGTAGTGTTGTCCCTGCACCTGCACTACAAAGCATAGGAACGTTTGGTGCTTCTCGTGAATGGGGAAGTGGAAGTAGGCGTCATCCATGTCCATCAACGTCAAGAAGTCTCCTTCTCCCAGTTGGCCGAGCACATCCTGCAATGTGACCATCCTGAATTCTTGGGACTTTAGGCACTTGAGACATCACAGGTCCAGAATGGACCTCCAGCCCCAAGGTTTTCTTTTTGACTAAAACGTATCTGGAATAGACTCTGGAGGCCAGCAGTCGTCGTGGAACCAGCACTATCACCCCTTTTCGTAGCATGGCCCTCACCTCCTCCATGAGCTGAGGTATGTGCTGCTCCTGTAGGGCCACAGTAGGGAAAAGCGGACATCTGTGCTGAAACTCCAGGGAATGGAGCACCCATCTGTTGGTTGTGATCTTCTCCCACTCGCTAATGAATCCCATCAGCTGGCCTCCCACAGGAGTGCACAAGTGGGGGCCAACATCCTGGCCAGTTCAGGCCTGCTTCGGTGCTGCCGTCCTGCCTTGCAGTCAACGGCAGCGCTGACCACTTCCACCGTAAGCCTGGGAATGGTCTCTGTAGGCTTCCTGGGTCATGGAGCTGGAAGGCTTGTGGTATGATGAGGAGAAATCTTTTGCCGATCTGCTAGACTTCGCCCTGGAGGAGCGGAAGGAAGAGCATTGTTGCCCAGGGCACAGGCCATCTTTGTATCTGCATTGATGGCCTCTAGAGACTCGTCAACGACCTTCCCAAAAAAGGTTATCTCTGTCGAACGGCATGTCCAGTCCTCTCCCTGCTGGAAGAGGGCGATCAGCTCCATCCTCTTGTCATCAGGGAGGAACTCCAAAATCGTGCCCAGCTTGTACCACAGCTCTCTGTCGTAACTGTCCAGGATCGCAAAGTGCATTGGTTGCCTTGATGGTGGACCCTGAGGTGTAAATAAACGTCCTCCCCATGGCATTCATCTTCTTGCCTTCACTGTCTGGAGGGACTGAGGATGACCAGGAACAGTTTGCCGACCTTGTGGCCGCCAAAACCACTGAGTCCTGTGATGGTTGAGACCAATAGGCACCTAGGTGCAGACTCCAGCACCCGGTACTTCTCCAGCCTATCCTGTTTAGCCGGGGCCGTGCAAGGGTTCTTCAAGAGGGCCAGACCCTCCTCCCACACGTCATCCAGAAGGGGTACCGCCATGATGGTCTTACTTTTGACTCAGTGCCTCTGGTACAGGAAACCCTCCTTCTTGGTCTCCTCGGGCGTAAGATGAAAAAGCTTGGAAGCTTTGGCGACCATGGAATAGAACAACCCAACCTCATCCAGTGGGGACACCCTCAGCTCCAGAGATCAGCCCACTGTGACAATATCGTTGTCCTCCGTCGTTGCCCCATGTCTGGGGATGCCAGAGGGGATGGCGACCCACACAGATGTGGAGGCTGAAACGGGGACATCAGATGACACTTCCTCTTAGCACGAGGCTGATCAGGGGCCATAGGAACAAGGCCTTGCGGCATCCTCTTCTGGCTTTCTGACACCAAAGTGTGTAGGGTTGATACGATATCCAGGGATACATCCCTCGGCTGGGCTGGCATGATCGGAACAGTGGGCCTCGCGCCATCGTCATTGGCGGCGTTGCCGTCGTCATCCTCCTCTACATCCTTGTGGACCGTGTGTAGGGACTCCCGGTCCTCGTCGTCTGTGGATGAACTTCCATGGCCTGGGACACGGCCTGGGGCTGTTCGGGGACTTCATCGAACCCCCTTTTTTTGCACCCTGAGGGGTCAGAGCCGGGCTCAGAGTTGGCATCCTCTTCTCCGGCGTGCTGGCAGGCTTAGCCACAGTCACAGTGGAGGCCTCTCCCCTCAGAGGTAGGGACACCTTGGGTGCTGTAGGGCTTACCTTCACGGGTTCAGCCCCTTTCGCCTTCATGAGAGCTGCCGCCAACAGCGCGATCATCAACAAAGATGTCTCCTGAGTTGCCTGGGCCTTCTTGGGCAGGTTGGCCACCTTCTCCTTCATATGTGGCTTCTCTGGCTTCTCCCGCACCTTAACTTCGTTGGACGACTTCCTTTTCGAGGAGGAGCATGATTGCTGGCTGGCCATGGAGGCGGATGGTGATGTTTATCACGCCCTGTCTGTCGCGGGACCCGCTTGTGGTGCTTGGCCTGGTCTTGGGCCCCCCATGGATGAGGCACCCTCAAAGGACATAGAAGACCGCTCCTCTGACCGGCCGGTCCTGGGTGAGGCATGACCCTGCTTGAGGCACGGGACAGAGGCCTTGGTATTTAGCCATGCCGCCAGTCTACTGTGTCGATCTTTCGTCATCTTCTTGGAGAAGCTGAGGCAGATCTCGCATTCTCCTTCCTTGTGGTCCGGATGAAGACATTAGAGGTGCTTGTCCTCCACAAACAAGTTCTCTAGCCCGCATTTGGAGCAGGGCCTGAAGAGGGATCTTCCTTCCTTCTTCTCCTCTGTCATGGCCGGAGATGCAGAATAGTCCTGATGGCCTTCTGGAAACTTCGCAGAAACTTCGACGATCCTCGCCCTTGAGTGGCGCTGAAATTCATTGACAAACAGATCCCCTCTGTCGGCAAATGGAGAGAAGAGCACACAGGCTCTTTTTGAACGAAAATAGAAACATTTTCCATTGGAAAACAAAGAAATGTATAAGTAGCTCACAGAGCAAAACTCGAGGACTCCCAATACTGAAACGTGCAGTAAAAATCTGAAGATGGCTGGCAGGGGAGGGGCTTAGCGAGAGGACTGTCATTGGCTGGGGTCAGTATGACCGAGAGGACAGTGAATGGTTTAGAGGGGAATAAAATTGTGTAAGTGAAAGTGACACTGTTTTTCTTTTACCAAGGATTCCCGGCATTACGGGAAATATTCATGAGCATGTGAATTCATGCCAGACCCCATGCTGGAGAACGGAGTGGTCCGGCGAAAGGAAGTAGCACACTCGAAAGTCTCTGTGAAGGGTGAATTGTTTGTAGCAGTAAAGTGAAGTAACTATAAAAGCAAAGTGATCAAAATTAACCCTGAGACAAGGGCAGAATAAAAAGCTGAACATTGAGTTGAAGTGGTCCTGCGGAGGTCTGTAGAGAAAGCCACACACATTCGAAAGTCTTCGACATCCGGAAAACGATCTCAGCCCGACTGAGGGAGACCCGAAGTGTAATAGGTTTGGGGAAGGGAAACCCCTGCACGTATTGTTGAACTTTTGTTGTGAAAGGTCTGAGCCCGACAGAGTGGGACCAACATGAACTTTTGTTTTGAAGGCTTCTGAGCCTGACAAAGGGGGACCTGTGTGAACTTGTTGTGGAACTCTGTTTGGAAGACTGGAAAAACAGACTTTAATGTGGCAGGCCAGGCAGGGCAAATTTGGAGTTTCAGCGTAGCAGCAGGGCTTCACTGGGCAAACCAACGGTCCAGGAGTTGCAGCAGCCGTCCTTATCAAGTCCTTCTTCGGTACCTTCGCCTTCCAAGCCAAAAGCCTCGCCTTTTATTCAGTTCTCTCTCATTCATTCCAGCCTAGCTGTCAGTCACCCAGCAGGGTGGCTGTCGTTACCGGACAGTCAGCTGGCCAATCACCACAGAGTTTCAGGCAACTCCCTCGCTTCCTGCCTACCCCAGACACCCTGGAGCCAGAGGCGGGCTTCACTCATGAATCCCACCAAAGGCAAAGCAAACAATGGGACCAAACCTAGTTTGGCGCGCAGAGTAAATCTCAAGAAGGACCTTTCCACAAAGAAATGGCGAAAAAAGATGACCGGGGCCATTTTGACAAAAATGGCACCCTTGGGTGCTTTACTGCAGCTGCGAATGCAGCCTGCGGTAAATGCACACCACGGTAGTTAAAACGAAACCACTGCCAGCAGCCATTCTGTAAGGAAAGGGTAACATAAAAATGTTACATGAGAAGCTAGACAAAGGGGATACTAGGTAACCCCTCCAGCACCCTATTGTAAGATAGTGTGTGCTGGGTCTAGAAAGTTACAATTGTAAGTAAAGTCAATTTCACTTTACTGCTCTGGGAAACAGTAGTGTATCCCAGAGAAGGTATTTAAACCTTTTTGGAAATCTGAAAGACTTCCTGTGCCACTGCACTGAAGGTGCTGTGTGACACAATATAAAAGAGGATCCCTATGGAGTTTGTCAGGCTCCATAACTAAAAGAAACATAAAGCTCAGAAATCACATTAAAATACATGAGAGAGTGGGAGAAGGGTTTCACTCTCTCCAGGTTAAAAAAATCAAGTCCTCGAAATCCAGCAAAGTTGCGGGGGGCCTTTAAGGTGGAGGAAATTAGCACATTTCTGAGAATTCTCCCTAACAAGTACTCCCATCGTAGTTATAGGGCAACAAAGGAGTTTTTCCAAACCCAGAAACTTTAATAAAGGTTTTACAAATCGTACCCTTTGTGTCAGTGTTATACTTGTGATACCATGCCTCCCCTACAGTAGCCTGGGACAAGGAGCTGGTGGGGTTGCAACCCAGATCCCCCTAGACAAGAGACTGAGAGCAAGGCTAGCCTGTGGGTGAGATATAACCAGAGCTGGTTTAAGCAGCAAGGCCACCAAGGATAATAAAGAATGTTTTCTAGCCCAGACAAGGGGAGAAGATGAAAACTGAATTGATAACCAAGAGTGAAGCCAGCTGGTAGCGCCTAAACTCGACTGTGTGGGATTGGCAATCCACCAATGATACTAAACTTGCTTGCCGAGCTTTATGAAGCCAACGACTGCTGACCAAAAGCTCTTTAGGTTGTCCTTGACCAGGCGCTGTCCCCAGAGGATGAGCATGGACCAGAGAACTGGAGACAAGTCCAGCAAGATCATATGCTTAGCAGGGGGCTATAATAACGACATCCAGAAAACCACCCATGAGTGACAGAGCAGGGCCGGTGCAAGGAATTTTGCCACTCTAGGCAAACTGTCAGATTGGCACCCCACTTCCAGATCCTAACTGTTCCTAACCATCCATCCTCCCACCAACCACACCTGCACAGCCCTGTATTCACAAGGTGTGAATTGCCCTGCAGGAGGGGCTGACTTCTAGGCCAGCATGCATAAAAAGAAATCAACAAACGAATGTGGGGCAGCTCAAAACAGCAGCTTCAGGTGCCCTAACAGATTTGGCGCCACACCACCAAAACAAAAGAAACAAGCATTGGCCATGGAACTTCTATCATTTCTCTGAAGGTCAGCTCCCTTAACTAACGTTCTCCGATCCTCTTACTTCACACCTGAGACTGTCCCACTTCTCACTCCCTATCATCTGGACTCCCACAAATCCAGCTGTGTCCAGTTGCTACATGTGTTCACCTTGTCCTGCCAAATTTTGTTTTAATGTTGTGCCCAGCTTCTGCATGTGTTTTCACCTTGTCCTGCCTAATTTTTAATTTGACTGTGCCATCTGCAGCCCCTACTACCTGCCCTGTCTCTCATCCTCCCCTCCCCTCCTTTCTTCTATCATCCATGTATTGTCAGTGCATTGTCCCCCTCTGCTCTCAACACCCTACCTCACCCTCTCCCCTCCTCCCTACTTACCCATTCCCTTATACCCTAATTCTGCTTAACTACTCGGAGCATAGTATTGCCCAGTAGTCTAGTCTTCCTATGCTCCTCCTCCCTTTCCCCCTTTCACTGTATGTATATCAAGCCACCATATTACTGCATGCAACTTAGCATTGTATAGTAGCCTGTCTGTTCTATCCTGCCCCCCCTCCTTTGCAACCCTTTTGTAAAGCACTTTGAAAAACTAAGGACTGTCATCAGACATGAGAGTTATCTCCACTGTTATACGTATTACTGTCTGTTTTACCCTGCCCCCCCTTTATCCTATTTTTGTAAGGCACTTTAACAAACTAAGGACTGTCATCAGACATGAAAGAGCTATCTCCACTGTTATATGTATTACTTGCACTTATTCCTGCTCTGTGCAGGCTTGTACCATTCAGAGGGCTCTAAATGACTGTTGTTTTTTCCCACTGCCCCCTCCCCTCCTTGAGCGTTTTGAAACACTCCTCTGGGTATAAGCGCTATACACATGAACAATTAATAAAACAAATACATAAATGACAATAGTTTGGGCCTTTTTGTAGACATGGGAAAGGTATTTAACAGGCACTGCCGTAATGGTAGTAACTGGCCATTGATGGTAGCAGGTGAGAGTACCTGGGCATATAACTACAGTACCTGGCAAATGCCTAATACCTATACAGAAGTCAAAACTGTTGCCTTTGCCAATGCTTGTTTTTAACAGGACTTCAGTGAAGGACAGCACAGTGCTTATAAATCGAGGGGCTGTAGGCAGGCCTGGTAAGACATTTTTATGATATCAGTAGTGCATGTATGTAGTGCAGCTCAAATTAAGTGAATAGCTCTCAAAAGACTGCTTTGAAAAACATTGCCAGGCACCACAAGTGCAAAGTTGTATGGTTAGGCTTCAGTAAAGCGAGCTTAAAGACATCCCAAGAGGGGATGCGTTTTGGCCAGGAAGTGGGTTGCAATGGGCATAAGGTTTAGCATGGCCTTGGGTAGTCAATGGGTGGGTCAATAAGCAAACAACACTGACAAGATTTGTGTCCCTCCTCATACGCCATTGCTCCCCACTCAGATGCAAGTTAGTTCCAGAACGTATCAGTTGACTGAAAGCCCGGGGCTCGAAAAGAAGGGCAGACGGGTACGGACAGGCTCTTTGCAAGGTGGGGCACGGGGTAGTTCTAGACGTGGGTATCTTCTCAGCATCCCCCTGCACGCGAACTTGTGTGTTGCTGTGGACTGTGGTAACCCTAAGATTTGCTTATTGCTAAGCCACCTCTCTCCTGGGCAGCAGTCGGATGGGACACCGGAAGTTTAAATGGGCACACATGTCCCACGCAGGCAGATGGGGCAACTCGGCTCACCCAGCATGACCATTGAGGAGGCTAGATTTACCAGGCAGTGGATTATTGGATTAATAGGTGAGAGGGCAATGGATCAAGGAGGGGGCATTGCTGTGAGATGTGGGAAGAAAACAGTGGGAACGATACAGGAGAACAAAACAGGAATCATGCCCTGCCCATGCCACTTGTGATCCTGATCCAACCCCAAGTCCCAACCTTCACAGTGCCTCCTGGTCTGCTGCCAGCCTGCAGACAGTGCAACAACAAGGCAGGGGTGGTGCTATCCCTACAGGCAAGGCAGTAATTAGTGTGGAGGTGTTAACACAGCATTTTGCCGGTCTACCATTTCTAACATATAGGCAAGCGCCTAACCTTGCCTAGTGATAGCACCAGCCCTGTGACAGAGAAGGAATTTTCCGTCATCTGACACTCATTTGCCATGTGCTTTACAGTGGACCCTTTTCAGTGATGGAGAACCAACTCATTGACTGAGTGACGTTTTATTAAAGACATTTGCTTTAACTACGAGATCCAACTAGAGACTGGCCTAGAGCCTTAGGAACATTCCCTGTACTTGGCGTTTCTCTGGCTCTCATCACCCCTATGGAGGCATATCCATTCTTGGTTTTCCCTTTTGCTCCTCTTTGGTTGTGTTTGAGCATAATAAACCTTGTTTTGTGACATCACAGATGTGTCTTGAGTCTTTCGTTAATCCCCTTCTTGGGTAAGACTGTTATTAGATTGAAGAATACAAAAGGACAAAACTGAATACACATAATAATGGGGTTACTCAAAAGAGCGGGTGCCCTGGCACCATTGGAAATTATGAATGTTAGAGTAGTTGGATCATTCACAGATTTGGAAGGGTGAATTAGAAAGTGCAAGAGGCAAACTACTGAAAGGGCGATCATTACATGTACACACTATATTTTGTGCATATATGGAATGCGCATGTGCTGCTCTGATCGGTGTATAATACCACAATACAAAGGCGCCTTTGCTGGTGCTGCGAAGCTGCCATTCTAACTTGGAGAGGGTGTATGCCATAGAAAAGCGATGCTCTTATGGGGTAGGCTACCCCATAAGAGCATCGCTTTTCTATGGCATACGCCCCGGGTAGCGCATCGGACAATAACAGTAAAAATACAGTTCACTTGCCTAAAAAGGATTCCATCAACTCAGACTTGACAAAAATTAACATTGGCCTGGTTACCTGACAAATGTCAAGCCTACGGTAGCTGATGGCTTGTGCCAAGTGCAGACTCAAAGTATTCTCTGGAAGAGTAAATAATTCTGAACTATTGCTTGGTATATAATATATACTACCATCACCTGCTCCCACCGCTTTGATCCAAAAGTACAATATGGGCTTAGAAGAAAGAACCCAGCAGGCAAGATGAAGAGGAAGTTGAAGACACACACAGAGGAGCAGAAACAGGAGTCTGAGAGTATCCATTGCAAAGGGAAAACTCGTTGATTTCCTCTGACTTTGATATCTCATTACCAGAATTATGGTTCTAGGTTTATTCGTAGACAGCTTTTTAAACGTGTTGCCTTTGTTTGTGCACTTTTGGTCGACATGATTTGAGCAATGGGGTCTGCAAGTCCACCTCCTAGCCAACACTCCAGCCCAGTCGTCCCCCGCCCCTTCCCACACACACGTATTTACATATACACAGAAATGTACAAGTAATTGGTCGAGTTCGACCAAAAGTTCCCGAATAAAGTGCACACATTTTAATGCGGTCTACAAATAGACGTATTACGAGAAGTACATCTAAAAGCCTTATTAGGAGTGTGGGAGCAGCTGTAAAAACGGGCACCCTTTCAAATACTGCTTCCTTTGCCTGCACGGCCATTTGGTTTAGCTGCATTCAGGTTTGAATTAGGAGTTTGATTACCATCTTGGAAGCGTCCACTCGTTCATTGAAACAAACTATTGTGTCATAATGGTCGGTAGCTCGTAGACTGACAAACTGCCTTCTCTACAGTATACTCTCATACACCAATTTAAACTACTGGGCGGCGCCCATTTTCTTATAGTTCATGTATGGTGACAAGGTTTGGCAACATGGCTGCAAGTGCTTCTTTCAAACTGGTGGCAGTGGGTAGGGTGTTTGCAATAGCTGCGCCTGTTCTTGTTGACGTTTTATATTGTAAAGGATACACACAGTCCCACACTAATTGTCCGCTAGCAATTTGAATATAGTACAGGCTGTTTGTGGATGTGTCACTTTTTACATTAGTAAGGCACCGAGCTAGGGTGAGATATTGAAGAGTTTGTTGCGTGTTGATCATGCAATGGCTACGTTACCCTTTTGAGGCAGCCAGATGTGGATAACTGCATCTATCAAGGGCCCCATAATATACCAGTCTCTTTAAGTATGGGATTTAAAAAGCAAACGCCTAGCTGGAAAGCAACAGTGATGTACAAATGGGATGCACCCAGGGGTTTTCAACTAGGGTGCAAGGATCGAAGAGGAGCTGGCATGGGTAGGGGCAGCAGAAGTGTGTGGTGTGGGCAAGACTCCAGAAGGGAACACATTGGGTTGAATGAAGCTTCCATATACAGTATTATATTAAATAACAATGTCTTGAACCCATCAGGCTGACTTTATCTGGGGCCAGATTACAGAAACTTTGCACCAGTGCAAGTGCTAAATTGCATGGTTTTAGTACTTGGGCGAAGTTTGTCCTATTTCTAAAAACACTGGGACACATTAGAAAACCATTGCACTATGACAAGTGCAGTTTGGCATGGTATAAGCACCAGGGCAAAAATTGACCTAAGGCAAAAAAATACATTTTCATTGCATTTCTGCATCAGGGCAAAGTTTGCCCTAGTGCTAATACCATGAACTTTGCACTTGAAGATGACCAGGAAACTGAAAATGCAACCAAACAAATGAGTAATTGCTGAATTAAATTATTGATGATGATGGTGTCTCTGGAATGTTTGACTAGGGACAGAATCTCAGAACATCACCAAAACCTTTTCTTTCCTTCTTCAATGTTTTGTCTAATCGGCCACACATTCGTGCATATATACGCCACATGCCAGGGAAATCTTAGGCGTTGCTAAATAAGCGAGAGAATAGACGAGATAAGATATTTTAGCAGGATAGGTTTAGTTACTTAAACGTAAAGAAGTCCCCTGATATAACCTACATATATTTGATAATAGTATATGTTTATCTTTTCTTGACTATTAACAACAATAAGAACAATTCTAAAAATGTCTATGACATATCAAGAGAAGATATGAACACTTATTGTAATGACACCATTATAATACACATAAAGTAAGCAAAATGTCTGGTTGGTATGTTTTTATTTTTTTTTTTTTTTTTCTCCCCCCCCAACCCACTCCCGCACTCCCAACCCCACTTACCTTCTTTTTGATCCTTTTTCGGGAGCGGACGCGCTGGGAACACTTGTGTTCCCAGCGCGTCCGCTCCTGATGGCCGCCATGGAAAGAGAAAACGGACTCCGTTTTCCCTTTCCATGGCAGCGGCCATTTTCTTTTTTTTTTCTCCCGAAACGCTGCATCGTTTCGGGACAAAAAATAAGCTTTTAGTGCCCCGGTCACGCAATTTTTGCGGGCTGGGGTACTAATAGCAATATAACCCTCGTGTCGGGGGCATTACCGACTCTGGTAATGCCCCAGGGCCTTCGGTAATGCCCCCGACGCTCAGATTATATTGCTTAATAAGTACGTATTGGGTTAGATCGACCGGCACGTGTACTTATTGCTCGGCAGAGTCTCTGTGTACTAGTCTAACTGCTCGTATGCGTAACACTTCCACCTTCTTCTGTTCCTAGGTGCGCTGCTACATCAGCTGGCTGTGCAGTTTTTTTTTCTCACTTTTACTAGCCATGCACATTGTGACCCATTGCCTACTGGCATAACTTGAACGCTGCACCTAGCCGCACCGAGATTGCTGCATAAATTGTATTTCATACATTGCTGCTCATTGGATACTGCATAATTGAATATTGTACCTAGTGGCCCCCTACTATTTTACTGTATACTATTTTTATACTGTCATACCCTGCATTGTACCCTCTAGTACTACGCCTCCCCCCACGAGTCACACCTAGAAAACTTCTCCCATCCACCAATGTCCCGTTCACCTATGGTTTTAACCCACCAAGTTAACGCTGCAATGCTACATTACCTTCTTTTGTCCTGCTCACTTTGTCTCATAGTATTGCACTCTAACTGGCATATATTCCCCACCCTGCAGTACCAAATGTTCATGTCCCCTGCACATGACAGTAGTCTGAGCTGCTCTATATTATGTACCAATGGCGCCTATATCTACCAAGATTCAGGTTTGGCTTACATCCGCCGCCTCAGACATTGCCCCCTCCCCTGCCCCACGCTATTCCTGCCTAAAACAGCAGCCTTTCCCCCATACTATTCAAACCCACCACCATAGTTAGCAAAATGGACAATGCATCTCAAGATTCCCGTAGAGGCGCAATAGATATAGAACCCCTTCTGGTCTCAAGCCACTCTAGCCTAGGAATCATTGCCAACCTTCTCACCACTGCCAACCGCACTACCCCATGTCTATGAGCCTTACGTCATACTCGTCTAAGATCTAGACCCCATGTTCACACCCCGATATTCACAAGGCCTCTACTGGGAGCTCCCGGGAGACTCAGACTCTCCTCGCGTACTCACCAGCATCCTACCGCCTCCAGGAAACCCAGTAGCCTACCATCTAATCTCCCTCAGACCTCCCGCATCATCCCACACAGGATACGTGTATCCCCAACCCAGAAGTCAACCACATTAGCCACCTCAAATCAACCTAAACTCCAATATTTCCACTCCAAAGTCCAATTTACTAACACAGTAGACGCGGATTCACCCCCCATATCCTGCCTACATAATTCCTCACCCACCACACTCTGGAAAGGAGCATTATTGAATGTCTGAACCCTAGGGGCACATGCTATTCATGTTCACGACCTCATTCTGGAACACCAACTAGACTTCTTAGCTTTGACTGAAACCTGGCTCCTCACACGTTCAGGCCCATTACTGACTCTAGCGATCCCACTAGACTACACCATTCTCAGATCTGACCGCCAAGATGGTACGGGTGGAGGAGTAGCCATTATTGCTAAAACTTCATTAGAGTTTAGAGCCTGTAACACAGAGATAGACAGCTATGAGCTTCTAATCCTCAAACTAACGACTGACCCCAAGACAACTTTCAATTTCCTCGTAGTTTACAAAGCACCTAGTTCTTCTAATCATCTCGATATAGACATTCCAGGGACGTCATTTAGGGTTCGCCAGAGGTCGCAACCACGACCTCTGAGGGCTCCCTTGCGGCCGCTGTGGTCTCCCTTGCGAACTCTAAACCTTTTTTTTTCTTTTTTTAATTTTTTCTTTTTTTTTGTAATGCAAGGTCCTGGTGTGTGACCAGCACCATGTGGCTCTTTACTTCTGGAGTGGCTGGCTTTCTTGTTCAGGCCCCTTCAAAAAAGAAGAAAAATAAGAACAGGTGTGCCACAAGTCTAACACTTTCAGCACTGACCCTAAATAAGAAAGAATGGGAATACCAAATAATGTGTCTTTCTGGAATTCTATACAATAATTGCAAGCCTCATTAAGGCTTTATTTCAGGCACACTTCAGGATGTGAGTCGCTGATTTAGTCTGTTCTTAAACGCCTCAACTCAGCCTTTCACCCTTCTGAGGTCGAGAAATGAGTACCAAAACAGGTTTGGTGATATTTGGTGTATATTCTTTCTATATAAAGCGCTTAACCGTAAGTGCTATATAATAACACATCATTATCCTTTGGTCACGGACGTCTGCTTGCATTCACAGTCATTTGGTAATATGGGCCTATACACACTGATCTTAACGAGACATATATTGCGATCAATTCTTGAATGAAATGTACATCATATTATAGTGATATCGTAACCACAATTTTCATAGCGTGCAATGCTATGTGATGCACACTTTCTGTTTTGTCAACAGGTGAAAGGTCGTGTTCCATCGTTTCCCGTGATATCCCTTCGGGGTGGAGTCAAATGACACCACTTCCTGTGATGTCATCAGGGGTCAAGGGTTGTGTATGTCACTTCCGCTACCCCTGGCATTTTGGTGAACTGACGTCCCTGACCTGACATTACCCTACTTGTGACCCCTCTCCTCAAACCTAAGACTAAATTCTTACTATTAGGGGACTTAAACCTGGGCTTCAACAACGGCCAGGATCATAAAGCCAATGCCTTTCACACTGCACTACAAGAAATGCAATTTGCCCAAATCGTCAATGCTCCCACCCGCACCAAAGGTAGAATCCTAGATTTGATTTTAACGCTTTATACTACAGTATCCCTTGAAGACATCCTAAAAATCTCTTGGTCAGACCACTCCTTAATTCGTTTAAATGTATCTACCATAATAGCCCATGATTCACCCCCACCACCTTCTATTCCAATATTAGTGAGAAATGCACGAAAGCTCACACCAGAAAACTTGACCCCTATCCTCAATAAACTACTTGAGGAACAGCCTAAAATAAACTCTAATTCTGACAGTATATCCCACTGTTACCATACCTGTTTAAAAACTGCCATCGATGAAGTAGCCCCACTCATGTCCAAACTACCCAGACCTAAACGCAGCAATCCTTGGTTCAACGATGAACTCATTGAACTCAGAAGAAACAAAAGAGCTTTAGAACACCCAACCAGAAAAAACCTTCCAATGAGTCCAGAAAAGAGCTCCAGCTAAATATTACACACAAATCTAGAACCCTAAACCTACGCATCGCCAATTCTGTGTCTAACAGCAAAGAAATGTTTGCAATCCTTAGAGAATTGGAAACGTCCATCCCTCCCCCTAGCCCAGCCATCGCTAGCAAAGCATGGTGCACCAGTATACAGAATGCGCCAGCCACTAAAATCAAATCCCTCTGAGATAAAATCTTTATGAAAAGAAAAATCTTGGTCCACAGTGCCGACACTGCTTCAAGTGTTTTGACTAATATTACAGATTCTACTACTCAGTTCAACTTCACCCCAGTCACCCAAGATCAAATACTCAAGACTATTGCATCCCTCAAACCTTCATATTGTAAAGGAGACAGCTTTCCTGCCAAACTAGTTAAGGCTTGTACGCCAACGCTAGCTCCCATCATAATACATTTTATTAATGCATTGTGCTGTCCGACATCAAAGAGACTTGGGTCACGCCCCTACTGAAAAAAAACACCTTAGATCACACGATTCCTACCAGCTACAGACCCATTACTACAGTTCGTTTCCTCCTCAAAATAATCGGCAAAATCGCATACACACAAGTACAAACACCTAGAAAACAATCACCTACTAGGCGACAGGCAATCCGGCTTTCGCCCCAAACACAGCCTGGAGCCTGCAATACTTGACCTAAAACACAGATGGACGCTATCAGAGACTCAGGTAATCTATGCATCCTCTTATTACTGGACTTGTCTGCAGCGTTTGATTTAGTGGACCATGACAAACTATGCCTAACTTTATCTCAAAACTTTCAATTCTCACAGAACGCAACCACCTGGATGAAATCATTTTTATCTCAACGCACTTCCAGAGCAGTCATTGGTGAGGAGGCGGCAGCTCCTATAACAGTCCCTATAAGCGTACCGCTTGCCTCTCCCCCACTCTTTACAATGCGTACACTAAACTTCTCTTCGCAGCATTAGATGCGATGGGAGTCATTTACACCAACTTTGTGGATGATACACAGATACTCATTCCAATCTCTGGTAATCAAGAACAGGATGCCTTACTCATAAACAACATCTACTCCCTCATCTAGAACTGGATGGCAACTAATAGTCTCTGCCTCAATAGAGAAAAGACAGAGATTCTTATTCTAGGCTCCACAGCCCTATTGAAAAAATGACCTCAAGACTACACCTCTATTGTCATAGATGGTTCTCCCATGCCCATCTCCAACCAAGTCAATACCTTAGGGGTTTATTTAGGCTCTAACCTTACCATGAGTCAACATATCAACTCACTCGCCTCTTCCATAGCCTACACAGCTAAACTAATTTCCTTCAGTAGACAATTTCTGTCTATACACAATTGCTCTAGCAAGAACGCTTATTTTGTTTAAGTTAGAATACTGTAACATACTTTTGCTAGGCACCACCAAGAAAAATCTAGCAAATTACAATTATTGCAAAATAAAGCTCTTAGAGCAGCAGTGGGTGTCAACAAAAAGGGACCATATTTCACAAGCCAGAAGAGAGGCACACTGGCTACCCATACAAGCGAGAAAACTAAGTTCATTACCCAAAACGCCTACACCTACCTGAATGATTGTCTCACCCGGGAAACCTCGAACAGAATCCTCAGATATAACACGAGCAGTCAATTAATTATTCTCTGCTTCAAGAAGTCCAGAACACGACAGTCCAGCGTCCCTCTAGCAGCCCCCAGAACTTGGACTTCACTTCCCAAAAATATAAGCAATGAGCCGTCCCACACCCACTTTAAGAAACTTCTAAAAACCTGGCTATTTAACAAATTTTAACCTAACCGCATTTTACGACTTCTGCACAACCACAGGGCTGATAAAACTGACTTGCTGTAACTATTAATGTATAATGCTGTCAACCTATCATTCAGTAACCATATTGTAATCGGTTTTTTTCCTAATAACGTTATGTTTTTGCCTTGTAACCAGAAAGACTGTATTACTACACTGTGACCTACGGCGTGATCCCTCCGGGTTTGGGCTTATAATCAAATGCAATACATAACATAAATTAATAACGTGGTCACCTTGGAAGCAAGACGACACGGAGCAAGGATCTCCGGGTCCACGCTTAGAAACCCCTGGAAATTCACCGCCTTATAAAAAAACAATTACATAAAGGCTTTTCATCACGAAATAAACAAAATATTTGATCATTAATGCCAAAATGTGAGCAAAGTCTGTTCAAAACTTGAAAGCTTCCACAAGGAATTTGAAGCAGTATTATTTCAATATGGTGAAGGATCAAAGGTTAAACACGCTTTGTTTGAGCGATATGGTCACAAATTTCATAGGTTAAAATCAGTTAGCACTGTGTGTCTGAATACATTTAAAATGCCAAATGTGTCAAAAGGTCTTCAGTTTACTATAGTAAAGTGGGCAAAAAAAACAAACAAATAAAATGATTTAAAAGAATAAAAATATAGAACAACTTGATAAAAACCTAAATATATATCCACAATTCAGGGGGAAAAAAGCCAAATTATTATATACACTGTGGGTTTCAAGTCCAAGCAGTGGATCAAAAACAAATACACATTTCCTAACAGCATTTTTATTTTCCAAGGCATTTTTTCCCATGCTTTTTGAAAGCAGAAAGGGGGTTGGACTCCAAAAACCATTTGGTTTTATGCCAGCATGGTATGTTCATGCTGGCGTAACACCAATGGCTCCTATGGAATTTGCGGGCTTTTCAAACCATCAAAAAGCAGACAGATACCATAGGAATCCATTACAAACGCCCTGGCATGTGTACATGGCAGGAAGCATTTACTCAATTTGCCCAGCGAAGTACGAAAAGAAGGAATAAAGGCATTTGACTTCTTTTTACACCTACTTTCTGCACTTTGTAGTGCACATGATTACAATTGCACTGAGCAGGGGAGTTGCTAGGTCTGGAAAAGACCCGGGGCTAAGCTGATGTCGGAACTGTTGGGACTGGGGGCCAGCTAGTCTTTTGGCTGTAGCTCCTGAGATTCTATCCGGGGCTACAACCAAAAGATCAGGGGCTATAGCCCCCTAAACCCCCCCCCCCCTAGCAACGCCCCTGGCACTGAGGGTACTAGCTTGCATGTAACGGCCAATGAAAGTGGTCCATTCTGTGAAATTTACCAAACATTGAAAACAAGCTCCTTCGTGTATACATACACACAATTAATATATTCAATGTCACTTTATAGGCTTATAATTGCAGCAACAAAATTAGGATTTGGGATTCAGTAGCGGCTGGTGAATTGTTTTATAGAAGTGCCGTAAATATTCCCCACAAATATGCCTGATGCAAGAAATGCATTCCATGACCATGTTTCTATCAGTGTCAAAACACAAGTTTATGTTGATTATTCATGGATTTTGAAAAGCGAGTACATTGTTTGTTAGATGCTTCACGGCTGCTTAGCAAAGGGTGGAGAAAATGACAGAAGGCACGGAGAAGGTGATGGGGAAAACAAGTTACTTTGCTTTTCCACTGGTTGGGAGAGGGGAGGAGGGAGATGATGGCTGCTGGAAGTGGGTCGTGCCACAATTAGGAAACAAATAGCGAGGAGGGTTCAGCGTCCCTTTTGCCTGTGCTGCAAACAGCCTTTCAGTATTCTTTAGAGCGTCTTCTAAACAAATTCCAATGGAACTATTCTGATTTCACGAGTTGAAACAGACCGAGTTTAAGAAAACAATCGTAAATGTCAACCTTCACTTGAGAACACATCAGCCATGGTGCTCGCGATTCCCTCTGCAACCAACAACTGTCAAAGAAAGCTTAGCCCTCGAGCATGGACAAATGAGTAGTTGCATTTTGACTTCAGCACAAAACAATGCCACCAGATGAAGCTTTAGCACAGTGCACAATAAATGCCAGCACGAAGTGAAGGGAAAAAATAGCCCCCAGCTCTGCCCCTCCATGCGCTAAGAGCACCCTGCAACAGTGCCATTACACTTGAATTCGCTGAAAATAAATTCAGAGGGAGAGACCAGTTGAGCAGAGTGGTTTACAGCGGTTCATGACGTGGCACGGTGACACGGGTACTGTACGGCTAAATAGCCTAGAGTTTCTGCGTTGAACTTAAGTGACGAGTGCATTATTTGTGTGCAAGATGTTTGGGCTACACGGTCTTTCTTAACACTCTGACATGACCGTGCCAGAGCAAATGCTTGGAATGGTAAAAGACTTGCCCGTCCCTGAATCGCCACCCTTTATTACATCCGTTAGGAAAGAGTCAATTGACACGCGTCCATTGAAATGCAACCTGCGACGATCCCTACAATGTGTCGAGCTTCAAAGGGTCACAGTGGGCAGAGGTAATGAGGAATAGCGGAGGAGGATCCTATGCGGTTGGTTAGGAATGTGGTGGAAAAGAATGAGAAGGAGAGTGAAACAAGGAGGAGTGAATCACTCTTGAGGCGGTTATCGGACAAGGACTGCATACAAGTTGCCGAAAGACAGGAAGTACAAGTAACGTCGGCGGGTGCATTTCCCCCAATGTTTACTCAGAGGTGGAAGATGGCGATGGCCAAAATGACTGGAGCACTCCCAATGCTTCAATGCTTAGTCCTGTTTCTGGCATGGAGTCTAGACGTAGCTCCTTTTGTCCCCAATTCCGCTGGTCTTTTGAAGCAGAAACCAAGGCTCAAACTGGCTTGTCAACCCTCAACCAGGTGATTTCAACATTTTCAGGACTATATAAAAACATAAAAGTGAAGGTGGGTCTCCACACAATAGTTATGGGAGCTATTCAAAATAAACTAGACACACTGTGTCAGTTAGCTGGCCTGTGGGACCATATGCAACGGTCACACAGGATCGAGAGCACAGACTTGTCCCAAGCGGGGATGATTTAAAAAAAAAGCTAATTTAGAAATGGGGGAGCCATGTTCCATAGCCGCAACACCCCCCACTCTCCTCTTTCTTTGCTCTCCCCTGGTACACGACCACTAGTCCTCTACCAACTCCCCAAGTAGCTGCGCCGCTTTCTGTACATTTGTCCTCTTCCCCCTTTCCCGTCTAACTGGATTCCCCGGCGCCCTGTTACCTTGTGCCTACCAGCCCCTACCGCCAGTTGCCTAGTCCCCCACCAGCCTTGATCCTTGCACCTATACACCTCCCATTCCGTCCCACCACCCACACATAACCTCCCCCATTCCCCGTGGCTTGCTGAGTTAAGTACTCCGCCGCCGACAAACTCGGACACTGCCAGTCTCTTGTGGATTCCAGCAGGCCTACCAGCCTGGAGCACCCTATACCTCCACTGCGACAATCCTGCTGTAAAATTCAAACACAGATTAATACATTCAATAATTCTGACAATTTGTGCTTTTATAGTTCGGGTGGGCGGGCGGTTCTTTCTTCCTTCTGAGTAGCAGGAAAATGAGGCTGCTTTCCCCACTTTACCGTGCTTATAAGCCCAAGATACGGGATGGTCTAGCTCGCACCCCCCCATATGCCCCTTTTCGCACCTTGTTGTTCCCTCCCTTCTTCCTCGGACTGGTGCCAGCTAGTCTGAAGAGGGACCCCCCAACCTCAGCAGGATCATATTGTTGGAGGGGTATGGGGAACATTGGCCCCAAGGGTGGCCTGCTGGGCTACGGAAGCATACGCTACAGGCCTCACCTTTGCTCAGTGCGTCCCCTGGCTTAGCCGCAACACCCCACACCGGCCTTCCATGGGGCTCTGCATTTGGTTTACCTGGTTTCCAATTCTACTTTGTTTACCCTGCGGCTCTCCACACATTTCCCCTTTGCCATACCCTCCACCAACACCCCCAGGAAGTAAGACGCTGACTCGGGTTGTGGATGTACAGTAAGCAGTTGCTTTATTAAGCAGGAGGTAGCTTACAGGTGCTCTGTTACTTGTTACTTGAGAATACAGCATAAGTTATTCTTCTCTGAGCTGCACACCCTTACACTCCCCACTTGATGGCGAGCAGCCTCCATTGAGCGGAACTGACACCGTTACTTTTCCACTTTAACTTAACATGAACTCAAACTTGATGGCGAGCAGCATCCGTTGAGCGGAACTGACGCTGTTAACTCTTCCACTTTAACTTAGAATTAACTCAAACTTGATGACGGGCATCCTCCGGTGTGCGGAGCTGACACCTTCAACTTTTTCACTTTATTAACTTGTACTTCGAACACTCCCCCTTTCGCCACCGGCTTTACTTTGCAGCCAGTTCCACTTTTACTACTTTCCCAGGTGCAGGATTGTTAAAACTTTTCACCCACTGTCGCCTGCCCCCCAGCCCCCTTGCTCCCCATTGGCCAGGTTTACGTGCTCTAAACTTTCCCATCACCCAACCCCATCCTAACGCCGGCCCCCAGCTTCCAGGTCCCTATCTTATTCCTTGCTCCCGGAAACCTGCCGCTCTCTCGCCTCCTCACCCCTCCCTCCCTCCGTAGGTACCTGACCTCTGCCCTTTCCTCCCAGTGACCAGGACAACTACTCACTCACCGTTGCTTGTGTGACTTACCCATTGTTGTTCCCCCATTAGGTTTCTGTTCTCCTTCATTCCCTGTTGCACTTGTCCCCTTCCCTTACCCCCGTTGCCTGCTCCTCGTTCCCCTGGGGGTTGTTCCCCCGCTGTCCCCCTTTGCTCCCCCCTGGTACCTGACCACTAGTCCTCTACCAACTCCCCAAGTAGCTGCGTTGCTTTCGTACATTTGTCCCCTTCCCCCTTTCCCGACTAACTGGATTCCCCTGCACCTTGTTACCTTGTGCCTGCCAGCCCCTACCGCCAGTTGCCTAGTCCACCGCCATGACGCTTGGGCGGTTTACGGCACCTGAGAGTTCCCCCACCTGCCTCTTCGTAGGCCACTTTGACTATCCGGTGTCCGTCTTATTCCTTCTCAGCGCTCCCATTCCCGCTGCCCAGTTATCTTTACCCTGGCGTTAATGGCTGCTACCCCCCTCTTACCTTTGTCTTTTTTTTGCCATTCCCTCCCTTCTCCCTATTTTGTTTATTTATTTGTTTATATTTATTTATATATATTTTTTTCTCGTACCTGCCCTGTCTCTGCCCTGCCTACCCCACACTTTCCAGCACTTCCCTGATGTCCATTGTTATGATTTCCATCCCTTCCCCGGAGAGGTGCACCCCATCCCTCGCAAAGTATCCCGGTGTCCTTAGGGTAATAAAAGTGTGCTCGTTCCTGGTTTACTTCACATATTTTACAGTCCAACTCTTCCCTTACACTTAACTTCTCTTACTTTTGTTTACTAATCGCTTAAACATTACTTTTTTTAATTTTACTTTATTGAGTTTTATAGAATACAGTAAACAACATTCAAGTACCAGTTTGAAACTTATCATGACCAAGCATAAACTTCCCCTCCCTATACCTCCCCCACAGGTACTATATTATTAAACAGTCAACTGAATTCCTATACACCCCCCTTCCCTGTTCCCCTCCTTTCTCCCTCCCGAACAGTGTTTCTTCACATCTATTCACCTATTTTTCATGTTCTCAGCAAATCGTGAGTGACTCGTGCCTTTTTACATTAACATTCCATACTCTGGAGTATTCAAGTGCGGTGCAGAGGATAGTACTTTATAGAGGCCTTCAGGTACGCATTCCTCATAACAAGGTCCATTGCGGCACATATAATTATGCATTTAGTACAGGTTCATGGTTCATCATCATTCCCTCCGTGTTGCCTCTCACGAGGGGCTAGGCTCATTTACAAAGTCACACTACATCAACCTAGTATTGTGCCGCTCTCCCGTGGAGGGCTGCGGTAATTCTTTCCATTGTGGGGGCCGCTATACCAGTAATTCCTCTCACCTAACCTTTACATTCCTCCAAACCAAACATTATTAGAAGGGGTGCAACCTCCTGGGAGATCCCATCTACCTGCTTGATCCAGCCAAGGACCTCATTCCAGAACACCTGAAGCCTGGAGCAGCCCCACCACACGTGCCAGTAGTTGGCCCTCTCCCCACATTGATGCCAGCTCAAAGGGCTCACAGATTGGAACATCATTGACAACCTGTGAGGGTCATAGTGCCATCTATGTAGTAGCTTGAGGGCGTGCAATTTGAATTGGGCTGCGATGGACACCCGAGAGGCCCCTCTACATATTTTCACCCATAAATCAGTGTCCACTTCTATGTTTAAAAGTCGTTCTCACTTGTGTCTCAAGTTAACAGTTGATCCCTTCCCAGTATCCAGGAGTGTTCTATACATAGTGCAGATCAAACCCTTGGTTTCTGTTGTTGTGTGAAGCAGTTTCTCTAACGGAGTGAGATCTCTCTGCACCTTCTCCTTCCATTCGTTTCTCATGAGAGTGCCCTTGAGTTGCAAAAAGGGAAAGACCGACAGTGGGTGCCTCCCAAGTGCTTCTCTCAATTCAGTGATCCTGAGAAAGACACCCCCTTTCCATAGTTGTCCCACCCTCTCAAGGCCTGCATCAAACCAAGATTGGAACCGCTCATGATTGGAAATCTCCTCACATATTCCCCGAGACCATATATGGCTTAGAAGAGAGGGCCACATGGTAACTACCTTCATGCCCGCCCCCTTCCTCCAAATTTCCCACATTGTGCCCAATATGGGATGATTTTGAAGTCTTTGTAGCAACTTGTCTCTGGGGACCCACAGCCAATCAGAAACGGTGGCCGGGGCTAGATTATAGTTATCAAGATGTATCCACTGCAGGTTATTCTGCCGTCTCAAGTGGGGAACTAGTATTCTTAACTGCGTGGCTTGGTAGTACACTTATATATGGGGTTAACCCACTCCTCCTTTTTATTTGGGCAAAATGAGGACTTCATACTCTATCCTTGCCTTTTTCCCCTGCCAGAGGAATCTTAAAATAGCCCTTTTTACTTCCCCAAAGAACACCTCTGGAAGTTTCAGCGGGAGAATTTGAAATGGATATAGAAATATTGGAAGACATAGCATTTTGATTGCATTCAGTCTCCCAATCCAGGAGATCGTCAGCTTCTGCCACTTGGCCAAATCAGCATGAAAACTATCTAGGAGGTGAGGGAAGTTGGCCACATATAGGTTCCCAAGTTCTCGTGTAAGATTGATTCCTAGATAACGTAACATCGCACCTCCCACCACAAGACCGAGAGTAGAGAATCTAGTGGCGGTCTCCGGAGTGCGTTCCTGCAGCGGAAACAGTATAGACTTGGACCTATTAATTTTGAAGCCTCAGAGTGCCTCATAACCTTCAATCAGTTATATGGCTCTAGGAATTGATGTCAGAGGGTTTTTTACATGTAGTAGAATGTCGTCGGCATAGAGTGCTACCTTGTATTCATTCCCATTTACCTGGAGTCCCTCAACTTGGTGATCCGCTCTGAGCGTCTGAGCAAGAGAGAGAGCAAACAGTATCGCTAAGAGAGGGCAACCTTGTCTCGTGCCTCTTTCCAAATCAAACCATCTGGAATACTCAGAGTTGACCACAACCAATGCTTTGGGAGACGTATAGACCACCTTAATTCCCCTTCTGAAGATGGGGCCCAATCCGCCTTTGTTGAGTACTGCCTCTAGGAAGCCCCACTCTACTCTGTCAAACGCCTTTTCTGCGTCAATCGACAGGAGGGCAGGGTCGCCTGACTTTTTTTTGACTCATGGATTAATTAGCACCATGGTTCATGCCGGTAAAATAACGGCACCGCCTTGGCGGAAAGGGGAATTACCGCCCCATTCCAAGGTTGGCGGGGCGGTAATTCCCCCTTCCACCATTGCCCTTCCCCATTCCCATTTTTGGCCCATAGGGCTCAATGGGAATGGGGAAGGTGCTAATTATGGTACCGCAAATACCGGTACCGTAATTAGCTCCCTGGGTCCCTTTGCGGGTTGGTTTTTAATGCCTGCAAAAAGCAGGCGTTAAATCCCCCAACCCGCAAAGGGACCTTGTAGTAAGGGGGTAAGGATTTACCGGTACCGGTATTTTACCGGTACCGGTAAATCCTTACCGCCATCCGTGTAATGAGGCCCATAGTGTTTTTGCTTGAGATACTGAAGTTCGTGGATGACTTGCCCCTCCTCCAGTAGCTGAAGCTCCTCCCTTTTCTCTACGGCTACTGCAACCCTCTAAGGTCTCCTCTCAGTGGAATTCCATGCTGCGATATCTAATTGCACGATCTCCTTTCTCAGTCTACTCTCTATCAAGGTCCTCTCTCTCTCTTTTTCTTAGCCCCCTCCCTAATCAGGGTACCCAGCCACGTTGCCTTCCCCACCTCCCAGACCGTTACTTTAGATACCTCTCCTGTGTCATTTATTTTAAAGTATTCTTTTATTTCACCCTCCAATTGTGTGTGGAAAACGGGGTCTTTCCACAGGGTTTCGTTACATCGCCACTTTGCGCCCTTACATGGCAAGGTTACCAAGTTCAGTTTGACAATGACCATGTCGTGATCTGACCATGAGATTGGTGCGATCACCGGGGTACCCGCCACCTGACTTATTCCCTCTGAAAGATACAGGTAATCAATTCTAGTGAATGTAGAGTGGGGTGCCGAGTAAAATGTATATCCTGTCTCATTCAGGTGTAACTTCCGCCAAATATCCTGTAACTTGTATATCCACATCATTTCCATTACCTCTGCACGGCCGCCGTCTACTGACTTATGTGTATCTTGTTTACCGGCCTGTCTATCCAACTTGAGGTCTGCCCATAAGTTGAGGTCTCCTCCTAAAATGACATGCCCTGAGGCTTCCAACATTATCTTTGGGAATATTTGTTGTAAGAATCGTAATTGCCGAACGTTGGGAGAGTATAGCGTTGCTAGCGTGAGTGTAATATTGTGTGCTTTACCCACCACCATGATGGCTCCCCTCTGTGTCCGCCAACATCTTGGTAATCACTAGATTGAGCCCCTTTCTCACAAGTATACCCACTCCCGCCTTCTGCAATGGGCAGAGCCCCAATACTCAGTCCACACCCTGAGAGCTCTTCTCTGCGCATGTACTTAGTCTCTTGGAGAAAGTGCACGTCTAGTCACGCTCTTTTAAATTCTCTACATACTAGTGAACGTTTCGTGGGCGAGTTAAGCCCTTTTACATTAAGCGTACCCACCCTGAGAAGGCCTCCTCTAGAAGATTCGGATTCAACCGCCATGACTGTACTTCTGGACACTGTGCACACATAGCGAGCCCATATATTTATCTCTCCTAATCCCCTTTAGTATACAAAAGATACCTTTTGAGAAACACATTCCTGTCCATTCCCGTGCCCTTAACCAACCGTCCCACCCTTGACGGCATCCAATCCAGCTGGGTTGACCTCACCAAGACGGTCCCGGACCACCAGAGGAGAATGTGCATCTCGCGGTCCTGTCTCAGAACAGTCAGATAAACATTGAGCCCCCAACTCCTCCCCACCCCCGTCACAAGAGGTACTGCATCACTCCATTTTTTCAGAGTGGGCGAATCCCACCCGGAGATACCTCACCATGGATGTCTTGATAAGATGCAGGTGTGGGCCACCATATACCACTATAGTCTACCATCCAACAGTGGATGGTCCGCCGGATCCACTTATGTCTTCCCTCTAGGGGACACCAGCTCCACATAAAATCTTATAGACTTGGTCCAGTGATGTGGCACATAGCACCTATGTCACAACTCGCGGTATGCATCATGCTAGAGGAAGGGGTTGTTTGACAAAAGGCATGCACAAACCTGTCTCTCTTCCATATGGTGTGCGGCGCTTTATCTCTCCGTTCGTTGCACGATGGAGATTGCGGCAGGGAGCTTAAACAAACTACACTTCCCATGCCGCTTCAGGGGGTTGTCATGTGCCCTGCTCCTCCAATCACGGTGCTCTGACGCGTTGCTTTCAGTTTCATAAAAGCAACGTTGTCACTCGGTTTGCTGCTTCTGATCAGATTTGACACTGACTTTGAAGTTCCGTCTTCGTTTCCTTTGGATCTTTTGGAATGACCACTGCCTGCCGTACAGATTGCTTTTCCTAACGTTTTTGTCATTTGCTGCCAGCCCGTTACCAGAACCTTGCCAGTTTTCTTGGATTGCTTTTCCTTACACTCTGCAAGGATTGCCTCACAGGCTAATTGGCTGCTTTCAGACACTCCTTACTTGCAACAGCAGCGTTCGTCTGTACACTGGACCCAGCCATCTTAGCCTCATACAGCACACATCTGACAGTGTTATAACATGGTGAGTGCAGGGGTTCATTGTATTACTGTGAGGCTCTGCAATTTAACTTTCATTTTGAATGTTCCCCCTACTTACTCTGATACCTTGCATACCAGCCTTTTTTGGGACCAGCTGCCTGGGGTCTTGTGGGGATATTGCTGCCCTGCTTTAACCACAAGATATTGGGACATACTTTCTCTAAATTCCAAAGTGCACAAGTGGACGCTGCCCAGGTTTTGCACAAACCCGAACCCGATTGGGTTAGAACCCTCACTAATCTTCCTGTTTATTGTTTTATACTGTCGTTGTTCTCCTTTGGACAATTCCCAATACTCCAAGTGGTAAGGATTATTTTTTCTTTTCTAATTAATCTTAGAGTTTCCCTGAACAGTCCTGATATTGATAATCTATCTTTTAGGTAGGAAGATCTGTGCCTCAGTAGCAAGAAAGAATACCAGGTATCATCCATAACAGTTTGAGCAATACTACTTGTATATCTGTCACATAAATCTCACCACTTCTTCTTTATTTGCAGCTGTTTTTCGTGGCAGTGTGTTCTCCCCGCTCTTTTGAATGGTCAGACTCTTTTGTACTGTTTAACTCAGTAGAGGGTCATATCGTTTTAAAGATCTATACCCTCATAGAGAGGAGGCTCAGTTGGGGCCCCTACCGAGCTCTTCAATCAAAACCCGGTACAATCCAGACGCGGTCACCTGCCTATTCCCATCCTCTGGTTGGTGAGTAACGCCCAAGGATGAGCCTGACTGTCGTCTTGCGTTTTGACAAAAGGCCACGTTGTCAGAGTCGAGGAGGTGCCCAATCTGTGTTCTCTTCTCCCCTCCATGGTCCTCAAGATTCAGCATCTGGTGAGGAGTTCATCCTTCTATATTTCCTGTATCCTAGGATCCGTCTCTGTCTCGGACCCTGCATGCACCATTGTCTGTCGTCCTCCATTCTTTCTCCCTGATTCGGGTCAGCGTCCTGGTTGCCCAACAGGTCTGCTATGCAAGCGTGAATATCCTCCGATCTCAGCCAAACTGTATTCTCCTCCCATTCAAATGTGAGGGAGAATGGGTAGCCCATCAATAGCGGATACCCTTTTCTTTAAGCCATTTGGTGAGAGGCATACACATCCTCCACATGGCAAGGGTCAAAGATGATAGATCCTGAAAGATCGTTACCCTTGCCATGTCCAATAGGATCTGAGGGCTTTGTTTGGCTTTCTCAAGGATTCTGGCTTTGTCGGCGTAGTGGTGAAAGTGAGCCAAGACTGTTCTCGGCCCGCCCGTGGCTCTCCCAGCTCGATGTATGCAATCTATTTTTGGCTCATCGACTGAGTCATCTTCAAATAGGACTTTCATGATCGCCTGCAATATTCTTTTCAGGTCCTGTTCGGACTCCCCTTCCCGATCCGGACTCCCAAAGAGCCGCAGGTTGTTTCGGCATTCGCAATTTTCCAAATCATCCATTTTCAGACAGAACTCCTCCTCTCTACTCTCTAGCTCCACAATCCTCTGATCCATTTGGGACTCCAGGGTGCCGAGGGAGGTCTGATTATGTTGAACCTCTTCTAATCTCTCTTCAATTTTGTTGATTCTCTGTGTTATCTTATCGGCCTTCCCGCTGATGTCCACCCTCATGCTTTTCATTTCACTGAGCAGGGTTGCAACATCAGCCTTAGTCGCTGCAGCCTCCGCCCCTGATTACGCCATCTCCGATTCCTGATCTGGGTATGGGTCATGGCGGTGTAGATTGATCGGCAATGGTGCCAACTTATGTCCATGTGTTTATTATGTAGAACGTGGCGGGACAAACGTGTTTTGATTCTTCGGGTTTGTTACTGTACTAGTCGTGTTCATCCAATGCACAGTCTTCTAACAAGGTGAGAATTTCCCCAGGAGGAGGTGTACCACCAACACATGTGGGTGGTGGGTCGGTAGCCTGGATGACCAAATGCCGGGTCTCACTGGTGGATGAAAAGAAGCAGGTGCTCCCCTGGAGCTGGTTTCATCGGCAGTTCATGGCAGTCAACAAGGGCAGTCTCCTGCCATTTCAACAACAGTTGTACGTGGAGGAGGGCACATGCCCCGTTGCCGGGGGACCAACCCTCCAGTTATCACCAGGGATTCACTTCAACGTGCTCCTTCTTTGTTCGCGTGGAGCTTCTGTGACCCCTTACACTTTCTTTAAGTTTGCACTTATTGAACCCATGTGGGTCCATCCCAGGCTCCTATCTACTATATACAAGCAGGTACTTGCACTACATAAGGTGACTACCGCCCTCCTGTTCCACTGTGGCACAGATCACTCTTCCGGATTGGAGGTGTGGGTGTTAAACCTTCATGGGGCAGTGTCATCGTTGTTGCCCTTCCGATTAGTTATGAAACCTCATTGCGCACTGTCGCCCTGTGCGCTTCATTCATGTGTTGGGATGGTTGGTCCGCTGAGGTGACTCCTTGAAGTCTCACTGATTGCACAGGACTGTGTGTGAAGACATCACCCCGATAGCTGGGGCAGATGAAAGTCAGAGGATCCCAGAAAGATTCCAGGAGTGTGCACCAGCTCAAGTTGCATCCCTGTGCCTGATGCTCCCTTGTTGGGGGCCTCTTGTCTCCTGTCGATTGGATTACGGGTGCCCAGTAGTGGCCTTTGAGAGTGCGTTCCTGTATGCTAATGGACTCTCCCCTAGGGGAGCATATTCTACGGCTGTCTTTACTCTATGGGAGCCATTTGGCCTCCTGTGCATCTTGTGTTGTCCGTGCTGATTATACTTATGGGGTCCAGAGGAGATCAGGGCGGGTCTGTGTCATCCTCCGCATGTCCTGGGTCCCCCTTGGCGTGGGATGTTCGCGTTTCCACTCCCGAAGCCTTGCCGGCAGTAAAGTTCACAGGCCACATGAATTTTGTGGGGGGGGGGGTTGCTGGAGGCGGGCCGTTACAGCCTCCAGCTCCCAGAGTCTGTGGCTATGGGCTCCATAGTGCCTTACCTCGCCGGCTCCTCTTCTTGCTGTTGGTGCGTGTCCGGGGCTGTACTCCGCCGGAGGTATTGGCCTCCTAATATGATGGTGAGAGCGGGCTGAGTATGTGGGGCAGGTCTTAGAGTGTCAGGCCCGCCCACCGTTCTTTATTGGCTTTAAATGTGTGTTGGAGCGCACTATTGCGAGGCCCTGAAGACCCTTAGCATATGGAAACAAGGCCCAACCACCATATACTAGTGATACGACAGACACGAGGTTCGATTTCCAAGTACTAGCGTTTATTGCAAAGCAAATATATTCTCAGTCGGCTGACTGGGGTCTAATGTCTCGCAACGTGTGTCACCCAGACCTTGTGAGACGCAAGAGAGCGCATATTCAACAGTATCATATATATATATAAACATGCAATCATACAATCTTTTTGTGACACATCAAAACGACCCATAATGTATCTTCCTCAAGCTAGGGTTCGGTAATTGACAATTATAACAAATATGACACATTATGACACATTTCTTACTTAATCTATTATACTTGTTTGGCAACAGTTGCAATTTGCAGCTTGCAGACATAGTTCTTTGTTATGAAGAACATAAGGCACTTGTTTGGCAAGGATACAGTGTTTGTGGGAGAGACACATTCCAAAGCGTGTTATCCACTGGTTTCTATTCGTGAACTAGGGGTCAGTCTGCTCTAAGAAGAGCCCCCCGAAGGGGGGCCGCTAGAAAAGTATAATTCATGTATAATGGCCTGTTTCTTCAGTTTCAGCAAGACCAGCCGGCACCTGGGCCGCTGATTAAATGCCTCTCTGCTCGCCTTCAAGGACTTGCGAGGGAGGAAAACAATGGCATTTCTGTCTGGGCCGATCTCTCAACACGTAGACTGTGGCCTTGCACCGTGCATGAGCTTTCAGTATGAAATACATTTTGCAAAGCGTTTAACAGAAAGAATAGAAAACAAATGGCAGATGTTACACAAAATGGAAGCCGTATTGTTATACTGACGAATCCTTGTTGGCGATGTAGGGCATATGATGCGATTGGTTTTCGGCCAACATAATATACCTTCTATACTTGCTTAGAGTCGTTTCTAGACTTACAAACCCTCCTTTTGGCCGTAAGCCAAGAGCATCAACCATACATCGCATCTTCATCTGACCATGTATCTAGTTCTGAACTATGCATTCTACTATAATCGTCATCATCAATATTAATTGACATGAATTCTTTCATTGTTTCCATTTCGTTGTTTGCATTTGTATACAATCTGGGAGTTCTATTTTCTGTTACCATGTGTACTCATTCATTTGTTATCTCAGAGCAAAAGATTGGCAGACAGTGTATGCAACAACATGTCATGACGATTCCAAGTAACGTTACTAGAATTGCAATTAGTTTCCATCCCCATGAGGGTAAGTAACTCCCAAAACCATGAACTTATATTCAACTCCCAACTGCCTGTCGGGGTATGAATGTCGGACTCAGAATGTGCAATTTCTTAATTACCTCAAAAATCATAGGGGAGGAGACACTTACAAATACACAGCATGCTGACCCCACAATTTTACACACACCTCCACGATCAGCTAAGATTATATCAAGAGCCATTCTATTTTGAAGTGTCATAAAACGAACTGCTTTTTCTTCTAATGTCATATTATATGATATATCCGTTGTTCCATTTATCATTTTTTCTAATACCCTGGACAGTCTTCTTATATTCCAAGAGTTTACGTCTTGCCCCCAGAATGGTATAAATGATTTTGCTATGTCCTCTGCAATTAATCCTGTCTCATCTTGCCATGGCCTAGATCTGGATAATTTTGATATATCTGATGTTTTGGAAAGGAATACACCAGGGAAAAGGATCCCTAAGTAACACGTCCCGCCCCAATTTCTAGGCAACCAGGGATACGCTTGTTCTCCACATATAAATTAAACAGGGTCACCTACATATATTGGTTCTTCTTCTTTCTCGAGTACTGCAATATTCATGCATCTAGTGAATGTCCCTACTGAGTAAGAACCCTTCTTTCGTAATCAAAATGGGACAGTGCGTCGGCTGTAATTGATAGTGTAGGAGGGGGGCACAACGTCCTTGTTCCCTCCTGGACTCATGTGGAAAGTTATTACAAATGATTTAAAAGGCACCAAGAGTCTATCTACTGGTCTCACCACTGGTTTGATTACCCTTGCTCTGTTAAATATAGAACAACCCACCGGTTCCATTATCACTCTTTCGAACTCATCCATGTTTGTTCCATCTAATTGACCCGTATCACTCTTATTCCATTTCCCATAAAATAGTGCACTCAATGATGCATAACATGCCGTATTAAGGGGTAATGGCTGTACATACAAACCCATTCCTTTCCCGCCATGTTGGGGTAAATGTGAGCAGACCCAACAATTTATTCTATTCAGGATAGTGTGAGTCATATTCATGATCAAAAGCAGTGTGTTATTGTCGTACCCTCTTCTGTGTCTTTCTTCTAATGGAGGGAGAGTATAAGAGAGTACATGGACTGGACTGTCTATGGCAGGAGTATTGGTAGCAGGCAAAAGAGAACTTAATGGATGCACACTCTCCAGATACCATAATACTGGGATCAGTGTACTCATAATGCAGAGTAGTGTTTTAACCATTAGCATAAATTTCCTACAGCCAATCCTTCTGGACACTTTTTTAGTCTCTATATCTATAATATCATCAGCGTTGGTGCAGGAGGGAACAGAAGTAAATATAGGCATTGTCTGCAATTCTTCTCTCAGCTATGTTCATCGCAAATCATTTCTTCAGAGCAGCACCCGTTTAATCAGCAAAGCGTCCAAAGAAATATGTAAATCGTCTAGGCTAGTTCTGGTTAGCCTGCTTTATAAAGGAGTAGCAAGCTTATTTGTGGCTCTGCACAGTGCTCCAAAACGTTAGAGCAAGCATCAGTTGTGTCGGTACCATATGCGCCCCGCTTGTTCGCACGGGGTGATCACATTGGTCCTTCACTTTTGAAAGGTATCACCGGGAAGCTGCGTTTCAGAGCTTTCAAGTTGATGCAGATTGAGGACAGCTCCCACGCTCCACTTCCCTAGGCCTCTGATTCCCAATTCATCCATGTCGGGAATAGATGGTGTTGGTGTCTTTGAGATCGATTGCAGCTGTGTCTTTCTGCTCCTTTGGATCAGGCAGCTCTTGCAAAGGGAAATGAATCCTTTTCGTATGTGAAGCATGGATCCATGCCTTGCAACCATCCACTCAGACTGCTGTCTGTGTCGCCAGGAGGATCTGATATGGGCCCGTCCAACGCGGGGCAAGTGAAGATTTTCTCTCGAAGTTCTTCACTAGCACCCACTCTCCTGGCTGCAGACAATGCCCTGGACCGGTGTTTTTGACAGGAAGAGCCTCCTGCACCAGCTGATGAATCAAACGTAATTTCTGAGATACAATAAGTGCTGAGTAAAGGGTATTCAATTTAATTCAAACGCCTAGGCTGTGGGACGCTCCAAACATTCGTGGGTCTCCCCATCACGATTGTGTATGGGGAGAGTCCAGTCCTTGCCTGCACAGAAGTGCGCATGCACAACAAAGCTAAAGGCAGCGCATCAGGCCACTTCAACGGACTCCCTGAACATATTTTGCCAATTTTATTCTTCAAGATACCGTTCTGATGCTCAACAAGACCGGCACTCATCAGGTGTCTGGCCGAATTGAATCGTTTATCAATCTGGAGGCCTGCACAAATTTGTAGTATCACGGCCGCAATAAAATGCGGGCCGTTATTCGACCATATGACACATGGCAGGCCAAATCTAGAAAAGTACTCCTTCAGCATCACTTTTGCTGTGCTCATCGCTGTGCAGTCCTTAAGTGGGTATGCTTCCACCCATTTACTGAATGCACAGACTACAACAAGGATGTACTTGAGGTTCTGACACCTCTCCATTTCTATGAAATCAAAATGGATCACTTCAAATGGCATAGAGGGGGGGCCAAAACTACCTACAGGAGTTGAGGTCCCTTTTCCAATGTTATGTCGTAAACAAGTCATACAGTTTTGGGCTAGTCTCTCAGCATTCTTTCTAATGTGCGGATTCTGCCATACTGTGTCTAGATGCTGAATCATTTTTTTAGCTCATACGTGTGTGGGCCTATGGGCCATGGTGATCATCGCTGTTACATAAGCATTTGGCAACATCCACTTCTTACTTGTTTTGTCCACCCAACAACCCTCCGCGTCTAGTTCTGCTGTACCTTCTGACCAGGCTTTTATTATATCTATAGTTGCTTCTGTTTGCATCTCTTTAACTGTGGCAATTCCATTTTCTGCCATGCAGGGTACCTCCTTTGACCTTTCAATACACATTTTCGTATGTAAATCAGTAGCAGTTTGTTTTGCAATTTTGTCTGCAAATGCGTTTCCTTTTCCAACGTTACATGTTACTTTTTTATGAGCTTTGCATTTCATTATTGCTAATCGTTTAGGACGCGCAAGTGCAGACAGCAATCTTGCTATTAAAGGACCATGTTGAATCTTGGTTCCATGTGATGTGAGAAAACCCCTCTCAGCCCAGAGTCGACCAAAATTGTGTACCACCCCAAACGCGTACTGACTGTCAGTATATATGTTTACATTCAGGTTTTCAGAAATTTCACTTGCTCTTGTTAACGCTATTATCTCTGCCGCCTGTGCTGAGTTATATGGGGTCCTTTTGCTCTCTACAATACTCTTTAGTGTTGTGATGGCATATGCAGCAGTTGATGTACCATCAGGTAATTTGAAACAGGAACCGTCACAAAACAGTTCTCCATCTGGCTCTTTCTGTGGGGTGTCTGTTAAATCAACTCTTCCTTTTGCTTAATGTTCAGTAACCATTATACAATCATGGGGTGACGGTTCCTTTTCACCCGTTCTTTTCATTGGGAGAGGGCATTACCTCTGCAGGATTCAAAGCACAACATCTCAAAATTTGAATATGCGGTGCAAATAGGACAATTTCATATCTCGTCAGTCGGCTCTAAGAAGAGCCCCGAAGGGGGGGCCGCTAGAAAAGTATAATTCATGTATAATGGCCTGTTTCTTCAGTTTCAGCGAGACCAGCCGGCACCTGGGCTGCTGATTAAATGCCTCTCTGCTCACCTTGAAGGACTTACAAGAGAGGAAAACAATGTATTTTTGTACTGTTTGGCATTTCTGTCTGGGCCGATCTCTCAACATGTAGACTGTGGCCTCGCACCGTGCATGAGATTTCAGAATTAAATACATTTTGCAAAGCGTTTAACAGAAAGAATAGAAAGCAAATGGTGGATGATACACAAAATTGACGCCCTATTGTTATACTGATAAATCCTTGTTGGCGATGTAGGGCATATGATGTGATTGGTTTTCGGCCAACATAATATACCTTCTATACTTGCTTAGGGTCGTTTCTAGACTTACACTATGTCATCCCGTCCCTTCAAACTGTCCGTTTTATTGCAAGAGATTTAGTGCTTTGGGGTCTGTGGGTCCGGGTGGGTTCAGCACTCACATATGATCCGCCTTCAAAGTTTCGTATTAGCCAGCTAGTTACACCGCTGC